>NC_141357.1:8399153-9008528 GCF_057382095.1 Aulonocara sp. 'chitande type north' Nkhata Bay
CGGGTCGGGGATGAGTTCCTGCCCCAAGTGGAGGAGTTCAAGTATCTCGGGGTCTTGTTCGCGAGTGATGGGAGAAGGGAGCCGGAGATCGACAGACGGATTGGGGCTGCAGCTGCAGTAATGCGGACGTTGCACCGGTCCGTCGTGGTGAAGAGGGAGCTGAGTGTAAAAGCGAAGCTCTCAATTTACCGGTCGATCTACGTCCCTACCCTCACCTATGGCCACGAGCTGTGGGTAGTGACCGAAAGAACGAGATCGCGGATACAAGCGGCAGAAATGAGCTTCCTCCGAAGGGTGGCTGGCCTCTCCCTTAGAGATAGGGTGAGAAGTTCGGCCATCCGGGAGGGGCTCAGAGTAGAGCAGCTGCTGCTCCACATCGAAAGGAGCCAGCTGAGGTGGTTCGGGCATCTGACAAGGATGCCCCCTGGGCGCCTCCTGGGTGAGGTGTTCCAGGCATGTCCCACCGGGAGGAGGCCCCGGGGCAGACCCAGGACACGCTGGAGAGATTATATCTCTCGGCTGGCCTGGGAACGCCTTGGTATTCCCCCGGACAAGCTGGAGGAGGTGGCTGGGGAGAGGGAGGTCTGGGCCTCTTTGCTTAGGCTGCTGCCCCCGCGACCCGACCCCGGACAAAGCGGATGACGATAGATGGATGGATGGACATTTTATAAAGGTTTGACCTCTCCTTTAAGGTCAAATGTTGTCAAAGGGCCAAAGTATTTAGAATCCCCGCAAATCATTTCTTATATGTTGTAAAGACAAAAAATGGCAGCAAAGTTTTAAATACAGTACTTTCTGTACGTTCACAATACACACCACACTTGCAAAAATCATAGTTTGTAAGTTTTAAAGTGTTTTGTCCATTTTTGACCAATAAATCATTATGTTGAGCCTGAAGACACCGGTGGATGTAAGTCAAAGTTTAATGGATTGATAACATGACCCCACTGCACACCCCTACAGAGGTTCATCCAGAATTTTTAGATCTATCATGTTTACAGACAGAAAAAAAATCACACATAAGCATGCAACAGTTTCCTTGGCAGAGGTAATTAGAAGGCTTTTGTTCTTTGACTGCTTCTTTAAAATGTTACATTTTGGGCTTCATATGGTCATATTCATTCTTACATATCTCACAAATTCTGTCTTTGAAACAGGAAGCGGAGGGACTGGAAATACCCTTGTAATCTGCAATTTCTGTTATGATTTAATGGCAGGTAACGGGTCGTTGTGTATATATATATATATATTTTTTTTTTAATCATTAAAGATGACACAGTGTGTGTGTCCTGAACATTTTTGTCTTTACTCATGTGTTTTCAGATGCTGATCAATCAGAAACCAGTAACACGATAACAGTCAAATCCCCTGTCAAATTCCCTCTGTTTAGACTTGAAACTACAACGCAGCAGTGTGCAGTATTATAAAAGCATCCGATGTCAGGAGGAAAGTAGGCGCCGGGTGAATATGGTGAATTGAACAATAAAACCTCACAAGCTGTTAATACACTGTGAAAGAACTAAAGTGGGAGTCTGGGTCTGTGAGGCACTCTTTTATACAGTGAATTTCCCGGACACCTGCGAGCGCCAAAGGCTATTTTTTAGACCGTGCGCACCCGATCCAATTTTGTACATAGTTATAACACCTGCAGGGGTTCATTCAGTACTGGCTCATGCAGAAAACATCTTCAAGATTGACAGCCTCCTTCTTTGAGACACTCTTATTCGGATCTGCATTTAAAGAATATGAAAGTGTGCACAAAAGACACATTTGGTACACGTTCATTGCAAAACCTTTCAGTGAAGTTTCAATGAAAACCTCAGGCTTCATCTCCCAACAATGCATACAGCACAGAGAGCAAAGTTTAAGCGTACTGAACAGAATAGGCCAATGTGCATAAAACCATGCTGCCTGTTATTAACAGATAGTACACTCTTTATTTTTTTCAGCAGGTAAAACTAATATCTGCAACCATCTCCCCCCACCACCCCGGTGCGGTTATTATGAAGCAGCTCGCAGTGCGTGATTGGATTGTATGAGAAATTAATTGGACTTCTTACTTCTTTGATAAACCAGTGCAGGGAGAGGAGAATTCTTCTGTTCGAGGGTTCTCTAAGTTGGAGGTATTCAGAAGTTCATTTTGTTTTAAAGACATTAGCAGATGAGGAGGAAATAGCGACAAGGCGAGGGGAGATAGCGACTTAATGAAAGTTTCCTTTCATGCCCCCAGGATTCACAGAGACAACTATTAACAAGAGGGAGGAGGATGAGCGGGAGGACGCGCGAAAGAGTGAGAACTCTAAATGTGCTCGAGAAAGTTTAACAGCTATTGTGTGCCTATGTGGTGCCAGAGTAGACCGTGGAAACTTTTATCGTGAGACGTGCTAATGAAATAAATCAAGATCATTTCAGACCTGCTATAGAACTACCTGTCTCAACCCTTTTTAAGCCACAGCAAAAACAACCAAAAACTGTCAAACTCCCTTCTAATTTACTAACTTCCTTCATGTGGGATTTCATTAACTGTGGCATATGGTTAAAACAACTATGGGGGAAAGGTGTGATATGATATATTTTATAACGAGTCATGTTATGAATTAGAATTATCACAAACAAGCAAGAACATCAAAGGGAAAATTGCCTCTTTCCTGGCCTCTAAACTGGATACGCTCTGCATGCAGGTTGCGTTACCTTAATGGCTCTGTGAGGCTATTTTTCTATTACATTAGCCTCAGCTATACTCTGACTAGTGCCATTTAGCAAATGACAGTATGCTGAACTAGGACTGTTTTCTTGGTAAACAATAAACTAAACCTTAGTGGCTTAGCTCAAAGCAATGCTGCTATTATGTATGATACATACTATATAATGAATACAATTGGGATTTGTGAAGAGGGACTTTGCCAGGCTGAAGCTCACTGACCATATGGCAGACTGTTGAACACTAAGTAGCTAGAATGAAAATGTGAACTGTGTCAGTGTAGATTGCCCAAAGCAGCAAGACACTGTTAATGGAAGAGAAGTTGCACTTGAATTTTGTAAAAGTGAGTTTACAACATTCAAGTAAGCAACTAAATTTTATTTACCTCCATTGTCACTTAATATCAGAGTCAGACAGTTGAAATGAAATCTATGTCTAAATAGACAGATACCACTGACGTGACACTAGCATCTAATATTTACATTTTGTTCTTACTTTGAATTTTGGTCATTTGTAGAGCACAATTTTTAAACAAATACGGAGATGAACACGTCAATTCTGTCAAGTTTGTGACCACTGTACCTATCTGAGCTCATTTTTCTTAGTTTGAATATTTTTATATTAATCTAAAAAAAAGAAAGAAAAAAAGTAACAACATCAGCCACATGAACAACCAATTTGGTGTTAAAACATGTATTCACATTGCTTTGTCTTGTACTTTTAAAAGAAATATAGAAAAGCAAAAATAATATTTTTATTTTAGGAGGTAGCAAGAAGTAACATTATGCAATGATGTGAAGATGGATTTGTTGATAGGAAGTAATTATAAAGAAAATAGAATAGTTTAGAGATCCATATAAACCATCCATCCTTTTCTGCTTATCCAGTTCAGGGCTGCCCGGGGCCTGGAACATATTCCAGCGGTCATAAGGCTTGCTTAACCTTAATTAAATTGTGAACTATGAATATTATCTGCTTCATTTAATTCTTTGTGAACTGTGAATAAGCTCTTGTTATGTGTCAACTTACACAACACTGGCCTCTAGGACTGGAAAGTGAAGCCAGAATGGAAATGTACAAAACCTGAAGAAGGAGGAGGAGGAAGAGGAGGCCACTAAGTCAGCTCTGCCAGCTCCAAACGAAGTCCCATTGTACTGAGGTCTGTGAGAAAAAGGTCCTACTGCTCACTAGATTGATACTTTTATAAAAACTTTCTGGTCTTGATTGCTAGTTTCAAGTCTCCTTTAATAGAGAATCACATTCATTTTATCAATTACTATCAAATTGAGAACAAAATAAATGATAAATAACTGCATGTTTTGGGGGTTGTTTCCTTGGGATAGACAAGTACATATGAATAGAGCGTCCTGGAGGTTTCAGAGAGATTAGCTCTTGCAACATTGTTTCTGTCTCTGAAAGACGTTGACATCCAAATCAAATCTAAAGTCTTCGAAATGTTAGTCCACAAACCAAAGGTTGACGTTACAGTGGCTACAAATTACTTTTACGTATAATGAAGTTATGCTGATTAATAGTGTTCCTTAAAGCTCAATGTCAATCCTAACACGACCTCTATCAAACTGGCAGTACTAACATACCAATGTTTATAATGTTGGCCATGTTAACAACATTAACATACTCAAAGGTGATGCAACAATATTCCCAGTAGTTTTCAGGTACTGCTCAGAAATATAATTAGTGACATCACAGTAGTATAACACTTTTGATACTCTCAAACTATTTGATTCAACATATAAACAAATACTCTACATACACTATAATTGCTTGATTGGTTGAAAAGAAAGAGGGAATGAGGGCAAAGAATTCCAGCCATGCTTAGTTTTTCTCGTAGCCACTGTAACCTTTGCTGATCTGAACAGCGCCTGAGAAAGTACAGTGAACATCACTGTTAATGTCATTAGCAGAAGCCATACTACTGTTGCAGTGAGGTCTGTGAAATATCCAGATTGGTCAGATGTCTTTAAAAAAAAAGAAAAAAAAGAACAGAACAAATTAAAAACAAAAGGAGAAAATGTAGAGTGAGAAAAACAGACCAATAGCCATGACAGATACTCAATAGAGACTCTGTCTAAATTCCTCCAGATGGGGCCTCATGCACACCATGCTCTGTCAGGAGACTGATGGATGACCCGTTTCATGCTATCTCTCCAATCAAGGACCAGTGATCTGTCTGATTAAATTAGCCCAGGGAGCTGCATCTGGATGTCCAGCCTCAGCTGTGTGCCTCCTGAATCAAATGTCCTCACTGGGTGAGCGTGGGGGTTTTGTGAGTCGAGATGACCTGTCTGACTCCGAGACAGCATCCACGATCAACAGACAGCTGCCTCTGTCTTCACGCAACGCACACACATACACAGAGACACATGCACACATGCACAACCCTGGAGGAAGCTCATATTTCTCTAGCCATCATATCTATTGTTTTTATTATTAACTAATTGTGGAATTTTCATGTGTGGAAATGTTCCATTCCTCGAAGGAATCATATGAAAGGGCAGATGCCAAACATTTATTCAGTCCCTAAATTCATTAAGATATTACATGGATATTAACTAGTATGTGGATTCTCTATATTAAATGGGGTCACTTAAAGGTTAGGTGGTTTTTTTTGTTTGTTTTTTATAGAGGGATTTCTAGTATAGCCAAGCACTAATTGGTTACAGTTTACACCCACAAAACCATGGTTGTTTGCAAATCACTGGGTGAATATGATGTGTGTTAGTAAATCACCAACAGCTCCTACTCCCTTTTAAACCTTTTTGCTGCTGCCAGTGAATCCCAATGTCTTACCAGGAGCCTTCTATTTTTAACGCAAGACACAGACCACCATGGATTAAACTAAGAAAAAAATATCCCAGTGGATGATTAATAGAGGTATAATCCAGGCTAGAGGCTTCATAACTCTCTATGCGAGAGGTCCATACCTCATCAAAAAGGTGAGCTGAGGATAAGCTCAGAGTACAAGTTTCCTGGTCTATCACACGTATTCCAACGTTAGCGCCTCACCTGCTCTAGTTTCCAGTGGAACTCGGCCGGCCGGAAGGTGTCTACCTGGGTGAAGTCTCTCCTCAGCAGAAACACCAGGCGGCAATTATGGACATACAGCGAGTAGTGATGACGGTTCATCTCTGCGGGAGGTAAAAAGAGGAGTAGACACCAGGGACCAAATCACTCCACCTACTCACAGCTGACAGGTAAAGCAAGCCTGACAGGTGGCTCTCACAAATCTGGGACAGCAGCACTTTTCTAAAGGAGGTGAGTTTGCAGGCAGATAGTCTTTCACTGGAATTTAAAAAAACAACAACAAAAATAATCCCTGCAGGGAGGGCATGCTGTCCACCGAGCTGCAAATTTTGTTCAATGTGCCACTATTAAACAGTATTACATTGAAATAAGTATTTCACAAACAGTTGCTGTTTAGATCTGTGGAGGAGCTATAGATATATTCTATACATGTGTAGCTCTATTGTATAGAGGAGTGATATTAGGATGATTTAAGCGGTGATTTATGGTTTTACATCGAACAAAAACAGATATTATCAGACTCTGAGTCTTTATTGCACACTGTCACTTGGGGTATTGCAGTCAGTGTCTTATACCTTTGCTCACAGACCACAATTCTCCTGTCAACTGACCACACAACACATGATCCACCAAAGAATCAAGGTGCACTTCATTTGTGGTGTTTGAATTAAATTCTGATTTACGATTTCTGCTAATCCCCCCTTACTACAGCTTACCCAGACATCTCTTATAACCTAATGAAATGTCAAAAAAATATATTTTTTCCATGAAATGTGTTAACAAATGACTCACCAGTCTTGTCAGAGTTACAAAGTAGGGTCTCCTTTTCAGCTCTGAGCCCTGGACTAGGCCCATGCTTCATCCATGTTGCAATGGTAAACTGGTCTGTCAAATTCTGTGGTACCACCCAGTCTGGGATTTTGGCTGCCTGACGACCGTCAAACCTGAAGATCAAGTCGCTGTCCCTCCCGCTGTCAGACACTAGGGACGCTGTCCAATTGGTGGCCGTGCCGGGAGCAGGGAGGAGGTCAGTGCTACCCGACGAGGCGCCTGGGGTTATTGCCGTGGGAACAAACAAGAGGTGAGACAGTAGATCTGTCAACAACAATAATGGCAGATACGCAGTGTGCATTGCCTTATTCTTGGCTATGATTACTTAAGAGTAATGCAGCTGGCAGGGTTTAATAAGGAATCAATGGGCTGAGATAGCTACGGAATGTGGGTATTGATTCATGGCAAATGAAGCTAACTTTCAAAAGAAATGTGAGCCACTATTCATAAATTCAGAACATAGCTCACTGCTATAATGCACCTCTATGGAAACAGAGAGGAAATACTAACCAAGCACTATGGTAACACAAAGAGAAAAAGACATAGCAAAGGCTTGGTAAGAATCAGCCAGTCGCACAGATGGCTTACAGCTGACACGATCCCTACACATTCTGACAAAACAGACCTGTCGTTACCGTCCTGCACTGAGCTGGCTCATTTGGTTTCTCTTCCTCCCTTTCAAAGCAGCTCCATCATTCCTTTGACACAATAACCCTAATATGTTGAGCCCCGTCCAGTCTTTGTTTTCGAGCCGTCACCTTGACAAACGCAGCCCCTGACACATGCTCACCTCGCTCCTCCATGCATACGACATGCCCTCACCCATCTATCTTCTGCTTTTCCTGTGTGACAGTAAAACATTTATTTCATCCCTTTAAAATACATTTATGAATCATTTCTAATGGCTTACTGACGGAAATGGATCAAAGCGACCTGGGAGCTATGATGTTATAGGAGAAAAACCAACCAACCAAAAAAAACAAAACAAAACAGGAAGTGTCACAACTCACTGTGTCCCTTGTCCTGGCAAAGAAACTCGAACATGCATCTGTTCATTTCCGCTAATAACACATTAGCACGTTAATTGATGTTTTTCACTCGTTTGTAAAACCCTGTTTTTCTCCACTGCGTGCTCGTGGCGCCGTCGACGTTCTGATTCCAGTAATTAGATTCCCTCAGTAAATAAATACCCATCGACTCCTCCAGCACCCAGCTGCAGCCTTTCCTTTGCCCGATGTCTTTGTACATTATCTCAAATTGATTGTGCTTTAAAAAAGCTATTACAATTTATTCTATTTGCTATCAGATAACGATTATGAGGTGCCTGAAAAGGCCTCTTTAGTGGTAAACCATGCGTGGACTGGGAGCCAGGGGAGGCAGGGAGTGGATGTTATGCATTCAGATTAGGTGGAATGTGGCTTGTGAAGGCCGTTAGTCAAAGATGATGACTCCAGCCCTCCTGCTGGCAGTGCGGTGTGGGTGGGGGTATAGGCTCGACTACTCTGCTGGCGCTCTGGGCACTGACACGGCGGCTCGACTGCTCATCAGTCACTGAGGAGAAAGCGCGGCTGCATCTAGGGCGGCTAATGCCCTCGCTCTGTCACATCATTAGTGACACAGCCTTAACTTGCCATTCTGGTGCCTTCATTTAGCACAGGGGTTTACCGGGGACATACGTGGAGATAAGAAAGCAACACGGACTGGGAGCTCTCAGATGTTGATTTAAAAAGGGCACAGAAACACACCTCGGGCGCCGTCTGACCCTGGTGCTCAACGCATGGACTCCATTAATGCTTTTAGCAGGATCTAACTTCTAATTTACTGCCCCAACTTTTAGTTGCCTCAGACAGCAGTCTTTGATGAGCCATATACTGTGTAAATCTGCATATCAACCATCGATTTAATAGTCACAAGTTTTTATCTTAATTATTGCTCATTTCGACCACACAAGAATAGCTAGTGATTATGAAAACACAGTAACCCCAAATAACCCACCACAGAGTTTTTGTAGAGATTTCTCAGAGTAGGTCTCCCGGTCGCAGCCCTTTCCAATGTGGCTGGTCTGCAGCTCCACCGTGGTCCTCACCGAGGACAGAGGTCCGCCACAGGTCTCGAGGTGCATCCTGGGAAACAGCTGCTTACTGCCTGTTCCTGGCTCATAGTCCACTCGCTTATTCCAGCCTGGGTGAAAAGAAGAGATGGAGTGACAGTCTTAGAGAGGATATATTATATTGTAGAGTTCATCCTGTGAGCGGATGCAGATTATTATCTGTAATAATATCAGATTTTCACAAGCCTGTCGTTGCTTTTGTTATTGCACGTTTTGCGCCTCATTTTGTCCAGTTAGACTGCCATCAAAACAACACCAATTCCAATTTTTCTCTGTCACTGGTATTTCTGGCATCACAACTCAATATCCTTCTGGCAGAATGTACCCTACTAATGAAATTGCTGCATTGTTGTTGGAGTGCAGTGCAGTACCTGCATTAGCGGCAATAGTCATTATGCTGTCACTGTCTGCCATGTCAGCTGTGAATTGTGTTTTTCTATCTGGGAAGGCTATTATTTTGTGTGGCAGTAAATTTTTTTCCCTTTTTCAATCAATTTCTTTTTCCAGGCTTTGCGGTGTGATGTTGTGTTCATCTGCAGTGTCTCTTCTATTTAACAACAGAATGAATTGTGGAATTCTGTAACCCGTTTAATGTTGTGTTTACAGTGAGCCGTTCTCACTCATTATCTCACTTTCAAACAGAGCATTTGGCATATCTATAAATGCTGTCAGCACATATTTCCAACATTTCCTCATCCCTGTTACTTCTTTTACTTTGCTTCCTCTGTCATACGCCAGCATCACCGCATCATCGCTCATGAAACTGGCACTTTAAAAACAAATTATGTGACCTCAGAATTATTGATACCAGCTCTAAACCATCCTGCCCAGTCCATGCTTTTTTCACAAGCATACATGAGCTCGAATCCATCCACTGTCTATCTACTCCTCTGTCCACGATTACTAGCCAGGAGCTGGAGGCATAAGCATGAAGCCAAGCTGACCGAAGAAGAAGGGAGCATCTTTTTGTTGCTCACAAGCCTGTTAAATCTGCCATGTTCACTTCCTCTCACACTCACCAGCTCATGCTGAAACACATACACATGCTGCATCTGTTTTGCAGTTGATTTACTTCCTCTAGACTGCAATTGCTCTGGGCTACAGCACCACTGTTTCTATGGGATTGGCTGTAGCAGAAATGAAAATAGGTACCAACAACAGTGCACGCTAAACAAGAAGAAAAGCACATGCAGGAGCATTTTAAGAAAAGGCCACAAGCACAAAAGACTTGGCTAATTTAGCCTTTTTTTCCTTCTTTCTCTTACTCTCTCCCCACTGCTGTCAGACTCCATAATAAAGACTTTAACTGATCAAGCACACACATCCATACATATGCAATAATACTAAGTGCAATAATCCTTTCTGTCATCGTTGTATTTTTACTCAGTTGTATATAGTATTTGTATTTGTATTCTATTTTTATCTTATTGTATATTTATTTTATTTTATTCTACTGTATATAGTATTTTACTTTATTCTATTCTGTACAGTTGTGTACTGTATTTATTCTTATTGTATTCTAATTTTTGCCTCATAACTTTTGCACTGTCCACTTCCTGCTGTGACAAAACAAATTTCCCACGTGTGGGACTAATAAAGGTTATCTTATCTTAAACACACACACACACACACACACACACACACATTTCATTGTGCACACAGTAACTGCATACATGCCTGTCTAATCCTACTTGTTGATTACCCCTGTATGGAGTTGCTACTTCTGTGGTCCACTTTGGGGTTGATGCTTTTAAAGCTAGTCAGCTATTGATTTGAACCATCTGATGGGTTAGCTGCTGATATGCCACTCTTTTTTCAGAGGTAGCAGCAACAACTGCCGACAGACATTCAATCTTCACAACAACAATAGAAGAAAAATAGTTCTTTATTTTTGTGTGAGCAGATAGAGTAGCTAACCTTGCTGATGCAGAGAGGGATTTTTTCACAGCAGAGCTTTGTCTGTTATTCTTCTTTTGCTTTTCTCACTTTTTTACTATCAACCTTTAGCAAGGACGTCCACTAATAAAGCTCCATTTTGTCTGAAAAACATCTTTCCGTTTTCTAATATTTAAACAAAAAAACTGCACGTTTGCCAACAGTGAGATGGGAACATCAGCTAGTGATACAGTAAACTTAGATTAGCATACGTTGTGTTGTGTCTGTGTTTTAAATCTTAGTACCAGCACAGTGGCCCTAATTCTGTTCTAATTTTTCATGTTTCCTTTTTTATAAATTTCCACCAGTGGGATGATGGGAAATAGTCTCAAAGTTGATTTTCTGAACTGCAACCCTTCAAGATCCCCGGTCTTTGGAAAATCTTATAGTATATAGTCTCAAACTAAAAGCCTTAAGACAACTTTTAGATGTGTGAGGGTCCCAGTCTTTAAAAGTTTAAAGTCTTCCAGTGTTTGGTAGCCATTGTATAACTTTTACTCTTGGTAAAAAAAAAAACCACACGGTGGTCATTTTATTAAAACAAATGGCCAAACAGTCAAGTGACTTTGCCATGCAGCTCAACAACTAATGAACTTTATCTAAAAACAGTAGGCTAGATTTGTATGTTCTGTTCAGAATGTGTACATGTCTGTGTTTTATACTTAAAGGTTTGCGTGTGAACATACCAGCGTTGGCACATTTCAATATATTTATATATAGTGGTTGTATAATAGCAGGTGCATCCAGTGGCAGCTTCCACACATACTTGTATGAACAGTGACCAAGTTGAATGTGAAGCTTTCTCACTAATCAAAACATTAAAGCGATATCATAATTAGACCTGTGGAGCTTAGCTCAGCACATGAGCTTTAGCGTATTTCGTCACTAGTTTGTGTGCTGGGATCACAGACTAATATAATTCCACTTTTAGAAAACATGACTATGGATGGAGGTGTAAGATGGTCAGATTTGGTCAGAATCGGAATTATTTCTTCTGAAAGAACCTTAAGTTTGTTTGTTTTTTACTTACTTTTACAACTACTAGTTGAAGATTTACTTTGGCTGACTATAACTGCAGTAGTTTAGGATGTTCTTGAGCATTTGCAATGAACGCAACTGAACTAGGCTAGGCTCAGTTCTAAAAACTAATGAAGAGTCCCAGGTATTTAACCTCCTTGTCTCCTCACAGCTGTAGACCCACCCTAGTCATGTGAGTCGTTAAGGGTCACATGAGCCAAGGTGTGAATCGCAGCATGGGTCATTAATGACGGTTTACAGTGGACATAGATAACCATCACTGAACAGAGGCCTATGATACCAGCTATCAGTCACATATAACACAGTCTTGAGATTCCTTCTCAGGTATTTCAACCCCCCACTCACACCTTGACCCATGTGACCTTAATAACTCACATGATGGCAGGTTGAGCAACATCTCCTTGGCCCCTTTGATGGCCCTGAATCACTCCCTAGTTTGGGTGATTCTTAATGACTTGATTACAGGATGGGTCAGTGGCTCTTAGGACCCCTTTCAAGGGGTTAAATGCCTGGGACTCCATCATCTGAAACATCTTGGATGGGAGGTGAAAAATCTTCATGAGTCAAAAAGAAGTAGAGTTGTCTTTATTTCAAACGTTTGAGACCACCATGACCTGGATGACTAAGAATGTAGACCTAAGATTTAAGTTTGTGAGAAGGTGTAAAAGGCTGTTCAGTAAAAACAGACTCCATGAACAAATGAAAGGTGATAACGGGGCTTTACCTTTGCCTAGCTCTACAATTTGAGCAAGAGCAGGGATAATAGAGCAGAGCTTGGTTAAGAATGCATGGAAACGTGTGAGGGAAGGGATAAATGAGCACTGAAAAAAGAGCATGTTAGATTTACTTAATTCAATAGTGGACATTGGTTGCACACAGATGTTTTGATTTGGCAGAAACTTAAACAACTGAGGTTTAAAAATCAACACAACCTATTCATATTCAATAAACCTGTGCATTTTGTGTTGATAAAACACGATTGAAACATGTTTGGATGAAGTAAGTTGAGCTCTTGGAATATTTTAATCCTTCACAATTTTGTCACTTTATTCCAACACTATTCAATAACTTTTACCCCAGTACTACTTGGTTACTTAAATACTACATGTTGTCTTCATATTAATATTGTTCAACAAAGTCTAGAGTCTGGTTAACATAAACATTTAATGGATTTACAACAACTTCCTTTCTCCTGGTTGCAGGGGAGCTGGGGCATAACCCTGTGAAAGGTTAAGAGGCAGGGTACACCCTGGACAGCTCACCAGTCTATCACATAGAGATAAACAACCATTTCCACTTACATTCACCAATTAACCTAACTCTAATAACTGCATGGCTTTTAACTGTGGGAGGAAACCAGAGATAACACAGTGCAAACTAACCAGCTTGTGGATTTGAACCCAGGACCTTCTTGCTGTGGGGCAACAGCACTAACGACCACGCTACCAAGCCAGGATTAACAAAGCTTATCAAGGTTTGATGCAGAATTTTCAGTACAATTTTGTCCTTGACAGGTTAAACCACAATAAATACCAATACCATATACGTATGTATATGTATGTAGTGTTTTGCCTCTTATACCTCCTGTGATTTCCCTGCAGTTTGTAATCTCGTGTGATCTTGTGAATTTCATAAGTCCAGCAACTAACCGCTCTTACTAGACTGTATCATGTCATCTCAACGAGATCAAATTAAGTTGTTGAATTTCATACAGATCCTAAATGATTTGATTATTTTCACCATAGAAACATGAAACTATTTTGTTCAAATTACAAGTTAGACTTTTGTAAATGTAACAACCACCCATTTTCCTTTTTTTCGGTATCCCGAAAAAAAGTAGAGGCCTTCCTCAAACCACGATCCACAGTGCGCAAGCCAAAATCCCATGCAAGATTTAACATTGCTGTATTATTGACTTACTTCACTTGAACTTGATATGAACAATTTAATATATCTTCTCTCCATATCATGTAGTTTCTACACTATATAGTTACACTTAACTTTAAAGCACCAGGCGATTGTGTTAAATACACGCAAGATGCTTACATAAATCCAAGAGATGGGCAATCCCTTTTTTTCAGTGAGGAGTAATGGGTTGAGGACACAGTTAGCATATATGGGAAGGACCTGGTTCAGATTGGAAGTAGGTGATTAACGGTTATGGGTTAGAGAGCACTAGACAAACATGAGGACTTAAAAAAAGGTGCAGACTCAGGAAAGATTAAAGTGGTTTCAGTCTCCTCAGTCCTTAGTTAAATCTCACCACCTGCAGTCTAGTTGTCTGGAGGTTGCAGTGACCAGAATGCATTCACTAAACCTGATAAACTTCATGGTAAGTCTGTACAACTATTCCTGTATAAGTGAGCTGGTGAGCTTTTTATGATGTCGCCAGCAGGTTCATCATACTGAAGATTGACACCATTTTTTTTAACCAACCAGCTGATTCTTTTCTTAGTTTTATGATGATATGTCATTACCTCACAATATTTCATATAACTGGAAGCATATATTCTAAAAAATGATCATGGAAAACAGTTTCTGAGCTCAGGACAACCACACAATCTTCACTATCGATTCATAATATTTTTATTGGTTCTTGTAAAGCTCTTGTTGACCACTATTGCTCCACCACTATTGCTTTAGTGTAGTGATTTGCTCAAAAAGTGAAAAAGAAAACCCAGTTTGGAATTACTGGAGCGTTTTCCGAGTTAAGTTATTCATACAAAACTCTAATCAAAAGAAGATGAATAAAAACTGAAATAATGACAGCGAGTCAGATTACTAAGAAGGCAAGGTCTATTTATACACTTTAGTCCTGGTGATAAACTATGGTATTTATAATACTGTTTGACCAACTGTTGAAAAGTGCACTGCCCTCAGTTATAGTGAGGAAGTGGCTCACTGGTAGGAATGAAATGAGTTACAGCAAGCGTGGGAGTAGCGTGTCACGGAAACCAATCACAGTGCCGAGTACAGTAGCAGATGTTCTTTCACACCAAAAGACACATTTCCTTCTGAGACACCTCCTGCCTCTGTGGTTACACATGAGGCAGAAAGTGTTGAAACTGTGTGGAAGCAGTGAAGTTGAAATATGAACTGTTAAGAGAAAAGCAAAGAAAATGAAAAGCCATATACTCTCAACACAAAAGAAAAACAGTTTCCTTTTTATTTCTTAGGCTTAGATAAGACCCAAACAAACACTCTCATATCGCTGATAAATATTTGGCAGTGGCATTTATCTTTAATAACAGGAAACATTGCAGCGATGAAATGGAAAATGTCCTTTGCCAAAAACCCAGTGGGCTGTACTGAAATGTATTTACAGGAACAAAACAAAGAAATACATCAGTGTCTTGAATATCTTCCTTCTGAAATAGTTCACAGTGGCACCTGTCCTCAATGAAGTTTCTGATTTCTGAAAGATAAATGCATATATATATCGAAGAGTACAGAACATTTATCACCAACCTGTCATATATCCCTATCCCTGTCATATATTCTAAGCACTGATGTGCTCATTTTAAAATTTATAATAAATAACTCGAAGCACGCTTGCAGAAGCCTTATGTTATTTCTAGCTCTGCAATAGAACTAAATTACAGTGCTAGACCTGTGATGTGTTTGTTTTGTCACTAAAACACTATTTTTAAGATAGTGATGTAAACCAAAGTGCTCTGGTATAGCCTTTTCCTCCAGTTCATGTCATAAAAGCACAGAATTTATGTTGCTTTCAAACCCTATGGGCTATTTTATTCAATCCGTTTCTACTAAAAGCCTTACCAACCAAAGCTGTAAAAGGCCATTTTTTGCAGCAGGGACATGAGCACAAGTCCATTTACTTAGGCTGAATTTTTAGCTACTTGAAACTGAACAGCTAGATGCTACTTTACGCACATCGCAGAGGAAATATATTGACCACCATGTTTTACATCTCTGGATCTGTGAGGCATGTTTCATGCTATGTCCCCAGAGACTTAAATATACACTGAACAAAAATATAAACGCAACACTTTTGTTTTTGCTCCCATTCCCCATGGGATGGACGTAGAGACCTAAAATTCATTCCAGATACACAATATAACCATCCCTCCCAAACAGTGGTCACAAATCAGTCCAAATGTGTGGTAGTGGGCACATCTGCTATATTGAGATAATCCATCCCACCTCACAGGTGTGCCACATCAGGATGCTGATCTGACATCATGAGTAGTGCACAGGTGTACCTCAGACTGCCCACAACAAAAGGCCACCCTGGAATGTGCAGTTTTTTTCACTATTGGGGGTCTGGGGACCCAGAACCGGTCAGTATCTGGTGTGACCACCATTTGCCTCATGCAGTGCAACACATCGTTGCATGGAGTCTATCAGATTGTCAATTGTGGCCTGTGGAATGTTGGTCCACTCCACTTCAATGGCTGCGCGAGGTTGTTGGATATTCGTGGGAACTGGTACACGCTGTCGTATACGCCGGTCAAGCACATCCCGAACATGCTCAATGGGTGACATGTCCGGTGAGTATGCTGGCCATGCAAGAACTGGGACATTCTCAGCTGCCATCTGCCCTGAACAATGTGAACCATGATTCATCCGTGAAGCGCACACCTCTCCAACGTGCCAGACGCCATCGAATGTGAGCATTTGCCCACACAAGTCTGTTACGGCGACGAGCTGGAGTCAGGTCAAGACCCCGATGAGGACGACGGGCATGCAGTTGAGCGTCCCTGAGATGGTTTCTGACAGTCTGTGCAGAAATTGTTTGGTTGTGCAAACCAATTGTTCCAGCAGCTGTCTGGGTGGCTGGTCTCAGACGATCTTGGAGGTGAACCTGCTGGATGTGGAGGTCCTGGGCTGGTGTGGTTACACGAGGTCTGCGGTTGTGAGGCCGGTTGGATGTGCTGCCATGTTCTCTGAAACGCCTGTGGAGACGGCTTATGGTTGAGAAATGAACATTCAATGCACGGGCGACAGATCTGGTTGACATTCCTGCTGTCAGCATGCCAATTGCACGCTCCCTCATTGCTTGTGGCATCTGTGGAATTTTGCTGTGAGTCAAAACTGCACATTCCAGGGTGGCCTTTTGTTGTGGGCAGTCTGAGGTACACCTGTGCACTACTCATGATGTCAGATCAGCATCCTGATGTGGCACACCTGTGAGGTGGGATGGATTATCTCAATATAGCAGATGTGCCCACTACCACACATTTGGACTGATTTGTGACCACTGTTTGGGAGGGATGGTTATATTGTGTATCTGGAATGAATTTTAGGTCTCTACGTCCATCCCATGGGGAATGGGAGCAAAAACAAAAGTGTTGCGTTTATATTTTTGTTCAGTGTATGATGTAGTATTATTACTTACTCGGTAATAATAAAAGGGGCACTTCTGCTGCATGAGTTGAAATGATATATTTATACTTGAAGCATATTGAAAAGTTCTAGAGATTATTACAAGTAATAGTTTGAAGGACTTTAATTTGTCCTCAGCATCTGAATACTAACAGCTGAGTACTCCTTTGACTGTAATGATCTTGAGAATGTTTATATTTTGATTCTATTGTTGCCACTGAATGTGCTGCTGCAAAGCACATCCTCGGGTGTCATGTAATGCTAATTTGTCAGATGCTGTCTATGTTACACAAAAGCTGTACTTTGGCAGCAGTCCTTTGTGCATCTGCCACGGTAAGAGCCAAAAGACTGTGGTTCACATACGCTTTGGATCTTTGTGTTTTGTTCTTTAGTGCATTTTAATTTTAATTTTTACACCTTAGTGCAAAAGGCTGATGGGGTATTGTTGTCACTCTGCCCTGCAGGTGAGAGGGTGGTGTGGACTCTCAAGATTCTGAGAGTATGTTTCAAATTGATTCCACTGATACTACTAAAAAACTGTTCGAATCTCAGTGACCTCAACCTCAAGGTCGAGGTCACAGGTCAAGTTTTCTAAAAATCTTGTGAGAGCAATAACATGAGAACGAGGAGATGTAGAATGACAGGCTCATTTTCACCACTGCCATAACCTGACCAGTTTCTTCATGTTGTTGACGTGTCAGCAGCTTGGACAGAATGGCAGGCATGAGTACACTCACACTCGTTTGACAAACTTTGATTCACAAACCAACTTAGACTAAAACTACATTTTAAAAAAATGGAAATATTAAAAGTAACTTTAATAAAATGTTTAATAAAGTTGCTTTCAATAACTTGAACTGTAGATGTAATGTATAGAATATTTAAGTGAAAGCTGAATCATAATGTGGGGGAGAGAAAAACTGACTAATGAACTACTGATGATCTTAAAGCAGCCTTTTTTTAATGACCGTCATGCAGCTGAGCGATCACATACTGTTGCCCTGACATTCCTAAACCTAAGACTGCTGTGGCCAATTAGGAAATCAGAAAGTCTTCTGCGGTGCGCCCAAACCTTTGATCAAAACTCTGTTTATCAGACGAGCAGAAGATGAAGTAGTTGCTTCTTTATGTTTTCACTGAAACATTTTCATCTCATGACTGTTGTTGAGGTTGATTCTCCTGAACATCATTACATCTGGCACCAGCTCAGTTTCAGCTCTTTCCTACTATTGACAAGTGATATAAGAAAGTTTTCAGGCTTAATAATAATACATTGCACGGTGGTGCAGTGGTTAGCTCCATCACCTCACAGCGACTGGTGTCTTTCTGTGTGGACATTTTACCCCTATGCCTTCTAAAGTTCTCTCCAGGTACTCCGGCTTCCTCCCACAGTTACACGCATGTGTCAGGTTATTAATTGGTGATTTAAATTGGCTGTACAGGTAGGTGTAAGCATGAATGGTTATCTGTCTCTGTGATAGACTAGCAACCTATTCAGGGTGTACCCTGCCTCTCTCCCTATGACAGCTGTGATAGGCTCCAGCCACAATGACCCTGAACCAGGTAAGTATCAGTGCTTTATTTTAAACCCTACAAAACAAAATAAACATATTTGCTTTTTGTAAATGACTTCATGGCCCATCTAAGGTGTCCTTACAGCCCATCAGGGGACTGAGCACCACACTCTGAGAATCGCTGCTGTAGACTAACAGCTGGATGTTATTTAAGAGTTTATTTGGAAGTCTGACTGGTTGCACAACTATTAATCAGAGAAACATCTGCCAGTGTTATATCCAGTGTTGGGACTAACGCGTTATTAAGTAACGCGTTACAGTAACTACGTTATTATTGTGGTAACGAGCACGGTAACTAGTTATTATGCCAAAACCGGGAACGCGTTACTCGTTACTGGGATTTAGATAGCTTCCACAGATTCAATAACATTAGCAAGTGGTGGAAGCCAGCAGGTGGATGAAGGAAAAGGGAGGCAAGAGGAGAGACCCGAAGTGGCCGCTGGTCCGAGAGTGTCAGGTGAACTAAACTTCAGGTAAGAAGTTAAAACCTGCAGTCCATCTGGGTCAGATATGAACCAAGTTTAGGTGGAGTTTATTTTCGTTATGCTGACTTTTTCGTAGTGCGTGCTAGCTAGCATGACGGAGTTTCTATACAGCTGGGTGGGTGCTGTGATGTTACTGATGTTGAACTTTATTTTGTTCATAAGGTTAATTATTAGAGTTGCCAACCGTCCAGTAAAAAACGGAATCGTCTCGTATTCAGAGAAAATATTACGCGTTTCTTATTGAGGTGAAAAGGAACAGTTTGTCCCGTAATTCAGCTACAATGAAAAAGACACAAAGCTGGAGTTATTCTGTGTCTTTGCTGCACAGCTGCCTCTTCTTCTTTCATCCTCTCCCTCTCCCGTTTCTACTTCAATCATGAAACTGATCAATGATCAGCTGATCGGCTTTTCTCTCTTGTTTATTTATCGCCCACTTTGTGCCAAAAAGAGGAAACCAGCGGATGTCGCGGTATATCTCTGTACAATGAAATACAGGAGGTTCCAACAGAATACACTCAAAAAAGTGAAATTTGGTGGTTATTGCATTTACAAGACTCTAACATGTAATTTGAACACAATGAATTTATGTTTCTAAGGTGAACGTAATAAAATCATATAAGATCTACATGAAATTTACCAACTTAGCGCCTCTTAAATTTATTCTTGTTGATATGACATGATAAAATCTAACAAGAGTGGTTAGCTGCCTTAAAGACTCGCGATATCACAAGATCACGTGAGATTCTAAACAACAAGAGGCAGGAAAGCACATGGTTTGCTTCGCGGTCATCTTGGAAAGGTAAGAGTGAATCTATCTTCATCCATCTTGATGAAAATACTTTTTGCACAAAGGTATCATTAGTTTGTCGATTCTTTTCAGTTCTATTTATTCACTTTTTTTTTGTTTTTTTATTAAAATATCTGTTTGTTTATGCCATTCTAGCTAGCTAACACGTTAGTTCAAGAATATAGCACAATGTCATGCTAGCATGATAGCCTAATATGAAAGACTTAGCTACTCCAAATATAGATATTGTTTATAACTTAACCTCTGCACATAAGCTAGTTTGGCTCTACCACAGAGACTGTTGTGATAAATTTACATTTTACATGTGGGTTGTTGAAATTTGTAAGTTTGTAAGTTGCAACTGATGGACAGTGGTTTATTTAACAATTTATGTGTTTTTAGTACACTGAGGAGGAAAGACAAAACATGAACAGATATGTTTTCCTGTTTTTTAATTTTTTTGAAATTAAATATTTTTCTACTTAATAAACTTGGAGACTTGCAGTTCCCTCCTGTAAAGATAATAAATGTTTAATCTTATCAGGTGGTGAAAGGTCTGGAGAGCTGGCAGGCCAGTTCATCAAATTCATAGTGAGCTAATATTTTTCTTAAAAATTATCACATTCTCATGTTAAAAATGTAATATATTCATTTGTAAGTGACATATAGTTTTGAGACCAAGAAAACATTGCATTCTGATTTTATGTACACATCATCTAAACTTTCTTGAATTGGGGGTATGGCATGATTAAATTAATACACAATTTACAAAACAATATTAAAATGACAGACTTGTCTAAAATGCATAAATACTATTTGAAAAGATTAAGACTGTAAAACAATAGCCTCTGTATTTCTCACAAATTCCTGGTAATTCAACTAATAGTTCTTTAATCCCACTGCTAGGTCGTTGAGATGGATTTCCCTATATATTTGTTTCCCCCCCTCTGTGTATAAAGACTGATGCTGTTGAAATCAGAAGAGAATACATCGCCAAAGGTCTTTGCATGTACCTGAATGAAGATCCTGAGAAGCTGGTGAAGGATTACCTGGTATGTTAACTTGCCTGTATCCTTAACTAAGGAGATGATCAAAGATAAGCTTGAACTACATACAAAAAGTTTCAGGGGATGGGGTTTTCCTATAAATTACCGGTGGCTGTAAAAAATACCTTTTAAAATAGGAAAAGTAAGAGCTTTAAGTTTCTCACTGGATACTACACACACCATTCTTGAGTGTTTTATACTATCATTATTATAATATCATTATAATAACCTCATTCATACACACATTCATACAAGATTTTTATGTAACATTTACACGTCAATGGATGTATCAGGAGCAACTTGGGGTTCAGTATGTTACCCATTGATAGTTTTAGTATCAGATTAGAGAAGCCAGGGATTAAACCAGTAGACAACTTGCTCTACCTCCTGTGCCACAGTCACCCCTATCACAACTCAAGATTTTGAAAGACAGGACATTGTTGAGGTATTGAATGAACTTCTCTTGAGTCAGGAAAAATATCGGGCAGTCATTTTTGATTACATTTACATTATTATAAGGCTTGAATGAGTAAAGCTTTTAGGTATTTTACATTAATGTAAAACAGATATTTACTTTTAAAACTGTTTGCAATGGACATTAGTGAGAAATCATTATCTTTTTTTTGTTTGTTTTATTGTCACAGGAAGTTGATAAAAAGCATCGCCACTGCCATAGCAGAGACAGTCTTTGGAATCTGTGTCATTCGGTCAGAGGGTGCGGAGCCTGGCGATGACCCTCAGGATGTTGTGATTGTTCTAGAGGGGGTGGAAGTGATGGGTGAGTTGGGCAGTGTAGTTTTTGCAGTGACAATGTTGCTTGGTCTGGTCTATTCACTGAACCTGAGCTACCCTCTGGAACTCAGGTACACCTTTGAGGTCCTGCAGAAGATTCTTATGGAATTAGATGCACACAAACTATCCAACAGCACACAAAGTACAGGTTCTCAAAAGACTATTTTCTCGTTGAGAAATGTTTCCATTACAACAGCTACACCATGTATCTGGACCATGAACCTAAAATAATTGCAGATATTTTCTTTTTTGAAAGTGCATCTGTTGACCTTCAAAGTAGTTGTATTGGTCATCGGAAAATCACCTGATTCAGCCATTCATTGTTGTTAAAAAATTGTTTTAACAGGTTAACTTTCCACTTTGTCCACTACTTTTTTTTCTGTTATGTAACTTGTACTTGCATTTCATGTATTCTTTATACATTATGTGAAATTTGCTATAAATTCAATAAATTGGAGAAAACAAAAAGATGTGTATGACAAATTTTTATTTACCTTTTAGATGTAATAGTGAAATGTATGTTAACCAGGCTCTAGACTTTGTTAAATGCTCCAAAAAATTACTCTTTAAATTAACTTAAAATAATCATGGAAAGAATTTCCACGTGATTAAATTGCTTTCTATTAGCATTAAAGACTTGTGTTGGAATAACTTAATTTGTATGAGTTGGTTCAACTCAATTAACTTAAGCTGGGACCAAATTTAGTAAATTAGTTGGAGAAAACCTACTGAATTGAGTAGGTTTAAGTTGGATCAATTCAATTGAGTTGAATTGATCCAACTTAAAGAACAAAACTCTTTAAGTTGGATCAACACTATTAAAATATATTGGATCAAAATGCAGTAAATACGTTGATTCATCAATCTTTAATTAAGTTGGTCCAACTTGAGTGCATTAAGTTGGAGTAACAGAATTGCATAATGCTAAAATAAAGCAATTTAATCACGTGGAAATTCTTTCCATGATTTTTTTATGTTCATTTAAAGAGTTATTTTTTTGAGTGTAGCTGTGACAAAGTATTATTCTGCTTATTCCACGGACATTATGAAGTGCTGTCAGTCTTCAATACTGATATGTTATTTTTTTCAGTTGCTATAGGAAACTGCAGGATTTGAGTAGGTAGCATCTAAATATTCCCCTGGTGAATCCAGCTTCTCAATGGTTTGCAGCTCTGCGTTGGGGAAAACAGATGCAATAAAGCTAGGTGAAGAGGAAAGTCAGAAAGGGTTTGAACAAATTGCCAGAGGTGGGATCTCACAACTGGATTTACTGAGTCAACTTGTTTTATTACTGCAGAGCAGAGTCACGAGGATATTTCGTGTGTAAACAAGTAGCAAAAAATAAGACACCCACAGACTAAAAACACTTAAAAGATTTAAAAGCCAAGGGGAGAAAAAGACATTTTTAATGTATTTTTAATTTCACAGACGCAAACTAAAACTAAACTATTTTAGCCGTATCTGTATGAGATTACTGCTGCTACCACTGACAGGTGCAGTAGGAGCTAAAAAAAACAAATAAAACAAACAAAAAAAACCCCATAAATAAATAAATAAATAAATAAACCAAAGAGCAGGAGCGCACATCGTGCAAAGACATACATCTAAAGAATCACACGAAAAGCTCTCGCGCAATGTGACGTGCATGCACAGGCACAATAACACACAGCTCTGCACTAATGCTCAGCTGTCTTAAAAGCAGAGCGGGTTTAATAGGAAGCTATCTGGTCTCTATTGAGTTGTGCGCTCGCCTGCAGTGCGCTGAGCAGAACTCACACAGAGGGCCCAAGAGTTCCTCTCTTTGTGAATGTGAAAGGAAGACGAGAGGCAGAGGAAGCGGGGAAGACATGAAAACAACCATGTGAAGCTGGTTCATCAGTGCTAAAGTACAAACTCGCTGAGGTTTGGATCATGAAAAAGGAGCTTTTTATGTGTGTGTGCGCTCAAGTCAACAATCTTGTTTTTGCATCTTGCGTGTGAAACAAGGGATATGTTTCTGTATGATCACGATCTAAATATTTACTGGCATCAAATCGTAAAAGTAGTGTTGCTGTCACTGAGGAGTGGCGCACAGTCTACTGTTGTTACGTTTATGAAGCAAATGTGCAAGGTTAGGCTGCTAATCATGCTGAGCAAATTTGTTAAGTTTTGTATTTTTCGTACCATAAGGCGCACTGTCGATGAATGGGTCTGTTTTCATAGACACCAGATTATAAGACGCATTAACCAAAACAAGAAAGTCAGATAAGTCAAACTTTACTCAACTCATTCTTCTTGCTTCCTCTACTTCCGTACCGCTCCGTAATTCTGTCGCAGCTGTACTATTCCCATGTTGTTGCAGTATATAAATGACTAACCTTGTATTGTGGATGGATTATTCTCCTGACTGAAGTTTGGTCGGTTTACAGCATCCTGCCATGCGATTGCATTTGTCCCTAACCATCATGAAAAACCCTCATGTTAACTTTTATCGAGTGGAAAAAAGCTAGCATTCATCCTCCAGCTTCCCTGTGTTTATGCTAACACAGCTGTGTTGCTAGCGATCATGCATCATTATATACCAGTTAGCCCAACTCCAGTAACCCTTCAAACATCACAGCTGTTTAGTTTTCTGTCTTCATTTATGTTGGAAGTGATAGCAGAGCTGCATGTTTTAATTTTTTCAGAAATCTCTCAGTCAGAACGTGCTATATCATGTTTAGGTGGAAACTAGCGAGCTAACTTCCTGCTAAGTTCTAACGCCGTTAAATTTAATAAATTCTGTTTTCATGGATACCTGGATGTCAAACTTAATTGTTACACCTGGTAAAGCAGCAACACTGAACATTTTATTAAAGATGAAAGAATTTAGACAATTTTTAACTCTCAGTGATGGTGCAGTGTTTGTTTGACTTTGGGACCTGAAGTGGACGGAGTTTTGGACCCAGATTACTACGAGTCCGCGAGGCTCCTGACTACGGTAGACTTAATGCTCCAACGATCCATCAAGCGGTGCGGCTTCGTAGCTTACCAAAGTCGTACTAAAACATTTTTTGACAGATTTTTGAGCGTCGTGTACAACATAAAATCAGTTAGAGGTCAGTAAGCACAACCAGAATTCATACATAAGGACACCAAATTATAAGGCGCACTGTCAATTTTTGAGAAAATTAAAAGATTTTAAGTGCACCTTATAGTGCGGAAAATACAGTAGATAAGGCGCACCGGATTATAAGGCACACTGAAAATATGAAAGATGGCGACATGTCTGGTCACACCACAACGTGCACCACCACAACCTTCTCTAGAGTTTATAGGAATGATCTGAAAAAGATGAGCAGGAGTTTTCTGGGCAAAAATGTCTTGTTGAAGCTAAAGGTCAGAGGAGAATACCCAGATAGATTTGAGCTGAAAGAAAGCCAACATCAGAAGAACCAGTCATTGTCACCTTCACCAAGAAGATCAAGTTTTTCGCAGTGTTTGGATGTGTGGTCACTCTTTCCGAGTGGCAGGTATGGGGTAGGTCTGTCTGCCATTATAGTTTGCATCCAAATATCATGTCACATTTGACCTCTGACCTCACTTTTACATGTCACATTGACCTTTTTTCCAAGTTGATCCCAAGCTGTGTTATATCTTTAAAGAAAGAATTGACAAGAGAAAGACAATAAGCTGCCCATTTAGTGATAACTATACTGCAGTATAATATTATTTATTAAAGTTATTCATGTCCATTTATTTACAAATCATTGCCTATCAAAGTCTGTCAAACTACTCTTATCTGATTTTTACTGCACTACAAACTTGTATGTATGTTTTAAAACAACAAAGAAAACAAGTTGAATACATACAAAATACTACACAATTCTCTTAAAAGTAAACACTGCCCAGAATTAACAGTACAGTGAGCTGCTGTTAAGGCTGAATTCTTACAAACACACGTGTAACCGCAGACTATTTTCATTGTCTTATTCCTTGTCTTCCCACTTGAATATTAAGAGATTTGTCAGCAGATATGGATATAATATTGATAGATAATCTCTCATAGTAGAACCACATATGAATATTCAGGCACTGAAATTGCTGTACACACACAAATACACATCATCCTGCCTGAAATAAAGGGTGTGAAAAGCAGGGAAAAAGACACGGTGGGGAAGGAAAGATGGATAGAGGTGCTAAAGAAAATGATGCATCATCACACTTTCACACTGTTCCCTGTCTCTTGAGGGTGTGGAAGAGTGAGTTTTCCTGTGCATGTGTGTATGCGTGTTGTGAGTAACTTGCATGCTTTTAAATGTGTATGGAGATGTGCAGATGTGTAGGCGAATGGTTATGTGAATACTGTGTGTGTGTGTGTGTGTGTGTGTGTGTGTGTGTGTGTGTGTGTGTGTGTTCGTGCGCACATGTAAAAATGCTGACTCCATGTTCAAGTATTGGAAGAGGTCATCATTACTCGTCCCAGCCATCAGTGAGAGAGCCAATTTACATATAAAAGAGCACTCTGCTCCTCTTTTCCTCCCTTTTCTTCCCTTTCCTTTTCCTCTCCACCTCAGTCCTCCTCCATCTCTCTCCACTTCATCTTTCTGATTTCTCTTGTTTCCTCGCTGTCGTTAGGTCTCTCTCTTTCCCCCAAAGGATTCATTTTAATGCTTTCATGCATGCTCTTTGTGTGCCATACAAGATACTTTTTGTTCTCAAGTGCATAGAGAGCTCTTACTTGTTTCACCAGAGTGCAAGACTTGCAGTTGAAAAATGTGCAGCTCACAAAATGTTGGAGGCTAAGAAAAAAGTAGAAAAACAAGGTCAAAATGCAAAAAACACACCAGTGACTGGAATGATTTTTCCTTTCTCAGTGTTCCATGATAGGAAGTTCATTCATTGCCTCACATTATCAGTGTAAAGCCAGATATATTATTTTGGAGTGTACCAGAAGAAAACAAAATGATCTATGAAAATTGTTTTTGATGCTTTGTTTGGTCATGTCTAGGGATGGGTATTGATAAGATTTTAACGATTCCGATTCCATTTTCGATTCTGTTTAACGATTCGATTCCTTATCGATTCTCTTATCGATTCTTATTTTTAAAAAAAGAGAACACTAAGTTCGATTAGCTTAGAACTTTGTTTTATATCTTCTCTTTGAACAAGATAGAAATTTAGGAGTAACATGGCCTTACAAACCCAACAGTGAGATCTTAAGAGATCCACAGCCTATGGCTCTTCAATGGGGTGTCACAGGGTCCCCAGGAAAAAAAATGTAAATGTAAAATAATAAAATAAATATTCTCCTGTAGCAATAACAAAGTTTAACATAAATTATTCTGTAGCAATTACACAAGAATATCCAGTAATGTCCTTGCCTACAATTAAACACATTCACTTACCAAAGTGAAATCGGGGGCATCTGCTGTGGCAAATGGGTGCAAGCCTTTGACCACAAACTCAGTCACTGCTCGGTGACATTCGTCTATCCTGGCCTGAAAGGAGACGCTACCGGTAGACTGCAGTGAGAACTGCCAGCATCTGAGCCAGCCAGACTCTGTCTCTCTCATCACGGTCACCTAAATGCACAGTAATGGCAGGTTTTGTAATAAGGCAGATCGCGCTAACATAATATGCACTGTTAGTTGATTATTTACCTGCCATATTAACGGGAGAGGACGTGCAAACGTTACCGCTGCTGCTGGGTTGAGATTCACGAGTCCGGAGCGGAATTAAAAACACGACATTCATTTAAGGTTATCGCGTGTTTTGTGAGCAAATGCTTTTGCATATTCGTAGTGTTTCCTCCCTTAAATGAAGTATCTACTTTGCAAGTATTGCAAGTTGCCCTGTTGTCATCCGTTCTCGTAAAGTATGACCAAACTTTTGAGCATTTGAGCCGCTTAGGCGCCGTGTTTCCTGGCGGGTAAATAAAGCTCCACAACGTGGTGACGTCATTTGGGGCGACTGGAATCGATAAGGGAATTGTTTGGAAAAATGGCAAACAATTCCAAGGAATTGAAACAGTGGGAACCGGTTCTCAACAAGAACCGGTTTTCGATACACATCCCTAGTCATGTCTTCAAAATGATGGTTGCACTGAAAGACAGGTTTATCATTACCAGGGTGCTGCAACGCAAAGCTAATGTCAAGAAAGAAAATTATAATTACTTACTTACTAACCAACCAATGGGAATGCAGCAAAACCTGACACAGTCACTGAGTGGCATGACGCTTGCATCACACAACAAATTCAAACTGAAAAATTACTGTTAAAATGTGCAAATGAAATCTGTGATTCCAACATATAAATCTAATTAGGCTGTGGCAGCAGAAGCCTTGTTTGTGTGATTTGTTTTGCAGCTGTAATAATCAACTTGCCAATGTGATGTAGCTGGGAATAAAAAAGGATTCAACATAAAACTTTCTGTTATACACAAGTTTATTAGCTCGATGACCCACAGTGGCTGACATCCAGAAATCCTACCAATGCTTGGACAAAGTTGGAGTGAAAGACAGCACAGAGGCACTAATCACGGCAGCACAGGAACAAGCTCTGAGCACAAGATCCATAGAGGCTGGGGTCTACCACACCAGGCAAGACCCCAGGTGCAGGCTGTGTAAAGATGCCCCAGAGACAATCCAGCACATAACAGCAGGGTGCAAGATGGTAGCAGGCAAGGCATACATGGAACGCCATAACCAAGTATCTGCATAGTGTACAGATTGCTGGAGTTGTGCCAGCTCTGAATCCAGCAGGTTCTTCTGGTTCTTTGTGCATGCCCATTATGGATGAACCTCTGGTCTTCAGGGAAGACTGATGGGAGACTGGCATGCTAGATACAGTGGGGCAAAAAAGTATTTAGTCAGCCACCGATTGTGCAAGTTCCCCCACCTAAAATGATGACAGAGGTCAGTAATTTGTACCAGAGGTACACTTCAACTGTGAGAGACAGAATGTGAAAAAAAAAATCCATGAATCCACATGGTAAGATTTGTAAAGAATTTATTCGTAAATTAGGGTGGAAAATAAGTATTTGGTCAATAACAAAAATACAACTCAATACTTTGTAACATAACCTTTGTTGGCAATAACAGAGGTCAAACGTTTACTATATGTCTTTACCAGGTTTGCACACACAGTAGCTGGTATTTTGGCCCATTCCTCCATGCAGATCTTCTCGAGAGCAGTGATGTTTTGGGGCTGTCGCCGAGCAACACGGACTTTCAACTCCCGCCACAGATTTTCTATGGGGTTGAGGTCTGGAGACTGGCTAGGCCACTCCAGGACTTTCAAATGCTTCTTACGGAGCCACTCCTTTGTTGCCCGGGCGGTGTGTTTTGGATCATTGTCATGTTGGAAGACCCAGCCTCGTTTCATCTTCAAAGTTCTCACTGATGGAAGGAGGTTTTGGCTCAAAATCTCACGATACATGGCCCCATTCATTCTGTCCTTAACACGGATCAGTCGTCCTGTCCCCTTGGCAGAAAAACAGCCCCATAGCATGATGTTTCCACCCCCATGCTTCACAGTAGGTATGGTGTTCTTGGGATGCAACTCAGTATTCTTCTTCCTCCAAACACGACGAGTTGAGTTTATACCAAAAAGTTCTACTTTGGTTTCATCTGACCACATGACATTCTCCCAATCCTCTGCTGTATCATCCATGTGCTCTCTGGCAAACTTCAGACGGGCCTGGACATGCACTGGCTTCAGCAGTGGAACACGTCTGGCACTGCGGGATTTGATTCCCTGCCGTTGTAGTGTGTTACTGATGGTGACCTTTGTTACTTTGGTCCCAGCTCTCTGCAGGTCATTCACCAGGTCCCCCCGTGTGGTTCTGGGATCTTTGCTCACCGTTCTCATGATCATTTTGACCCCACGGGATGAGATCTTGCGTGGAGCCCCAGATCGAGGGAGATTATCAGTGGTCTTGTATGTCTTCCATTTTCTGATGATTGCTCCCACAGTTGATTTTTTCACACCAAGCTGCTTGCCTATTGTAGATTCACTCTTCCCAGTCTGGTGCAGGTCTACAATACTTTTCCTGGCGTCCTTCGAAAGCTCTTTGGTCTTGGCCATGGCGGAGTTTGGAGTCTGACTGTTTGAGGCTGTGGACAGGTGTCTTTTATACAGATGATGAGTTCAAACAGGTGCCATTCATACAGGTAACGAGTGGGGGACAGAAAAGCTTCTTACAGAAGACGTTACAGGTCTGTGAGAGCCAGAGATTTTCCTTGTTTGAGGTGACCAAATACTTATTTTCCACCCTAATTTACGAATAAATTCTTTACAAATCCTACCATGTGAATTCATGGATTTTTTTTTCACATTCTGTCTCTCACAGTTGAAGTGTACCTCTGGTACAAATTACTGACCTCTGTCATCATTTTAAGTGGGGGAACTTGCACAATCGGTGGCTGACTAAATACTTTTTTGCCCCACTGTATGCTTTCACTGCTCTGGCACCAGTTATCATCTGTCATCTGTTGTTTTTGAACATGATTAATCTGCTAAATTTGTCATTACTAAGTGTCTGGTGCTGCAGATATGAGTGTGAAATTAAAGGTCTGCACTGTAAGAAACATATTTCTATTATAATAATCTTATAAAGCTTTTAATGGAATTTAATGAAATTACACCAGTTCTCATTCTGCAGAATTCTGTGGGAAAGCCTCCTAAAAGACTCCAATTTCATGTCTAAGTAACTAATTCTTTTGCCCCCTCTGAGGATTGAGTGAAAATGACAATTTAATCCTGTGTGTTTAAAGTGAAGACACTAAAACTATTCAGTAAAAATCATCCAAAAGTTCCTTTTTGGACTCTACAAATTGTTCTCTTTATACCATCTTTGTTTTTGTCCTGCTCATCATATCAGAAGACTGAACAGATTACTCAAGGCATCCCATGTCCTCTAACCCTCATGGGGGACCCCAAAGGAATCCAAACCTGGCATACACTGTAATCCCTGCAGCATGTCTGCCCCAGGGTCATTTCTCCCTACAGTGAGATTTTCCCATTGTATTGCTCTTTAGTCACATCTAAAGCTTGTAGGTGCGGGAGAGGGTGAGAATGCAACATGGCTGTAGTGTGTAGCAAAATACATCTACATAACTGGAGCCCCCGCTAGACAAGACCCAAGGACTTAATGTTCCAAACCTTTTCCTTAGACAGAGAGACATGTCTCCCTTATCCTTCCCCTGAACTCTTCTTCTGTTTTTCTCCCTCAGACATCCAGTCACTCCATTTTGTTTTATCCCCTTTCTCTCCCCTTTTCCAGCTTTGTCATCTTGACAGTAAGGTGGCAGGGATAGCTCAGTAGGTAGAGTGGTGGCCCCATGATCGGAAGGTCGGGGGTTCGATTCCCCTGAACAACTACCCTGAGGTACCCCTGAGCAAGGTACCGTCCCTACACACTGCTCCCCGGGCGCCCAGTGGCTGCCCACTGCTTCACTGAGTGAATGGGTTAAATGCAGAGAGGGATTTTCCCCACGGGGACCAATAAAGTACACTTTCTTTCTATAAAGGAAGCTCCGGTCTCTGCTGGCAGAGAGACTGGGACTGAGGAAATAAAAACACTGATATGTATTTATGTCAAGACTTTGTCCAACTAAATAATTTATGATTAAAGGAACATAAAGATTATCATGTATTGCAGTTGCAACCAAACACAGTTTAATTCATGGCAGTCAATATTTTAAATTTTCATTTCCCTTTTGGTATACTGTTATAATGTAGATCAAGTCAAAACTAATCATATCAAGTGATCACTGCAGAGTAAAAACTCAGGCTTCAGAATGGTTTCCAGCAATTTATATATTGTCATATTGTCACATATACTGGAGTTCCATCTGACTCTGTTTAGGAATAGTCTTTTTTACCTACATTTGTTAGACTTCCCTAAAGTAAAAAGCACACGTGGATAGTATTGTTTTTAAGACTTGCAACAGGTAAAGGTCAAGATACTTGTTTGCTCATGAAACTGAATCGAGGACGCTTCAACTAACAATGTGACCCTACATATTCTCCCGACTGTTGCATGTTTTTATATGTGCAACAGATGTTACCAGTAACAGGAAAATTAGGCTACTTTTGTATATGAAAGTATATTTTTTCTTTTTAGAACAAGATGTGACTTTTTAGTATAAATTTATAGTTTTTGGTTGTTTTTTTTACAACTTCAACAATGGCAGTACTCACATCAGTAGTTTTTAAAAAAAGCTGCATTCATAACATTATTTTCATCCTACCACCGGCGTCTCTTAAGATACAAAAAAAGCAAAGCTATGGATTTTACCCGTACCATTATTCATTCATCGTTTCTAACTAAAGCCAGACAGAAGAATGAAAAGACTTTGGGTGAGATGATCCCTGCGACAATGCGCACAAATTTGTTATGATGTGATGCAATAAAAATGAAAAGTGGCAAAAGACAACAGCCTGAAAACAGTGATGTGCACGAACTGCTATGACTAGCAGGGGATCAGAGAAGAAAGGGAGCAATAATGAAAGAAACATGAACATGAGGGTTGAACCTCATGTTCATGAGAGGAATCATATGGGAACAGGGGAAAGGGGAAAAGCATCAAAACCCACAAAAGAAAAAAGTATGAGACACAGACATTAAGGACAGGGAGAAACGAGGAAACAATGAATTTAATATGGGGAAACTAGCTAATACAAGTGAGGGGATGAAAAGTGCTACAGCAGCAGTCACACAGCCTCAGTGTGAGATTAGAGAGGAAGCAAGAGAGGAGGTGGTAAAGGAAATGGGAAAAGGAAATGCAGAGTAATTTATTTTTCTTTTTCCTCTCTTTAATTCATCCTCTTCCTTCTTTTATCACAGATCAGTACTGTTGGCTCCCAAGACACACACACACACGCACACACACGCACACACACACACACACACACACACACTGAAGAGTTAGCCAGAAAATTCAGCTTCTTTCCTCAAAGAGAGAATTTGCCTGAAAGCCTCTGTTGCTCTCAGAAAACCCTCTGCCATGAGTTAGCAGGTTCAGTAGACAGTTACCACCACATTTACAGTAACCTTTACCAGGAGGACCCTTGCAACTGCAACTATTTATTTATTTATTTTTTTACCAGTTTTAGAGTAAATAAAACTATTTAACAAAGGATAGGAAGAGTTTATAGTTTTGGTTATTTCATAACGTTAATCATGTCCAGTTTGCTGATCTGGAGCATTCAGGTGTTTGTCAATACATATCCAAAGTCTTCCAACGAGTAGACGTCCCAGCCAAATTTACCCCATAGTAAGACTGTCCAATAATCATGGAAATTGCAAAAAACCCAAGAGCTACATATCAGACTCTACAGGTCTCAGTTAGCACGTTATATGTTAAATTTCATGAGAGTACATTTTAGTTTGTAAGAGCTGCCAGAATAAAATCTCCTCTTTCCCGAAAGAACATGGCAGCATGGACTTCCTGAACAATGTCCCCTTGGACAGATGAGACCAAAGTGGAGATGTTTGGCTGGACTGCACAGCACCGGATTTGGCAAAAACAAAGCACATCAGGGCAACAACCTCCATAGAGTCCACCATAAATTCTTCTGTGTATCAAAGTATTCCAGCGTCAAATGTCTAATAGGTAAAGCGTTACTGAAACATAGTGATAAAACAAGACAATGATCCCAAATCTACAACTGAAAAAGGAAAGAATCAAGGTGTTGTAATAGCCCACTAAAAGTCTAGACCTAAACCCGACTACTTTCGAGCACCCGTAAGAGAGCTGTGCACAAATGAATTCCCAGGCCTTCAACAAACTGAAGCAATGTTGTGAAGGAGAGCGGGCCTGAATTCCTCCACAACCAAGTGAGACACTGATAAAGTCATATTGAAAAAAGTTACTTCAAGTTATCACTGCTAAGACTGATCTACAAGCTACTGAATTATGGTGGATACACAGTCACGTGAAAACTAAGCAATAACACACCACAATTCAAACTACTTCATGACTGCAAATTAAGTGCATATTTGAACATTTTTCATTCATTAATAAATGTGTATTTATGTCACAGTGACATTTATATATTCTGACAAAAATGAGGAACAATTGTTGCCTAATGTGTGTGAAAAAAATCACAACATCAATCTCTGCACACTTAATGTCTCGACGTCTTAAATGCAGGCCATTTACAATCCTCTTGAAAGCTGCTACATACAGGCATCTATTAAGACCGAGTTTTCATCTTTTTCCGATGCAACCCTTTTTTACAGACAATCTGCCAAACCAGAGCCTCTTATCATAATCATCATCAGATCTTTGTTTTTTTTCTCCATTAGATAAATGTCATTTTATCCAACAGGTCTACCTCACCTTTTATGGAATTGGTCAATTCTATTCATTTTAAGGAAGACAAACTGCGAACATTACTCCAATCCTCATTACAAAAACCATTAAAACTGAGTAGTATTGACGTATGGTGCATGCATTTTTAATAACTAGTCACATCTCTTACACTGCATGCTCAAAAGATATAAAATTCATAATTATCTCGCCTCACGCTACAGTTTTATGGCCAGGACCATCAGTACATTGTATGTCAATGACTTTTTCTTCACTTATATCTTCTGCTGAAATGGAGACATCAAACAATCTCAGTAAGGGATATTTTTAGTTCATAGATTCATAACTATATTTCTGTAAAACCTGCATGTTGTCTGCTTGTTAAACAGTTGAATAATTTGTGTAAAAACTAGAGTGATATGATAAAAGGTTACTGTTCAATTCAAAGTTGAATAAGAAATGCCACCTCTTTCAAAATAAGTGTGTGCTCATGTCATAATGGTGCCATCCATGACTCTCATTAGGAAGAAAATGATTGCGACATGTAAACTTTTAAAACATAAACATCTATGCTATATTGCTCTAATTATTCCAGTGTGGAAAGCAGACATGGAGTCCAAGTACACACTAATTGCCTCTGGGGTTAGTTGGAGTTTGGGGCTGTAGGTGGTTATGAAAGAAAGACAAAAAGAAAAAAATGAAACTGCGCAGTGAGCATATTGCACATTCACAAACATGGACACACAAATATTTAAGGCTCAAAAAGCTCAAAAGACAACGGAAAGACATGCATATGCAGATTTTTGTTTTGAGCAGTGCGACATCTGCCAGTCAAGGCCTGTGCTTGTTGCTGGTTGTGCAGTTGTGTGCTTGTGACTACAATCTCTGCTGTGGAGTGCATAGATGACAGAATTGGTTTTGGAAGCTGTTTTTCCTGTTGTTAGTGATGATAGCACACATTTCATTCCTTGCAAAGCTAACATTCACTTTAGCCTCAGCTACACTATTTATTTATTCACAAATGATAGCACAACTCAATTTTATTTACATAGCACCAAATCACAACAATAGTTGTGTCAAAGTGCTTTAAATTGTAACGTAAAGACTTCACAACAATAAAGAGAAAACTCCAACAATCAGAACACCCCCTATGAGCAAGTACTTGCCGACAGTGGGAAGGAAAAACTCCCTTTTAACAGGAAGAAAACTTGAAAGTATCTTGAAAGTAGAGATAGTGTCTGTCTCCTGATTCCAAACTGGGAGCTGGTTCCACAAAAAATGGGCCTGAAAGCTGAAGGCTCTGCCTCCCATTCTACTTTTAAATACTCTAGGAACCACAAGTAAACCAGCAGTCTGAGAGCTCCCAAAAGTGCTCTATTGGGGTGATCCAGTACTATGAAGCTTGATGGGCCTCATAATTTAAGACCTTGTATGCAGTGGCGGTCCTAGCCTGTTTGGCGCCCTTGGCGAACACTCCCTCTGCCCCCCACACACAAAAAACATATTAAGGATTGCACATTAACATAAAACTTGTCAGAACCATACTGAAATTCACCAGAGAAACACACACACACACACACACACACACACACACACACACACACACGAAGAGAGAGAGAGTATGCATAGTATGCAAACGGCTACCAACAGCCATCATAATTCGTCATACAATGAGAACAGGACAAATCAATTTACAACGACTAATTAATATTAAAATCTGTAACATAATATATTCTTTGGAGTTCAGTCTGTTACTGTTACTATTTTTACCATTTCTTCTTGGAGCAACTGTAACCACATAATTTCCATAAGTAACATACGTATTCTGATTCTGATTGTTTCAGGATACATGACCTGCCATTATCCAATGACACATCTGCTTACCTGTATCTTTTTCTCGTTTCTCCTCTTCTTCTTTTCTAATTTTTATAAACTGAGCACCTGGCTTTGAACTTTTCTTGTCCATCTTCCATTGGTTTCAATTTTGCACTCCAGTATGAACACAAATCCCCCAACTCGAGGATCAGGATCACCACAACATAACCTAACAGACCTGCACCTTAGTTCACAGATTCACTTTGTCTACGGTTTATTTCTGGGATTTCACACAACCCAGGATTCAAAACATGAATACATGATGGGCTTGGATTTACAACATTATGATTGAAATGTGCTCTATTTGGAAGCAGCTGGCCCCCCTCCCCTTTCGACAGGTTGTGTGTGAGACTTTAAATCATCAAACTGTAAATTGTAAATTTTAAATTGTTATTGATCCCTTTACCCCGAGTCCTAAAGTGTATATTTATTTTCTTACTCTTCTTATATATGTTGTTTGTTTACTTGCACTGCTGTAACTGGAGCCTCGTTCTCTCATCTCACTATATACCGGACTGTATCGGAGATGACAATAAAGTTTACTTTGACTTCAGCACCGAGCAGGCGCACCGAGGGCTCTCGCGCTCACTTTTCGCATATAGAATTTCGAAAAATTCGGGGCAAATTATAAGTCTGTATCATTATGTCTGGTGTTTTCATGTTTGTTGGTTTATTTTTATTTAGTTTTATTTTGCGAGTTGGTTATTAGATGCTGCTCCAGCCAGCCAGAGAATCCCCCGCCGCCCCGTCCTCTCCTCCCTGTGCCGCAAGCAGCGGGCGCACCTCGCAAACGGAGGGCGCCCTTACTCCCAGTAAATGGGCGATAGAAAACCGATCGGTGCCTATGCCATTCCCAATATGTGCTGGCTGATGTCGGGGCAGCATGAGTACGAGCAATTTTTTTTTTTTGCCGATGCCTGTGATGCCGCTCCCCACCAGGATGGCACCCCGGGCAACCGCCCGTGTCGCCCGTATCAAAAACCGCTACTGCTTGTATGTGAGGAGCAGGATTTTCAAATTCAAGTCGGGAGACATAAGGTCTTTCTTTCTAGTCAATGTCAGTACTCAAGCTAACTCTCACACATGATGAATAGGTGCATACACTTTCTCAACATCACCATGTTAGCGTTGCCATTGTAAGTACACTGCCCTACAAGTTTATCAGTATTGAGCTGCAAGTTTTGTCATAGTTCCATGATCCACGACAAATAATACGACAGACGTAGGAATTTATAAACCAAAAAAAGCATGATTAATTTTAGGATAAGTGTTAGTCAGTGTTATCAGTGTGTCAGCAGTTAGATAAGTGTTTCCATGTTAGGCATATGGTGAGATGTAGTAGAACCTAAAATAATCAGGCTGAGGCCAAACAAATAAATGACATGGGTAAAGCGAGGAAGATTGCAAACACTGAGACAGGCGGCTCTTTAAATGCTCCAGGGAGACTTGCCAGGTCTTCCCAGTAGCACTGCCTACCAGGAGCCTGTAAGACAACTAAGGAGGAGGAAAATAGGCAAAACACACACATTTAAATTTTGCTTAAATTTTTCAATTAAATCACATTATATGGTACAAATTTCCTTTTCATGCTTATCCATAATGTGCTGATCAATATATACTGTGTCTTTTGTAACACCAAACTGTAGATTAATAAGCAATGATGTCATACACTACAGTTACAAATAACTTCAAGAATCCTTTGTGAAACTTTGAAGAGTGTACCTCCGTAAAGTCAATTTAGTTGTGTTGGTGACTGTCTCTGTGTTTGACCACCATCCAAGGACACAAACACTGAGAAAACAAACAGTCTCAGAAAACAAAAAAACTCAAAGTGCTCGGTCTCTAGTCTGGGGCCTCCTGGCTTTAAGACTGACCACATAAAGCTTTCTGTCAATGTGCCTGTTATTGTGTTAGAGACAAACTGTATCACACCAAATAAAGCTGATAGCCAACCCTTCGAATTTAGAGAAGAGGCTCAACAGCCGCTCCATCCATTATTAGTTTTTCGTGTATGTCTTTGTGTGTGTGTATTCACATGTTTGTCTTTGTATGTGGGCAGAGGGAGAAGGGAGATTAATAGACAAGATATGAGATGGACTATTATACTTTGAGAAGTTTTAAATAGCTTTTCACTGGTGGAGGGAAAAAAGCAGAGGCGGTGTAGTCTCCGGCTATAGAACAGTGTGCTAAAAAAAACGATGAAGAAGTGATGCACCGGTGAGATAGTTACAGAGCATATTGGAATTGAGAGGGACAGACATCGGCATCCTTCCAAGAACCTGCAACAAATGAAACATAATGTTCACCAGGAAGAGATGCAGGTACAGGACAGATTCGTGGGCTCTGATCAGAGCACTGATTGCAGGTTTACATGCTGAGGGAACTAGATGGCACTCTGAACCATGATTCATGTCCAGTTAATTTGCCTGTGTATCTTCATCCATTAAGATCTGGAAAAGGTTACTTTGGACACAGATGTTTGATGTGTAAAACACCAGATGACTCTTGCTGTTTTTTCATATTTAAACCAAGTGGCAACTTTCAGAGCTGAAACAATTAAGCCTGAAGTGCAAAAAAGTATTCTTAAAAATCATCGCCTGGCACACTCATCCATACTTTACTATAGTCAGGTGCTTGGCTAGCTTAATTGACAGGTTTCAGAAGTCCGCTAGATCTCACCTATAATTATTACTCTCAATAAATAATATGATCTGCTGCGTGAAAAAGTTTTTGCTTCAGTTTTGATGCATGAAATTCTAGTATCTTATTAGGCTGTCAGATATGCATGTCTCTTTGTTATTAACCAATTAATTAAACAAAAACAGGACAGTAGGTCAAGGTAACTTTATTTATACCCATAGGCAAGGTAAATTTGAAGTAGGTAAAACACTGAAGCTTTAACAATAAAAAAGTCCATCAGCATCAGACGCAACTACCTCCATGATTTTTGTCTTTTTTTTGGGGGGGGGGGGTATGATTTAGATCTTTTTCAGCCAGCAGGAGTTCGTAGAAACAGGTTTTGACAAAGCGTCTCATTTGAAGTTGATATGGGTAAATCTCTAGGACATCTTTGTTGTTACATACTAATATAATGATTTATATGGAGACATGTTTTCGTCTGCTGGATTGCCAAAAGCCAAATAACCACTCTCTTTTAGACCTGCCTTTGGCTGATTACAAACCTTATGATCTACTAATTGGTGGACAGCTGAAAACAGCTGTATGATGTGGCTGAAAATACTACACACACCTCTGTAAATGTGAGTCTGTGTGTGTGTGTGTGTGTGTGTGTGTGTGTGTGTGTGTGTGTGTGCGCGCGCGCGCACAGGCAGTACCCTTCAGTAAAGAAGTTTCCAAGAACAACTGAAGACCTGAGATTGGTAGAGACACACAACTGAGCCCTGCTGTCCAGAGCCAGAGACCATGGCTAACTTGAACAGACAGATTACAGTTTTTTAACTGCAAGAAAGCAAATTTTGTGTGTGTCTGTGTGTCTGTGTGTGTATGTGTACAAGCGCACCTTTGACATTCCTGCAGTAGCCTGTGTTTAATACAACAACCACTAGGCCTATTAAATATCCCCTGATCTATGGCCGTGGCATTTACTTTTCTCTCCATCCTTTGCTTTTTTCCCTGCTGACAAACAACTCTCATAGCGACAAGTGCCCTTTCATGAAGGAACAGTGTCTCTGTGTAGATTTGTGTGTGTGATCTTTTCACCATAATTTCGGAGTTCAAATCTTAACTTGAAAAAATGCTCACACAAAAGCAGAGTGTAAAGACAGCATTATCACAGAGAACGTAAAGGTTACCTTGTATGTCCATAACAGCTCAAAGTGCTCTGTGTGTGGCTGCGTGACTGTAAGCGTGCCAGGCAAAGGCACTGAACTTGTGCACACACCCACCAAAACCTAAAGACCGATCAGTTCCTGATTGGCAAAGTGAATAAAAAACAGACCATTTTATTAATATGTAATTTTCAGCTGGATTAGATTTTGTCCGGGGTAGTCTAAGGTTTAGCAGTAGGTTACTTTGTTTCAACTAAACATCTACCCAATGGCAGCTGCCCTCCCTGATGGCAGTGGTCTCTCCCAGAAGGGAAAAAATAAAATAAAAAAAATACACAGGCACAGCATGAGCACTACAATAAAAGAGCACACTATGATAATTTGGCCTTCAAACTGTCCCAGTCTCAGTTCATCAGCATCCATCCATCCAATGCATGAAGCAAGCCTCGTCTAGAATTAAGTACTTCAGTACCGACAGCAGCCAAAGGATCAACTGTAAATGTTGTCACTGATGGTTCAGAGCTGTGCTGGCAGCAGGAGGTGTATACAACATTAAGCTTGGGCTTTTAATTTTGTTATTAGTTATGTATATATGTGAATATGTGAGTCTATGAATGTGTATTTATATCATAATGACCAATTTTTTCTTATGTGTGACCTATTGTGTTGTGGCATCTTGATAGTTCAACTGTACATTGTGAAATACGAAATATTCAAAGTGCCATCGTGATTACTTCTAAATTAAACCTTTACCATTAAAACACAACAAAGTGAGCAATTGTTTTAAAATACATTTTAATATAATATAATTATGTAATAATTTGAATTGTAAAATAAAGGGTGACATTTTTTACACTTTTCTTTCCCTCATTCTTTGGTTTTTGATTCCCGTGAATCTTAAAATTAAGCCTCCTACTCTGGTGGAGTTTGAATTGATCCATGTTAAGAAATTATTTATACTAAATAGTACTAATGTTAAATTTGATTGCTTCCCCCTTTTCCCATCTTAATTTTTCCACCTTGCTTGGGAAACTGTGGAGACAAAAACGACTGTTGAATATTTTATTTTCTATATTTAATTTAAAAGTGTACAACGACAAATGTTGAAACTGAGAAATTGCCTTGTGTTTTTGAAAAAATAAATGCTCCTCTTGAATTTCACGCCAGGACTATGTTTCAAAAAGGCTTGGAGAGGGGCATTATTACCACTGTGTTGCATCACCTCTTCTTTTAACACCACTGTATAAATGTTTGGAAACCGAGGTGAACAATTGTAGTTCTGAAAGCAAGATGTTTCCCCATCCTTACTCGATATACTGCAGAGTTTTAACAGTTCGACCCTTCTGGGTCTATTTTTTGCCAAATGTGTGTGTGATAGCTCGCGCCTGCAGGGAGGCCAGTTTATTACCTGATCTCTTTTACTAGAGTAAGAGTGATGTTTTAATACCTGCTGGTTTGGCGTTGTCTTATTGAAATAAGCAGGAGCTTACCAGAAAAAGCTGCCGTCTAGGTGTTAGAATATAGTCCAAAACCTTTATATGTCATGCAGATATGAAGTTATATATGCCAAGAGTACTAATGCAATGCTGTGCATGCATGGATCCTAGCTTCTGAACTGTGCACCGATGGTAAGCCAGTGATTTCCTCTATGGTTTTCTTTTTCTCAGACAACACCAAAAAGCAGCTGAAATTTCGATTTATCACGCTTATCTAAACTCCTCTCCCTCAAACAGTTGTGGCAGATGGCTGCGCCTCCCTGATCCTGGTTTTTTGGAGGTTTCTTCCTGTAAAAAGGGGTTTTCCCTTCTAACTGTCACCAAGTGCTTGCTCATAGGGGGTTGTTAGATTGTTGGGAGTTTCTGTATTTACCTCACAATACAAAGTGCCTTGATGCAGATGTTGTTGTGTTAGAAAAACAATTTAACTGAATCATGTCAATTATTACTGCAGTGGCCTCTGAAGACCAGAAGATGATCTCTTCAGCATGGATTTTGGATCTTGTACAAAAGTTATCTTAATTTTCAACTCTTCCTCTTCTTTGCTCTTAAACATTTAATATTGATGTTTCTTATATTCATATTTCAAACAGTGTCCTAGTGTTGTTGGAAACAGAATTATAAGATTCTTTTTTTCTGTGAAATTCCTGAGTCACATCAGAAACATAAACACTTGTCCAGAAGCTTTAAAAAAAACATACAAGTTGGAGGACTGAAACAAGATTGAATATGAGCCAAGCAACTTAGCAGTTTCGTCAGGGTTCAGTGGCTGCCACTGAGCTGCTGCCAGGGTCCTCATTTACTGCTGTTTATCACCAGCCTGCTATCTTTGCGTTCTGTGGGATAAATGGCTGGATGCCAAAGAGCACATGAATCACCTTGTTAATGACAGAACAACACAGATTGCGCATGGTTACATGTGAAGCTGAAAACAGCATGTGGCCATCTTTCATCACGTGCTGCCGCCCTCTCTGACAAGCGTAAATTGCATCTAAAGTTATCTTAAGCACTGTTTGTGTTGTTGTGGCAGCACTCAGACGCTTGCCTTTGCATTACTCTGGGCCTTGTTAAAGCTGCCAAGACCATCTTCTGATGCGCTAGGAGCGGTATAGGTTGAGTCACAGTGCTTTTAGTAAAGTGTTGTTGATCACACCAGCTACGCTTGACAGGCCAATTCCTCAGGGAGGGAAAGAGAGACAGAAAGAGGCTTAGAAAAGGAAAGTGAGAGAGAAGAATATAGAAACATACTGTAGGTAAAGAAAGATGAGAAATGTAGACATTATGATAAGCACAAATGGAGAAAAATGAAGCATGCTGACTTAAGCAACGCATTTAGAGGTAAGTAGGAACACACACTATGAGTAATCACTTACAAATAAGCACATCTGTGAACATCAATAGAATGAAGCCACACACAGACTGCACAGACTATAATCACACACAAACAACCGCATCTGTGTTTCTGGGTGTATAAACACCGCACAGTCAGACCTGCCTGAAATCTGTGCACACAAACACAGACAGGCAGATATAACAAGGACCAACCTTGCCAGCCAGGTTTGCAGACCGGCTTGACGTCAATGCGGACAGGAACGCTGTGCAAGGCTCTCTTCTGGCCGCAGTCCCAGGCTGTCACCTGGATCTCGTACTGCTGCTGGCGATCATAGCTCAGTTTCTCCGTGTTCCGGATGTTACCTGGTAGGGAAGAAAAGGTCGAGGTCAAATTAATCCAAAATAGCTTTTTAAAGCAACTCATTATAGCGTATTGTTGAGTAAATCCAGCTTCCCTATTGTGTCTCATAATGAACACATTTTGTGTTTAGTGGTTTGCCAAAATTAAATGTTTTAAGAATAATAAAAAAAATAAAATAACCATCATTCAGTTAGTAAACTATTGTCTGGTTTGTGTGGCAGTGATGAAGTTAGAAAGTTGCAATCGCTGTGTCCAATTTTCTACAAAAGAACTCATCCTGTGCAGTTAGATTCTCTGTTAAATTGTTCAATTTAATTTACACTTCCCAACCAGCAAAACACCTGAAATTGATTTAGGCAATTAGGGAAAATATAAGGCAGCTGTAGATTTGATCCATTTGGGTGGATCAAATGGTTTATGGCCTGGACAATAAACGCACATTTATCCTAATTTCACATTAGACAAAAAAGGCAGCTGTAAATGAAATTAACTGTGGTTGAATCACATTTCTCTTCTCATGGGCCAGAAACATTTTGAGACTAAACATAGCTCCCATTGGCTGAGTTGGTAGAAAAATGGAAGACATCCAGAATTTTTGGTTTGAGGAACAGCTATAATTAAAAATCAAAAGCATGCTAACACAGCAGGAAAATTTTTAATGGTACATGCACACAGGGCCGAGTAGGGTTGTTTTCCATGCATGCTCTGGATTAGTCATGACTCTTGAGTACTTAAGTATGTTAATATAAAAAAAATGAGGTTAAAGACACAGTTGACTACTCTTAATGGCAAAACTCAGTTTTCATCCACAGTGGCTGCTTTACTACAAACTTGACCAGGGATCACAATAAACTGCCAGACAGTTAAATATGAGTACTGATGCTGATGCTAGTGCTAGCTGGCTCTCTAGCTAAAAGCACCATTGTTTTTCAGCCATTGATGCTACATGTCTTGATTTGATTTTATGTTTATACAAGTGAAATTGCTGTGTTATTACATACATATTTAAGGTTAGTCTTTTACATTGAAGTAAACTAACATAAATATCTGAATTGTTTAGCACCTTAAATCGTCATATATGTGGGCTAATCCAACCCAACCACTATTAACTGTTAGCAGATCTACTGCTACTGGCACGTTTAACAGCTGATAAATGAAAATAAGTATAAGTGTGTGTTAATGTTGCACAGCGTGTCGACCAAAGCAGTTGGAATGCTAAAAACAATAACTAGCTGATCCCAGCAGAACTACACATAACAAATATTAGGAAAATCTTAATATGTTTCATGCATCTAAAAGAAAAATAAACAATATATTTAAATATACACATATATAATATGTTTTAAATAAAAAAAAACTGATCAACATCTCAATTTTAATTATTAGATCTGGGATCTAATAATTAAAACCTTTAACCTGGAAAAAGGCTGCAAGTTCAAAACATCCAAGTGTCATGTAGGTCTTGAGCCTGTGTTTTGGTTTTTAAACTGTTGATTTTTCTAAATGATTCATTGTTTTGAGTTCTCTATGTCCCTTGGGCTTCCTGTTTTATTTTGGTAGTCTGTTGTCTCTTATGAATTAGGTTCAGTTTGCTTCCCTTACCTCGTTACATCTAATTTCTTCTTGCTGTGTTTCCCAACTGTCTCCACTCTCCCTAATCTTCCCCTTGTGTATATATTGTCTCAGTCTCCCCTTGTCTCTCGTCGGAGTCTCTGCTCATTTGTTTTCATGTCCCACTAGTCCCATGTTTCCTTAGTTTCCTTTCCCAGTTTAGGTTATTTGTTATGTCTTGGTATTTCTTTTGTACTCTCATGTTCCAGCAACGCTCGATTTACATTAACTCATTCCTGTCTCTCTGCGTCATCTGCATTTTGTTCCACACTCAGCTCCACACGATCTGCAGCCCGCAGATCATGACACCAAGTAAATATAAAATGCTCAGTGGAAGCATTTGGGAAGTTATTACATATTACAGAAAACAGCCTGCACATTTTTTGTGAACCATTTTATGTAATACATACCACAAACACAAATCTGAGTCTGGAGTTTCTAAATCATCAGTGGCTGGAAGTCAGATTTTATAGAGTCATAAAATGTGATCTTTTACAGCTAAATGAGTTTCATTTTACTGCAGTCATAAGAAATATGTTATAGCTATGTTTCTGTACTCATCACTAGACTTTTACATTTATTTAGAATGGATCTCTTCTCTAGTCTGGTGCCTTGAAAAATACCCACTTTGACATTTTAGCATAAACCATAGTATCGCAAGTTAAGTATATATACTTGCCTATGCTCTCCCTTGTGGAAAATGAGAAGCAGCAGTTCCACTTGAATTGGTGTCTACTGCACGACGCTGTATATCTTAATGACATTTTAGACTTTTTAGATAACACACAACGTGTATCTGTTGCTGTCTTCTTTTCCCTTGTGCAGTTTGTTTGCTTAAAGGAGCAATGAGTATTTAATTTTAAACCATCCCAATATGTCATTGTCAAATTAACTTTGATGCCTTAATATAATCACTGTAACAAATGAGATCACGGCAGAGATGACAGGTAGCCTCCGTCTCTCAAAGTGTTTGATTAGAGCTAATGTTTTTTTAAAATTAAGAACACATTTTCATTAAATCCATGCTGCCTTCTGATTCAGAGACAATGTTGCCCCTGTCTTGCCATTACCACAATCAGTCCTTTCATGTTATTATCATCCTTCAACAATGAGATTACTATTGTTGTAAAAATCCTTGTTGGTTAATCAACTTCTGATATGAATCATATCAAAGCCCTTATCAGTTTTAATTAGAGATTTTTTTTGTATTGTCAAATAGAATGAAATGTGGATCTGGATACCTACTGGCAATCAATAGAAATAGAAATTATCACAAAGGTTTGTCACTTTAGGCTTAAAAAGTGCACACTTTACTAGATTACATAAGGTTATCCGGGCTTGTGCGCACAAAAACTAGGAAAGTTGAATGAAATTTAGAAATGATCAAATATGTTATGTACACCTGCATTTTATTATAAATGTACTCACCATTAAACAAATCCCAAAAGGTCACACATGATACAGTTAAAAGTGAATGCTAGGAATGCTGGGAAAGCTTAATTAAACAAGAATATGCCACAGTCTGGCAGGGATTCAAAGGGAATAATGATTGCATACTCAACACCTTAGAAGGAACACCTGTTTCCCTCATGGGAAAATGAGCAGGAAGACAGACACAAAAAATAAAATCCAGTTAGTGAGTTCAAAATAAAACAGGAAGTAACTAAAGAGAAGCCCAATATTATGATAATATGTAAAAAAAAAAAAAGTAGGAGTAGAGTACAAGATGCAATAAACTGCCTTAAGAGAAATGATTCTGAGGTATTTTCAGCTGAATTTAAATACCACATGTTTGAAAAGAAAGAGAAAAAAATCTGGAGTGTGGACAAAAATGACCTTTGCAGACCTCTGTACCGTGTTTCTTTGCTTAGGTTTAATGCCTCTAGGCTACATTTAGCCTCTACTAACATAATAGACCAAAATATTTTACAAACATGTCTCCAGCTCAGATGAGATGGGAAGAGTGGGTTGCAGTTACTGCTGCTTACTATAAATGAAAGTGTATAAGGTCTACTTGTATGAAACTTCTATGAAAAACATACAAGAGTTTTTCAAGATCCCTTGAAAAAATATATAATGAAACTCGTATGTTTTGGATACTTACTAAAACAATATATGAAAGTAATGAGAAAGTGGCCACTTTCATGAGTAAATCATATAAGTTTTTACTATTTCTTTTCCATATGGGAAGAAGCGTTATACAGATGCAAAAACACATTTCTAAAGTACTACATCTTCATCACTGCAAAGTAAGAGAAACTGGAGCATATTCAGTAGGAACATGACTGTTCACAGCAAAGATCACAGTAAGAAAACAGCAGGCAATCCTTAAAGAGCCAAAAATTCACAGAGTAACAGCAAAACACATGCAAAAATGTAAACTTGCCACCTGTTTAAATCTTTGGTCATGGTCATTTTAAGAAAAACACTGAATAAGATGGGAAGATATGAAGGACTCTATTGTGAAAGAAACACTGCAGATTGCATTTGGTTCGGAAAAGACCACCTGGATGTATCTACAGAAGCTTTGGGACAATGTTAGCAGGATAAAATACACCAGATAGACATTAAAACCTCATTGTAAGTAAAAAATGTTGTATTTTATTTGTATACCTGTCAGGGCTCTGTGTGCGGGCAGGCAGAGATGAGGATCCAAATGCAGGACTCGGAAAATGGAATGTAACTCAAAAAACCTCAGCTTTATTGCTGGCAGGAATACAAACATGAAGTGAGGCCGGAACACTGAGACCGTGACAGTACCCCCCCTCTAAGGGCTGACTCCCGACAGCCCCAAACAAAAAAAAGCACAACAAAGCACCAGGCCAGGGCGGGCGGAGGGGGTCCAGGATGGAGGGACAGAGCCCAAACAAAAAAACAAGGAGCACCAGAGTCCAAAAAACGCAGGAAAGCATATCAAAAACAAAACGAAACCAGAGCTCACCAAGAGTCTACAAAAAGTCCAGGGGGCCGACCGCGCACACGGCAACGGTGGCGACGTGCGAACAGTTCTGGAGGCCGACCGTGCACACGGCAACGGCGGGCAAACAGTTCTGGAGGCCGACCGTGCGGACGGCAACGGCGGCGAGGAAGCAGTTCTGGGGGCCGACCGTGCGGACGGCAACGGCGGCGAGGAAGCAGTTCTGGGGGCCGACCGTGCGGACGGCAACGGCGGCGGGAATGCAAGCCTGGAGGCCGGCCACACGGAAGGCAGTGGCGGCAACAGAAGTCCGGAGGGCGGCCACGGTGGTGATGATGCCCAACAAGCGGCCTGGCAGATGACCGACAATGTGGAGGTGGTAGGAGGGGACCCGAAGGCTGCGTGGCCCCTGCAGCCCCAGGCGAAGCGGAGGTTGGATCAGATGAGGCAGAGGCTGAAGCCGAAGCTGGGCCAGGCGACGCTGAAGCGAATGCGGAGGCTGAACCAGGTGAGGCTGATGCAGAGGCGGGGCCAAACGAAGCTGGTGATGCGGGAACTGGACCAGACAAGGATGAGGACGCGGAGGCCGGACCAGACGAGGATGAGGACGCGGAGGCCGGACCAGACGAGGATGAGGACGCGGAGGCTGGACCAGACGACGCTGAAGCGGATGCGGAGGCTGGACCCGGCGAAGCGAATGAAGCTGAAAAAGGCGAAGCTGAAGCCGAAGCTGAAGCCGGAGCTGGACCAGGCGAAGCTGAAGCCGGAGCTGGACCAGGCGAAGATGAAGCCGGAGCTGGACCAGGCGAAGATGAAGCCGGAGCCGGACCAGGTGTGGGTGATGCTGAAGCCGGACCAGGCGACGGCGAGGATGCAGCAGAGTCCAAGCCAGGTGACGGCGAGGATGCAGCAGAGGCCGAGCCAGGCGACGGCATGGGTGGAGATACGGAGGCTGCAGCTGACGTGGATGAAGACACGGAGGCTGCAGCTGACGTAGATGAAGACACGGAGGCTGCAGCTGGCGTGGATGAAGACACGGAGGCTGCAGCTGGCGTGGATGAAGACACGGAGGCTGCAGCTAGCGGCGGCGTGGAAGCTGGAGACGGAGGCGCTGCAGCAGGCGGCGGCATGGATGAAACTGCTGCTGCAAGCGTGGATGAGGCTGCTGGTGGAGCAGCTGGTGGCTGGACGGGCTCCTTGGGCCCCCCAGCTGACGAGGAAGGAGGCTGGACGGGCTTCTCGGGCCCTCCAGCGAGAACAGTCTCAGGACCAGTGGGCACAGGGGCCCCTGGAACACGCAGGACAAAACCAGCAGGTGCGAGGACCTCTGGCAGGAACAGATCAGAACCAGCAGGCCCACGAGCCTCTGGCAGGGACAGATCAGAACCAGCAGGCGCACGGGCCTCTGGCAGGGACAGATCAGAACCAGCAGGCGCACGGGCCTTTGGCAGGGACAGAACAGAACCAGCAGGTGCACGGGCCTCTGGCAGGGACAGAACAGAACCAGCAGGCGCACGGGCCTCTGGCAAACACATAGCAGACTTCAGTCGCCCAGAGCATTGACTCTGCTCAGGCAGTGACAGCCGGGTGCAGTCCTCAGCTGGGTTCCTAGCCTCCAGGGGTCCAGAGTAGGCTGAGGGCTGAAACTCAGCCTCTGGGGAGGCCCTGGAGCGCGTCACAGTCTCTGAACTGGCCAGCTTTTTAGGAATGATTACATTATCATGAGGTTTGTTGCTCTGCTTAGAACAAACTGATGAAACACAGTTCCTTTTAGATTGATTTGACTGAGCTTGTTGTACCGGGGTAGCAAGTGACACAGGGTGCAGGGCTAGTGGCTGCTGAACAGGAGGCTGAACTGAGGGTGACTGAAACAATGGTTGGGATGCCTACGGTGGTGGAATTGGAGACTGAGCTTGAGGCCGGGCGGCTAACTGAGCAGGAAACAAAACACACTTTACTAAGACACAGACTAGACAGAGACAGACTTGACACTGACCAAAGGCTACTAAATGATAATCACAATCACAACAGTATCAGATCATAAATCATAATATAGAAAAACACCAAGATAACTGAAACACCAAGTACCAGAGAAACAAAGGAAAATCCATGATGCAAAAGTATCAAAACATAATGAACTCAAAATACTGGGTCCAACGGACCCAGAACCGTGACAGTACCCCCCCTCTAAGGGCTGACTCCCGACAGCCCCAAACAAAAAAAAGCACAACAAAGCACCAGGCCAGGGCGGGCGGAGGGGGTCCAGGATGGAGGGACAGAGCCCAAACAAAAAAACAAGGAGCACCAGAGTCCAAAAAACGCAGGAAAGCATATCAAAAACAAAACGAAACCAGAGCTCACCAAGAGTCTACAAAAAGTCCAGGGGGCCGACCGCGCACACGGCAACGGTGGCGACGTGCGAACAGTTCTGGAGGCCGACCGTGCACACGGCAACGGCGGGCAAACAGTTCTGGAGGCCGACCGTGCGGACGGCAACGGCGGCGAGGAAGCAGTTCTGGGGGCCGACCGTGCGGACGGCAACTGGGATTGGGCAGCCCTGATTTAGGGTGCTTTGACAAGGGGATGACTGCACAAGTACCTGGTGTTGGCAGCTGCTGGTGGGCTTCACCTCAGCCAATTTGAGTCACTGGACTGGAACACTTGAACATACATGTGTCACGATCCTGGGTCTTATGACCCAGTGTTTTGAGTTTTAGTCCAACGGACCCAGAACCGTGACAATACCACCTTTCAAGACAAACATCACAAAGTTCTTCACAACCACATGCCCAAACATAAAAACAAGAGTTGACCAAATGCACAAAAAGGGGGATTTTTTAGGTGCTTTTTGAAAGAGACCAACTCCACAGCTGTGAAGCACGGTGGAGGGAGCGTCATGATTAAGGAGCAACGTTAACGCAGCTTAAGAGAGGTTGGGTAATGCAGCAGAACAGCGACCAACAGCACACACGTAAATCACTGAATAAGTATTATATAAGAAAATTCATATGTTGAAATGAGTACATGAGGCCTGACCATAACCCAGCGGAATCCCAAAGCATTACAAGAAATGTACTAAAAAGGTTCTGCAGACTCGTTTAAAGCCTGAATGTCTGATTGAAGGTGCAGCTGGAAATTCTACAAGTTACTACTTTAAATTACACTTTTTTCAGTCTGCACAACTATTAATGTGTTTATTAATGAAAAGTGCAGCTCTGAATTTAGTCAAATAGCGTATAAGACTTTTATCGCCAAAGCACATTGTAATGAGTAATTATACACAAATCATGGTCATTTAAAAGGACTCACAAACCTTGTTGGCAAGTTATAATATCTCTTGACCAGGAAAATTAATATATGGCACAAAAGTACAACTAGCACAACAAAAACATCACATCAGTGCTTCAGCTGTGTATGCATGCACAAAACTCAGATTCATCAATATTTCCTTGAGAATTTTACTTAGGTAATTATTTACAGTTTTTTCAAAACAACCTCAGCCAGAAAGATAAAATCAAGTACAGTGGAACCCCGACTTACGAATACCCCATTTAACGAAAAATTCAAGTTACGAAGGCACTTAACGGCATTATTTCTGCCCGTGTTACAGCAAAATGCCCGCGTAACGAAATCTGCTGGCTCTGATTGGCAGAGCCCAGAATGCCTACAATGCCCAATCCCTTTCGTACTTGCACTTCGCTGTTCCACTTGAACGACGTATTGCTGTTGCAGTTAGCAATTAGCCTATCGTTCACTCAAAATGCGCGATGGGTGCTTCGACAGAATCACATGTAAAGAATGCCAAGTTTTAACTGTAAAGTAATAAATTTGAGAAACACACTCCCCTTTAAATGGTAAATGGCCTGCATTTGTATAGCGCTTTTCTAGTCCATAGGACCCCAAAGCGCTTTACACTACATTCAGTCATCCACCCATTCACACACACATTCACACACTGGCGATAGCAAGCTACATTGTAGCCACAGCTGCCCTGGGGCGCACTGACAGAGGCGAGGCTGCCGGACACAGGCGCCACCGGGCCCTCTGACCACCACCAGTAGGCAAACACGGGGTTAGCATCTTGCCCAAGGATATTTGGCATGCAGCCAGGATGCAGCCTGGGATCGAACCACCGACCTTCTGATTAGTGGCTGACCTGCTCTGCCACCTGAGTTACAGCTACAGCTACAGCTTTAAAAAGTAATCCTTTCGCTACCTGGCTTCACCAACATAAAGACCAAATGAAACAGGAGACATTCATAGAGAACATTGTTTGTACTTTATTTTTGAATGTTTAGACTCAGCTTCTTCAGTAAATACAGCACATTGAATTCATCTTTGCCATCGGATCAGCTGTGCCTTACCCTCCACCTGCTTCTTCCCTTTTCTTCTAGTCTCTTATTCATTTTTTTTCTCATCAACTGTATGTTTTAAAAATCTGAATTAAAGCCTGTGTCTCAGGGGACATAAGATTCCCTTAGGTACTGTTTTTTTTCCTCCTAGGAAACATGTTGTCTCATTTCCTCATTGGAGTTTTTTTTTTTTTTTTGCTTTTACAGCACATTCAAGGAAAAATGTTTGTGTGGATTCTTTTTGTGCACAGGTAAGAACATTTGTAGGTTTATAATACTGAATGAGGATCAATATCTCTGGTTCTGCAGAGAGAAATCAGAGAGGATCATTAATCTAAATATTTCCATGAATATCAGTTTGGTACTGTGTGTCACAATATTGTATCTCTGTCTTTCCCTTTTGTTGAACAACGCCTAGAGTTACCCTGTGATTCGGGTATATCCCCATCCTCAACAAACATGTGAGCCATTGCAGCCTGTCGGATTTCTGTAAACTGATATTATATATGCTAATGTACAAAACAAGGCTTTTTGTAATGCTCCACTCAACACCTTAGAAGGGACAGATAATTGGCTTGCCTCCATTGGACATTCAACATCTAGACCACAACCAGTTACTGAGAATCTCCTGACTCGTTGGTAACCACAACCCATTTTCCAAGCTGGCATCTTTTCTCATGCTGAGCAAAGGGGATGAAGGGACCTTGTGTAGTCCTAATGTGCCTGTTAATATTTGATGAGTCTTCCACTAAAGACAGATGACAATGCTCTACACCCCACTAGAGCTGGACAGGGAGGGGGTCCCTGATGGAGAGCACTTGCGGAGTGTAAAGTGCATGGAAATTGGCTCTTATTGGCTGTGAGTTGAAATGGAGCTAGAATGAGTTACTTGTATAACAGCCTGGATGCTTCTTGAGCTTTTTCCATTGTGTGGAGAGAGGTGCAGAAGGAGCTGAATGTTGATAATGTGGTATATTTGAATACAAGTATGTGAGTAGGAGGATTAGCTGTAATTCATATTAGGAGGGCATTGTTCGCCTTCCCGTCCTCCTCGTCACCCATTCTGTCTTCCTTTCTGCTTGTTTAGAATTCCTTCCCTCCTCCCTCCTCCCTCTGCCCTGCCCAACCTTCCCATTCCCTCCTAGCGAACATCATTGTCTCACTGTTTTGCAGCCTCATCCCATTTCACTGTTTGCTGCCTCATCTGTTGTGCTCTGCTCTCTCTTTTTTCGCAAACACACATACATAGTGTGCATGCACTCCCGCCTTTCTGCACGACAGAGGTTGTTATTCCTGCTCCTTCAATTACAACATCAACTTATCCATGTCAGCAGGCTGTGCGTGCTGTGACTGCTGGTGAGGGTGGTCAGCTAGTAAATGACTGCTTTACCCTCCAGCTCACCTGCCCCATTTGCCTCTCTATCAAATCCACAAAAACACACACACGCACACAAGCAAACCGTCTCTGCACCTGTCTTTGTGAATTCATGCCATCGCCCCTTTTGTAATTACCATCTAGTTTTACCACCAAGCTTTTCTTATCTAACACTGCTAAGGCCCATTTGTCTTTGTTTACAGGACACCACTCACATTAATCCTCTCTTCTTCAATAAATAACATAAAAATACAAAATACATAAAAACATTTTTGCATTTCAAGACTTTCCAGTTTTCTTACATTGGAGTTTTAACTAAATATTACATTAAATGCCCAAAATGAAGCTGGATATTTTTAATCACAGAGTCTACACCAGGGGTAGGGAACTCCAGGCCTCGAGAGCCGGTGTCCTGAAGGTTTTAGATGTGTCTTTGATCCAACACAGCTGATTTAAATGGTTACATTACCTACTCAACATGTTTTGAAGTTCTCCAGAGCCCTGGTAATGAACTAATCATTTGATTCAGGTGTGATGATCCAGGTGTGATGATCCGGATCCTGACAGATGCAGTGATGTGGACACTGTATCAGTCTGCTGTGGTGAAACAAGAGCTGACCCAAAGATTTTGATGTTAGAAAATATGCAATGTTCATTGCATAACTGATAATGCTCTAAGACATAATAAGTTTTGCTATTATTATTTGCTATGATAATTGCTTCTCATTGTAAATTATTTTTGGGGTCCCCAGGGATGCAACTCAGTAGTCCCTGTATGTAAATTATGTAGGATGTGTATGTATGTAGGATGAGGGCTAAAATTCAAAATTCGACTTATTCTAAGAAGTATTCAGGGCAGGGGTGCCCAATCCCGGTCCTCGAGAGCTACCGTCCTGCAGCTTTTAGATGCATCCTTGTTCCCACACACCCGAATCAAATGAATGGCTTGTTATCAGGCCTTTGCCAAACATGATGGCATGCTGAAGAGGTAATCAAACCATTTGATTCAGCTGTGTTGGAGTAGGGATGCATCTAAAAGCTGCAGGATAGTAGCTCTCGAGGACTGGGATTGGGCAGCCCTGATTTAGGGTGCTTTGACAAGGGGATGACTGCACAAGTACCTGGTGTTGGCAGCTGCTGGTGGGCTTCACCTCAGCTAATTTGAGTCACTGGACTGGAACACTTGAACATACATGTGTCACGATCCTGGGTCTTATGACCCAGTGTTTTGAGTTTTAGTTCATTTTGATGTTCATAGTGTATGTTTAAGCTTATTAGGTTTCCTATGTTCATTTGCTTATTAGCTCCCCCTTGTGTTTTCAACCCCTGTGAAGTCTCCCTTGCCCTTCATGTGTTTCATGTCTGTTGTCTTATGTTGTCATGTCTGCCTCTCATGTTTCCTGTTTTATTTTGAAGAAATCTCGTGTTTTTTATATTATGGAGTATGTTTTGAGTCCTTTGTTGTACTGTTTCTTGTTTCCCTAGATTTCAGTTATGGTTATCATAGGTTTAGTTCTTTGGCTTTGTAATATGGCTTCCCTGTGTTCAATGTTGTGTCTACTGTGACCTCTATGTACCATGTTTCTGGTCCCTATAGTCTGTCTTCTCAGTTGCTGTTAAGTTTGCATGTTTAGAGTTCAGTCAGTGTGTTTCCTGTTTTACTTTGAAGGTCCATGTCTCATGTGAGTGTTTCTAGTTTTGCTTCCCTTGTCTCGTCCAGCCTGATTACTCCCAGCTGTGGTCTCCTTCTGTGTCTCATTCCCTCGTTATCCCTCTGTGTATTTAAGCCCTGTGTTTCTCTTTGTCAGTGTCGTAGTCTCCCCCATGCTGTGTGTGATTCTCCCCGTGTCTCCTGGTATACTTTATGATTAGCTTTCCCAGTTTAGTTTTGTATTACCTGTGTTCTATTTTTCCAGCAATTAAAGCTGTGCTTTTGAGTTCAAGTTCTGTCCCCGTGAGTTTGCGTTTGGGTCCTCTCCTGCCTGCCACACAGCCGAAACATGACAGAAGACTACGACCATTACATGGACCCAGCAAACCGCTCTCAGCTGTATGAGCGCCAGGAGGCAGCCCTCGCCCAGCTGGAGGAGGAGCTCCGCTGGAAGCCGTGGCGCGCTCCGGATTTTGAGCACATATTCCACGGAACTCGGCTGGCTTTTGGAGGTCCCCGAAGTTGCCAAAAGCCTCCGCCTGTTGCCCCGCTTGCACCAAAGCTCCCTCTGAACAGAAGAAATCAAAGACAATAATCACTCGCCAAAGGCTGTAAATGCTTTTAAAGGAAAAACTGTGAGCAATGTCACCAGGTCTAAAACACTCAGTTCAGGTTCTGTCAGTTCAGGTTTTGTCAAGTCTGGTTCAGTCATCCCCAAGTCAGCTCACTCTAAGACCGTTAACCCAAGGACGTCAAAACCTGCTAAAACAAAGACTGAAGAACATGGTGGGGAAAAATGCTAAGTTCATTTTTGATAGGTCTGTTTTTGTCGACCCAGTACATATTAACCCTAAGCCTGCCAATTCTAAGACTGTTTTTTCTGAGCCCGCTCCTTTGCCAGCTCGTGTTCCTGCTCCCGGGGCAGCTCGGGCCCAGCGTACCCCTGCACCCGTACCAGTTCCTCGGGTGAGGGAGGCTGAGGTCCAGTTGGTCCCTGCTCTGGTTTCCAGGCTGGCTGAGGCTCTGTCAGTTTCTGCACCCGTACCAGCTCCTCGGGTGAGAAGGGCAGTTGCCCAGCCGTTGCCTGTCCCGGCTTCCAGGGTGAGGGGGGCTGTGAACCAGTCCACCTCTGCACCCATGCCGGTCCCCAGGGTGAGGGCAGCCAGGATACAGCTCGTCTCTGCACCCGTACCTACTCCTCGGGTGGGAGCGGCTAGTGTCCGTCAGGTGCCTGCACCCGTTCTTGTTTCTGCTGAAGACTTGGTCAACCCCGCCCAGCAGTCCTCCCTGTGTTCCAGAGGCTCAGGAGAGTACAGTCCACAACCATCACCACCATCACTACTGCATGCTTTTCAGTCTATAGCTCAGTCATTAGCTCTATTAGCAGCCCAGTCCATAGTTCATTTTCCTGTGTTTCCGTTAGCTCAGCCCTTAGCCCACTGTGAAGCTCAGCCAGCTCCCCAGTGTTTAGCTCAGTCATTTGTTCCATCACCCGCTCAGCCTTCTGTTCAGCCAGTAGTCTCTGCACCTACTGGTCCTGCCACTGCTTCAGCTGGAGGGCCCGAGGAGCCCCTCATGCCTCGTCAGCTGGAGGGCCCGAGGAGCCCGTCCAGCCTCATGCCTCGTCAGCTGAAGGGCCCGAGGGGCCCGTCCAGCCTCATGCCTCGTCAGCTGAAGGGCCCGAGGGGCCCGTCCAGCAACCAGCTGCTCCACCAGCAGCCTCATCCACGCCAGCTACGGCCTCCGTGTCTCCGCCCACGCAGTCGCCTGGTCCACTCCATCCGAGTCTTCATCCTCGTCTGGTCCGGCCTCGGCCTCTGCTTCTGCCACGCCTGGTCCGGCCTCGGCACCTCGGGATCGCCGGCCACTTTCCGGGCCACCAGCTGGACGTCACCGCCGTCGAGGTCGGCCCCCTGAACTGTTTCTACACCGTTGCCGTCCGCACGGTCGGCCCCTGAACCGTTTCCATGTCGCCGCCGTTGCCGTCCGCATGGACGGCCCCCGGAACTGTTTGACTATGAACTCCTGTGCCGTCAGCCTCCGGGCCGGCCCCCTGAGGAGTTGTGAACTGTTCCCTGTGCTCCTATGCTTTTGATGGACATTGTGTTTTTGTGGCCTTGTCTCCCTCATGCTGTGTGTGATTCTCCCCGTGTCTCCTGGTATACTTTATGATTAGCTTTCCCAGTTTAGTTTTGTATTACCTGTGTTCTATTTTTCCAGCAATTAAAGCTGTGCTTTTGAGTTCAAGTTCTGTCCCCGTGAGTTTGCGTTTGGGTCCTCTCCTGCCTGCCACACAGCCGAAACATGACAACATGTGGTGTGACAAATTATTTGGCATGCAATAATTATATAGCTCATGCAAAAAGTCTGGCCTTTATTTTCAGTGTGTGAAATTCTAGTATTTTATTAGTATGTTACTTTGGAATAATTAACAGGTGTTGCACGTTTACAGATTGTAGATGAAACTTGTCACCAAGCTAATAAACTGCGATGATTTTGTGCAGACCCATTAACACAGTGGACAATATTTGCATTTCCCTGCCATCACAAGTGAAAGGAGGTGTTCAGGCTGGACTCAAAGCCAAAAAAATCAAATTTTTCAGGAACAAGACAGGACAGACGAAACTGTTTACAAAGCGTATTATTACTATACAGAGCTATCAGAGGTCTGCTGAAATCTACATGACTGCACCATGTAGTTCCATTTCTTCAAAGGTGGCGATCAGGCTATGGTGTAGTTTATGATGTCGATTATAGGGCTATACAGTAGCTATCAGTGTTGTCTCATTACTCCAAAAAAGTAACGTATGACACATTACTTGATATAAAAAAAAGTAATTTGTTACAGTAGTTGTTAAATTACCCCTTGTTAAATACTTTCTCATTAGTCTGTAAAATGACCTGAAATGCATCGTCTCATAATAACCAGTAAGGAATATATACCTCAATATAGTGTACTTTCAACACACCAACACATTTATTTATATATATATATATATATATATATATATATATATATATATATATGGGGTCTATCACACCAGGCAAGACCCCAGGTGCAGGCTGTGTAAAGATGCCCCAGAGACAATCCAGCACATAACAGCAGGGTGCAAGATGCTAGCAGGCAAGGCATACATGGAACGCCATAACCAAGTGGCCGGCATAGTGTACAGGAACATCTGTGCCGAGTATAACCTGGAAGTCCCGAGGTCAAAATGGGAGATGCCCCCAAGGGTGGTGGAGAATGACCGAGCTAAGATCCTGTGGGACTTCCAGATACAGACGGACAAAATGGTGGTGGCTAACCAACCGGACATAGTGGTGGTAGACAAACAGAAGAAGACGGCTGTAGTGATCGATGTAGCGGTTCCGAATGACAGCAACATCAGGAAGAAGGAACACGAGAAGCTGGAGAAATACCAAGGGCTCAGAGAAGAGCTCGAGAGGATTTGGAGGGTGAAGGTAATGGTGGTCCCCGTGGTAATCGGAGCACTAGGTGCGGTGACTCCCAAGCTAGGCGAGTGGCTCCAGCAGATCCGCAGAGCGCAGTCCTGGGAACAGCTAAGATACTGCGTAGGACCCTCAAGCTCCCAGGCCTCTGGTAGAGGACCCGAGCTTGAAGGATAAACCGCCCGCAGGGGCGTGCTGGGTTTATTTATATATATATATATATATATATATATATATATATATATATATATATATATATATATATATATATGCCCCAGAGACAATCCATACATATATATATATATATATATATATATATATATATATATATATATATATATATATATATATATGTATATGTATATATATATATGTATATATATATATGTATATGTATATATATATATGTATATATATATATGTATATATATATATATATATGTATATATATATGTATGTATATATATATATGTATATATATATATATATGTATGTGTATATATATATATATATATGTATGTGTATATATCATAATGAAGCCACACATATGTATTGTTTTAGTGTTTACTGTGAAAACAAAGCCAACAACACAAGTTGTCTTAAGAGACTTAAAAGCAATATTGAAAGTGATTGAACAGGTAGAAACATGGGCTGACTGCTCATCACTGTTTTTGTTACCCGCTAAGGACAGCACTCAGCATGCCAACAAAAAGCTACCCAAGAACCCAGACTTATGCTAAAGCTGTTTGTGGAGATGCCTGCAAAGAGCTGAGGCTTTGTTGGCATTGTAACACAGTTGTTTCTGTCCTGGACAGAGTTTGCACTTCGCCATCAAGTTCTTGTCCTTTTGTGCAATAAAAAATAATAGTGCAGTAAAAGTCTCTGCTCCACCATTTTCCTTCTCCTGCACACAAATCATCTGACTGTAGTGTGCAGGAAAAAAAGCATATCTTTTTTTCTTTCAATCCACCTGGGGTGAGGATAACTGAAAAGCAAGTAATTAGTGTTACTGTACTAAATTAACCCTCCCATATTTAACCATATTTAATGGGATCTTATCAAAATACCATTAACCTGCTTGCTAATATTAGCATGTTAGCAAGCATGGAATGTAGTGCAATATCCCCCCTGGTGCAGCAATACAGCATGAATACTGTATTTACTGTTTCCCTAAATCAGTGTTGCAGCAGCAGAGTGGTAAAGGTTCACTCTGAAGTGTTTTGTGGCTTCAAAAACCTATAGTTTGTCATCTCTCTAGTTCCGCCTGCATTGCATTTCATTGTCTCAGTTGTCTCCCTCGCTTCCCCCCCTTCCTGACACCATGACACCCCCCTCCTCCAATCCCTCTCTCAGCAGCAAGACATCTCCCCCCCTCCCCTCTTCCCAAACATCTCCCAGTGTCACAGTGGATCAGGTCAGGAGACAACTGAGGAAGCTTCGCCCCAGAAAGGCAGCAGGCCCAGACAAGGTGTGTCCTAGGATGCTAAAGGCGTGTGCTGCTGAACTTGGGGAGCCGCTACAACGAGTCTTCAACCTCAGTCTGCGACTGGGGAGAGTGCCCGCCCTATGGAAGACATCCTGCATCGTCCCGGTCCCCAAAAAGAACCGGCCCAATGAGCTGAATGACTTCCGACCGGTGGCACTGACGTCACATCTTATGAAGACTCTAGAGTGGCTCTTCCTCAACCTCCTCCGACCACAGGTACAACATGCCCAGGACCCACTACAGTTTGCATACAAGGCGGGTGTCGGAGTGGAGGATGCCATCCTGTACCTCCTACACAGAGCCCACTCACACCTGGATGGGGGAAAAGGCACGGTCAGGATCCTGTTTCTTGACTTTTCCAGTGCCTTTAATACCATCCGGCCCTGTATGCTTCAAGAAAAACTGAACAGGATGGAGGTGGACCCCTGCCTGGTGGCTTGGATCTCCGACTACCTCACCGACAGACCACAGTACGTCAGGCTGAAGGACATCACGTCTGACACAGTGGTCAGCAGCACAGGAGCACCACAGGGAACTGTGCTGTCCCCTCTTCTCTTCACCCTGTACACCTCTGACTTCTGCTACAACTCTGAATTATGCCACATTCAGAAGTTTGCAGACGACACAGCCATCATGGGGTGTATCTGGGATGATCAGGAAGAGGAGTACAGAAGTCTGGTGAGGAACTTTGTCGCATGGAGTCACACAAACCACCTGCAACTCAACACCTCAAAGACTAAGGAACTGGTTGTGGACTTCGGGAGGTCTAGAGCAGGTCCACTGCCGGTTCAGATAGAGGGGGAGGAGGTGGAGGTGGTCAACAAGTACAAGTACCTCGGGCTGTGGGTGGACAATAAACTGGACTGGTCATGCAACACAGAGTACCTGTATAAAAAAGCCCAAAGCCGACTGTACTTCCTCAGGAGGCTGAGGTCTTTTAACATCTGCAGGAAGCTCCTGAGGATGTTTTACCAGTCGGTGGTTGCTGGAGTACTTTTCTATGCTGTGGTGTGCTGGGGGAGCAGCACAGCAAAGAAGGACTCATCCAGGCTGGAGAAACTGATCAGGAGGGCTAGCTCTGTGGTCGGCATGAAGCTGGACACTCTGGTGACAGTGGCAGAGAAAAGGACATTAAAGAAACTGATGGACATTATGGACAATGCTGGGCATCCTCTGCACACGGCCATAAACAATCAGAAGAGTCTGTTCAGTGACAGGTTGCTTCTCCCAAAGACAAGAACTAACAGACTTAAAAACTCCTTTGTCCCACACGCCATCAGACTGTTTAACTCCTCTCTGGAGGGGAGAGAGAGGGGAAACAGGAGGACAAAGGAGGGAACAACTAAGCTGTAGTGCCTCTTCACCTCACTGTGCAATACCTTTTGTGCAATACTTTTGTAAATAGTCAACAGTGCAATAGACTCAATACTTGAAATGTGCAATTCACTTGTATTTTTATTTTTATTCCTATTTATTCTATTTATCCCCTTCGTATATTTTATTTATATTGTCTCTGTATTTATATATATGTGTGTGTGTGTGTGTGTGTGTGTATAACTCTGTAACTTCTGTCGGTGCTGTGCTTTTTTGGAAATCGAATTTCCCAGAGGAACCCACCCGAGGGATTAATAAAGTTCTATCTTATCTTATCTTATCTTATCTTATCTTATCTTATCTTATCTTATCTTAACATAGGCGAAGCACCCCCACCAAGCAAGTCCCTTTCTTTAATGCAAGTTTAGTGATTACTTTACTTTTTTAAGCATCTACAGTACAAAGGAAGAGGTTGTTTTAAGCTTAGGAAAATGAATACCCCGTGTTTTTATGGGATTTTCGGTCTATTTAAAAATTACAACATCACTAGTTTTTTCCTTGCTTGTTTAGATTTTTCCTGCTACACTTTGCAGTGTGCTTATGTCCCTGACCCAGTCTCACCACTTACTCTCTCTCTCACAGGCAACCTCCACTTTTCTCCCACCATCTTCTCCTCTCCCTCAGGTACTCTTGAGTTCAAGAGCTCTCAAAGCCTTTTTCCTCAGCGGTCAATAGCTAAGCAAGACCCCTTGAAATGGAGAGAGCGTGCACAGGCTGCAGCCTCGCTCCTGTATCATTCACGGAGCAGTTTGGCCCACACCTCACTCAGTCAGCCTTTTTACTGCAGCACCTCAACAGTCAGGAACTCTCTGCTGGCAGTAGTAAAAATTGAAACAGTAATGTGCCTTTCATCTCTGTATTTTAGGCAAAAGAGTTTATGTACCGTCTCGGTGGCACTAATGCAGCAGCCGTATTTGAGTTGCCTGTCTAAAAAGTATATGACACAGTAAGTCCAGTGTTAAAGTGTATGCTCATGTAATATGTTGCATTCTAAGTATGAAGTTCTATTATTACATTCACAATTTAAAATTGAACAATTGTAATGGTAATAAGACAGAAGGTCAGTACACACAAAAACAGTGGAACCACATTTCACAATAATTTTGTGGGCATTTTCGTATTTGAGTTTGTGGCTCATGATAACATTTAACTTTTGTTTAGAAAATAATGATTAATAGCTACCTATGTAGCAAAGTACAAGTAGCAACTCAGCAAAGTTAAGTAAATTTGCGGGGGTATGTGAACGTGTCCTTAGATTTGTGTGTGTGTGTTTGTCTATATAATGTTTGTGTGTGCACAGACTTCTGTGATCTGATTTGTGGAGAGTGATGGCTCTCTGAGCAAAGCTTGACTTTGTCCTTGGAAAGACTAAAGAGTGCATTTTACCCCCAGGGAGAGATATCTGTCAGAGTATTAAGTTTTTCTACTAGAGCGTATGCAGGTATGTGTGTTCACTTCTCCCATGGCTCTATAGTGAGTACGGATGGATGGGATTTTCAGATCATGCGTGTTGTGGCGTTATGTGAGAAATGTGTTTTTACATCTTTTGTATATCAGATGAAGAGCCAAGGGAAGGCAACAAACTTTAAACTTGATTTGGAAGATCTTTTTGGACTTGTGGGAAATCAGTGAAATAGGTGAAGCAGAACATTGAGAGAAAATGGGCACACAAAAGTTTCAAGGAAAGTGTTTCAAAATAAAACTTACAGCGCACTGAATATGACCGGTAACAGCGTAGCTTCTTTGTGACAACTATTACAAAAACTCCCGAATGCGTTTAATATTCCACCCCAACTTCTACTCACCGTTACGATCGATGGCGAAGGGTGTGTTAGTAGTGGTGATCTGGTAGTTGCAGATCTGGCTGTATTGTGGGGAGCAGTCCTGATCAGTAGCCTCCACTTGCAGGATATTGTCATAAATCTTGCCCTCTGTCACTGCTGCTTGATACTGGGGCTCCCGAAACACTGGGGCAAACTCATTGACATCGTTGACCTGAATGTGCACCACTGCCCTGTAAACAGCAGGGGAGAACAGTAGATAATCATGTCAGTCGCTGTGAAGAAGTGAACACAAATGATTTTTCTAATTACAAGCCAGATTTTCAATAAACCAACGATGTAAAAGATCTGCAAACATTTAAACGCCTTAGTATAAAGGCAAAAGTGAAACTGAGAAATGATATTGTTTCCTTTGAAAAACACATACTAAATTAAACCGAGTTAATTAACCTCATTCCTTGTGGTTAATTATTATGTTGACTGGGTATAAAGAAAGCATCCTAGAAGTATTGGAAATTACTGTGCCGACTCAGGAACACTTCTGAAGTTCAGACACAGTGTACAAACTGGTTTGGTGCTGCATCTAAAAATGCAAGTTAAAACTGCAAAGCCAAACACAGAAATGCTGCCTTGTGAGGTTTTCTCTGGAGGCGATATTAAAACTAAAGAACATATCTAATTTAAACATCTGTCAGGGTAACAATAATACTGAAGGATATACAGTCAAGTGAAAATGAAAGTTTCCACTCCATGCAATCCTATGAAACACTAAGTACAGTACTCAGTAGCTTAAAACCCCTTTCAGGAGCAATAATGTGATGTATTTGTTGTTTGAATGAATTTATCAGTCTCTCACATTGCTGTGGATGAATTTTGGTCCGCTCTTGTTTACAAATTACTTTAGCTCATTGAGGGTTAGCACGCAGAGCTCTGCTAAGTTCCACAACAACATTGTAAGTAGGTTGAGATCTGGAATTACATTTGGCCATTGCAACCCCTTGGTTCTTTTCTTTTTTTTTTAAATGTTTTATTGGTTGTGTGCTTGGCCTCATTGTCCTGTTTCATCAAATTTCCCTCAAGCTTTAGCTGTCAGACCGATGGCCTGACATTTGACCCTAGAATACTTGGTACACAGAGAAATTCTTGACTAACTCCATGACTGTGAGGTGCCCAGGTGGTCTAGCAACAGAACAAACCAAATCATCACCCCTCCACCAACATGCATCACAGTGCTTCACAGTTGGTATGAGGTTTTTAAACTGTTATCTGTGTTTGCCGGATGTGGTGCTGTGCAGTTTGACTAAACAGCTCCACTTTGGTCTCCTCTGTCCAAAGAACATAATTCCAGAAGCCTTGTAGTTTGTTCCAATCTAACTTTCCCAACATAAGCCACGCTGCCATGTTGTTTTCAGAGAGAATTGGCTTTCTTCTTGTAACACTTCCAAACAAACTGTACTTGATCACTATTTTCAAATAGTCCTGCCATGAACATCAACGTTTAACATGCTAAATGTGTCTGACATGAAGCTCAGACTCAAGAGGCTCTGGAGTTTTGTTCACTTGCTCTTAGGTCATGGTCTGTCCTTTGGGTGAATTTACCAGCATGTCCACTCCTTGAAACATTTTGGCATTGTGTTAATACACACCTGAATGCTGCTCCAGACCAGCAAACTGTCCAAACTCCTGCTTTTGTAGCAGTTCTTACAATTGCTGATAATCAGTTAATCAAGTGCATTTGATATACAGCAACTGGCTGTTTATTGTCCACATCCCTATGGAAGCAGTAGGGGTGTGCTTAGTTTTCCACAGGACTGCACAGGACTTGTTATTTCAACAAGATAACAGTTAATCACATTCTGCACGAATAAACATTCCTAGTGCTAAAATGGCCTCCAACAGTTCAGAGCTGTGACCCATTGAAAAAATGGCATATTTTCAAAATAACATTAGAACAAAGAAGTCTCAAATTGTTGTGCATCTAAACTTTGATATCAAGCAAGCATGGGAAAACATTTTTCTTTTAAAACTACAGCAGCTGCTTTCCTCAGTTCCCAAATGGTTACAGTGTTGAAAGTCGAGGTGATGCAATGCAGTGGTAAACATGCTCATTCTGAAACCTGAAACCATTCTTTAAAAATGTCTTTGGCATCCTTTATTTAAACAATACAGCAGTACAATATGCTGTACTTTCTAAATTTGTATTGAGTTATTCGGTTTATTTGTTTGCACATAACTGCATTCTTATTTTTATTTACTTTAAAGCATCCCCATTTTGGAAACAGGGCTGAAGGAGAAAGTAAATTAATTGTATATAAATATATCTACTCCACATCTTGTTTTCTTAGAACATGTGTCATGTTTGGTTAGGCTCAAGCTTTACCAAGCTTGATTTAAACTTATATGAACTGTACAGAATTAGTACAGTTAAAAACTTGCAGGACACCGGCCCTTGAGGCCTGGAGTTGGACACCCCTGCCCATGATGCATCGTAGAGAAGGCAGGATATCTCATGCTCTTCATGACTCCCTCAACTATTAAAGATGAAGGAAAAAAATCACCATAGCACTCCTTTAAAGACATTTCAAAATAGTAGATAACAAGGAATCATCACCTGCACATTAATGAACTCAAATATTCACGTTCATGAAATATTAACCCAATCAAAACTCGTGCAGCCAATTTTTTTATAGCAACTTTCAGAATAACAACATTTAATTAAGGTTTGTTGTCTTTATTTTCAATGTGGCATTTTTATCCCCAAAAAGAAAATAAAAGGAAGCGTGAAAGAACACACAGTAAAAGAACTTTATGAATGGGGAGAGGCTGTGTGTATTTATTGTTTTCAGCCTCAGTCCACCCAAAAATGGGAAATGGCTTACAAGGCTAAATACGTCTTCCACAGCCATGCATAAAGGACTAATTACAGCTTCCTAGATAATTGCTAAATTTGGATAGTTCAGGGCAGAGTTCGCATCAGCAGGTGATGGATTAGCTCAGTAACCACTAGTCGCATTGTGCTTTGTGTAATACACAATGTAGTCTGACCTAAAGCACTGTTTTGATTGTGTTTTGGTGCCAAAATAAGATAAAGCGAACCCCCAGATCACTTCATCTGCCAGATTCTTGCTTGCTATGCAGAATCTCCATCAAGCGCATCAAACTGCACTAATTAATTATTCCATAAGTGATTTATCAACAGTTATTCATGGATAGTCACACATCATGTAAACTCCTCACCATTCATCACCTCAAAATGTCTTCATCAATATTCTCCAGAAAAGCGACAGATTGCATGATCAGTCCTTCAGTTCATTGACTGACAGTTGATGATGGATGGCAATGTGCTACAATAATTTGCTTTTGGAATGGCTTCAGAACAGCAAAGCCCAAGTAATACTTTGCTTTAAGCCACAAAGGGGTGGAGATGTGGCTTATGGGACTCGAGCTGGGTATGTAATGACGGTGAAATTATCCTATTCAAAGAAGCAGTAGATATTTCTCCAACGGTGGTTGGTTGAAGACAGAGACTGGACAACAAAGACAAAGCCAGCGGGGAGGGAGAGCGCAGGCAGAGCGCAGGCAGAATTGATTTTTATACTGCCTTATCGCACCCTGTCACAAGTCCACAAACACAGGCTATGATTTGTTTTTGAGCTTCTATTCACATGCTTGAATTATTTAACAGAACACAGAAAGGCCTAAACAACTCATGAAGAAAAGCTATTAAAAAAGACGTGGCAAAAGGGCAGAGACAGTAACTACTGTTAAGTACATTTACTTAAGCAAGTTCGCTGAAGTACAAACTAATTTTGAGAATTTCTTTTTTTAAACTTTTAGTTTCTGCTCCAATCGTGTTTTGAGTAACTGGTGTCAATATGCATCTATTTACACTGTATTGTCTTCACTCACACATCCAAATGATTGAATTTAGAAGCTCCAATCAAAGGTTTATAAAATCAAGTATCTTTCCATGCTTCTACAAACATTTGTGAAAGAATGGAATTTAAAGAATGCCAAGAGGTCAACAACTTTCTGCAAAGTCAGGCGCAACAAGCCTACATGTCGCCTGCAGATTAGCTCAAGAACACTGTGTAGAGAGCTTCATGGAATGAGCTTCTATTGCCAAGCCTTACATCACCAAGCACAATGCAAAGCGTTGGATTGACAGACATTTATGGGCACTTTTTTGTTTAATTCTTCATGAGATGTTTCAGTGGTCTCCTGGGAAACATAGCGTCCTGTCATTAATTTAAAATGTGATTTTGTCATGTGTCACTCACCTAAACAATGTTGCAGACCAAGCGGGATTAGCCCAGTGTTAATAGTGATGCTAACAGCAGTAGAAAAAGCACTGACAGATGATGGTGGCACCAGAATGTGCCGTAAATCCCTCTGCCAGCCTTGTTTTGTCATATTAATGACACTTGCTCATAAACACCCCCTCCCCTCACTGTGCCACTCTCCCCAGTGGTGAAAGAGGAAACATATGCTCTACTCCTTTGGGGTTTGTACAGAAAGACTCATCTGTGTGTGTATGTGTGTGTGTACATATGTGTGTGTGATTATGAATTCGTTCACACAAATGCATGATATATAACTAACTGCTATAACTGCAAAAATGTCTGGGTGCCTGTGTATCTCTGCTGATGCTTCACATCTGTCTCAAACAGACGCCTGGCTCTCTGGGGCAAGTCTTACTTGTGTGTGTCTCTATGCGTGTATGTGTGTGTGTTGTCATAGTGCTGGAAGATTGCCAAGCTAAGCCCAAGGCTGCTATCCCTCCCTGTGACAGGCTCCAACTCACAAGGAGGGGTCCACAATGAGTCAGAGTGACACAGAAAGACAGTGGGGGGTTAAATGCCCCTATGGGTGAATGATCACACCACCTTTAAACAAAGAGGATTAAAAAAGTTGCACCATGGGGGATAGTTAGTTGAAAAGAAAAGTCACAGGTTAAACAAACTATATAATCCCACTGAGTGGGGAAACTACATTTGAGTTCCTCTTGTCACTGAGCATTTATAAGTGACAAGAGGAACTCAGAGGAACTCATTTATACACAGTGCCTGATCACACTGTTTGTAAAACATTTACACTGCTAGATGTGGCCGGCTATACAAGGACACACACACAGTAACAACTGTACTTGTAAATCCTATTACTCTAAAATGCATTTTGGCATCCTTCAGTTTCCCTTAATGCTGACAAAGCACTAGTGCAATAATTTCACTTTCCCAGTTTGTCATTCCAACAGGTCATCTGACTGTTTAGATAACAAGTACAACAGAACAGAAAAGCACATGGAATCGCAACAGATGACCATCCCCCCCTGAGCCTGGTTCTGCTGGTGGTTTCTTCCTGTTAAAAGGGAGTTTTACCTTCCCACTATCGCCAAGTGCTTGACTGTTTGGGGTTTGTATTATTGTAGGGTCTTTACCTTACAATATAAAGGCTTTGAAGTGACTGTTGCTGTGATTTAGTACAATGTAGATAAAAATGAACTTAACCTAATGACGTTTTTGCAATTGGGAAAAAGTAAACAGTCTGGTTAACACATCTGACATGCATGTGAAAGGTCACTGGGTTGAGAATGGTAGGACACACAAAGAGAGCCTTAAAGGGGCAAAAGTTAGTGAACTTGTGCTGCTTGCTTTTGCCACCCCTTAGTTAATAAGGGAGATCCCAGAAGTATATACAGTGATTAGCGTACTGTATATTTCATTGAAGTTGTGAATATGCCTTGAAGCCACTTTTAACTGCAATAGGTAGCTATCAGAGTTTTTCTCCAGTATCATGTCAACTAAATAACAGTCTCTTCCTAAACCTAACCAAGTATATTTTTGGTGCCTAAATAGGTTATGTAGTTTTGGTTTTATCTAAACTTAACAAGTGGATAAGAAATGGAAAAACATCTAAGCACTAAGTACTGCATGAAAATGATCTCATGTCTGAGAAGCTTGGGCCTTAATCTCCATCAGCAAACAAAGATTGTTAGTAGGTTTGTAGGTGACACCTTGCCTTCATAGGAAATATTCAAGGCTCTGGTTGCATAGGTAAGCCTCTTGTATATTTTCAGCCCAGTCACTGTTTCCACTGCTTGCCTGTTTTCATTGCAAAGTTGAAAGTAGTTTAACTCAGTATACACCTATTTTGCTGTGCTAGTGGGTATTTCCTTCTTCTTTATTATAAAAATAAATAAATAATCTCTTCGCTTCTTATTTTGCTGTGGTTGGTGGATCAAGGCTAAGGGTAAACATGTCTGGTATCTGACAGAATGGCAGTATTTGACATCTAGGGATGAGAACTTGTTGAAAGAAACCAATCTGTGCATAGACCTGTTGTCAAAGCCAACATTTTGTTGATGGCTCACAGCACCATGACCTCCCCACTCTGAAGTCTCTAAGATTCTACTTTACTTTCCTCCTTTGAGACATGTTCATAATGGATGTTATATATTTAACACTTGAACAGACTTATGATATTTTGGGGGTATTTTCTGAAAAGACTGAATCAACAAAGTTCATTCCATCTCTGATATTTGAGTTACTAGTTATGTTGTGAACATCTGCAAAAAATATCAGCTCACAGCAGCTGATCCCCTTTCTGCTCCTACAACTGGCTCTTTCATGTAGCTCATGCTACTTAAGCTGCTTTCACCTGCCCACAGCTGATTTGCACCTGCTAGCTGCTATGCAACCCACCCCCACCGCAGCTCCTCCTTTCGATCTGTATCTGACTTAAATATAACAGTCGTCTTTGATGCCTACGCCGTTCTGTGCTGGGGTCTTGGTGTTGTTCTCTCTGCCTCCAGCTCTCCATGTATGCACATACAAGGACAGAGAGGTGAGCACTCCCCACCTTATGCATTCCACGTACACGCATGGAAGGTAGGTAGGTCTCAGAACAAAGCCAAGCTGCCAAATATAAATTACTGCACATGGAAATCTCAGTCTTTTTTTCAGTAATGGTGCTGACTGAAATAGTATTCCTGAATAGCAACATGACGGAGGGCATCAGTCTTCCTCTATGTTCCCTCAAAATTAATCAAAATACAATATTAGTATGCTCCTGTTGTTAACTTTCTTCATTCAAACAGCTACATCAAAAGTAGTAAATGACCAGAGAGTTTAAAGTGCTTCTAACAGCATCTAATCAGTCTTCTAGAACTGAACGCAGCATGCATAAAATACACAATTGTGTAACTTTGTTTTGCTTAATAACCCCAGTTGCCTGAATGCTGTCTCATTTACATAGAACACTGTATATCTAATAAAAGGAAGTAGTCGGTCTCTTTTCAATGATGTAAGTATCTCAGAAAATGAAAAGCATCCCAAGCAGTTGAGATGTATTTAAGTGCCAGGTGGGATTTCAACCCAGTTAAACCATACGCCGACACAATCAGATACCAGCTGCATGTTAAAGGCAGGCGATGCATGTTAATGTCAGGTTAGCATTGTTCAAAGCTTATTACATATTCATCTGCGCTCATTATTTATAAACACTGGCACTCAAACAGACTGATAGTATTGAATGCTTCCAATACACACACAAGTCAACATCCAACACAAAGGGAAAGGACTCAATTAATCTTTGACAAGAATTAGTCGAGAGGCTGAATCGTCAGATTCCTCGTGCAAGACCGGAATGGGAATAAACAACCCCAACTATGCCAGTGGGATCAATGCACAACACAACACAGGATAGTAACTTCAGCACTATGCAAGGAAATCGCATTTCCATATCGACAAGAATCCTCCTCGGAAGCAGCCACAAGAGACTCCACGGAGGCCGGCGTAATCTCAATAGGAGGTGATTTCGCTGCAAGGTAATCCAGTTCCGTTTTCAGCTTCGTGAGCCAATCCTCCTGACTTCACATGTGATACTATTGATCCAACCTGTGACTGATGGCTATGATGGCTTAAAGAGACAACCAGAGAGCTGGAATCTTTATAGAGTCGTCACTGGAACTACAACCTAAGCCAAAGTCATAAACAGTTTTATGTCCCACATGTAAAATCACCTAAGCCACAACATTAAAAAAGTAGACTGATAGACTGAGATACACCAGATATCTGCCATTACTATTTTCTATCTATCTATCTATCTATCTATCTATCTATCTATCTATCTATCTATCTATCTATCTATCTATCTATCTATCTATCTATCTATCTATCTATCTATCTATCTATCTATCTATCTATCTATCTATCACACATATTACAAAATAGCTTCATATAAAAAAAACATACAGGTAATATGCATTGTTTTTTTCCCAATGTATCCAGCAATGAGATTATGAACTTGTGCTATAATTAAACGTCATTTCTGTGCTCAAGAAGGTTTGTTTTCCAAGTTACGTCTTCTAAAACTGGTAGTTTAATGAATCTCAGAGAACGTCTGTTTGCATTCTTTGTTTGTTGTGTTCCCAGCACTTCTCTCTGTTTCATCTTTATTATACCTGTTGATGTTTCTTCTTTTCTTGATAAAAGTTTATAGAATTTATATAACATTGTGGTTTTTTTTTTAGTAGTTTCCACTATAGCTGTTAATAATCTATTTAAAATAGAAGACTACATATTATGCACGTCTCTTCTTTCTCACTAATCTAAAGCCCATGAATTGAAAACAATGTTTTAAGCATTTGGTCCAAATCTGGGTCTCACAAAATCTCAAAGTAGTGCAAAAATATTACATTACAAATATTATATAATAACATATTTTAATAAAACTATATAATACATTAAAAAGTAAAATAGTTATGACTGAATGGCGGCACGGAGCACCGCCTTTGCCTCCGCGAACACATCGGACTACAAACACGCACATTACCAACTCCGGAAGACGATCAAAGCAGCCAAACGTGAGTACAGGGACAGGGTGGAGCAACAGTTTGACAACCCTCGGAGTATGTGGCAGGGACTAAACACGATCACAGACTTTAGAGGGAAAACCAGCACACCGCAGACCACGGCCTCTCTGTGTGAGGATCTAAACGTATTCTACGCTAGATTCGACGCAGCGAACACCATGAGACCGGACAGTGTGCGCACCGCGGATGACGTCAGTGCGCACACTGTGTCTGAAGAGGATGTGCGGAGGTGCTTCAGGAAGGTGAACGCACGCAAAGCTACTGGTCCAGACGGGATTCCCGGCCGCGTCCTCAAGTCATGCGCGGCTCAGCTGGCTGGAGTGTTCACGCACATCTTCAACCTTTCCCTCTCTCTGTCTGTAGTCCCAGCCTGCTTCAAAATGGCCACCGTCGCTGTACCCAAATCCTCCACCATCTCCTCATTGAATGACTGGCGACCTGTAGCCCTGACCCCCATCGTAAGCAAATGCTTTGAGAAGCTGGTCAGGGACTTCATCTGCTCTGCACTACCCGACTCACTGGACCCTCTATAGTTCGCATACCGCCACAACAGGTCCACTGATGATGCCATAGCCCTGACACTACACACTGCCCTGTCACACCTGGAGAAGAGAGACACGTATGTGAGAATGCTGTTTGTAGATTACAGCTCAGCATTCAATACCATCGTTCCCTCGAAGCTGGACAGGAAACTGCAGGATCTAGGACTGAGCAGCTCCCTCTGCAGCTGGATCCTTAGCTTCCTGTCTGACAGACGCCAAGTGGTCAGACTGGGCAGCATCACCTCATCCCCCATCACACTGAACACTGGTGCTCCACAGGGGTGTGTACTGAGCCCTCTCCTATACTCACTCTACACCTACGACTGCACAGCCACTAACAACTCCAACATCATTGTGAAGTTTGCGGACGACACTACAGTGGTGGGTCTTATCACCAACAGTGATGAGACAGCTTACAGGGAGGAGGTCAGCGCCCTGACCCACTGGTGTCAAGACAACCATCTCACCCTCAACGTCGCAAAGACAAAGGAGTTGATAGTGGACTTCCGGAGGTGCAGAGAAGTACACACCCCCATCACCATCAACGGCGCTGCTGTGGAGAGAGTGAGCAGCTTCCGGTTCCTTGGTGTACATCTGGCTGAGGATCTTACGTGGTCAGTACACACAAACAAAACAGTGAAGAAGGCGCAGCAGCGCCTCTTCTTTCTCAGGAGACTGAAAAGATTCGGCATGAGCCCCCGCATCCTCAGGACCTTCTATCACTGTGCCATTGAGAGCATCCTCACTGGATGCATCACCACCTGGTATGGCAACAGCACCGCCTACAACTGCAAAGCTCTCCAGCGAGTAGTGCGGTGCTCTGAACGGATAATTGGAGGTGAGCTTCCCTCCCTCCAAGACATCTACAGGAAGCGGTGCCTGAGGAAAGCAGGGAGGATCATCAAGGACTCCAGTCACCCCAGCCATAAACTGTTCAGACTGCTTCCATCAGGAAGGAGGTTCTGCAGCATCCGGTCCCGTACCAGCAGACTGAGAGACAGCTTCTTCCACCAGGCCATCAGACTGCTGAACACGTCATAGACACCTCAGCTTCACTACTGGAACTTCAACATTATGCACTCCATACTGTACAGTAATGCCACTGTTTTGCACATGTCTCACTCTGTATATTTTATTTTATTTATTTTATATATTCTATTTATTGTTTACTCTATTTAATTTGTAAAATATGTGTACACACACACACACACACACACACACGTAGAAAAATATTTAGTATACACATCCAGAAATGCATATACTATTATATATTGTACATATATTTATTAGTTTCAGATGTAGCCATTCTTGTATTTTGCTTGTTTACATTATTGTATTTTGCACAACTCTGACGCTTGTGAAGCTCGCACACAAGAATTTCACTCGCATGTGCTGTACCAATGTACCTGCACATGTGATGTGACAATAAAAGTGATTTGATTTGATTTGATTTGATTTGAATGTCCTGTTGCTTAACTCTGCTGACGAGCACCTCAGTGTCAGTGGATGTGTATTAACACCTGACTGTGGCTTGCATCGTGGATAGGAACGGGTTTCACTTTCTTTTGTCTGGTAAGCGATGCAGGCAAACACAGATGGCGCACTTCCTGCCGGTGCAAATTCATAATTGAAACGTGTAGCATATATTCCCCCATTACAATCTGTGAGCTGAGGATAAACAACATATTTCTACACGAGATGTGTATTCTCTTTCTTTCTTTTTTTTTTCTTGGCTTGTTGGGAATAATAGTCACGTCAACTAACAGGTTTTGACAGAATGAGGTTTCACTCATATTAGCATCAAGTGTGACAAGTGAGAAGTTAAGATTCTTGGTAGAATAAAGAGCCGACGCACTGACAGGGCAGTATCTGCGAGGAGTCCCCTGGTTTTCTCACTGCAGAAATTTATCATGACAGCTTATGCTAACGAGGCACAGCGTTTGGCACACTTCTTCACACATGAGGAAGTGACTTTCTTCCCTTTTTTTCTTTTTTTTTTAATGTTGAAAGGTGCTTTTAGGAGAGTATCTGTGAGTCGGTTATGAGATGCAAAATCAGCCTATCTATCCCCAGTTACACTGTTTGCCTTATTTGTATGTAAATGTAGGTATATGAGTGTGAATTTGTCTCAGCATTTGGGGTTTGAGAGTGTGTCTGTGTGTGTGGGCGTGCGTGGCTGTCCTTCAGCTGGCTGTTCAGTTGGATAATTAGCTTTTCATAAACGCGGCGAGGTTAGAACATGCAGGCTTCTAATGATGACTTTAATAACTACCGTACTGCCGAGCACAGTGTGCGAATGTGTGGCTATTTAGGGACACGAAAAGACATATGTGTGTCTACATTGAGTCTAGAGTTTCTTTTGAACACATACACAAATGAACACACACGTCCAGGAACACCTAACCTTGTGAATGTATTACCCTTCTTGACAGTCTCCAGGCTCTTAACCCCTGGGCCAGTGTTAAATACACGTGTCATGGTTAGGTGTGAGTCCTGGGAGGAATTATGAATATGACTTGCTTTGTAAGGCAGTGAAACATCCCCTACGCCTAATTACTCTGTAGAAATGGCACAACTTTGTGTCAAGAGAGGGGAGCGGGAAAAGGCGAGCTATACTCCTTATAGACAAACTTCTAGTCTTCTGTTGCTTATTATTGCTATAACTTGGTTGGATTTCAAGTGTGCCCATCCCAAAGGCTCAGTGCTTACATCTGTAGCTACAACTGTGACTTCTGAGCTTTCTATTTAATGTTTCACAGGAGCACCGGCAAAAGAAAAAATCATATAATGAGTTACCCTTAACGATTATAGAAAAAAATGTATACGTTATGGCCCCTTGAGCAGGAATTGTCAGAGGTTTAACTGAAAAGTAGGTTCCCCACATAGGCTGCTTAATTTCAATCATTTTTAGAGGCACAAAAAAGCTATTCAATAACCAGAAAAGAAACGTAACATTGTTTTTCATACTGTGATTTTACGGGTAGATCTCAGATGTAACTTTTGATCCCTTCCTGATTAAAAAGTTGGAACGATCAGCCCTAAAACAATAAATCTGGGGGTTTAAATAAACGCTGACTTTACAGCTGTTTAGTTCTACTCGGCAGAGATCTAGAATAATAACCATATTTCTTTTGTCAGAACATAAAACCACACAAAACCTTCAATGATACAAGAAACATTGGGTATGGAGAGAAAGGAGAGAAAGAAAATTTGGGTCACAGTCAAGCTGCAACCTCAGATGTTGAAAATTGCATCTAACTCCTTCTTGCATTTGCTCTAATGGCCACGAGTCTGACAGCAAAAGGGAGTCTCCATGAACTCCTTTGTTAAAATGCCCGACTACGTTTATAAAGTTTACATACATGTTTTGGTTTCTGTGGATAGTTTCTGCTTTTTCAACTTTCACATTCTTTGAGGTCCTGGTGTTTTCAACAGCGTTGTCTAAAAAATATGGTTTGCTACGTGGAACACATCAGCCAACACATCACGTTGAGTGACGTTCTCATATTCTATCACTAGGCACCATTTAGCATATATGTGTGTCTGTGCATTGCACCTTTATAGCTTATGACTGTAGTCTCTTACCAAAATTGCTAGTTTGATCACTAAGCACTCTATCCTTGGAAACTTCTGTCTGAAAAAGCAAATTGCTAAAACTTGGTCTGCAAAATGTTGGTTCTGTAATACAGAATAAAGTTTGGAGATTTTTTCCTGCATGTTATGTCAGAGTTGAAAGCCTGCGGCCTCCAAAGCACCTACATTACATGCTGGTCAAGTAACCAGCTGCACTTTTAGTGTAGCAGTTCTACAAAGTGCTTTTTAATGTGTTTCTCATTCACACACACACACACACACACACACACACACACACACACACACACACACACACACACACACACAACAAATGACAGCCAAACTGCCATGAAACAACTGGCATGTCATAGGAGGTGTAACTTGGGCGCCCGTGTTTCGCCCAAGGACACTTTTCCATGTGGACGTGCTGGAGATCAAACTGCAAACTCTGCAGTTACTTGACAACGTGCTCTACCACATGAGCCGCCCTACGGCTACGACGTGGCCTCAGCAGATGCATCATAATGATTTCTTTGTTAATGACATTTCTGTGTGGTTAAGTCATTCCTGCTTATGAGATGCATTTTTTTTCTCAAAAATCAGCACTGCTTGACTTTTTCATTAATGCCTGAGCTGAATCATTATTGTGTTAAATCAATTGACACAAAATGGACATTTATTACATTTATGGCTCCTTGCAACAAAGGCTGAGAACACTTCACAGCTCAGATTTGACAGAGGTCAGCCCTATAGTGTAATTTGTGTTTCATTTAAAGCTGACCTGAGCAGAAACTGCCTCAAGGAGTTTAAGGTGAATTCATTCAAGCTTTGCACTTTGCTGACAAGTGACTAATGCAGTAGCCAAGTAAAATATATCTGAGGGCAGTGGCAAGAAGAGTAATTCTGGGGAATCCTTTAAAATGGTGCTTTGACTTGAGTCATTAATGTCGTTGTTTATAAAAATGTCTGTTTCGGTGGTTTTTGACAAAGTCGTCAAATGCGTCGGAATGTAGCATTTTTATTGGCTCTGTAGGATACATGTATTCAAAGTTTGACATGGCATTTTGAAAAAGAAAGAAACATCTCATTTGTGTGCAAAAAACTCACACTGGGAGACAGATTTGTATAGCCAGAGCAGAGAGAGCATCCATTTGTGAATGCAGAGGCAGTGGAACAAAATATTCAAACACGGCAGCCTTTAACAAAGAGAGAAGGCCTGACGGAAAGAAGGACAGCGTCTGACAGCAAGCGCTGGCTGAGCTGTAGCCAGCCAGGGGAAAAAATACTACAGGGAGAAGTAGGGCAGCAGCCAGTGGTTAGCAGAGCAGGAATATATAAAGGGTAGAAAGATGAGTTTGAACTCATCCTGTGTCACTCCTGATCCCCTCCCCTGTCCTCTTTAGCGGCTAATTTTCTTGACTGCCTTCTCTCTGTGCTGTTGATGTGTCATGTGTAATTTAAGCACAGCCTTAGGCAGAGATTCGTCTTCTTCCCTGCTAGCTTCTTTGTAAATCGGAGCAAGCAAGTGAGCAGTGCAGTGAAAGGCCAGCCTCATCCTTTGAGAGTTGCCAGCAAAAGGACAGGCCATTTAAAGTGTTCCCAAATTCATTTCCCCTTCAGCATCAGCTTGTCTGTACCAACCAAACTGTTTCTACGTCACAGCAGGCAGTGAGTTATGTTGATAGAAAGTAATAGTGTGACATAACAGAATGCCTGGGAGCTTAGGAGGGATGTAAAACATTATCAACAGCGTGAAGGCAGAGACGGGAATGCAAAACAAGCACACAGAGATGAAAACAACCACACAGCTACACAGCCACCGCACAGGCATGCAAAGCAACCATTCAAAGATGCAAAACAACCACACAAAGAAGCAAAACAACTGCAGAGATGCAAAACAACCACACAAAGATTCAATTCAATTCAATTTTATTTATATAGCGCCAAATCACAACAAAAGTCACCTCAAGGCGCTTCATAGATACAGAGAAAAACCCAACAATCATATGACCCTCTATGAGCAAGCACTTTGGCGACAGTGGTGAGGAAAAACTCCCTTTTAACAGGAAGAAACCTCCGGCAGAACCAGGCTCAGGGAGGGGAGGAGCCATCTGCTGCGACCGGTTGGGGGTGAGACCGGTTGGCTGCGACTGGTTGGGGTGAGAGAAGATCCAAAACAATCACACAAAGATACAAAAAAACACAGAGAGATGTGAAACAACTGTGCAGAGATGCAAAATAACCACACAAAGATGCAAAATAACCACACCAAGACTCAAACCAACTGCAGACATACAAAACAATCACCCAGAAATGCAAAACTATCAGACAAAGATCCAAAACAAAGACAAAGAGATGTTTGAAAATCAGGCTTTGAATGCCTTTCTGGAGTGGGTGTACACTTTTAACATCCATTTTGGTTCTTCAGTACTTAGAATACTGTCTTATAGCCTGTGTTTTGCACCTCACCATCATCCATTTTTGTCTTTTTGTGCAATAAAATTACAGTAACGTTCATATTACATTGTGTTGTTTGTAGTTGTTTTTAGTGTAGAAGGGTAGATGTGCCTCATCCTCTCGTAATCTGTCCATGACTGTAGGCTACGGGAGTCACAAATATGAGGCATATACTGGTATTTTAAATTAAAACATTTAATTTTTTTATTCATTGTTCATTAATTTCATTGAATGAATGTTAGAGCTATTCATAACAATGATCAACAATAACAGTAAATGCACCGACACAATGATAGATTTCTGTGCTGGACTGCGTTGTTGGCCGAGGTGAGAGTGGGAGCTGAGTGGAGAGACTGTGAGGAGAGATGTGCATTATACAGTGGACAAAGGGAGGTGTCTGGACTGAGAGCAATTTCAGGCAGAAGCTGCTTTCAGGAAAGCCAACAAGTGTGACAAATTGTTTTTATCAGGTCAACTCTTTAAAGTATAGTCTACCAGTATTTGGAGAGATGAAGTGGGTGTTGCTTTCAAAGCATTCTGGAATCAAGCTGAGACCAAGTGAAGGCTGGAGGAGGAAGAGCTAAAGAAATATGTTGAGTGCCATTGGACTAATATGTAATTAAAGGGTGTAAAAAATACCATGACATATTATTTTGTGCAAGAATTCTACCTTGAAACAATGTGAAAATGTGAAATGTGTTGTCGGTTGAAAATATGTCAGGTTTGCCTACATTGCAAACACAATAGCCAGACTTCTGCCAGTGCATGCAGTCTTCCCAGCTCAATCCCAGATACATTTAGTTGCAATGTATTTTTCTGCATATCTGTTCCTCTCTGGGTGTAGTTGCTGTTGTTTAAAGTAAAATTCAATTCCAACACGTGTTCTGGCAATTTACTTGCCACATACTGGCAAATAGACCAGAGCACGAGTATAAATGCTCACAAAGGTGTGAGACAGACTTAAAAAACAGATATCAAGCTTTTTTTTCCTTCAGCTTCACTTAATATTATGTTACAAATCTCTAGCAGAGCAGTCTAAAGCCAGAATTATAATCAATGAGTCCTACATAAAGGTTATTTATTTTCTGTAATGAATATAAACACCATGTCTAGGGAGTTAGTTTTAAGTGGACTAGATATCTACTTGTAAGTTTTTTACCTAATTTAATTTTTCTGAGTTCTTATTTTTGCCCCATTTTTCTTGACATTTCAAATGTCTCTGAACTCCATATATTTCCACACTTTGCTTTTTCCCTTGTCTGCTCTAATTTGGTTTACTTATCCCCTTTAATTTTGACTGTATTTTTTTTCTCTTATAACCTGCACTGTTGTGCTGGCAGGAAACGTCATTTTGTTCCAAGTAGAACGACACTTGAAAAGAAAATTTGATTTAAAAAGTTATATTTGATGCCTATTTTGTGCTCAGAAAAACAAATTTAATAAGCATGTTATTTGAGCACTTTTCCCCCTGTGCTTTGCCTCAGACTGCATGCAGTCTTGCCCTGACTTCTAGCTGGAGGTTGTTGGCGCTGTAGGCAGTCTGAGAGGGAGACTGCAGGCGACGCCACCTTCTTTGCAGTTAATAGCCTCCTAAAAATGACGCAAGCACCGAGCATCAATCAGATGTGTAAAGAGGGATGCACTCAGTGGTGAAGATGCAAACAATCGTCTATCATGAGGAATCAGGTCACAGTCAAGAAAAACAAGCAGGTTCTTTTGTAGATTTGGTGCAGCTTTGTTTTTTTAAATATATATTTTCATAGTTTAAACAAGCTACACAAACACAACTCCACGCACTGTTTACCACACACACATAAACTGGTGTTAAAAAGGAACATACGGTGAGGATGATCAGGCTGAGTACATGATGAAGAAGCAGAGAGACAGAATCTAACATCAAATGTATTCCCTTAACACCAAGTCTATCAATCTCATTCATGAACTTGAGTTTTTGAGACATCTACATCACCCCTAAAAAAAATATGTAGCACAATACATTTTAAAATAATGAATCCCTTGACAGTATCATTTTATTTTCTCAAGGTACTTTTTCTTTAATTCTATAACTGATATACAACCCATGGACTTTTGATGATTAGCAATGACAGTGGCCTCATAAATATAACTACATAATGCTCTTGTAATGATAGCTGCATTGGCATCATTGAAGTATTTTGCTTACTTGACTCATTCTGTAAAAAAAATCATTTTCAGGTCTGAATCTGGTGCTGTAGTGTGGGTAAAACAAAACAAAACTTCACAGAACGAGGCTTTGGGGCTGTTCACTTCAATGATCACACAAGTTTGAGTCCCATATTTTAGATTTTATTTTTGTTCCAAAGAGCTTTTTAATTGGTCTTTTAGTGGCTGTTTACTTTCATGCACTAATTGGCTTTTTTTATGCAACAAAAATGGGCTATTTGATTAAGCTTAGGCGGTCACAGTTTGGGTCACAATCTAAAGTGCAATTTAAAAAGCGTATATCAGCTTTTACATTAGCACCTTTTCACTGAAAGACTCGATGTCTTCTACATAGTCTGTGATGCTCTCTTTTTTTTCATTACTAATTACAATGAATAATAACACCCCACTGAAGAAGGGGGGCGGGCTGCTTTACTGATGCATAAAAGACACAAGTCATAGAACATATTTACTAAGCTGATGCCCCTAAACCATCTGGTAAATTTACAAAATACACATTCAAATAAACTTAAACTGCAATAATTTTCTAGAATACTTGATTAAATAGAACCAAACATATGTAAATAACTGTCTTTCTGTGTATATGGGCCTCAAGACATGAAGGTACAGAGCTGTATCCATCTTGCTGAAGGGCAGAGCTGATACTGACATAAGCTGCAGAGGTGCTCCTTAGCATTTTGAGAATAAAGTAGGAACTTACTGCCGATAGTCTCATTTTTGGACCATCCAAAACATGTGGACGCACATTGTGGTTGTCACACACACACACAGACACACATACAAACACACACACACACACATATATATATATATATATATATATATATATATATATATAGATATATATATATATATATATATATATATATATACATACATACATACAGTGGCACCCCGACTTATGGAATTATTTCGTTCCAGAGGGTCTTTCGTAAGTCAAAATTTTCGTAAGTCGAAGCCCCTTTTTCCATTGCTTTTTGAGTGAGGCAATACTGGCTGAAGACTAAGTTCTTGGTGGAGGAGGAGGTGGCGGAGGTTGAAGAAAGCATACGTGTACATGTATATAACATTATGGAATTTAATTGAATTTTTTTTTCTATTTTATCTATTTTGTTTTGCGGGCATTTTGCCGTACCACGGGCAGAAATATTATGTGCCTTAATAACTTTTTCGTTAAATGGGGTCTTCGTAAGCCAGGGTTCCACTGTATATATATATTCACAGTTATATAAAGCCGACTAGTTGTCTTCGTTAGTCTTTCCAAAGCTCCACCGTCCTCTAGGATAGCTGATAATGTGAGTTTAGACATTGTCTTCATGAATAATTCATTCTTTTCTACTTTGTAGCCTTACACAATGTAGCCCAAGCACTTGACATGCATTATTAACTCGGGTTTTGTTTATTTAATTGTCTAGGCCTTGCAGTTGGTGGTATTTTCGTGTCAGTGCATTCTGTCCACCTTCGCAAAGCCTGCTTTATTCAAACCCCATTGTCTGTTTTACTCACTTGTGGGACTTCTTGCCCTCGATGCCCCCAGGGCCCGACCCGCAGTCATGAGCTTGAATGATGAAGGTGTATTCCTTCTGTAACTCGCAGTCCACCAGGCCCCGTGCCCTCAGCTGGCCCTCACCGGACGTACCGTTCAGCACCACTGCCTCGAACGGTGCGTCCAGCCCGTGTATGTTGAATGCACAGATCTCTCCTAGAGAGCAGGGTGGTAGAGAAGAGAGAAGGAAAAGGAAAGATGAGGTCAGATTTAATCAGTGTCTGTCACACAGAAACCAGCTAGACAGAATTCTGTGTGTAAATTAAGCAAACAAAAAGCTTTTTTGGGGAGAGGAAGTTCAAGAAAAAAGTTTGCCTTTACTAGATGCCTGAAATGTTCTTATCCATCATGCAAACCCACCAGAGAGCACCTGACTGGTCCCAGATTCAGTCTGCAGCGTGACATGACCCTAAACTTCAGAAGGAGCCCCGCTACAGATGGCCGACCTCCACAGAGCCTTGATATTGACATTATGAAGCCAGTGTGTGGCAGGTTCTCCAAGATGCTTGGAACAACCTACCTGCCAACTAACTCATTTTCACAATCAGATTACGCTAACATTGTAGGAAAGAAATGCTGACTTAATTTAACATTTATGGATGTTCCTGTGGGTCCAACTCTTAATTGTATTGCACAGAAGAAACACATGCTTTCTGGGAATATTGCTGAGCTATTTATTTCCACCAGCAGCCACTGTAAGAGATATTGTTGCGATATTCATATCTGCTCTGTGCTGCCCTATCTGCAGTGGAGGAGAAATAACAGTTGTAACTGTTTCACACATGCTCTCAGCATCATCCTTGAGAAAGATACCAGTGCAGAGAATACATACGTGGTGACATACTGGAAAGAATAATAAAAATGTAAAGCAAGTAGATTACTAAAACCTCATGATTTTTATTTGGGAATTATATAAAAAAAGGTCTAGCCCACTCCTGCCTGAGAAAGTTCATGAATAAAGTTAAAATGCTCTACACTAACAATCACAGGCTCATTTGTAAGACTCTACATTAGAACCTCACTGTCTTAATTTAGAAATTTAGCAAAGTTTAAAGCCGTTATGTTATTTTCAACTCTATATTTGGATTCTTGATCTCTAGTAGAGTTTATACAGATTTATAGTTAATAAAAATACAGATTTATTTTATATTGCTTGTTCCGCTCTCTATTCAGTCACAGTCTGAAACAAGCTTAGGCTTCTTTCTCTTTAAGCCAACTTACTTGTGATTGGCTGTCCCCCTTAAACAAAAAGAACCATACAACTGACACTGAACATACACTCCACAGAAAAAAGCTCCAGTCAGATAGCAGATTCAAACCTACTTGCTGTTTCACCTACTTGCTGTGAAACAACAAGAAGTTTGTGGTATCTAGATGACTTAGACCTCAGAGGGTTAAGTAACATACCTGTCCTTAAACAGAAAGTGCTTTACGACTGCGTTTTACAGGTTCCTTTGTGTTGTACAGCAATATTCCTGATGTAGCTTTGTTACGTTTTCTTAATATTGTAAGTGTTGCTCAAATGATGTGAGAACGTTATTTAAAGTGTAAGAAGTACAGTTAATTCCATGGTAAGGTTTAACACCTCGCTTAAAAGAAATTCTTTAATTTAAACTTTATTTGATCTAAAGTGTATTGTGGCTGAATAAAAGCTGGACAAAACAAACCCTAACGTTTACTTCTTGGTCACCTTGGGTTATTCCTATTGCTCCTTCACAGGTGCACAACGAAACATACAGGCAAAGCAAAAAGCATCAGAAAGTCACACTGTAGCATTTATAAATAGATCAAACTCGCAATCCTGCCAATGCCCCTTCGTACTTAGTGTCTAATTGCTCTTGTGAGAAACACCAAGGACATTCCCACCGTTTCTCCACCCAACATGGAGCCATTCTTAGTAGTGCACCCAAAAGCAACATTAAGCACAATTGAGTTACACAGAGGCTCAAGCAAAACTAAAACAGCTCAAAGTCACCCTTGTAGCGAGATATAGCGCAAGAAAATCCATTTAAATCCAGAGTGAGCAGCTGACATGAACAAAACAAAAGAGGCGAGAGAAGGCTGACATTTATTAGCAGGAGCGTATAAAGAAGCAGTCCATTTGTGGGGTCGGAACGCTTTCTTTTTCTTCTTAACTTCGAGAACTGACATCCTCTTGTGCTTCCACTGGTGGGATTTCAGGAAATCACTTAACGTGCTGGTCTCACACTCTGACCTGTGACGGCTAATTGCGCTGATATCACTTAAACTAACAGCGAGGACTAAATTGGATTCCCAAGCAGCTTTGTGTGCACATTGCTCCTGGCAAATTCTGATAAGAGCAACTTTATTTTCTGCCCCCCTTCATCCTGCTTCTGTCATAATCCCCGCCACCTCACCCCGCCCACACCCAACTCTCCTGCCGCAGGGGCTCTGAGATGACAATTTGCCTGCAGACAAGCTATAGGCGAAGAAAGATGAAGAAAGAGCAGACGGAGGGGAAAAAAAAGGGCAGAAAGTAAGAGAATTGAAAGGGTTGGGAGGTGTCCACATTGTTTGGTTACTGTAAAGGACACCCCCCCCCCCCTTCCCTTTTCTGTATTGTCTGAACAATGACTTATCAGACTTAAATGGGCCCCCATGTCATGGAGAAGCACGGCTTGCCGGCAAGAGAAAAATCATAAAATGGCACCGAGCAAACGGTGTGAGACGGCGAGTGACAGAAGATGCAACAGTCTTGACGTGAGGCTTCTCTCGACAGTGCGCCACCACCACACAAAACAGGAAAATGGAAAATCCATCACTGCTGGAGCGAGAAATAAATCCAATACACAGGCAAGTGCAGAAGCTTCCCATCAGGGCGAATATGCTGAAGATATGCTGATGGTGCGCACGCCCACCGTCGAGGCTGGGTGGCCTGACGTGCTCCATCGTGATTTAATTGTAGCTGAAGGGGAGAGGCAGGGAGAAGGGTCAAGGTGACCGCAGGAGGTGTGTGTGTGTGGGGGCGGGTGGAGTGGGGTGGGGGGCTCCCTCTTAAGTCTCAAAAGAACACTGTGAGTGGTTCCAGCTGCCAACAGACCTGTCATTTTTTTTGCCATTCTTTTCCTTTCTATCTATCACTTCACTCCAGACCTGATAAGTGTTTTGCCACCTACAGCGAGGCAAAGATGGGCGGTGGAGCGGGATGGGGGAGAGGGGACGAGGTGGAAGAGCACTGGCCCCCGGAGGCAGGTGAGGAACAGATGTTGGGCGGATGGAACTTGGCAGAGGCATAGTGCTCCCAAACGCTAATTACTGCGCTAAACTGTTAGCTAAATATGCATCTCGGTGTCACATTAGACTTTTAAGAGGTAGATTTACGATCAGAAGGAACTCTGTCTTCTTGAAGGGGGGTGAGGTGGGGGACATTTAAAACTAATGGATGCAAACTAATGGATAGTGTGAGTGCAGTGCTGTTTCTTTATTAGTTTATTTTCTGGCTAATCACCACTGTTTAGCATAATAAATTGCTTTTATGATCTTCAGCACTCCATATAGTAGGCCTGCAGCATTTTTAATCACTATATGCTTTTATGCTTTACACACTGTAAAACTTTGAAACTAACTTACTCGACTATGCCTGATTTGCCCCCCTCTTCTTTGCTACCTCATTCTCTGCTGCTGTGATTACTGCGTTTCCCCTTGGACATCATTACATTTTCATTTAATCAACTCTGAATTAAGGGTTGTCTATTAGTTAGTAGAAAGTGCACTCTGGACCTAAGCTGCTGTCCTGTTGGTGTCAGAAGTCGTCCAGTGCTCAAACACCTCAAGGGAATCTGGCACCGGTCCACTCTGCACTATCTTAGAGGACGGAGAGCTCATTATCACTGAAGGCAGAGCTGCTTTACCGGCAATATTGGCTTGTGCTTGCAGAGCTGGAGGAGTGTGACAAAATATCAGGGGCCTTGACGCCTTGGGGCCCCAAGTTATTATCAAAGCTGACAAAGCATTCTTGATGAGCTGCCTGTATCTTAATATATACACAAGCCGAAAAGGTGCTTTCGCTCACGAGTGCAGAGATATGCGCGGCAGCTGTTTACCGAGCATTTGAGCGAGGAGTAAAAGTGGAGATATCAGGCGAGGAAGCAGTCACACTGCTGAGAGGAAGACGAGGAAGAGAAAGATATAGAGATAGATGAAAGGAGGAACTGAGAAGGATGGGAACATGGCCACTGCTGCCTTAGGGCAGCTCCGATTTCCCTACTGGAGAATGACCAAAGCACAGGCATGAGTACACACACGTTCACTCAAACAGTGCCAGCTCGGCGGCTCTAATCAGAGCCGACATGCCTTTCATCCTCCTACTGTTGGAACAAACACCAGATAGACAGCAAGTAAATCAGATTTCTGGATCTCATACTGCTACCGAGCACATTCTGGAAGAGGAATCATTTCGCTGGCACTGAAATGTTTGCGTTCACTTAATATTTCCCCTTGTTGCTGTTAGTAAACCGGCCCTGTTTGCAGAAGAGTTGCTGTGTTTTATGAGGTTTACACAGTTGTCATGATTTCAGCTGCTTTTCCAATTCTGACGTGGGATCAAATTATCTGGTGTATTAGTCACCTCTGCAACCTACTAATTCTCCTGCTTACTTCAGCCCCCACCCTCAAAAAAAAATGCAATCAACACACCCACAAGCACACACTCCGGCCCCTCTCAGCTGCAGTGCAGAGATAGAGCACGAGCCTCATAACTCTGCTGAGGGACGAAATTGAAAATGCTGTAATTATGCTCTTCATGAAATTAGCTAGCAGAAGAAAAAAAAACACAATTGAGAAGCTGTCCATTTCTGAGATAAGGATTAATACTAATCAAGTCCACATGTTCTGACTGCGGTGCATGAAAACTGAAGTGGTGTTTCTGTACAGTGAGCGCCTCTGAGTGTTTGTCGGAACGGGGATTTTTAATTAAACTACAGCTTTCTCAACAGGGGTTTAAAGCGGGGAGGAAGTGGGCTTGCGTGTGTTCGACTGTTGCAGAAGGGGTGCGAGTTGATTTGCTCGACCTCGTGGGTGCCACCCCCACTGCCACCTCCCTTCTCTCCTCTCCTCTCTGTTAATTACATTAAAGGCCCCTCACACAGTGTTAATGACATCCCACTGTCTTCTATCAGAGTGAACACCCACCGTGTGTGTGTGTGTGTGTCTGTGAATGTGTGTGTAGGCATGTGTGAGAGAGTGAACAGTGGAGGATTGAACCTTCTACACTCAGACACTCACGTCAAGGAAGCAATGGGTGCCCCCCCTGAAATCAGCTCATGCTGTTGTTGTTCATAAGCATGTAGACGGTATGTATCTGCACTATCCCTGCTCCCGATGTGCAGAACAGCGTTCTGTATTAGTACAGTGAACACAGAAAACTGCACGGTGGGCTGCCCGTGACCTTTCCAGTAAGTGCAATCTGCCAACCAAAGCAAGCATGTAGCTTCCAAAGATTACAGCTCACTCATCAAAGTTTACATCCACTCACAGGTCCAGGTTTCTCATCACAGGTACGTGGGAATTTCCTTTTCTGCACGGTGATTCAATTGGTGGGTGTAGTTTGGTAGGAAGAAAAAGGAAATACTGTACATGAAAAAGTGTTGTTTTTTTTTTTTTTTTAAGGAACTGGGTCAACATTTCAAAAAACAGCACAACCTACACCAAGAAAATCTAGGTTAAGTACAATAGGTCAAATTAAAGTGCAAACTGGATTTAGTAGTGAATGTGGAAAACACTAAGCCTTGAACCTTTGTAGAACCTACGATGTTATCCACCTAAACGGCTGAAGTCGCTGTCAGCATTTATGCTCATGCTTGTGCAGTATGTGTTAATTACCGTGTGGTTGCTTCTCAACCCTGGCCCCCTGCTCTTGGTTGTAGTCAGTTTTCTTTCAGCACATTTGTCCCTCTGGTCCTTCTTTGTACATTCGAACACATCCGTTCTGATAGCTTCTGCATTGTCCCTCCAGGAATTTACTGACATTTGTGATTGATGCTATGATTATTATTGTTTATATTAAGATGATGATGATTCTCTCAGTGATAAATTCAAATTCTTGACATGTAGTTGCATATGTAGGGAGCTGCACATCACGTTTCGCATTGGTTACAGTTTAAGTTTTCAGTGGGGTTTGTGGTTAAGGAGTACATTTCCCGCTGAAGCATAAATCCCCAGTAAGCTGTGATCCAGCAGGAGAATCAACAGTCAGATTTGGTGTGACATGAAATGCATTGTGCATGAGATATATGCATGGAATTTGTGGCTCATGTGAACAAATCTTTGCCTGAGACCAAGGATAGTATAAATATCAGAACATTGATGCATACAATTATGGCAATTATGACGTGTGTCTTTTACTCCTGACTTGTCACCAGTTTATGTCACATTTAAACGAACTAAATAAGCACCGAGATTCAATGTGAAGAGTTAATATTGTGGCGGACTCTGACGCCACCCATATGGAATAGATACAAACTTTATAAATCTTATAAAGTTTGTATCTGTCTTGTGTGAAATTTGTATGAAAAGCATACAAGAGTGAAAACAGATATAAGATCCCTTGAAAAATTACATAAATGAAATTATATTATATAAATGTTTTGGATACTTACTAAAACAATATATGAAAGTAACGAGAAAGTGGCCACTTTCATGAGTAAATCATATAAGCCTTATGATTCACTATATGAAGTAGGCCACATCTTATGCAAGTTTTTTCTATTTCTTTTCCAAATGGGCAGTCACCAGCAATGTAGGCTGCCTGCTCAACCAGGAGAGATATGACTGCGTTCGAACCCAAACTCGGAGCGTTTCAAAAATATAACCAAGTAGTTTCAAGTGCCTGAACCCAACAAGCGAGTGAATTCAGAAAGTAAGTGACAATGACACAAATCCGTGAGTGTAAATGAAGTGTAAAACACAAATCACAAACACACAAATGACAATTTCTTCACTGACAAACTTGTGACTCTCCCCAAGCTTGCACCACTCCTCCAATTTTATAATTCAGTTTTTTCACAGAGAACAGCTTCCTCTCCTCTACAACAAGCCACCAAAGCCAAAGGATCTAGTCATATCTCATATCTTTGACAGAACAGCAATATTTGATGCCCTGCGATAAGAACTTATTGGTATCACTTTATCTTTAGGTTATGGTTAGAGTAAAATCGCTGTTTAATGGTTTATGAGTTTCCTCTGCATACTTCACAGTCCCTCCCTGCCTAGTGCACATATGAATTAAATTAACTGAGCTCGTCACACAAGCTTTGGCTTTTAATGTAGTGCTCTTCAAACACAAGCCAAAATTACCTTAGTTACTTCATCAGTGTAATACTTTATAGAGTTTTTGGACTACCCCAACACTGAGAAGAACTTTCTATGATAAATGCACAGATTTAGATGTTTAGAAGTGGGTAAAAACCCTAACCCTCTAGAAGCATCTAAAAGTGCTGTAGAAGTATCGCAGTATGAGTCCGGTTAGGTCAGATTTTTGGGTGAATCAGCATGGGGTTTTCGGTTTCATCTCTCCAGGCATTTCATTGGACAGCACCAAAAACATTTTAATAACTCAAGGCTACTTTGTCATAGCAGCTTCAAAGGTCTGTTAGCGCTGCCAAGTGTGTGCAATGACACACACCCACCTCGCCTTATATGTCAGTAAAGTTAATCACAAACCCCAGGGGGCAACGTGTCAATTACTTCAACTTGGAGCAGGGCCAAAGCACTGCCGTGCAGGAGTCAAACCATCAATAACAGACTGGCATCCGATGCAGCACCAGCTAAATCATTACAGTAAACACAAACACTTCACTTTAATCAGCTGGCAGCTTACATCCATCCACAGAATATTCACTGCTTTCAGTCAGTGACGGCCAGGAAAGGTGAAATTTCCCGACAGTGATCTAAAAATTGACATTGGGCAATTTTTTGAAAAAACAACTTTATTCTATTTCCTGTTGCTGATTTAAGGCATGGCTCACATTGGAAACTGTATCCACCAAGTGCTAATTGAGGGGAAAAAAAGATAATGCCATAAAATGAATCAATATAAGGCTTTAATTAAGATCAATTCCAGTATTTTGTGTCATAGAATGACTTTGTAAGGCCTTTCTACATGTAAAACGCAAGTTCTTTGACACAACTCTTTCCTCTACGCTGAATACTGAAATATGATTGGCCTTCCAAAAATGGTGAGAGGAGGTAAAAAACCACAAAAGCAACCAAAGAGAAAAAACCCGCTAAACATTAACAAAACAAAGCCAAGGCAATCACATTAAACACAAAGAGAAATCAATAGTTTCTATTTTCCAATTCTGTTCATGGAAATGCCCTCGAGGGAGAGCATGTGTCCTTGTCTGAGCAAGGCCAGTTAAAGTTCAATGTGTTCAAATATCCGTATCAGAGTTTATGACCCCCATTAATGCCTCAGAGGATGTTCTCTCCACAGTCGAGCAACATGATGAAGCAAAGACCATCACATCGCTGACACTCTCTTTGATCATGGATAGAGTTTATTAGATCTAAGGTCAGCAAAGCCAAACAAAATCAAAGAACAACCACACAATAGAATATTTAGAGTACATGCAAACCTGATTACGTGCCAAGTTTTCTTCACAGCAGAAATGCAACCGAGCCCACAAACGTTTTTCATGTGTTTTTTAATACAACGCAACAACACCCTGGCTTTGTTTCGACGTTTACAGTATTTCAGTTTTATTTGTTTTTCACCAGTGTAGCATGCAGTGCTTTATTGAGCTTTATAGGCCCGAAATTAATGTCAGAATGATCCACTAAGGCTCAGGCAGGGATTATGAGAAGCTCGTTTCAGATATCAGTTTAACTCTCGCACTAACTGGATTATTGATGCATCTAAGCCATTTGCACTGTTCAGCTTTTCATTTTACTAAACTAAGAGAACAGTTAGCCAGTCCTGTTGCCTGGAAGGCTCTGCTTACATTTCTGTTTGCTATCTTTCTTCTGATTGGATGCCCACAGCAAACAGAAGGATTTAATTACATTCTGGCTTCACTCACACAAGCATAAAGAACAGTTGGTGACCCCTTGGCAACCTCCAGTCACTATTCCCTGATTCCACAACTGATTGCTACCAGAGGGTTACTGACCTTAATTAAAACAATAATTACTTTACAAATGTAATCAGTTCAAAGATACAAAGAAGGTTTTTATGAGTCCTTCTCGTTTATTTTTATATACCAGTCATGTCTGCATGAGTACAAGAGAACGGTGAGTAACAAAAACAGATGACCCTCAGCAATTTGAAACACGAGAACAGAAACGCACGCACACAAACACACAGATGAGGATCTGTGCCATCCCATCCCATTAGTAGTGATCTAATGTGATGGCTGTGGCTCACTTGGTAGAACAGGCTGTCAACTAATTGAGAGGTTGGTGGTTCCATCTCTGAATGCTCCAGTCAAAGTATCCTTGGGCAAGATACTGAACCCAGATGTTTATCGGAGTGTGAATCAATAGATAGAAAGCACTTAGATGTAGAAAAGTAAATGTGTGTGTGTGAAAAAGACATGTTGTGTAAGGTAGATTAAGTCGTGCATTAAATAAGAACCTGACAATTTACCTCTGCAAATGTTGTCTCACAGCAGCGTCCACATAGTGTTCGATTAACAGAAATATATGGCAATAAGAGGTATGCATTTTATTGATTTTTACTGCTAAAAAGGTTTTCTATATAGCAAACTTTAAACTGGGTAAAGTAATCGTATGTTATGAGGAAAACAAGGCTTTTCAAAGACACAACTTGAGATACTAAGTCACACAAAAACTTCCACTGGGAAAATCCATTTATATGTATCTATTTCTGTCGGCATCAGCTTCATTGTTTTACAACAAAAACAGGGATTTAAACTTTTTTATATATTCGAATGAAAGATTTGATAGTGTCAGAAGTTCATGTTTATATCATAATAATAAGCTGAAATGAACCCGAATCAGAGAATGACCACTGCAGGGATCACCTGGCATTTTAATGCATCTGTTCATTTTAAAGCCATTCCAAATATTATTTCTAAGCTTACCAAAAGGCATCACCCACTGCCCTCCACAGAGCCCAGAGGAAGATTAAAAAGTCCCAGTTCCAAAAATAACTACTCTGACTCTCCATTATGTCACTCCACTCTGCCCAAATACAGGCTGAAATCCTGCCATCGAGCTATCGATCATCTCGTCGTGTACCGACGGCTCCGGCAGTCAGGCCCAGCTGTTCACCATCATCACCACTGAGTGTTATAGGCTCCGGTCCAACCACACAATGGATGTGGCTCCACTCAGCTTTCCTTACTCTGCCCGTGATTTAACGAAAGCTGGACCAAAGCCAACAAGGCATAAGGCTTCGACCGGCGCATTTGGGGCTGAAATGAGGCAGGAACCAAAAGTCTGGATGTTTGTAAATGCTACAGAGAATTGGTTTATCAGAAAATCAGTTGCGATATCGTTTATGGCAGAGGCATCGTGTCCCAACTGACCAAAACACAAAATGTATTCTAATCTTGTTTATGCTCTATTAGGGAATTTGAGAGGGAAACCAGATGAAAATATTGATGCTGCTGCCCATATCTCTGGTGTATTTTATATGTAAATTGCCATCAGTTGCATCATCCTGTTTAAAAGCTCCCGCAGCCAAAGGGTCCACGAGGCAGGAACATATCTTCTTTTAGTGCATTCTGTGGTAATGACTGTGTTAGGCTGTGTTAGCGAGCGGGAATGGAGTGCAGGACGGACGACTTGCTGTGGAACGCTGACGACTATGAAACGCAGCGGGCTCACATGACACGTCCACCATCACTGCTGGCAGTGTTTACCTTTGGGGGGGAAGTGTACAGTGTGTCTGATAACAGCTGCAGAGAAAATGTTGTTACTGTGTTGGTGTGACGTCCCTGGAGAAAACTCCTAGAAGATTATTTTTATACTTGTGCCTCGGAGATCTACAAAAGGCACCACAATCTTGGCATTTACATCAAACAGCAAGACAGATGTGACAGATGAGCTATTCTGACAGCTACAGTAGAGACATGATTTCTGCTTTTCCAGCGTTCACAACACTTGAATGCCCTCTTTAAAGCCTCTGTTTCATTTCATTAAAGCACTGTGCTTTTGAGACCAGATTGGCTCTTCCCACACATGGATGTGGCTACGCTTCCCCCTGTGCTAACAGTCCATTTCAAATACCACTGTGTACATGATAAGTTGTGTAAAGATGCAAAACGGCAACAAAGACAACAAGTAAAACAACCCAAACACACACCTACGTTTCCTATAATGCAACTTAGTAACTTACATTAGACGCTGATTTCCTGGCAAATGTTTCACATGATTTTCTAAACCACACACACAGAGCTCAGAAAAATGGCAGAAATCATTCCAGCCCCCCTCCAAGCACTAAATATCTGAGAAATGGTTTATAACTATAAAAAATTTCATCACTGTAGACAGTGTGTTCACACATGGAAATTATAGCTCTCCTCACTGTGATTCATTAGCTTTCTATACACCAGTCCCGACTTTAGACTACTCTTTTCCACTTCTAGCTAACAAGGAAGCAGTCTTTGCATCAATGCCAAAACAGCTAAATAGGCTAATTTATAACTTTAGCCTGCCAATAATGTCAACTAATTTTGGGCTTGATCGGGTGAACCCTCCCTTAGTTGCACTGCAATCAGCGTAGGCTGCTGGGGGGGGGGTTTCCCATGTTGCACTGAACATTTGTTTTTCACTCACTGTGTGTTTATACACAACTCTGCAGTTAATAAGTAGTAGTTAATCTCCAGTTCTCTTCCACAGCCGCACCTCCCTAAAGCCTGGTACTGCTAGATGTATCTTCCTGTTGGAAGGGAGTTTTTTCTTCCCACTGTTGCCAAGTGCTTGTTCATTGTAGGGCCTTAACCTTACATTATAAAGAACCTTGAGTTCTTGATATTTTTGTGGTTTGGTGCTATATAAATGAAGTGGCACTGAACTGAATATTTTTAAACACATTTTGGCTTATTGTGCTAGAATGAATGCTGTGTGAGTTGAATGTTGTATTATGGTTTAATGTCTTCACTTTGCCTTCCGCAGTGTGAACAGTTACTGTGATCAGCACGTGGTTTGGGGAAAGAGTGTGAAACAAATGAAACATTTTCATCACGGCATTCGTCAAAGCTGCTGTTTTTAAATCAGTTAAAACTGTCACCACAGTGGCATTTAACAGATTTTTTTTTTTTAAATGGCACATGTTGGTCCTTAGAAACATGAAGCAATAAGTGAGTAAAATGAAACTGAAATACAAATCAAAGGTTTATTTTTTTCATATGATAAACGAGGAAATTATGCAGGGGCAGGGATAAGATAATAATAAATAAGAATATTTTCTTCTTCCTGCTCCTTTTCACACATGGTTGTAGTGCTTTTTGATAGCAAGTGTGGTTGGTTTGTTTGAATTGTTGTACCAAGTGTGAAATAAATAAATAAATGAAATGAAATGCTCCAATATAAACTGGATATATACCAAACAAGTATCTTTCATTTGACCTGATTCCATTTAATTTTAATGTTTTACATTTTTCATATGCAGCAACATTACATGTAAAATTTACCTGGAATTAAATTAGTTAAAGTGAGCAGTTTGGGAATAGTTGCTCCCTCCCTCCGTCCTGAAAAGTTACCCACTGGGAAACTCTAAAACTCAGCTCTTAGCTCAGCTTTTCAGAAGCTTCAGTTTAAATATTTCCAGCAGTTAAACCTTTCAAAGAAACTCTAGTAAAAGTATGATATATTTCTATTTTCCCTAAACACAAAGTAATCGTTCCAAGAGGCAAAATATTACCTGAGCTCTCATTGGAGAGAAGTTTGCATTTGCACAAGCTGTGAAAAATGACTTTTTCCACCAAGGTCTGCTGGCACCAGTGGGTCACCATCGCTCACTGCTACAGTTCAAATTGGCCTAGGAACCTGGGATTGTGAAAGCAGGGTAGTCCCTGCCACAAACTGTATATATATGTGTCTGTGTGTGTGCGTGTGTGTGTCTGTGTGTGTGAGAGAGAGGTGTTAGAGCAAGTAAGCATGAAAGATAAGAGATTATGGGAGCAACAATACGCACCACAAAAATACCCTATAGATGGGATTTCTTGCTGTCTGCACCTGTTTTTCTAGAACTTTGCATGTGTGTGTGTGAGAGAGAGGGGCTGGTCTCTTGCTGTTCCTATATCTGTCTCTTTTTCTAACTAAAAATGTCGATGTCTGTGCATGTGTGTGCACGCGAATGCCCACTCTATCTCTATTGTCCAGTGTGTGCTTCTGTCTCTGCACACTCCTGAAAACCTGCACAGAGTGAAAACACTCAGTGATTGGCTGGCAAACATGGCCTCTATCCCTCCTATCATTTATTTCTCTCATTCGCTCTTTCATTTATTCCTGCCGTTCAGCTGCTGCCATTTCTCAAATTCAGCTTCTTATTAAATGTCTGTCATCTGTGCCATTTGTCCATGGTGCTGCGTTCCCCCATTCCCTCATTTGCCCTTCATGCCATTCTGTCCTTCTCTTGCTTCACCTTGCTGGAGAATTAAAGCTTGTGTATTCTGCTCTGATATTGTGTTCTTATCCTTTATTTACACAGCTTTGTTAGAAAAAGGACACCTGACTGGATGTGGCTTGACCGGAGCATTAAATGAGTTCATTGCTTATGTAAGTGGAACCATCTTTTTGGATCAACCGTCAAACTGTTGTATCTTCTCAATTAATTATGAATAAAACCAAACACAGAGGCCCTGACAAAACTGTGGTCTAGCTTACTAACTAAAAAAGAAAGCACTAAATTATAGGTTGTGTAAACATTTTTAATAATTATCCGATTAATCGTTTTAAGGAAACCGGATACATTCCAACCCTGTTTCGATGCGTACTTAACGTACCACGGTTTCAACAAAAAGATGCTGCTGTACTTAAATACCTGTTGCATGCTGATGGGCATCAAAGCTAGTTGTCATTTCCACCTCACTGCCAAATTAGATGTCTATCACTCTCTTTCCTGTCTGCTTCCTAGCTTCCTATCCTTGGCAAGAGGACCTCAGCGGATCACTCAAGAAAGGCCCGTGGGACACTCGAGTCAAACTGCACTCCTTCTTCAAAGCACAGCCAGTGAGAGTGAAACGTGATTAAACCTGGCAACACATCTCCTTACAGCTTTTAGCGGCTTTATGATTAAAATGTTTTCTCCTGATAAATGAGGACGGGTCACATTTCCCGCAGTGTCACTTCTCATGCTGCTGATACACTTTACAAGAAGGTTAATTTCCAATGTAACGATGAATGAGGGGGAAAAAAGCCCAAACAAGTACTTAACTGGCCTTCAAAGTACATCTGTAGATATTTGCTGAAATATTTGAGAAGAATCTGTTGTTACAGGCTTTTCTTTGGATCTTGACACTGTTTTTTCTTCAAGACAAATCAGTCTATGAATAATGGCAATAATGTATGACCGTAATATATATGAGTTTTCAGTTACTTGACATGAACAATATGATATTATTACTGCTGGTACTGTAATTCTGTTCTTTCACATAATGATCACACATTAAAGAGGCAGCTTTCCAGCTTTCAGCCCTTAGCGGGCCATTAAATCCTTACGCTAAGGGTGGCTCATTGACCTATCTTTATTCCCATAGTGTGGCATTATCTCCAATCAGCTCAGTATATCACAAAATTACACAGATTACACAGGTCTGGGCTGAGAAATGGACTGATGGTCCAAATAAGAGGTAATTTAACAATGTGTTCTTTCCATCATAAAACCCTAATAAATGTTCCTTTAAAATTGCAGAATTACAGTAATGACATTTCAATAACCACCCTTAGATCAAGGTAGCAGGAAAAGGCCAGATACAGTGGATATACTTTCTGTGTGCTGTTGCCGGCCAACCAAGGGTGGGAAGCTGAGTGCAAACTGAACTTCAAGAGCAATTTTCTTTCTTTGTCTTTTAACTTATGATGTTCAAACAACATTAAAAAAAATAAGAGTGCCACCTTTTATTTAGTTGATGTGTATGAATCTGTCTCATCCATCATCTCTCATTCCTTCCATTTAAATATCCACTGATTATTATGCAGCATTAAAGGATACCACCATCAATGACACACACTGAAAGATGCCAACATGTTCTCACTCCCAACATATTACGGTATGTGACAAATCGTCAGGATGTTACGCTTTTGGCCACCCAACACGTTCCTGTGTTACGTGTTCAGAAAAAGGTGGAAACATGAGAACCGTTTGGACTCAATCTGCACATATATATTCATTTTATTTTAATCGCTTTCGAAAACACTATCTAACACCATTAAGGTTGTGGTTAAGGTTAGGATTAGGGTTAGGGCTCAAATACATGGCTGGAACGTGTGTTACCAGTTGGAGCGTCATTCTATTGGATTACATCCACAATCGGGCGCGTATCATAGGGACGCGGAAGGTTACCTTTTCCGTACCCATGGGACGCCTCGGGATGTGACAAATTGTTGGTTATGTTACGCGTTGGGAATGAGATTGCTCCCTTATTTATCTGTCATGGATGTGAAGAGTAAACTCACACAGTCATATAATTCCTTTAAATACTTATATGATGTTCATTGACATTGATATTATGCGTTAATAACTGTTTAACCTCCTATCATATAAACCTCTGCTGATTTGTGTGGATTCTTTAACATCAACACATTCTTCATTATACATTTACTAGATGTTAAACATCGACTTATTAACAGCTGACTTATCTGCAAGCACCAGATCTTAAGTAATAATAATGATTTGCTAAATTTAATAGATGTATTAATATACTTATTGAGAGATAACAGTGCTTAATGGGCGCCTTTATCTGGACTATTATAGAGCACAGTGTTAAAAATCAATCAACCAATCACGTCCAAACAAGGATGAAATTGATTTTGGGATGCTTAGGGCTGAGTGCTGGCACATTCAGTCACCATATCCATATTCAACATCAACATCTAATAAAGACAACAACTGCCTTGTAACACTTAGTCACCTGTTAATAAGTCGACGTTTAACTTATGACAAGAACATTGATTTAAGGTAATAAGGTTTAAGGTGTAAGAGGTGTCTGTAACAAAACCCTTGTCTAAGTTTTTATGTAATTATACATACAAGAACTGCTGGTAAAACAGACTTTAACTCTTAATTTGTTGATAAGATCTGCATGTTAATTGTAAAAAATAAATAAATAAAAAAAATATTATCATTAATGAATAACATTATACTGTCCTCCATATACAAATACATTAAACCGTAGTCATAGCAAGTTTTTCGGGTGTTTTTGTCCACAGTGAACTGATCATTAATAACTCTGTGAATCACTTGGATAATGACATCTGAAAAAAAGCCAATTGAAGCCAGGAGTTAGAAACCTGGAGTCTAATCAATCAAAAAGAGAAAATTGCTGATTTGCATAAGACTTGTAAGGTATTCTAAAAGAGATTGATCAGCTCATCGTATTGACAAACTGTGGTGACTCAGCCAAGATAACTTTAAAGGCACAGCACATAATTCTCACTGAGGTTCAAGATGAAGCCCAGAGTAACAGTTAAAGCCTTAAAATAATCATCAGGCAGTTATCGTCTCTGTTTACGATGCTGCTGAATCACACCAAGAGAGCGATTTACATCAGCTGTCCTAAAACTCTGAAGTGACTCTGTGAGGAATTCCCCAGGGATACTGTCCAGGTCTGAGCCACAGCTTCTGGAGTCTGTTAGTGGATGTTTGCGTGTATACACAGGAAGTGGTGGCATGGCTCGCCCGCATTATGGAAGTGCTCAGAGCCCAGTATGAAATGTTTAGCAGCACAATAGACAAGACAATAAATAAATAAAATATAAAATCGCTGTTTTGAGTACCAGCCTGTTGTTCTTTCAGAAGCCTAATGACTCACATGCAACCATGTTACTAAATGTTCTTTGCAGACGTAGCCGTCATAGCAATTGTAAGCTTGACTTATAGTTTTATTATTTTAAAATCCATCTGGTATGAAGGCGTGGCCTACTTGTAATTATTTTTTTAAAGCCAGAATCTTATAAAGTTAAAGTTTGACAGAAATTTGAGGGTTAACAGAGGATGAAGTTGGTAAGGGGGTAAAGGATAATATAAATGCTTCAGTTTAAAACACACACACACACACACACAAAAAAAACCCATCCGTAAACATAAAAGTTACAAAGACAAAGTCTAATTGAGAGTGCGTGGGAATATTTTGAGAAATATATTTCAAATAATCATTCCTGCCGCAACAGGATTGTGAAGCAGGTCCCAACAGAGTGCTGGAGTGTATTACATGGTGTGATGGAGCATGAGAAGGATGCTAATAAAATAGCACAGCCCGGCCTGATCTTTCTCCTTGACAGTGTCATGCTATATCCGAGGCTAATCAATATTAGTGAGGAAAATGCACAAATTCACTCCTGTGATACTTGGCACACGACACTTTTAACCTTGAGAGTCTTTTTATGCCGGCCACAGCTTGCTTTAAAAAAAACAACTCCATCGTTCTTCCTGTCTGTCCTCCATCTCGACCAGCTCCACTCACCTGGCGTGCTTCTACCAGAAGCTGTAATTAGCTTTAGCACTTTTACAACCCTTACATTATCTTTATTGCAGCTCCTCACTATGCCACATTAACTACAGAATAGATGCTGTCAGCTGTTCTGGAAACAGCCATAGCTAAAGCTGAGCCACAGGCCCCAAGCCACTACAGATGGTGATAATGTCAACTAAAGCATCATTCAGCGTGATAAACTCAAGTGCTAATTGGCCACTTAAGGCCCTAATCACTACAATATCTAACATATAATATATAATAATTGTTCGCTTTATTCAGAAACTATTGTAATGAATTATGTTGTGCATGTCACAGATCATTTAAAGGTAACCTGTGGAGTTCTCTGCCAAACCAAACTTGTTTACATTCACTATTTCTCACCTCCTCCACATTATGTGTTAAATGCACTTCTTTCCTCATGAAACATTTAAGTTGAAGTTTTACATTGTAGCAAAGCTCTTACCTGCCTTTAGTGATGATATGCTGATTCTTCTTGCACATTTAACACTACATAACACCTTTAATTAACAGTATGAGCATAGCATGTTGTGTTACATATACTAATATATAAGCGATTGTGCTATTTCTTATTTCCCAGCATATACAGTGCTGTGAAATTTGCCCCTTTTTCCAGTTTCTTAGTTTTTGCATGTTTGTCACACTTACTTCAGATAATCAAGCAAATTCTAATATTACACAAAGAGTAAGCTTTTAAATGCTATTTTCACTTATTACGTAAAGCAGGTTATCCAAAGTTACCTGGCCCTATATGAAAAAGTAGCTGCCTCTTGAACCTAATAATTAGTCCTCTGCAGAAATCTTTAAATTCAGCCACATTGGAGGGGTTTCTTGGACAAAGCATTTCATTTAAAATTTGGACTGACTATGCTACTAAAAAACCTTTATGTTATGCTCATGTTTTGTTGAGCCATTCAGAGGTGGACTTGGTGATATGTTTTGGATCACTGACCTTCTGGATAACACAAGTGCAGTTAAGCTTTAGGGGACGAACTGATGGCTGGACATTCTCCTTCAGGATTTTCTGGTAGACAGCAGAATCCATGATTCAATCAACTACAGCAAGTCGCCCACGTCCTGAAGTGGCAAAGCAGCCCCAGACCATCACATTACCACCACTATATTTTACTGTTACTATATGCTGTATTAGTTTTACACCAGCACTGTACAGTCAAGTGAAAAAGAAAGCTTTCACGAGACTCTATGCATACTGTTCGGTGAAAATTGGCACATCAGCACAATCACCTCATAGTAACTATGAAGCATGGTGGTGGGTGGAGGGGTAATGATTTAAGCTTGTTTTTCAGGCAGAGGGCTCAGGCACTGTATAACAGTATTCTAGAGTCAGACTGGCAAAGCTGAAATTTGCCAAAACTGGGCCATGCAACAGGACTATAATCACAGCACAGCAGCAAGAGGATGGCTGAAAAAGAATTGGAAGACAGTTCTTAAAAGAATCAAGGTGTTGCAATGGCAGACCTCCACCTGCCTACTGTCAGGCTGCTCAAGGTAAGATCATTGTGTGTAAAAGTACAAGTAGTCCTTGTGAGTTCATAGCCCTGTCTGATCAATAAAAGCGGCTATTCTTAATTTGGCGCTTTGGCGTAGACCACAGAAGCTCCACCTACCTGCTGTTTGTGAGAAGCAGCCAGTCAGAACAAAGCTGGCTTAAAGGGAGAGGAGCTAAAGCTGCTTGTTTCAGAGTGGACAAAATGAGGCCCAGTATGAGATAAATGAGTTTCATTTTGAACTGTGCATCATACAAAGATATTCTAGAGTCCAGGAACTAAATACATGGAAATTACGATAATATTTCCCCTAAGCAGAATCCCTTCTTTTACAATATATAATGATCATAGTCCAATTTCATGCTATTAGTTGCAAAAAACAGTTCCTCTCCTCAGAGATAATTTAGTAATTAAATTCACTGCAGTGTTTAAGTAGCAGAGAATTTAACCTGATGTTTCATCTAATAACCGAGGTGGTTGGGTCGTAATGGACACCATTTGCTACCCTCACACATTTTTTATAAAAATGTTTTTCCTGCTCAGGGAATATCGAGACTTTTTGGCATATTTCTCATTTCCTCTTTATGTGCTGCAAATATAAAAAAAAAGGAAGGGCATGCTTTGCTTTATTAATACCATGCATACCAACTGCACAATAAAATCCTCCTCTTTTTATCTGAAGGTGTATATAGTCCATACAGCATAAGATCCCAGATTTTATTTGCTTCTTCAGATGAACTTTATAAATCTTAGGCAATTTGTTAGGAGTTTATAGTCTTCTTCTCATTTTTATGACACATGGTGATGAAGAGCCTTACAGTGTGAACTCGGCGTTCTTTCAAGTTGATCTGGGATTCTTCGATAAGAGGAAAAGAACTGTTAGCTGTGGTCTGGACAGTCTGAACCAAATAAATTAAAGATTAACCCTCCCAGAACAGCACCTCCACAGACCTCTCTGTCTCACTTCATCCTTGAAAATGAAAATGTTTTAAATACAGGCTACTCGGCAGCTCCACTTCAGGCATAAATCTGTTGAAAATAAGGCACTTATTGATGGAAGAATGTTTAGAGGATTAAGGCAATTGCACTAATCAGTGATGAGCCTTTATCAAATCATAAGCCTACTGTTTTATAAAGCCGCTTGTGTCCTGGGGAGTAGTTGATCCCAATTTGTGAACATCAGCCATCACCTAACAACTTAGCATGACTTTGCTGAATGACCGATGTTTGAGAGCTTCTATAGCAGTCGACATATAACTTAAACCCAGACCAAGACTTTCAGTTCAATGCACCACTCAAGTTTAAATACATATGTTAAAAACACATGTAAATGAAAAGCTAAATCATAATGAGATCACAGCCAGTAGTGTTGAGATTAGATTTCAGCTCTGAACACAATCATGCAATCAATTGCAAATAGAAGCCACAAAGCTTCCATAAATAAGCCCGTCCTTTGCATATGAAGATCCTAATGAGCTGCCCTTTCAGCCTTCTTGCTGACTACAGCTTCTCCAAAGCAAACGGTGGTAGTGAGGCCAAGACTGCTTTTACCGAAATTCACCGTCCGTCTCTATTAGCTACAAAATTAAAGTTATCTGTCATGGAAAAGCCAGTATTTACAACTAAGGAAATAAATGATCTCTAAAGCAAATAAAAATATTATCTGATTGAATTATGTTTTGGTACCTGACATTTACCTACTGACAACTGCTATATTATACATACAGCTGCTGGAGTCGGGGTTTGAATGTACAAAAGAGGCATGTCTAAGCTGGGCGATCGTGGCTCAAAGAGTTGGCAGTTCGTCTTGTAACCGGAAGGTTGCTGGTTTGAGCCCCGCCTCGGACAGTCTCGGTCGTTGTGTCCTTGGGCAAGACACTTCACCTACCGCCTACTGGTGTTAGCCAGAGGGGCTGATGGCGCGATATGGCAGCCTCGCTTCTGTCAGTCTGCCACAGGGCAGCTGTGGCTACAACTGTAGTTTGCCTCCACCAGTGTGTGAATGAATAGTGGCATTGTACAGCGCTTTGAGGGGGCCTCAAAGCGCTATATAAATGCAATCCATTATTAAAAAGCTGCTCTTTGATTAAAGCATTTATGTGATTAGAAGTTCAAAATCGGCAACTTGTTTAAACAGTGCCAGTAAATGTCAAAGAGCTAAAATTGTGCAAATGCCCTTTTTAAAACTAAACATGCTGCACTTCTGTTACTGAAGAAAGACTAATGCAAATAATACTTCAATTTTTCCCCAAACTTCACAAATAACCTAAACTGTAAGCTGGAAAGAGGAAGAAGAGACTGTGAAATTATTCCAAGGTAAATTGATCACATTTTACTAGAACAGGCAATAATGGACTCAGATTTCAGAGACTGGAGATCTTTTGTTCTTGACTCCGTTCACCTCTGTAAGTTTAGATAAAGAAGGCAGAGGTCATGCAGTGAAAGTTGTGCTTCTATCGCAGGTGGCTGACGCAAAAATAAACTCTTTAAATACAAAAACTGCATGAGAGAAAAAAAACACACAATCTGATGCAAATATATGCATGCAATCATGCAGTAACGGTTAATCTTTGAAATAGTACTTCTCCCGAACAGGGGGATTACACTGAAGGCATTTAAACATGCTTTAGTTTTAAAATGTGTGATATTACACTGAGAAACACTGAATAATTTCATATGAACATGTTACCCTTAATTAATATTAATAAGTCTGAACATTGATTCATTAGAGTCAGTCATGAGGCCTTCTAAACTATTAATGACAACAACAGCTCATGTGCCAAGAGGGGATTAATAATGTATTATTCCCTGCCTACAGCAGATGATAGACAGTAGATGAAGTCTTAGCTGCATGCTTGTTGGACGATCTTTTGATGTCTGATCAATATTGAAAAGGATAATGAGTAACCCTTAATGCATCTCAATGTGCTTCATGGCAGCCATATTTAAATCTTGAGCCTTTATTTTCCACCAAAATAGCCACAGAGATGTAAATCACAGGCCAGTCTGTCACTTGCAGTAATTTTCAATCCTTTTACTTCGAGGTTATTATCACCACAGCTAATATGGGGTTTGGACCTTTTGCCCTTCAGTATCCACCCCACTAGTGTGTGTGTGTCGTGCCTCTACTCCACAGCTCTGTGTGCGGTTGTGTGTACACCTTGCATGCATTTGCTGCGATCTGCCTGAGCAAATTGATACTGCGCAGGGATTCTTGGTGATCTGTGAGCCCGCTGTCACGGTGATGAGAGCAGCACAAAGACGTCGGCGTTGCGGTAAATGTCAGCATGTCAGCGAGGACTGACACTGACTATCCCTGCTCGGAAACGTGGGATTTGCCTCGATCCAGCACACATATGACAAGGCCAGACTCATACATGCAAGAATAATCCCTCCACACAAACTGAATGGGAGATCACACAGCAGAAGGCACGTATCCACCTGGAGATGTATAAACTGTGGCGTGTCAATGCAAATCCAGTGAAACAACAGCAGTACCTGTCAAGGGGAGCTGTGTTTCAGTTTTATTGATTGTGTGTACGTGCAGGAAAGTGCGTAAAGAGGAGAAGCAGACATGCATATTCAGGTAGTTACCCATGTGAGTATGTCTGCTTGTAGAAGTTTTCATAACTATCGCTCTGTCTTTCACTCACACACACACACACACACACACACACACACACACACACACACACACACACACACACACACATATATATACGCAGGAGGATGTGCCTGCCACTGTTAGAAAGGAATCTGGGAATTGGTATGTGTCCTTGCAGCTTTAAACAAACAAGAACTAAACTTGAGCACATACACAAACATACAAAGTGCTTAGAGTTTGAGAGTTGCTTGTTTAGATGGGTGAATAGATGTATTCCCTCTGCATTGAAAGGAACTATTACATCCTCCAGACTTCAGTATTTTACTGCATTTTTCTTTTGCTACTACTCGGTTTTACTCTGATTTTTTTGAGACAAATTCTACCAAAATTGTAGTATGTAGAAATTGAAGCATCTTTAACTTAATAGTCTTTGAAGATACTGAAAATGCCTTGAGAAACCACATGTTATCATCCTATCATGTCAAAAACTGTCAGGAGGCTGAAGTTTGTGCACCATTTAGGAGATTCGGTTTATTCAGATTGCTTTCACTTGCCTTTTACTTTCACTTGCACTTGCTGATTAGGCTTAAAAAACAAAGCAAAAAAGAAAACAGGACCAGAAAGAGATTGTGCTTTGAGTAAAATAGCATTGCCCTTGCACCTTGAAAAATGACACACCGTAAATGTGATGCCAAGATATCCTTTACAAGGGTTCATATGTGACAAGGTGAGACTGAGAGTGAACAAACTCAAAGGAGTATGTGTCAGGGACCCAGAGCCGCCTCTGCGTTCTGGTGTTGAATAAACCTTTGAAACTTGTATTCAGATTCAGCGTCTGCTTTCGGGTACTCAGAGTTTGTGTGGCTTATGGCAGTGTGAGTGACATGCCAAAGACGGCCATACAGCTTCAGACAGCTGTACGTGTAACTCTGTGATTTTAGTGTGAGTGATATGAATCAGGGCTAATACCACACCCTAATACCAGGACTACCCTTTATCTAAACACTACTGGAATACACTAAGGACCATTGTTGGTCAAGTTACTTGAAAAAAGTAATCAGTAACTAATTACTGATTACTTCCCCAAAAAAGTAATCCCGTTACTTTACTGAATACTTATATTCAAAAGTAATTAGTTACTTAGTTACTTTTTAAAACATGATTTATCCCCTAAATAGGTAATAAAGCGATAGATCTTTCAGCCCAATTCTACTTTTTCTGCATAATCCATCATATAAAAAATAATCAAATGAAGAAGTCTCTTTTTAAAACTTGTTTTATTAGTTTTAATCTTTTAACTTTATGCATCAAGCAATCATTAAATTATATGCAACAGTCTCTGACTGGAAGAAAAATGTTTAATATTTAAACCTATTTTCTGCATATTCCAGCATGTAAAATAAAATAGTTTTTTGTGTTTACACTCACTCTTTCAAATAGATACACGTAAAACACAGCAGAAAAGAAATAAAATCAAAGACTCAGCAGTTCTGTTGCTCTATTTTCACCTGTATAGCAGGAGTGGGGCAGGTGGAGGCTTGCCCTGGTGCAGGTGTGCCGCAGAGGTCAGTGGAAGGATCCGGCAGTTTCTCTGTTACTCGAAAAAAGTAACGCGTTACTGCCCATCTCTGCTAAGGACAAAAGACTCAGATGACTACAAACTTTACTTCAAAAACTGCGAAAACACTGACCATGGGAGTAATGGAATCACTTTCTTTCCATTTCCTTTCTGAGAAGGCTGCAAGATTCAGAGAAATTCACTCTTTAGATTGTGTTAATGCAGCTGCCAGGACCTATTGAAAATATTCAGTATTTTGAGTGGCATCTTTCTCTGTCATTTAAATCCACCATTAAGATCACCATTAAGAAGATCTGTTTTTTATCACTCTAAAGAGCAGAAACAAACTCACTACCATAAAAACTAAATTCTAAAATATCGGATCTTACTCTAATACACAAAATCCATCCATCTGTTTGCCTGCAAACTCCTACATGATCAGGAGTTGAGCAATCAAACTTGGCACACAGGTTCATCCTAGACCCGTGCAAATTCTCATTGATATCAGATATTAAGACATCATCATGTTGCCTAGCAACTATCTACCAGTGGGTTAAAACAACCTACAACACCTTGCAAAATTTTGTAACATTTCAATTTCACAAAAACAGCATCTCATTTATATTCCCAAAACTTGAACTACACGTGACATGTTATGATGTCATGATGCTACCTAGCAACCACTGCAGAATGGACATACAACACATGAATATAAAAATGTGAGCTATGCTGTACATACTAAGAAGTTATTGTAAATGCACTCAGTGTAGATGAATGATGTCTTTACATATTGACACAAAGGCCAACTAGAGCCTCCCACTCCAAGATAGATGAAAATAAAGTAAAAAAGTTTGACTATAACAATCATTATTTTTCAGACATTTCCTGATATATCATCTCACAGTGATGCACATCGTGTTTGCGTCACTCTCCCTACACTCCCCAGACACACACATCATTATTCCCACCAGTTTTCCTGCTGTCACCACAATCACATTCCTGTCCAATTCTCCCCAAAGACTGTTTAAACAACGAAATCTGCTTTCCGCTGACTGTGTTCAGCTTTGATCAAACTGACGGAACATGATGATGACAGTTTTCTGTCTCGGTACGAGGAAGGTTGGAGGAGTGGGGGGCAGCAAGTAATGGACTGTTTCGCACCCCCAAAAGACACACACGCTTCTCTTAACTAAGAAAGAGGTAGGGTTGAGCATTTAGAAGTTTGGGGTGGGTTGCTGTCATAGTCTTTTCCCAAGGGCAGTAAATGAAGTGTGGACAGGAATCATTTGAGCTAAGCAAAGTGAGTTTTTATGTTTTCTCTGAAGAGTAAGTACATTTTAATCTCTGTTAAAGGCAGTATATCAGACTGATATTACATATCATTAATCAGGTTTTACTGATTATTGCTAGTTTGGGTTGTTGATCTGTGATGTGATGGATATGGGGCTGCCTGCTGTGTGACATATTTGGTAAATTATAGATTTGATGTCTTGAGATAAAAATCACAAAATGAAATCACATTTGGACTGAGCAAATACAACATGACACTTCGTCAAATAACCATTCTCTCACATTACAGCATTTATAGTGAAGTTTGTTTTTTTTTTTAACATTGCTGGGATAATCTGCTTTAGCACTTTAAGCTGTGCGCAAAATGACAAAAACTGCTGGAAGCAGAAGGTAGGTTTTATGGTTTTTACTGACTAAATCTGAAGGATCCTTGGAGGATACTACAGTTGTTAGTCATTTTAAGCAGACAATGCTAACATGCATGTTTAGCTAGATTTTATTTTACCATGCTTGTCATCGACATTAAAATGAGACAGATGGTGTAGAGGCCATTCAGCCACATTCACAGATTAACCTAATGTCACTGCACTGCAAATTCCACACAGAAAGGCATCACCCAGTGAGTGGACCTTTGTACTGCGATTAAGATGCAAACTAGCTAACCAAGCTAATGAGCTAACTCCCACACTACTGTGTTGAAGGTACAGCTGAGGCTCATCATTAGTTCTGTAATTACTTAATATTAATCCAGAGTGATGGACAAATGAAAGCTCACAGTGCAAGAGTTAAGAGATCTCCAATGTTATATTATCCTAAAGGGAACAAAATGTGGTTTCTTTTCGTATAATATTTTTACTTTACGCTGGGACAAATGGAGCTTCCATAATGCCATATTCCAGCATTTTTCAGTGCAGATGTGCCTTTAACTACATATATAAATATGTACAGTTAAACATCCCGTTTGGTCTTTAACACTCATGCTAATGACCAGCCCTACAGCTTATATCAAAGTGTTAAACAGTACTGTTATAATTAATTATCCATTGTCAGTACTCGTCATGTGTTACACTGGAATCAAATAATGATTGTCTGTTCATGAACCTATTCTCATTGCATAATATCCACACGCAATCACCTGGACTCTTTATGTTGCTCATCTTTATATAAAGTTTTACAATCAAATATATAAATGATCAAATCAGTATATCTTACACAGAAAAAAAAAAACAGCAATTCTTAGAGTCTGTCTCACAAAACTGAACAGAAATGTATAATCAGAATCAGAATCAGAATCAGAATGGGGTTTATTGCCAAATGTTGAGCAGGTTTACAACATTAGGAAATTGCTGCGGTGCTTCAGTGCAAACATGCTGTCATAAATAGCACTTAAATAGACATGGAAAAAAATAAAAGTAGGGATAAGAATTAAAAGTGCTACGTGGAAAGATATGTGCATGAGATATACATGAGAGATATACATGAGAATAAGAATTAAGAGTGCTACGTTGAAAGATATATACATGAGTGCAGGTGGTGATCAGTGCCAAAAATAGAATGATGCAGTGACACAGCGTAGGGTCATGTGTTAGTGGCGGGTACAGTCATATGGTTATTGTTCATGAGTCCAATAATGTAAAAAGGTGGTATTTTATTTTTAAAAATTTACATTAAAAAAAGTCACATAACATAGAAAAGTTCAGACAATGCATTCAAGGGCAGTCTCCCCCAAAAAATAAAACATAGACAAGCTGAACATTATTGGGATCCTTATACTGACTGATTTAGTCCCATTTCTAATAAAAACTTTGGTTGAAAGTGATGAAAACATTGAAACTGATCAAACACTTGACATATTCACAACCAAAGACTGACTGACAGCGTTAGTAGGCAGATGAGCAGAAGGGAGAAGGAAGAAGACAGAGAGAGAAGAGGAATTCCAATAACCCAGTGAGGTTAGGCTGAAATAAATTGGCTTTGGAAGAGAGATGGTGCAGGAGACGAGTGTGAGAAAGAGAAGAAGAAAGAATAAAAAGGGGATGCATAATGCAAACAAATCAGAAAGAGAGGGAGAGAGAAAAGCAGGTGGATTACAGTCTAATCCATGTCTCTCACAGTGTGCTCTTATTACATTAGAGCAGAGTGAGAAACATGGCGCCACAGGCTGACCTTCTCTAACTCCATTTCATTCTACTGGATCAGACCAAATGATTTGATCTCAGCTGCACTGCCCTGTTAGAGGCAACAGACTCTACTGTAGAAGCCACCATTACAACACTGTCATCATTCAGCAGGGATTACACTTCAGACATGACAGGAAAAGGTCCATGTGCAAGCTAAAGGTCAGCCATGTTTGTTATTTACAGTAACATCACTGGGAAATGGGACATATAAGGACAGAAAAAGAACAATTTGAGTGTTTCTTATAAAATTATTCAAGCTCTTACTATAACATATTTGGACTTCAGGTTTGTTATTATTATTTTTTTTAGAACAAAGATTTCCAAAAGTAATCCCGCTCCGGAATATTAATGTAGTGTCTTCGATCTCCACTAAGTTTTCTGTTTTGGTTTTTCTTCCCATTATATAAATGGCTTTTGAGACAATATAATGCTACACATAATGCTAGAGATGCAATCAGTATTCATTCATTTCTTGGATGTGAGTTGCTTTATGCATGTCCTTGTCAAATTAATCAAAAAAGCAACAATGATAAAATAAAAGTCTTCTGAAGTATCAAAAGCCATTCACTGGTTGGTTCCTGCCTGCTCATACCTGCTGTATAACAGGTGCACTATGTAATTCAGTATAAATATTCATTGCACAGATTATGGATCCCACTGCAACATTCCTAGTTCAATCATAACTGGAACTAGATATTCATAAATTCATACCCATATGAAAAAAATAAGTGATAAATCCATAAATGTTAGTACTTTTAATGTGCATTTCCAATTTGCACATTTTAAATTTTAGATTGTGCTGTGGGAATTTCGGCAAAAAGAAGTGTTTAACATGCTACACAGCAGTACATACTCAGACTCCCGACACTTCAGTAAGATAGCAGAAGGTAAACAATATGTTTAGAGTTTAACCGAATGACTTCAGACACAGCCCTGATTTATTTATTTATTTATTTTTGTCCAGGAACTTTGTGTTTGTTGTAGCACCAGGAAAGTCATTGCTCTGAACTAAATCCAAGATGAGCCTTAGAGGCCAGATAAACTCTGAACTTTAGATCCACATCAGAGGTTTCTAACATAGTCTTTCGGTTGCTCCCTTAAGTGGTTACCACAAAATCTGCCTCCATTTCACCTTATTCCCAGGATCCTCTTCTGTCACCCCAAAGGCCTACCCTTCCTAATTCACTATAAAGCTTCTCTGGGATCTTCCTACTTCCCTCTTACTTGGCCATATTCAACATCCTTTGTCCACTGGAGCCTCCTCTGTACATGTCAAACCTTCACAACCGTTCCTCTTTAACTTTGTCTCCTGTCTGCTCAACCTAAAGGTGTCCTCTGTAGGTTAATATTTAGCCAACATGACACTGACATGAATCTTTAGTTTACAACAAGCAAACTGTAGGAAAATTAGCAGCAAACTGCCTGCCAGTTGAGCAAATAGTTTAAGGAAATACAGCAATGCACTGAAATTCAGAGACTGGTATCATTATGGCAACGTAATAAGACTGATGCTAACACTAACACTTACTAGAAAAGTATACCAATAAAAAGGACCGTAAAACAACAGTAACATATTGGCACGCCTGCTGTCAGTATATTGCTGTTATTGTACATTTTTATGATTTAAAGACCACACAGAAAGGGCTAGGGTACGAGTGTATACTTTATTTCTTATTTCCAAGCTGTCAAAATGCCTTCATGTCCCTAAAGGTTAAAAGAGTTGTGTTGTAAAAGCTACTAAACATGTATGCTGTGTAAAACTATTTTATATTTATGTAACACAGTGTATTTGTCCCTTTTCTGCTGCTTCAAAACACATTTTTGCTGTTCCCGTGACATATTTTGCAGACTAATAGAGATAAATTTATGTGCTTTTAAGGAGTTTTCTGAAATGGTGCTCCTGGAGGTTTAGAGTCTCTAGCAACAAACTCTGAAGTGTTTTCTTCAGGAACAGCTCTTTAACTGATCCAACTGGATCCTCATAAGCCAATCAATGTGTCTGCAATTAGTGTCGCTCTAATTAGAAACCATTGTTCTGAGCACTGGCTGCGGCAGTTCATTTATCAATATGAAATTAAGCAGCAGCCACTTAGCATGGGATTGCTATCATGAGTTCATTTATACTGGAATCAATTCATTTGCATTGTTCATCACCATCGTGGCTTGAGGCTGCATGTGGGAGTCTCAGAGAGGTGTGTGAGGGGAGTCCATAAGGGTGAGAGGGTTGAGCGGGGGGGGGGGCACAAAGAGAAAAAAGAGAGAAAGTGAGCACAAACTGTGAAATTACTACCGATTTCTTCCCCAGGAACAGTCACTTATCGCAAATCAAACAGAGTAAATGAAAGGAGCGGTGCAAATCAAATACCCTATCTTAACCACCCTGGAAATATCCAGCAGCTAATAAAATATCCCGTTCTGAGACCCCAATTTCACATCCTGTCTTGTACGACTCTGATACGGGCGCAGGCACTTCAAATTACAATGAGAGATGTCATCATTGCAAACGTCTCATCACAAATGTATCATTAAGAAAGATGAGAGGGCTTCAGGATTTCCACAGCTATCTCTATCCCCGTCTCTATCTTTGACACCTCCGCTCTTCTCTATTTATCTCTGTCTCACACACTCTCATTCATACTGTACATTTGTGAACACACACACAACACGTGTCTTAACAGAGAAATTCCGGCTCTCTGTCTACCTGGGTTTAATGTAATGTAATTGTGTACAGCAGAGAATTCCACAATCCACTTCTATCCTGAATTCCAACTTTAGGAAGTAAAATTAAAGCATCTACTGACATTATGGTTGGAGACACTGAGTGATTCCAGCTAAATATAACAAAAAAAGCATTCAAATGCAGTGAATGGGTAACAAAATGACTGCATTCACAGACAAAGCGCGCATACAATATGCTTGTTATACATCACAGTCTCAACGTATTTCTATAACTCAGCTTTGCGCTAAAACTTATCGAGCTGTGCTTTTGTGAAAACCTTAAGCCATTACTCAGGTGAGGCATTTCATTTGGGCTTTATTGTTCATGCAGTCAGTGTAAATGAAAGGCCGGGGGTAAAAGAGGGAAAAAAAGAATTTCTTGGCTGAGCTGACAACAATCACAATCACAGAGCAAGCACAAAATACCACAAGTGGCTACAAAGATAGACTGTTTTTCATGAAGTTTAGGAAATTAGCAGGACTGATAATGATAAATTACTTTTGGTGTTTAGTCTGCAAGCTACAGTGACGTCTGTAGTCAGGGAAAATATATGCATTGAATGGCCACAAAAATTCAAATATTATAATCACTTAGAAAAAAAAAAAGCAGAAACTTCAGTTCTAGAGGTTCTAGTTAAAAAACAGCATCTTAATCCTACATTATTTTTCTAAATTTCTAAACAAAATTGTAAATAAGAGCATAAGTAATATGACACAGTCTGTGTCACAGAGTCTGTGACGCTCGCAAAACATTTACAGAATGCAAATCTACAAGTTTGATGCAACAGAAATAAAGCACAACAAATACCATAGTCGAAGTAGCTGGCCTGGTCAGTGAACCTGACATGCCACTCTTCAAAAACTTGCAGCAGAAGCATACGGCGAACTGAAGAAGCTTCATGGATGAGAGGTGAAACGTCTTCAAGAAACTTCATGAATTCATGGAAAACAGGCCAGAGCTACCGTCTTACATCGTACAGAAGTTATGTCACTATTAAAAAGACTGTTCTAGAAGAAGCCAGTGATTCAAGTAAGATAAGACGCTAAAATATTAGAAATTAACCCTAACAATCAACCCCCTGTGAGCAAGCACTTTAGCGACAGTGGGAAGGACAAACTCCCTTTTAACAGGAAGAAGCCTGTGGCAGGACCAGGCTTAGCGAAGGGCAGCTGTCTGCTGTGACCGGTTTGGTGTGAGAGGAAAGAGAAGAAAGCAGAGAGAGACCACAAGTAAACCAATCTGAGGCGACTGTTGTTGTTGTAATTTGGCGCTATAGAAATCAAATTGAATTGAAATTGAATTATTGGGGTGATACGGCGCTATGAGGTCTTTAACATAAGACGGTGCTTGATGATTCAAGACCTTCTATATGGAAACAACAGTTACTATGCCTTCCCCCAACTGTGCGCCCCACTATATTTAAAATGGAAAAAATAAAAATAAAAATATGAAGTACTGAATTCTGCAGATGGTTAAATATGTAACATGAGTGAGAAATGGCTGCACTCATTTTTACAATGTTGGTACTATGTATAGTGATGAAGTGATGAGGGTTGTAATCAACAGTAGCATATGGATGCAACGATGTTTTAAGTGCTCCCATTTTGATTAATCTATCACAAGTCATGGGAAGTATGTGTTAATTAGTCTATATTGTTTATAATGACATCAGTACATGTGGCATTTTGAATGCATGCTGCACAGACAGCCTACAATACAGATCCCAATTCATCCCTCATAATGACAGCCCGTATCATCACTGCCATTTGCCAGCAACCCCTCCACCCCCCGCACTTATCAGACGTCTCATGCAAAAACAATTCATATTTGATTGTTGCACGGTTTGCGCACAACACAACACACGTACAATGGTTGAGGATTTCATCAGTAAAATTAAATTAATGGAAGGAGAATGCCAAATGAGACCCATTATTTTAAATTCAACAGCAAACATCTCCATATCTGTGAAAATCAGCTTTTGGCTCGTCTGACACAACTTGAATGTGAACTACACTAACCACAGTACTTGCACAGAAACACACAGATTAGCATAACATTGACCACGCAGTCAGACATGGTTGCACTGCTCATTAAACCAGCAATTAACAACCAGTGTCGTAACAGAGTGCAACCCATACTACACTTAAAAGCAATTACTTGATCTTATCTATTGGATGATAAAGACTTGGTTCATTTGATTCTTTGCAACAAACATCCCAACTTTAAAAATCGAGCTCTTATGCCTTTCAGTGCTTATACTATTCCTACCTTCTTGCAGTAGTTGTTTAATAGTAAGTAGACACTGTGTTCACACTAACTGACTGGGTGTGTGTGTGCATAATATTATATAAAGTGTCAAACATACCACCAAATGCTTGACTAGCAACTACAGTCTTTCGCAATCTCTCAATGCATGGAAACAATTTTCTGTAGACTTAAAATGGGCTAGAAGTAAGCTGATTCCAACACATGTAGTATAGATGCTATGTAACGATGGCCATATCATTTTTAGTGTGGCATTCACATGCACTGAGAGGTTACAGTAGATGCGTGTTTTGCACACTACATCCAATTCAGTGCATTCAGTTGCTGCCCTTTAGGATTAAATGCAGTTTGACCCTGTAAACACAGAAGCCTGGCTTCTGTGTTTACAGGTGATGATTAACGCCTGAACAAAAACACCAAGTAAATATGCCGTTATTTTTTCTTTTGATATGTTTTGCCTTTAAAGAAAGTGTCCTTGAAGCCTTTTTGCCAAAGCAGCTGCTGCATTTGCAGAAGTCTTTGAAACGGGACAGGCCCCGTCAGCACGTTATGTCATATTCCCCATAAAGACAGGTTCAATGCAACAAGGTGGGGGTGGGAAGGTGGAGAGCAAAGTTGAAGTGTAGTGAGGTAAGGAGAGTTAAAGAGGCTTTATGGAAAGGGTTCAAGGGTTCATCTTCATATCTCACACAATCGCAATAATCCTTCTGTTGTCTGAAAGCACAGTGTTTTCTCTTTCATCTACGTCTAATCTGCTTTTCATTGTCAATCATTCCCAAAATATTATGAGACTTAGTCAAAGGCACAAAATGAAGGAAAATAAAAGCCTTTGTGCGGGCATTCAGCAGGCTGTAGATCAAGCTAGAATTTGATTTCTACAGCAAGGAGCACTGAGCTAGACGACCTTTAGACATGAAGCTTAGTGAATAACAAATACGTCACTAAATGCTGCCTTTGAAAGATTTGTGACTGGCAGTCCACTACGGAGAGGAGAAATTTGTATTCCACTGCCAACGGACTGTTTTGACAGGCACCATAATCTCACCATACAGCTCTTTACTTTTACACAGATCTCTGTAAACTGATACAGCACAAACATACACATTTAGGTGAATATTTCCCCAACACACACACACAAAACAAAGAAAAAACCTGACAATCTCACTGCTTCAAAACCTGATTTGGAGTTCCTGCTCAGCACTCTTTTCTCTTCCTATGGTTTAGGCTCCAGTACAAAAAAAAGTTGTTTTATTTGTAGTGTGATCGCACAATTCAACACATGGATGGTCAAGAAATATGTCTTTTGATACTTGATTTTTTTTCTTTTGATACTGTTTTAACTGGAAAGTCACAGAGCTTTATGTTTCCCCTCTCACATCAAACTTTAACTTCAGACTTCCAAATCTGCTCTCGACTTTGAGGCGTGATTGATCACAGATAGGCACGTAATAAAATGACGAGTGAAACAGCATTTAGCAATAACAGTCCCAGCTCTTTGAATGATAATTAAAAATTCTCAATAAGCATGGACTCTTAGTATAATACTCTGCTAATGTGTTTACATTAATTTCCCTTTTGTTGTTGTTATTATTGCGGTTCTTTTCCTTCTTTCATCTAGACTTGCTGGATTCAAAGCCTGTCATTGCTCATGCTGACGCCCTTCTATAATCATATCCCCAGATTCTAATTACTATGGAGCCTTACGCAAATTTGTCTGCAGCTAAATGATGCTTTTCATCCAGAAAATTACCAAAATTCCTAACAGCGTTATTAGTGCTTTAGCACAACTCCCCAGGCGACCCTCCATTCTTCTTTGCTTTATTGTTTTTATCCTCTCCCCGGCGCATACACATGCTCCTCCATCCATGACAGCTATGGTGCACAGTTGGTGGTTTCCCAATCTTTGTAAAAGCCACAGCGTTTAAGCGTGTCTATTTCAATCATCCCAAATAAGAATAAACTCATACAAAAAAAACCCCTTTGTATTTTAGAGGGCATAATGCGCAATGATCAACAAAAGGGTTTCCTCTAGGATGACAAACACCATTATGCGATTTTGGGGAAACTGAGTTAGCGGTGCACATTTTGATGTCTTTTAAACTTTGGTCATTGAAATCTTGACAAAGTTTAACACAGTTGTAGAAAGTATGTTTTTTTTAAAAAAAAATGTTTTGGTTTATCAGGGTTGGACTAATTATTGTCTCATCATGATAGCCAGCAGCGCTTTGATTACTCATTTGCAACACGACAGGCGCGAATGTTCTTGAAAATTGTGATTCTTTTCACATGTGCCATGCTATACAAATGTTTCTCCTTGCTGTGTTTTTATTTCTGTGGCCCAAGACCATCAGCTTGACATGGTTTTATACATATTGTCCAAGACAAGAGCAGCGATTGCCTTTCCCTCATTGCACTCACTATTGCTGTTGAACAAGGCCTTCCACTTGCAAATGACTCAAGGTGGAGCTGCTCATCCTTTTAACTGTGTGGTGCTTATTCCTGTAAAGAGCACTCATTTCAGCAATGTATTCCTGGATAAATACATGTTTTTATAGTTTCAGCCATTATTTGTGGAGAACACTAAATTCACTGAAGTACCCGGTTAGACCTAAATTAACCTGGGGTGGCAACAAACAGAGTTGGTCATAGCTGCACTGTTGACAAGCAAACAATTTAGCCATGTTATCTCAATCACTTGAAGAAGTCAAACTACCAGGTCTTTAAGTTGCCTCTTTGCTTTCTGCCCTTCAATAAAAGCCCGAGGTGTATATCTGTAATGGAGTGCCTAGACATTGTTAGTCTGTAATGTTAAAAGTGTTAGCAATGAAGCTGTGATCGACTCAGACCATCGTTTGTCTCAATGCTCCTCCTTGCTACAATGGTTCAGTGAAATTTTGAACACTAGCAGATTACAACAATAGCAGATGCTTGATTTCAGAACTTTGAGCAGGAAGGGTCCAACAGCTACAACAAAATGTCAGTGACATTCTTTACTTTATAGCAATATGAATATGAAACCATTTGCAATATGAACTGGGAAAGAAGATTTAAAGGTACAATCAGCTGTTTTTTGAGGTTATTTGATAGGAAAAAAGGGATACTGTACTCAAATATATTTGTCTTTCAACAAATTTATCATTTTTAGAATTAATCTATTAAATATACATAGATGCCAAATGTTGCATTATGTATGCAGCTACGAACCAGGTGCATACATAGTACACCAAAGCAACCACAGGCACTGGTGTGCTGTGGAGGCAAATTTTAATTCATACTTTGTCTCGGGGCTCTAGCACACAAAGGCATATAAATACTTCTTATTCCAAATATTAAAACAATTACTAATCTTCAGCAGTTTAGACATGTTACCTTCCTGTCTATAGATGGCTGTTGGTTATTAGCTATTAGCTAACATGATGCCAGCTAACGTTAGGCTTGTTTGTCCTAAAAATCCCACTTTCCCTCTGATAAACAATTTGATTACATTCTCAAATTGTATGAGAGTATATTCACAAAGTCTTATATATTCATAGTTAACAAAGGCGGCCATACTTTTAATTCTACAGTAAATGGTTTGTTTTAGCTAGCAGAGCTAATTTCATACTCAAGGCACTTTCTCGACTGCTCTAACTACCATCAGTCCAGCTGTCCAGATGCTGGCTCAGCTCCAGGCTGCCTGTCATAGGGTCAGCTCAGCAGAATGAGCGCTCACAGCCAGTAAAACACTGCTGATGGCTAAAACACTCAACCATCCATCATCGAAAGTGCAAAAAAGTGCATCATGGAAAGTACTTATACCTCAGGGGATTTCACACACACATACACCGAGATGTGCACTTGGTCACATACGAAGATGCAAAGGTACCTGCTTTGGAGCCATCGCTTAGTGAAAGGTATCGATTAGCTCACTGTAATTAACACATACTCTCAATAAATCAGCGCTGATGAATCGCTTATAGTGGTGGTGTTGGTGTAACGCGTGTGTGTGTGTGCTCAGTGTGTGTTACAAGTTAATGGATCATTAAGGTGGAATGAGTGATAGTCAGACCTTTGCGTGAGCTGAAGTAAAAGTGCCCTGGTCCACAGCATAAAGTGCTGCCATGGTAATAATACAGTTACTGAAGGAATCCGGTGTGAATTCAACTATAGCTGTAAAACTAAAAAGAAGATCAAACTTCCTGTAGAACTGAGAGACAGTTGAACAGTGCACAAAGCACTTTCTATATGGGAACAATCATTTATTTAACTTATTTTTAATGACAGAGAAAAAGAAAGGTTATCTTGAAAAGACAAGGTTAGGCTCAAACTAATAATGACTTAATAGCGTTTTAAATTTGTCAATCCAAGAAAACGATTACAGAAGATTCTCGCTGCGATTGCACAAGAGAGAAATTTTAAAGAGAGAATAATGGAGGCCATATGGCTTTTGTTTGCAAGTTCTGCCTTCGCTGCGTTCAGTCACTGAACTTGATTTGAAGGATGAAGCCTAAACAAAATGCTATTTGGCTGCCTGGCTGCTCAGCGGTGAACAAATTCGTGTGTCTCAATCCATTTTCCAACTGCCGTGTTCCCAGTTTCCAATTCTGCCTGTCACTGTAACCCCGCTCCAGCTTCCAGCTCTAAAAGGAGGGGGGGAAAGAGCAGCGATGTAACTAAATCTTGACTAGACTATTTCATTCTACCCAGTTTTATTTTAGTGCTCATGCAGGAATCCAGTTACTGTCTTAATTTAATCGGCCACACTTTTATTAGCCAATTCATATATTTTCGGTCACAGCATCCTACCCTCACCATCTTCCTAGTTTTCTGCAAGAGATTAGAGACTCAACCAGTAAGAATGCACAAAGACCTTCTTTTTTCCTTTTCCTTTTTGGTGGTGAGTTGTAAAGGTCGAGTAGAAAATTGAGGTAGGGATAATATATGCCATCAATTTGCACTTCATTTTCACTTAGCCTGGCTGTTGTCTATCTTCATTGACAGTTTTAGATGCCGTTATATAGATGGAATATATCTCTGACAGACAGCACAGTGAGCATCGCTGTCACTGGTCCAGAGCGATATTAGCCAGGTTTCAGATTTTCATTTGTTTAATCACTTATTTATTTGATAAATATTGCGGAACTGGAGGTGATAAGGAAACTCTTAAAATTAGATGAGCACACAAGCATGGGGCAACCTTGGAACGTTAGAGAAATTAAAGCTCCTGACACCATGAATGAATAATATGTTTATCAGAACACAGGTGATGGTATTATCTGGAAAAAAGAAAGACGAAAGCTTTGAAATGTTTAGTTAAACGGTCTATTGCAGACTACAGATATGAGATCTTAAGTCTGGTTTGGTTGTAATCATAGAATGACCTTTACTTTTCACTGTATTATGTTTAATGGAGCATAAAGAGTCTCTTAATTATGATCTCTTTTTGTGCTAGTTTGATTTCACTAAGACTCTGAAATATGTTTCTTTGCGACTAACTACCTTTCATTTTCAAACCTAAATAAATCAGAATTTGGCTCATGTAGCAGATCATTCAGAGTATAAATGCATTTAGGCAAGCATGCTGATCTGCTGTTCGTATATCTGTTCTTATAGCATTTCATTTCCTCCTCCCTCCCAGCGTTCACCTATGGGAACCAGCTCCCCTGGAGATTTCATTATTGTATCTCTCCAATCCCTGCTGCACTAAGCTTGGTGTAATCTTCTGGGGAATGAAAACACAGGAGCCCAGACATCAACTACACCTTTAAACCAAGTGAAGTAAAGCAAATGAAAATGAATGAAACGAATTCTATAACAGAGTATAACATGTGGCCTAGTCTAAGTTCCCCCAGAAAAACAATGATCATCAGTGAACACTTTATCGCAAGTAACCTTTGGCTTAAAAGGGCGATCGTGGCTCAAGAGTTGGAAGTTCGCCTTGTAATCAAAAGGTTGCTGGTTCGAGCCCCGGCTTGGACAGTCTTGGTCGTTGTGTCCTTGGCCAAGACACTTCACCCGTTGCCTACTGGTGGTGGTCAGAGGGCCTGGTGGCGCCAGTGTCCGGCAGCCTCGCCTCTGTCAGTGTGCCCCAGGGTGGCTGTGGCTACAATGTACCTTGCCATCACCAGTGTGTGAATGGGTAGATGACTGAATGTGTAAAGCACTTTGGGGTCCTTAGGGACTAGTAAAGCGTTATACAAATACAGGCCATTTACCATTTAAAAGTTGAATATGAGTGCGGCAATACCACAAAGACAACAAGAGAAGTCTGAGACATCACACACACAAGTCTCTCCAAGCAATGCAGTATATATATTTTGTAGTGTTAAAGATCACATGTAGGAATTTCTGGCTCCAGATCTACTTCTGGATGGACTTTATGAGTTAATTACTTCTAAGGTGGGCACCCTCTCGTATTTTAAGTCCTCTCTGCTAACAGAGAGAAACACATAAGGAGACAAAGAAAACAAGTGACTCAGCCAACACTGGACTCAGCAGTATCTGCTCTCAAAACGACATGACACAGTTAAGACACAGCAATGGGAGAGGCTGTACACATGTGCAAATGTGTAACTGAGCACCAATCCTGAAAATCTTTGTTTGATGTTTTTTTTTTTTAATAATATATCTGTGAAAAATCAAGAGGCAAAAAAAGAAGTTAAAAAAAATCTCAATATCATGTCACATTAATCTCATAAATACAGAAATCCAAGCAAAAAAAAGAAACCCAAGCGCCGCAGACCTCAAACTGGAGTGAATAGCAGAGCCTCTCTGTTGATTTACAGGGAACACATGCTGCTGTTGTCGGTGCAGTGACAATAGGATCCTCCAGACAGAATCCAGAGAGGCTTTTGTTGATTGCTGCATTTTGCTGGAGCTTTCTCAAGACTAAATGAGCTCTAGGATGAGTGCAGCTGGCAGAGTGCCCCACCGGAACAGCCTCATCTTTTAACACTCTGATTGATCACATTACAGTTAATTAAATATTGGCAAATTGTTCCCATCCAAGGTTGGGCCATTAAAGTTTACACTCCAGCCACATTTATCACTTTCCATGTCTCTTTTATCCCTACAGCTTGTCGCCTTTCCTGTGTGTCAAGTGGATGATGATAAACGCCCAAGCCTTTCATTTCACTTCAACATTTTAGCTCCTTATTATTATTTTTTTCTTTTTTTGGCGCAGCTTCTTACGCTTCCCACCGGCTTGTCATTGCAATGAGGTTTGACAGCTCCAATGAAGGTGTGTACTACAGTAGGTCTTTCCCATATTCCGCGCACTGTATGTAAGCATCAGTATCACAAAAAGGATCAGACAAGGGGAAAATGACAGGGAAGAGCTCGGAGCATGAAAACGACACGACCGGGCAACAGCACAAGTAAAGCACAATCGTTCAGCTGTCAACTAAGCAGCTACCCTAATAGACTACAATAATGCTGATGGGCAGGGTTATGTTGCAAGGCTGACACACACGTGGTGTTAAGATGGCTCTCATCCTCACTGACAGCAATGCACACAGCAGCTTTTAAACTTTGAGTCGTTCTCTTTTCGGTAATCCCTGTAGGTCTCACGCAGTGGAAGAGATGGAGTTACCAGACAGAGATGGACACAAATTGTTGTCCACTTGGGTATGGCTGGGAAGTGATTCATTACTCATGTGTTTACAGGCCTAGATTGAAGTGAAGACAGGGTATCACCTCTGATGAGCCACTAGACGCTCCTTTAAAATGAGCTTTTCTTTTTTTTCTTTTTTTTATTTGGGGATAGCTGAGGGGTAGAGGAGGATTGCACCTGTAAAGCCCAAGTGTGTGATTAAATGCACAAGATAAAATGCTCAGGCACTTGATGATTACTTTTCAAGAGGTGGCCTCCCCTGTAAATGAGTCCGCTAAAGGCTGCAGCATGGATTCGCACGGTGACACGGAGAAGTAACTTAAGCAGAAATTTGAAAGCTTCAGCCTTTATACTTGCATGCAATAAACTGTATACAAATGTGGTCAGAAGTTTGCATACATTCGTCATCAGAGGTGGGAAGTAATGAACTATAAATACTTTGTTACTGTACTTTACTTGAGTACTCATTTTTCTTTTTACTATTACTCCTTACATTTTTAAACAAATATCTGTACTTTGTACTGCTTACATTTTCAAAATAGGTTCGTTACTTTTAGCTTAAATTTATTATCTACAGCATTTATACTTAGGAAATTACGGAGCCCCGCAAGGGACATGGGAGAAAAAAAAATTAAGACGGACTTTTGCGAGAGCTCGCAAAACTTTTAGCTGCATTCTTCGGAGGCCGCCAGCTCAAAGCCGACCGGGAAGTCGAGGCATGATGTGCCGGGAGAGCACAGCCTCCCGGCTGTAGTAGGTCTCGACCTCCCGTTAGCTTCGACATGGTGGGTGTCAGATCTCCGAAAACGTCGCAGCACTTTTGCAAATATGTGATGTCTTGTAAACCGAGTACATATTTGACGTTTACACAACTACATTCACGCCTCAAAATATGTTAAAAGTTTATTTTGTGACCCAGAAAGAGTAATATTACAACTAAGTAGCTGCCGCCATTGTTGGAATTCAACTTTTCCGAGATCCCGAGTTAGTTTTGCGAGATCTCGCAAAAGTTCATTGTAATTTTTTTTTCTCCCATGTCCTTTGCGGGGCTCCGTAGGAAATAAAGGAGTGCAGGTGACCGTCAGGTGTGTTTGCGATACTTCAGCATCTAGCTGAAGTATCTCTTCCCATTGTTTCCAGCTCTACAGAAGAGGAGGAAGAATGAAGGGAAGGACGTTTATTTGTCTCGGGGCTCTAGGGAGAGAAGAGTGTGAGATCATTTCACTCAGAGATGGAGGAAGACAAACAGAAGACCAGTGGAAGAATTAAGGTCGGATTTCAAGGTAGGGACTGCTCAGTGACGCTTGATATTCTGCAGATTTAAACTTTATAGTTTATGTCATAATTTTAATTACATATTGGATTTGTATATATAATGTGTTTTCAAAATTGATGTATTATCGACAACCTGCAAAACAAACTAAAATATACTAAATTTGTGTTATTCAAATGTTTCATGAAAAGAGAAGAAGCTGAATACTTCAATACTTCAACTTTTACTGGAGTCTTTTTAGCACACTTAAGTCAAGCAAGTCTTTTTATGATGGACATGAACGTAATGGTAATTTTGGTCTTTAAATCGTTTCACTGAAAAATTGGTTTAATTTGAATTTATTTGGGATTTTCTCAAATCCACCCATGGCTAAAAGCAGACATACACCCCCACTAATATTGCACTTCCGCAAGACACCTTTAGTACATGTAGTCATCAACAAGCTTCGACATTTGTGGCTGGTATTTGACCGCTCTGTTTGGCACAATTGGTAGAGTTCATTTAAATTGGCTGGTTTTGTGCCACAGACCTAGCTTTTAAGCATAGTCCACAAATTATCAATTGAGTTGAGTTCAGCGCCTTAAGGAAGGCCATTCCAGGCTTGTACTTCAACATCTTTAATTCGTCAGAGATTGAGTGTTCGAATCTTCTTCCAGGCCTCAGCACAGTGGTGGCACATCCTATAAAGACACATCTCCTGGATGCACTGGTACGCATCTTCAGTGATGTATCCTAGGGTCATCAGGTGTTTCGGGTCTCACAACATCATACACCCTCGCCCAGGCGACCCAGCCGGGGGTGATCAAGCCCCGACTTGCGTACCAGTAGCTACCCACGGATCAGCCCTCTTGATCCACAGCCACCTTGTGGCTTTCTCTGCCGCTTCACTCACAGCCTGGATGGCCCTCTTCTTGGCTGCCCCAGCCACGCCCAGCCGCCCTAGGGCTTTGCAGAGTGATCGTCCTGCAAAGCCCCTACAACCCACTTCTATGGGCTCATAGAAAGTCTTCCAGCCCCTTCCCCTGCACTCCTGCACTAGTTCCTGGTACTTTCCTCGTTTCCTTTCATTGGCCTCCTCAATCCGCTCTTCCCAGGGCACTGTGAGTTCCAGCATGATCAGCTGTTTTGAGGCCTCAGAAATAATTATCATGTCTGGCCGGAGTGATGTTTTTGCAATGTTCTGAGGGAACTTTAGTTGTTTACCCAGGTCAGCCTGTAGCTGCCAATCAGAGGCTGTGTTGAGGAGGCCAGTTGTCAAATGTGGGCGCACCTGGGGTTTCTCTCCAGCCTTAATAAAAGAGATTGCCTTCCTCGGAGCATGATGATGCTTGCTGGTGCTGATTGCTGAGGCAATCTTTTCAGCAACTACTCTGAGCACCTGGTCGTGCCGCCAACGATACCGACCATCGGCCAGGGCCCTTGGGCAGCTGCTAAGGAGGTGTTCTAGGGTCCCTCTTCCAGAGCACAGGGGACAGGCAGGTGTCTCGCTCTTTCCCCACAGATGGAGGTTTGCTGGGCTTGGCAGAGTGTCGTATACTGCCTGCACTAGGAATCGGATCCGGTGGAAGTCTGCCTGCATGATGTTTGCCCAGGTGACCTTGCGCTGCAAGGTGCTCTCCCACCTTGTCCATGCTCCCTGCCGCTTAAGGCCTACAGCTCTACTTACTCGCTCCTCCTCCACACCTGCTCGGACCTCTTCCTGGAGTAGCTGGCGTCTCTCCTTTCCCTGTGCCCTGCTGACCTGGGCCTTTGGGACATACCCCAAGCCTGCTCCCCCTGTTGCTAAGACCCCCATCAGTGTTTTCTGCCTTAGGCGTGACTCCGCCACCTCAACTGCCTTCTCAGCCTTCCACTTTCTTCCTGTCCTTACCTCAATACCTGCTAATGCCACCTTGCAGTCTTTAGAATCTCTGTACTGTAGGGCTTCTCGTGTGCGAGCCACCTTGAACTCTTCTGTGAGACCACTGAAGGGTAACTGCACGCTGTTGCTTGTCCCATACAAGGCAGCGCTGGTGAGACTGCGGGGAAGTCCCAGCCACTTACGAAGAAAGCCACTGATCTTTCTTTCAAGGGATTCCACAGTAGTTATTGGAACTGTATAGACAAGCAAGGGCCACAGGATTCGGGGCAGGATTGAATGCTGGTAGATCCAGGCTTTAAATCTTCCAGGCAGGCCGGACTTATCCACCTTAATAAGCCACGCTCCCAGCTCCTCATTTGCCTTCTGAATAGCAGTAGAGTCTTTCAGGCTGGAGTCAAAGAGTTTCCCCAAGCTCTTAACTGGTTGTTCCGTTATGGATGGAATAATGGTTCCTGAAATTGAGAACCGGAACTTGTCCGTCACCTTGCCCTTCTTCAGTACCATCGATCTTGACTTGGAAGGTTTAAAACTCATCCTTGCCCATGAGATGAGTCTCTCAAGACCTTGCAAGATCCACCTACACCCGGGAACTGATGATGTTGTAATGGTGAGGTCATCCATATAGGCTCTGATAGGGGGCTGACGAACACCTGACCTTGTTAACGGCCCTCTGCACTCCACCTCCGCAGCCTTTACCACCATGTTCATTGCCAGGGCAAAGAGCGTAACTGAGATGGTACAGCCTGTTATTATACCTTTCCCGAGTCGGTGCCAGTCTGAAGTAACTGCCCTAGAAGTGACCCTAAGCCTGAAATTGGCGTAATAGTCCAGGATCAGGTCCTTGATCTTGCTGGGAACATGGTGGAGGTGTAAAGCATGCTCAACCAGTTTGTGTGGGATCGACCCATACGCATTAGTCAGGTCCAGCCACAATACAGCTAGGTCGCCTCTGTTCTCATGGGCTTCTCTTATAAGGTGTGTAACTACACCAGTGTGCTCTAGGCAACCAGGAACTCCTGGGATCCCCCCCTTCTGAACTGATGGATCGATGTAATTGTTTCTAAGGAGAAACTCGGTCAATCTCCGGGAGACAATGCTAAAAAACACCTTCCCCTCCACGCTCAATAGCGAGATGCTCCGAAACTGGTTTATGTTTTTCGAATCCTCCTCTTTGGGAATCCAGACTCCCTCTGCGCACCTCCACTGATCAGCAACTCTCCCTCTCCGCCATATCACCTTTAAGATCTTCCACAGGTGGCGAAGCAGCTCTGGGCAGCGCTTATAGACAAGGTAGGGTACGCCACTGGGACCTGGGGAGGATGCTGAGCGGGCTGCTTTGATGACCTCACACACCTCCTTCAAACTTGGCTCCGTCAACTTGAACTCTGCTGATGGTGGGGCAGGGTTGATGAGAGCTTTGTTTGGTCCCAAGTCTTGTTCCCTCAATGGGTCACTCATTGTCTCATGAAGGAAGTTATTCACCTCCTCTGCTGAGCACTCCAACTGCCCACTTCGCTTAACCCCAAGCAATTGTTTGGAAAAGCGAAAGGGATCAGCAATAAAAGCTGCACGTTTCCTGGCTCTCTCTCTTCCTCGCCTTCTGTGCCATTCTGCTCTACGGAGGGTAATCAACTTCAACATCTTTAATTCGTCAGAGATTGAGTGTTCGAATCTTCTTCCAGGCCTCAGCACAGTGGTGGCTGAGGCCATATTACTTGTACATATAACTGTTTTAACTGATCTTGTAATATGCAGTTGTTTATAAATGGCTCCACTAGACCTTCCCAAATAAATAAAAAATTCTCTTTCTTAGATCCTCATTCAGTTCATTGGGCTTTTCCTTTGTTCTGAGTATTGGTAAGTCCAATAAGTGCTATCAAACATATAATTTTTGATGCTGCAAAGAAGAAACTACCCAACAATCAAAATCACTAATGAGAAGTTCATGGGCCTTGACCTTGTCAAGTGAAAAGAACATTCAGCACCACTTCAAAGATTTAAATGAGGGTTTGTATATATTTGAGCCTGTGTGGATTAGACAAAAACCTAAATTAATTTAAACTATTGCACTAAATTCTTCTTCTTCCTCCTCTTTTAAGTCATTAAAGATGTATGCTGTGCTCCACTCTAGAAAACAAACGGTTCAAGGAAATCCTTAAAATCCCCAAATTACCATGACATTCATGTCCACAGTGAGTATATATAAACTTATGACAATAGCTGTACACTACCGTACACTTAGCTTAAGTTTGAAAGTGAACTCTCTCTCAGGGCAAAGTGAGGCCTTGTTACTTTTTGTGACCATTTTCAACCTCAAACCTAACATTGAATACTAATTCCTTGCACAGTAATGAAAAAGAATTAACACAAGAACCCTCGAAACAACAGCCACCGCAGCAACACATGTAATACTAGATTAAAATGTATCTCTGTTGCTAAGCATCACACTGTCACCAGCAATGGCGATGTATATTCCTACTCCTGGCTGAGCACTGGTTGTTGGTTCCACCCTGTTCTCTACATAGCCAGTAAGCACTAAGGGTGAGAAGTGTAGAGCATGCAACACTCAACTGTTCAACAGTTCATCTGTCAAAATTATACAACTAGAAGAGTAAATGTAAGTGCAAAGAGGTCTGTGATTTGAGACACAGTATGAGTCTAGTAGAGTCTTGTTAGTGGAAAATGTCTTGCAGGAAGGATGTGGCCAACACCTTCCTGCAAGACATTTGCCGTCATAGACGAGATGCAACACAGTCCAATATAAAAGGCGCACAGCCAATTTATTGTAGTGATTTTATTTTTTAATTTATTTAGGGGTTTGTTTTTTTTTGGTTTGGTTTGATTTTAATTGCTCGTCTAGACATTCTGCTGTTTCTGCTCAATTTAAAGCGTTCATTATGCTTAGAATGAAAGAAAGTGCCACAATGTGTCATCAACCACATTTAGAGGCTAAAACCTGTTCCAGAGTGCCACATGTGAAGTGCAAAAAGCCTGCCGTCATAGACGAGATGCAATGAATAGTACAAATGAGCATACTGGTGCGTACTTTCTGACTTCCTCACCCCAAAGCCATTCATGGTGTGACACTCTGGTGTACACATGAAAAGTCAAAGAGACAGAATAAAAGAAGTAAGCTTTAGTAAGCCTCTTTTCTCTCTTCACTTTCCTCTCACCCCAACCAGTCGAGGCAGATGGCCCTGCTTCCAAAGCCTGCTTCTGTTTCCTTCTGTTAAAAAGGAAGACTTTTTTCACGTCCCATTGTGTCCACATGTCTGCTCTGGGAGTCGCTGGCTTTCTCTCGGTAATGTAAAGCGCCCCGAGATAACTGTTGTTGTGAATTAGTGCCACATAAATAAAGTGGCACAGAAAGCCATGGTAGTTTCACATTTAAGTACAACTGGTCAATTGCTGCAATGAGATGGACGGGCTTGTCGGACAGTCACTTCTGGAAAGTGACAGAAATTGTTGGATTTAGTCTGCGCCTGTGTTCAAATGTCATAAAATGTGGCAGAGGGGGTTAAGCTAGACTGCATGTGTGTGTGTGAACCCTTTAAATTGTAGAGAGTCTACTATGAGCTGAGCCATACTCGCCTTATCCAAATAAGCTTGCTATTTCTCTGAAATCCTTCACACTCAAATGTTGGAAGATGATCCTTCACATTCTCTGAAGTCTACCCAAGTCTACAGATGGGAATCCAAACACAGACAGGATGCATGCCAATGGGCTTACAGTAAGCAAACTGTCAGAATGCACATGCTGGCAGTCCCTCTTCACAGTTCTTGTTGAGGACAGCCTACCTGAAAGAGTCCCATCCATTTCAGACATACTTGATGTGTGTAGGACTTTCCTCAGTGTCACTGATGATAATTCAGTAACCTATAGATGAAATGTCAGCATGTTTCCGAACTGAGCACTACTGCCTCTTGCAATGTACTAACCTGTCTCCTCAGCTGCTCATCCAGTATGCCTACTACACATGTATCGATTACACTCAGTAAATGGGACATGGCTTTAGACAGCTGGTATTTGGCCTTCCTTGAACTGCTTCTTTCCCCCACAACTCTACTCCATCTTTTTAAGTGAGTGCTTCTCTTCATATGTTAATGCACGTTGTTCTGGCAACAATTCAGAGACAGCTTTCAATAAAGCTAAAGAAGGTCTACATCATCCCAGTGTCAGGTCAGTATTCTCACTGTTGAAGCCTTTGAGCTGAAGCTTGTCAGGATACCACTGTGTGATCCGAAGACTTGACCTGACTGTAATTACATTAGTGGAGGGTGTAGTTTTAGAGTGACAGTCAAGAGTGATGACGAGGTTAATAATGTTTTATGTCCCTACACTGATCCCACAGTTGGCTGCATGCCACTTCAATGTGTTGCTTACCAGAAGAGAAACAATAGACTAATCTGTTTTTCTTAATGAGAGTATAGTTATATATATAAAGCAAAAAAAACAACAAACCCAAACAAGACACCTATAAGAATATTGCATTTTATATTCTGCACATCACAGGCTCCCAGCTGACAGTAGGAAAATAATAGCATTAGCTTGTGCTCTTTGATTTTGAGGTACTGACACTGTCACCTGATACTTACCGGTACTTCAGAAGCATCTTCAATAAGTCTCATTTGTACCTGTGCCAGAAATAGCTCAGTGCCACTTTGCTACATAAATTAGTAACTATGGCATCATTATAAGAGCAAAATTGATCCTACTACTGTCAACCAGTGGTGTCAATACTGACGGTATGAGCTAAGGCAAAGTTTGGCTACAAGTTGCAGACGCTCGATTAAGTTGAGATCTGGATAATTTGGAGGACAGGTCAACACCTCAAACCTCAAACTATTCTTGAACCATCTTACTTTGTGGCATGGTGCATTACCTTGCTGAAAGAGGCCACAGCCATCAGGATGTATTGTTTCCATGTAAGGGTGTGCATGACCTGTGACAGTGTTCAGGTAGGTGGTACAATCAAAGTAACATAAACATGAATGGCAAGACCCAAGATTTCTCAGCTTCCTAATATATCCCACCCACTAATAGGTGCCATGATGGACAGATAATCAGTGCTGTTCACGTCACCTGTCACTGTTATGCCTGATCGCTGTGTATACTATAGTACTTCCTGTTCTTGTTGGCACTCTCAAAGTCTCTGCTGGGGAGTTTCACAAAAATCTAATCACTTAATTATGTTTACTCAAATTCTGTGCTTCAGTAAATTATGTTGGATTCTTTCAAAGATATGTCTTTATTAAAATAAATTGCTATTAATTAGGGATGCAACGATACCAATTTTTTCAAACTGATACGATACCGATCCTTGGATCTGAGTACTTGCCGATACCGAGTACAAAAACCGATACGTCTACCACACACATTCTGTCAATAAAAAATATTAATAAAAATGACAACAAAAAATTTAATTTCAAGTGAAAAATAAATACTACATTAAATTATCGCAGTGTCCACACTGTAAACAAACAAACAAAATAACTAAAGTATTTTGGAGTCAGACATAACATTAATGAACCTATTGCAGAGTATCCACATTGTAATAAAAAATAAAATAAAATAACTGAACTCTTTCAGTCTCTTTCCCGCTTTCAGATTGAAAAATAAACACTTCTGTTCAGAATAAAATAAACACTTTTGTTAAATTATTGCACAATGTCCATATCATATCCAAACAAAATAATAGTGAACTATGTGGCACTGTCTACAGCTTTCAGATTCACATAACATTAATGAACCACCTATTGCAGAGTGTCCACATTTTAATCAAACAAAAAAACTTCAATGGTGTGACCTCCAAACTAAACTGTTTTTGGGAAAGTGAGAGGCAGGTTCTTTTTGATGAAACGAATCATCTCTGCATGATCAGCTGTGAGCCTGTTTCTGCTTTCATTCACAATGTGTGACACTGAGCTGAACAGCCTTTCACTGTCTACACTTGTGCATGGTGCTGAAAGGTGTCTGCCTGCCACTCTAGCCAGGTTTGGGAACCGCACGTTATTAACCATCCAGTATTGTAGAGGTTTGTCTTCTCGTAAAATTGCAGCCTCTCCAAGATATGTCTCTAACTCTACACTAGAACCTACCACAGCTCTGCCTACCGATGCTGATGCCTGCTCATCTGCAATTTATTCAGACATGCTGTCCAGACTAGCTGTGGGGTGGTCACTGCGTGCTTTTCTTGAAGGTGGTTCATTCAGGTCATGATTCTCCTCTCCAGCCAACCTTAGCAGCTCAAGTTTTAGCATCTCCTTGGCATTTGCAGCAGTTGTGGTGCTGGAGAAAAAACGATTTTTATATCTAAAACGGAGAAAGAAAAAAGTTAGCTGACAATTGTGTTGCTTACCATTTTTTTTGCAGTAACACAGTTACATACACAGTCATATTCACACATACAGTCACAGACACACACAGTTACATACACAGTCACATTCACATACAGTCAAACAGTTACACACACACAGGCACAACACTCACCTGGGATCGAGTAGCGTGGCGATGCTATAGAGTGGGTTTTCCTCCACGTCAGTGAACCGCGTCCTGACAGCTGCAGCCAAGGTTCCCTTCATTGCTTTGATCCCATGGTCCTTGTCAGTCTCCCTTGTTAGAAATCTGTGGAGCACAGTGATGGCTGGAATGACGTCTGCAGCCGTGGCATCTGAAAAGCTGACTTTTCGAGTTAACTCCTCGAATGGACCCAGAACAGATATCACCTTCTCCAGCAGTGTCCACTGGTGAGCCGTGAGCGTATCAGGGAGTCCATAATCAGACACAAATATTCCCAGAGCCCGTTTCTGCTCGATCAATGACTGTATCATATAAAAGGTGCTGTTCCAGCGGGTCTGAACGTCTTGCTGGAGCCGCTTCGCGGGCTGGTTGATCTGTAATTGAATGTCCTCCAGACGGGAGCTAGCCAGAGCAGAATGTTTAAAATGTCCAACTTTTTTGCAGCCAACTGCCACCGCATCAGCAACACTCTTCTGTGACAGAAGGCCCTCATGAGCAACCAACTGGAGAGTGTGGGCAGGACAAGGCAGGCTGGGCAGCTCAGCATAACTCATGGCCTTTATCATATTTCTTGCGTTGTCCCGGAGCACTACGTGGACGGACATCTTTGGTATATCCCAGGTTTGAAGCATGCTATCGAAAGCAGTTGCGATGGTTTGGCTGGTGTGCGAGCCCCTGAACGACTTTGCATGTAGTGTTACTTGATGACGAACAAACTTCTCATCAATCCACTGCGCTGTTAAACTGAGGAGCGACATCGGGGACACACTGCTTGTCCAAATGTCGGTAGTGAAACTTAAGGCTGACACCTCCTGCAAGAGGTTATGCACGTGTTTTTTTTTTTTTTTACCTCTTTTTACCTCTTCAAAAAGATTTGGCAGCATCATATAGTGGCTCGAGTATGCTGAGAAGACGGCAAAATCCTACGTTTTCCACGACCGACAGTGGCTGATCATTCAAAATGAGTCAGAGCCTCTGTTATTTTAACTGCTCGTGGATTTTCTCTTGACATTTTTCGTCACTTTTCCAAAACCTGAGTTAAAGTGGGCTGTTCTGGTCTTGCGTTAGCCTTAGCAAACTCGGTGTATAGAGCATGATGTGTCCTCAGGTGTTTTATTAAATTGCTTGTATTGAACGATGTACTCTCCTTCCCTCCCCTGGACACCTTACTGGTACACAGTTTGCACTCGGCCTTGCGTCTGTCATCTTCACAAATTTTGAAGTAAGTCCACACTGTTGACATTTTGTTTAGCGTAGTTACAGGAGCTGCCAGTCTCACTCGCCTAACCCTAGTGACATGTCCCCCTAGCGGCCAATCTAAAAAATTACAACAGAAAGTACAGGCCACCCTCTGATTCATGAAGTAAGTTGGTATCGATTCATGGTATCGGTCAAACTTTCGCGAGTATGAGTACACGCACATTTTATGGTATCGGCCCCGATACCCGATACCAGCATCGGTATCGCTGCATCCCGACTATTAATTATTTTACCAGTGAAATATGGTTAGATATTAGAGTGCGTGTGTGTGCGTTTTTTTTGTTTTTTATGTAGTACTGTTTTATTGTTGATTAATCCATTCCTGCCAACCTGCTCCTGACACAGACTTTATTGCTTTGTAAAGGATGCTTTACATCCTTCTTTATCCCTCCTTCACATCCTGTTACATCACTTGAACAAATGCTGTTTTTGGATACTTGCTGGTGCTGAACATTGCCACTGGAGAAAAAAATGCGAGGTGCATAGCATAAAGATAGCAACATTTTCTGAGGATTATGGGCTGCAGCTATTCAAAAAAATATATAAATGAAACCATATATATACACAAAATACATGAGTAGATGCAGAAATACAACTTTCTTAGGGTTCTGGAACCTTCATCACTCTGACTAAAAAAACACACTATAAACTGAAATCCCTTTGGAGTTGTGTTAGGAAGGGCATCAAGTGTTAAAATCTGCATATATGCAAATCAACCCACTGTAGCACCTCCCCCTGTAAACAAAGAAGCAGCCAAAAGTAGCTTGTTTCATGTTGAAACATTTTACCTATTTATTACCATAAATGCATAAAACTGCAGTGCTGCAGCATGCTAAGTTGTCTTTTTGCTTTGTTTTTGAGATACCTCTAAGAAATGCATGGATTTAAGCTTATGGAGTGAAAACACTCAGGAATATAGGAAAAGCACATGTCAGGGGGGACAAAAGGTCAGGTTTTTTTACATGGCTGACAGCATTATGGGCATTTGATGAGGTGGAAAATGGCTAGCATCAGTCGACCCTGAAGGGAAGTGCTGTGTGGTCCCTTCACCTTGCACTCTACTTCACCTTTGACGCTGCAAACTTTAGCAGCCCATGAGTCATTGTGGATATAAATAACTTATAGAGTGGAGGCGACTATGGTTGCCCCTGCATGCGCAGCGAAGGTGTCTCAAGCATTTCATGGAAGCGTTTCCTCTCTAAATTTATCCGTGTGATGTATAGCACATTATCATAACTCCGCCAAAATGGCAATGACAGCTCTAACACAGTCAAGTGCGAGGCAGGTAGAGTTATTGAAATGTGACTCAAACTCTGCACCTTGATTCTGATCCACGTGTGAAACAAATAGAAAAAAAGCACACACACAAAAGCAAAGAGACGTGCTCAGACTGATGCGAACACAAAGAGAAACAGACAGAGGAAAAGATAAACAAAACTGTCTTATGCGGTCTGTGCGTACAGCCTGCAGTCATTCCTTGTAAGGCCTTGCCTCTCTTGTCTTGTACCTGACAGTTACCTTTACTTGTGCTGTATCTCCTGTTGGCTGTACCTCCATGACATAAGACCATAACGATACACATGCCCCAGGCAAAGATGGGGAAAGACTGAGTTGGGAAAAAAACTTCAGGTTGTTTTTTTTAAACTGTTTGAGATACTTTTATTCTTAGTAATGGAGCATTTTACAACTACAGCCTGTACTCACATAGTTTATCCATTTATCAAGAGGATAAAATTTTAAGATCTGCTAATCAGCAAACTCATTCAATTAGCTGAAAGCATAAGTACAGGGACTGGTGGAAGAAGGTAGCAAAAGAAGGGAGGATTGAGGAGGGAGGAGAGACAGAAAGGTTGTAAAGAGAAAGGAGGGACCACAAAGAAGCAGGAGGTGAAAGCATAAGAGGAGAATGATAGGATGAGACTAAAAAAAGCATTGGGAATGTACAATAATACCACATGTATCTAACTGAAAGCAGCTCCCCCCTCCGCTTACTCCTCCATGGTCTACGAGTGCAGATCACCACTATCTCCTCCTGAGTTGCACCTCCATTTTATGCTCCAGCGGATGACAATAATTTAAGCCCCCTGATATGCAAATGTCCTTAATTGGACTGTCACAAGTTCCCAGGCATCGTCAACTTTATAAAATGACTGAGGCTGGGAGCAGATTGGATTTTGGTGGCCAATCTTGTACACTTAATTTTCAGTAATTTTGCGAGCGTTTCACTGCAGGGTCCTGCGACATGCCACTTACAAGAATATCTATGCTAACTAAAAGAGGTAAAAAAAAAAAGAAAAGAAAAAGAAAGTGAGAGAGAAGAAAAACTAGGCTCTCTGTCTTGTTATTTTCATTCCCTCCCTCATCTAGAGCTCTCCTTTTCTTTCCATACCCAATTACTCCCATCTCAACCAGACCCTTCAATAGTAATTCGACTCATCTTGTTTGTACCTTTTAAAACCCTCTATGATTACGGGGTTGGAGCCAGCAATGTTCCTCCCCCCCGAGGCTCTTTTTGTTCCCATTCTGTCAGATAACTGTATTTTGTTCCAAACTCTAAAACTCAGCCTTGTTTAGAAGAACACAGTTGTTTTTTTTTCTGCCTGGCACAAATCCAGTGATTTTGTTTATAGGTATTGGGAGCGGTGTGCGCATAAAAGTTTCCAAAGTCAGACACCGCATGAACATATCGTGATACGGGGTTAATACAACACATGAATATTCTTTATGAATAGTCACAGGGTAGTGTTTTCTCAGAGGGAAAATGGTGGTGGTCAGAGGGCCCGCTGGCGCCAGTGTTCGGCAGCCTCGCCTCTGTCAGTGCGCCCCAGGGTGGCTGTGGCTACAATGTAGCTTGCCATCACCAGTGTGTGAATGTGTGTGTGAATGGGTGCATGACTGGATGTGCAAAGCGCTTTGGGGTCCTTAGGGACTAGTAAAACGCTATACAAATACAGGCCATTTACCATTTACCCTTGTTGAACTATACAGGTGTACAACCAGAAGCAGTCATTTCTGCAAGTGTGTGTGTATGTGTACATGTTTAGACGTCTTTGTGAGGACAGAAAATTGGCATGCTACTATACTTGTGGGGACCAACAGTCACTCATCACCATGAGTTTGAAGGCATTTTTGATGCTCAAAATGTGGTTTTAGTGACAGGATTAAAGTTAGGTCATGGTTAGGCTTAGGGTAAGTGTTAGGCTTAGGGTAAGCGGCTAAGAAAAGGATTATGCCAATTAGATGTCCTCACTAAGATATAAAAACGAGTGAGTGAGTGTGTGTGTGTGTGTGTGTGTGTGTGTGTGTGTGTGTGTGTGTGTGCGTGTGTGCGTGTGTGCACGGCAGATGGAGATTGTATATATAAAACCAGTTCACATAATATAAACTTAACGCATTTAAGGCATTTTCCTTTCAGGTAAATAACCTTGATGTGCAGCTTCCTGGATATTGTCTGTAATCTCGAGTCAGCAGAGCCTATTAATTACCACTGATGATTTCCTGTCATGTTTCCATATAATCTTTGTTTACTTAAAATATCTCCTTTTCTGTGTCTACCAGACGACCTTCAGCACGTTCTACACTATCTTACGTGTTCGTCTGTCTGTGTATTAATTATAATGCCTAAACAGAAATTACATTCCCTGCATTACTTTCACCCCTCTATATGAAAACAAAAAAAAAATTCTTTTTCCATTCCAGTCACATTGAGTAAGTCATGTGTCCTCCCGACTGATGCCGCTTGATGTTTTACGATTTATCATCATTCCTTTCCTGTTTTCCTTCTCCGCCAGTCATTTTGCCTCTCCACCCTCCCACCCACCCACCCACCCAGCCTTCACTCAGTTAATTGAGTCTTTGATTTAAATGCGAGGGAACATTTGGAAATGATATTAGCCATGACGACATGTAGCGAAAAGAAGATAAAACAGCAGAGCAGAGATAAAAAAAAAATCTAAATAAATAAATTAATAAGAAATAAAAAGCAGAGTGTTATTAGGCTAAAGTGGGCTTCCGACTGTGAGTCGCTCCTATATACAGAGATAATATGCTCTGAGCAATGAATGTCTAAATAGGAACTAACATAACTACCACTGTCTGAATTTGTGGTTTCTCAGGGGGTGCTTGTGTCTAGAATGAATGGAACACCACAGAGCTGTAGCTCAAAAATGTAAATGTAGTCAGGTAAACAACAACAAAAAAAAACAGTTTAAAAGTTTTTTTTAGTTGTCTAGGCTTTCTGAAGGTCTTTCAAAGATTTTCTTTGGTCATTGTCTGCTTTTTCACTCATTGCACCTGATCGTTTTCAGAGGAATGTTTTTGTTCATTTGTTTTTTAAGCCACTTAGGACTACTCTATGAATCATTCAACCATAAACAAGCAGAAAAATTAGCTCAAGGGATGAACAAGGATTGCGTCTACATATAACAGACAACCAATTGTATCTTTAGGCACTTTGTAACTGGCAGACTGTCATAAAAACAGATATTTTGTTCCTATTTCGTGAACTAAACAAAAAAAATGGTAAGAATAACATAGTTTGACAAGCATGAAATAGCACTTTTGTTCCAACAAGGTGATTTCTAAAGGGCTATTAGCTGAAAACTCAGCATCTGCAGTCATGAAACTGGAGGGAAAGTTGAGGGAAAAATAAGCCTAAAAAACAATCAACAGCAGATGAGCATTATCTGAAAGTCATCTCCCTAAGAACCAGGAAAAAACTCCAGTAAAGATCTGACAGAGGACCTGAAAGATACATCTGGACCCTCAGCTGATGCATCGAAGTCCCATCAGGAATGGTTTGTCATGAAACGCTGTGTGTCTTTGTTTTACAGACTCAAATGGAAGACTCAGAAGTCAAACATAAAGTGAGCTTTCAATGCTGGTAAATCAAAAATAAAAAAAGTTCCATACTCCAAGGATTAGTAGGGACTGATGCCAGGAAAAACAAGTATCCAGGAAAACACAAAAATAATTCTGGAAGAACAGGGAAAGCAGAGCAAAGCAATCCAAAGCAAAATGGAGGAGACAACAAAGGACACTTGGGGAAGTAAAATTAAAAACAAAGCACCGGAGACAAAAGATTATCAAAATAAAACAGGAAGAGAAAACATTTAAATTAAGGCTTTTACTTTCCCACGCTGCCAAACTTGGTCTAGACCAGTCATCTTCTTGCTCGCCTTTGATGAACCAATCAGCTTCGACTTCGCTTCAAATCCCAGAACTCTGTCATTCTCTCTATCAGCCTCTCATTCGTGCAACCAACCTCCTCCCCACCACCATTCTAGACTATTGCTGCTGGGATTCCGTTCTAACATGATGGGTGATCGATGTCAAATGGTCAAATAGATTAGTTAATTCCTCTATCCTATTAAATCATGTTTAGTTCTTCTAAATAGTCTCTCCATTTTGAAATGGGGAACACAGATACATGTATGAACTTAACTTAACTAACAGCAAACTACATACAAAACCAAAAACCAAAGATAACTTACAAAACAAACAAGCAACCAAAGTTCAAACATACACCATCAAAAGAAATTATGAACACACAAAGGAAAAACCAAGCCATTAATAATTTTCAAAACCAAAAGAAAACATAAACTTGTTAAAAAACTCAAAACTGAGGATGCAGCCATAAGTAAAACACGGAGGCTCTGTCATGTTTGGGGCTTTGTTTCAGCCCGTTGCTTTGGGGAATGCAGAAACATAACTGAATGCTTTGAAGTACCATCACATTTTGACCTATCATGCAAAACCATCTGGGAAATATCTGATTGGCAACAGCTTCATTTTTCAGTGTGACAATGATCCCAAGCACACTGCCAATGCAGTAAAAGCATACTTGGCCAGAAAAACACAGGCTGCGTTAGTGGGTGGTGAAACAAAACATCGACTTTCAAGCTTGTGGGAATTTTTCCAAAATGCTTTTTTGTCTTATAACATATATTTCCATATATGATTGCACATGTTTTAATAAATCGTTACACCCATTTCCCATTTTCCTGACAAAATAGAAAGAAATGGGGGTTGGCTTGAGATGTGCACAATACTTGAGTTCCATTTTTTATTTTTGGTTTGATGGGGTTTGATTGTAGTAAATCAACATTATGTGAGTTTTACTGACTTTATTGTTCAAATTCATCTGGAAATGAGCAGTCACCATTGATAACCATGACCACCTACGTCACATACACGACTATACACTTTTTTTCATGCTTTAACTCCACTTCATAGTTATCATTTAGAAATGGTATTATCCCATCCTATCAGCATGTGTTAGCAGAAAGCTAGTATTCCACTGGCAAAATCAGCTTCCTTGCATATATAAATGTATATACCTATTTTTTTTATTCAAAAATACAGATACTGATGCTAAATAATGAAACCTTGTCTTTGTTCCTGTTTTCTGAGGACTATAGCGTCCGTGTCCTGACTGACCTCCAGCAAACGTCTGCCACTGATACTAACAGTATATGGAAATATCTTTCTTACATTGGCTCTGCTCTGGAAAAAATTTAATCTGTATGCATCAGTATAAAAATTTTGTAAAGCTTGGAAGTGCACGTGTTTATTTTTCTAGCTGAATGAATTAACAAGGAGGTGCCTTCAAAGTCACGAGTGAGCTGTAAATTGTTCTGCCCTCCAATGCATTTGGACATAGTCTTTATAGCTAAGATTGTGTAAGTCCTCATTTATGTTTTTAAGTGCTTTCTATTCAATATGAAGTAATAGTGGAGAGAGGAGTGGGTGCCTTTTCAGGTGATCATTCCTGCAGATGATTAAAGCTACAAGACATTTTGAGGAGCAATGCCCTAACAGCCTCTGTGCTCTTGAATGCGGAGCTACAAGGCCATCCAGGAATTAACTACATGGATGTGGGTGGGGGATTAGGATTAAATCTAAAGCTCTGACTATCTATTATGTTTCTATCAAAAGGAGATTTTGATTTGATTCACAGGTTCATTTCCCTCTGTTCTCCTGTGTGCTGTTTAATAACAGCAGTTCGCTGCTTTTAAATTCAGTGTGACATACAATTTCTTGCCCTTGTGGGAAAATTGCACTCACTCAATGAAACTAGGCAGTGAAAGAGTGAAGGATAAATATATTAGCAGCAAAGTAAATCAAGGAGTGGCAGTGTTGAATTCTTGAATTTTCCAAGTTTCTTCACAAATGCACGAGTGTGAGCTTGAGTTGTTCCTGAAGTTTTATTTTTCTGAAAGAGCATCTTTATGACCTCAAAATCTGTGTGACACACGCACAGCGACTAAGGTCTCTGCTGGGTGTCTGTGTGTGTGCGCAAGTGAAGTAGGGCGGTAAAGCGGAGATGTCAAATTTCCAAAAGAAATGGGGAGGTCTTCTTCAGAAAACAGACTGAGAGAGGACTCAAAATGTGATGGGATGATGTGAAGATAGGACTGGGAGTCACATCAGAGAGAGCGCAATGAAAAACAAGTATTCACGGGTAGACAGGATGAACTTTGAAATTTAAGCTGTATATCAAAAGCGTTGTCAAACTCTTTGAAGCGAAAGCTGTAATGTACTGGCAAGTGATGACTGTGATATTGACAAACTGCTAAAACATGGATTACTCTCATGGAGTGCAGCTTCGATAGCTGAACTTCAGCGAGAAGTCTTTGAAACAACATCCTTCTTTCTATCAGACTCCAACGACTCGAAGCTGACTCTTGGTTCTCTTCCTTGTGTTTGTCTCCCGAGAGGAGCGTTCATGACAGTTTGCTGACACTTTAATTGGAAGCCTCGAGGCTTGATTAGTAGTCGAGAACAAATACACCAGCAGCAAACATATGGTTATATAACAGTGCTAAATGTACCAGTTGCATGAAAATTAGATTTGTGTATAGGTGTATCCTGCACATACAAAGTGTTTTATTCAGAGCAGCAGCTGCAACAGTGACACCTTTTAAATAAATCTATAAACATCTTGTTAAATGAAAGACTGGAGTTATTGGCACTTGCAGTTATTGAGAAACTGTACATTACAAACAGCTATTTGCACACACATTTAAATATGGTTTCTTCTTTTTTTGCACACCTTCAACCACAAGATGCATGTGCTTTATATGCACAGAAACATCCAGAGCTGGAAAATGAAGCCAAACCCTGCAGTTCCTGGAGTGACCACTTGAGGTCAAAAGCAAGTCAATCTCCAAAGACGCAGACGAACTAAACAGCGTTATATTCCACCAACACCTTTGGAAAGCACATTAACACCCTGGTACAAACGATAATACGGTGGGTGGATTTAAAAAAATATATATATATATATTTTTTTTTAAATAACACGCATTTAGCTTTTGTTAAAGCTTATTCATGGGTCCACACGAAGTGATTTGCTTGTCGTGCATCACTTTTAAACTGACAGTCGGTGGAGTCCAGGCTCTAGTTGGCTTAAATGATAAGGAATAAAAATAGTAACATCACACAGAAAAACACAGGTTTTAGCTATTATCTTTTTTAAACCGTAGAAAAATGTATTTCTATTGTAGATAGTGAAAAAAAGAAAATTTTTTGTTAGTTAATTAAATTTTTTTTTTTATGGAGGGGGTTTTTATCAATAGGAAGAGCTGTAAATAGCTGAAAATACAGTTAAAACTCCCAAATCTATGCCTTACTTATTCCAAAAGCGGCCCAGTGGACCGGATTGGAGCCCTGGGCAGGATGAATCTGGCCCCCAGGCCAAATGTTTGACACCACTGATCTAAAGAATACATCACAGCTGTACACTTACTGCAGTAATAATCGACGTTTTCAATTGAGCAACCTAAAAAAATTGATTAAATAAATACCACCAAATTTGTCTTTATGAAAGAGGCTACGTTACTAAGCTGCACAGCGAGATAAGGATGAAGTCAATTGAAAATTCAGCTTAATGGAATTGAAGATATCTAAAATGTGGTTGGTTTTTTTTCCAGAGTCCTTTTGAACGAACAAAGAGTGAGTGACTCTAACCTGCCTGACACCCCTCTGCCAGTTTTGTAACTCATCAAAAGACAAAAAAAAGCTAAAAGCCCGGAAAAAAATCTCATTACAAAGACTATTTCCCTCATCTGTGTGGTTCAGTGAAGAAGCAGATTGCATTTCAGTACTTCATTAATAAATGAGTATGTGAACAATGGCAGAGTGATGGTTCCATTGTCTTCAAGCTGAACACTATAGGGCACTCTGAATGTTAGAAGCAAGATAGTCATTATGCTGCCGGTTCTCTTCAGCTCAAAAGTCAGCCGAAGCAAGTTTGCGAGGATACCTGTATCACACAATAACACTGTGCTCAAGTTTTACAGGCTTGTTGCACTAGCACTCCACACTTTGTCAGGTCCATCTGTTTCCTGTTAGCCTTCATAAATGACATCAAATAGAAGTAATTAGATTTTATTTGTCCAAAATGTAAGAGCAGTCATCTGTGGGGAAAATCATGCAACATGCTGTGCACAGGAGCTCAGTTGTTGGATGAAATCTGACAGGTGGAAATCATCCGAGCAAAGATGAGACAATTGTGCGAGCGCACGGGAAGGAAGAAAGGAAAGCGAGTGTTTGTTTCAGGTCGAAATACGAGAAGAAAAATGCTAAATAAGAAGGAAGGAGGAGCTGAACCATGGAAGGAGGAGAACCTGAACAGAAAGCAGAGATGGATTAAGGGCATCCGGCAGCCTTGTGATGGAGGATTCTTCTTTTTTTCGTGTGTGTCTTTGGACCATCGCTCTGCAAAATTATTTCAATCTGTTACCTTTTAATCATCGTTTTAAGCCACAGCTTTGAAGTAGAGTGTTTTAAGTGAACTGACACAGCCGCACCTGTTGAAAAATAAAAAAAAGGGGGAAAAAAGTTGCCTTATTAAAAGCAGCCCCCTGGCCCTAAATTTCCATTCAGCTCACGAGATGAAATTTAAAAGGCATAAAGGCTCTATCACAAGACAGCTCCTTCTTTAACTCCACATCTATATTTCTCAGTCGTGATGGTCTTAGATGAGAATGACATCTAGTTTCCATTTATTCAATCCGACAAACGATACAATAAAACGTAATAAACTCAGCTTAAACACGGCGGGTGGAGGCGATGCAAAAGAAATAGCGAGCGAGGAAAAGTTTCCGCGAAATGAGATGTCCTTTTCCTGCGAATCTCCCCTCATTAAAGAAAGCACTTTCTGCCATTTCCCTCAGCATCTTTAAAATGTGTCTGATGCAGCGCTGCATTTAGATGTCATGGTACTCAGCTGAATGTCTTTTGCAAAATACAGTCCCACTCATGATTCCCTCAGAGGACTCTCCTCACTCTGCAGAGCAGAACTAATGGGCCCATTATACTCGGTGTTCTCACCCTTGCGAACGGCGCCACGTGCCAGAAGTGACACCACATTTGGTGTTGTCTCAGCCACTGTGTTGCAGTTTCAGAGTTGTGGCATCAACATCGTTCTTCATTCTCAAGCTTGTGTTAAGCTTGAGAATGCGTCTTTAAAATGCAAAGTACATGATAATAATAATAATAATAATAGTGAAACTTATGTGAATGTTCAAGCTCTGCATTTACTCCTCTACCTGCTGTCCTAGGTGTTTAGCTGCTTTTCTGTTCATTACATCACTTGCACTTTCCCACACTCAAAGCCCACATTATTGCTGTAGTCCAATCATCTTTCTCTCGCCTTCTTCAAACCAACAAGGAGGGGGTCCTGCCTTAATTCCTGTCACTGCCGTGATGGGCAGAGTTTAAAGGGACTAGAGTTTTTTGCCTCAATAAATCATATTCAGTTCCTTCTAATGATCTCTCTTCATTGAAATAATTACAATAAAATTTATAGTAATAATAACAATTTCACTAGCTGACTATGCACACTGGCACATCTGTAGGAAACATCACTGTGTTGCAGCTGTGCGCCAAAGAGTCAGAAACACTGCTTCGTTGTAGTCAACAAAGTAAATGAACAAAAGAACAATCAGGAAAATGTGGAATTATTTTAATAGTAGCCGACTGAATGTGAAAAAGTAACTAACTGAACCTCAATTACCCCAACCTGTCGCAGCGGATGGCCCCGCCCCTCCCTGAGCCTGGCTCTGCCGGAGGTTTCTTCCTGTTAAAAGGGAGTTTTTCCTCCCCACTGTCGCCCAAGTGCTTGTTCATAGGGAGTCATATGATTGTTGGGTTTTTTCTCTGTATGTGTTATTGTAGGATCTACCTTACAATATAAAGCGCCTTGAGGCGACTGTTGTTGTGATGTTGTTGTGAACCTGTAAACTGCAAAACTAACCATTAAAACATTAACCATTAAAAACAACACTGCTGTCAGTGTGCTGGGTGACAGATCATAGGCGCTGTCTGAGTCAAGTAGCTGCAAGTATGCATGCTAAGAGAAGTGGTATTTTCATATTAAGACCTCTCAACATGCGTATTTTGAGACTTCAAAGCATTTTCTAGCTTGCCATTATCTTATCTTTTACAAGGAGAAACAGTGACTGTACCCTAACCTTTACATCCTCTGTTCATTAAGCCATTTATCTCACTTCAACATATTTCTTCCATCTGAGTCACACAACATATATCAACCTTAGAACAAACCCTTCTCATTCTTCTCTTGTTAATAAACGCAAAGCAGTGTTAATTCTCCACCTACACACTGCGCCGAGCTCTACTACTACCATGTTAACAAGATACTTTTGATAATTAGCTTGAGATCTGTTTCTCAATCAGACAGACGCTGAGAGGCTAATTAATCACAGCACATTAGCCACCCTGTATGTTTATGTGAATCTATTTACCTTGCTTTATGGTGAGAGATGATGTGCTATCACCTGCCGTTTTTTAAGTAATGGGAAGCTGCTGGATTCTCCCAAGGTCAGAGATAATTATTTTTTATTAATGTCTTGAGAGGTATATTTTCGTAATGCGGAAAAATTTGAATTCAGAAACACTGTTTGCGCAGACATCAGAAGAGACAGCGGGAATCGGGCTGATACCTGCTGTCAGTCTGATTTCTTATTTGCTGTGAATGATTGCAGAACACAAACAGGAATAAGTAGCAAGCCTACCTCTTCTAGAGTCTGACAAAAGGCACGTGTCGTGTGGCACATTAGAGCCAATGTAAAGTGGGGGATATATTTATGAAAGCTGAATGTGTAAGTGAATGTGTAGAGGGGAGGTTTTAAGGTTTTCTGAGCCTGTCTCAACTGCCAGCGCTCCTGATTGAGCCACGTATGCGCTTTGCGGGTCACTGGTGAGACATTTGCTTGCCGCCCAAATAAAAGTCGCGAGGCTCCAGGGACCAGTGGAAGTGAAGGATTGACACATGAATAGTAAGTTAGGCCTCAAGAAAATACATGGGTGCCGGTGTCTGTGTGTGTGCAGGCAGCAGAAAATGAGGAATGACTGACAACCAGCTAACCTGTGTCAAATACCAGCGCTCAGCACTGCTTTTGCCCATTAACCTTGCAAAACCTGGCACTTTAGAAGCCTACTCAGAACACTGGGCCTGCAAAAAGTCACCTAAAACAGCCACTTCATCTTAATAACCTGATGGACTATTGCACTGTTCTCACATATTTTCTACCACTGACAGAGTGAATGTTTCAGAATGCAGTCCATTTTTACATCAACAAGAGAATTTTACTTTTAGCAGAGCAGAACAGTTTGAAACACCCACTGTACTTGTAAAAAAATTTAAATCCTGCTTGACCGAAGCTAGTTTTTGTCATTAACACTGCTAGGAATCTTTGCCTATTCATTTTATAAACTGCTTAATTGTGTAGTTTTTCTAGTGAACCCTAATTTCAGTATTTCACTATTTATTTTTTGAATGAGTGATTTATTACTTTAACAGTTTTGTTCGTTGTTGTGTTTTTTTAAGTTACAGATTTCCATTAAGTAATTAAGAATTAATTTTAGAAATAACATATAAAGCCAAACAGGACCATGTTCGTGCATACTTAGCAGGGCTATTCCAGCATCCAACAGTTTGACTATACCTACATTTTGTCACTCAGGGATTGACATCAACCTCGTAACCCACTTGTGGGTCAGCGTTGCTAATCTAACATAAAGTTACATAAAACAGAGCCTCAGCATCTGAACTATAAACATAATTGCCCCCCACACACACACACACGATTAAAATTTTAGCAAACAGAACTTCCTCCACATGCCTTCTTAGAAAGCTATCGTTAATTAATGAACAACTGCAGACTGGCACTCACAGGCATGTCTGTAGTGTGTATTTATTCAGGAGACTGCTGTGAGTCTGTGCTCATTAACATTATAGTTGTTAAAAGTAAAATCCCAAGTGGGTAAAATACTCTGAAACCTGTGGCCCCTCCCACTTAATAATTGTGTTCAAATAGTAAATTAAGTAAAATATTGGTTGTTGAGTGGGTGTTCTCTGGAAAGATTAGTTGGGATTACACCTCGTAAACAGAATCGCAAATTTTAAACAAATAATACCTACTAGACAGACAAATTTTGTATCAAAGTTAATTTAATCAGTCGCGTTATATTCACGGGAATGTGTTTGTGTATATGTGATTGCTGCAATAATTTGTCCAGTAGAAATTATTGCCTAAGAACATTCATTTGTGACTCTCATCTTAAGTTAAGGATGAATAGTTTTAATACTGTCTTATTTTAATACTTTCTTGTCAATATGAAATGTCCCGAACTTTCCAGAGATGCCATTTAGTGCTAGGTTGCAGCATCCAGAGCAATACTTGTCATGTGACAGTCTTAGCTAACTGAAAGGTATCTGTAAAGTCTCCAGGGCCCTTTGATTATCTTAAGTGACATATTACAATCCCAGAAAAGATTGGAGCGCTGTGTAAAACAGACTGCAATGATTTATAAATCCCATAAATTCATATTTTGTTTAGGAAGACATATCAAATGTATAAAGGGACATTTCACTAGTTCCTGAAAAATACTAGCTGATTTTAAATTTGATGGCAGTAAGAGAGTGGTACTAAAAAGAAAAAGCTGGAGGTTATTTGGCAACAGATCAGTAACATGGTCAGGTATAAAAACAGCGTCTTAGAGAAGCAGAGTTTCTCTGAAGAAGAGATAGACAGATGTTCACCCATCTACAAAAAGTCATCTACAAATTGTGTAAAATTATTCAGAACAAAATATTCCTCAATGGAAATTGCAAAGAATATCTCATCTACAGCACATAATATCAACAATATCAATAAAGATTCAGAGAATTTGGAGAAATCGTTCTAATCTTTCTCCAAGGCATGAATCTGTGTATGGGCTCAGGAACACTTCCAGAAATCTGTGAACACAGTTCACCGTGCCATCCACATATTCAAGTTACAGCTCTACCATGCAAAGAAGAAGCCATTTGTGAATCATCCAGAAAAATTGCTGTCTTCTCTTGGCCAAGCTCATTTAAAATGGAACGAGGCAATGTGGAAAAAATGTTTTGTGGGCAAAAATCAAAATCAAAAAGGGAGAAAAGATGGACCATCCAGCTTTTTATAAGCACTCGGTTTAAAAACCTGCATCTCTGGTGGTGTGGGGTGCATTGGTGCCTGTAATTAAACTGGCACACCTGGAAAGGCCCCATCAATGCTGAAAGATCTATACAGGTTTGCGTCATATGAAGCGTTGCTTCATAATAAAAGACAGCTGATGCTAAACTGGTCTCCCTGCATTCCAGACTTTTCCATGATTGAAAACACTGGATACATCATGGAACAGAAAATATGACAAAGAAGACTGCACTGTTGACCAGCTGGAATTAAATATGAGACCAGAACTAGGCAATGTTTCTCTTCCAAAAGTCCAGCAGTTGGTCTCCATAGTTACCAGATGTTAACAGACTGTTGCTAAGGAGAGGGGAAGCTACACAGTAGTAAAGATGGCCCTGTCCGCCATCAAATTGATAATAAGCAATTTTTTCCCCAAAAAGTCAAATTTCTAATTTTCAACCGTTCAAAATGTCCCTGTGTTCTACTGTGAATAAAATATGGTTTAATTCGATTTTTTTAATCTTTGAATTCTGTTTTTATTTACATTTTACACAGCATCCCAACTTTTATGGAAATGAGGTTGCATAATATATGTCACAGGCCAATATTCCTTTATAGTGCATCTGAATCAGATCAGTCAGTAGCTCCTAATTTATGGCAAAGGAGCACAAAATTACATCATATTAAGTATACAGATGGAAATTAAAAGATGAATTTAAATTGACAAGTTTCAGTGCCAAACCATTCGGACTGGCAGTAACACCTACTTTGCTCCAGTGCTCAGTATCAGAGCCACCCAAGATTGTGTGCTCAGCTCCCTTCTGTTCAAACTAGACACCCATGACTGTCTTTTCAGACATGGAGATTGTGGAAAATTAAGGCCCTATTTGAGAGACGCAGACACAGAGCTGAGATGGAGCAAATGAATATTTTTCTTTCAAAATTTTCTTTCTTTTAAAAGACTCCAGTCCCCATGCGACCCTGAATGGTTATGGTGACAGTCATCACACAATTGTACCCTGCTAAAGAAAGCTCAGAACCCACTGTACCTAATACTATCACGTACATCACCAGCACCCAGCATTGGTGAAAGCAGTGGGGTTACTAAAGGGCAGCCACAGCCTGTGCTGTCAGAAATAGGGAAGTAACGGCTTCTATACATGTTGGAGCAGTTTCCTTCCTCAGGTTCGGAGAATACTAAACCTTTTGTAATGATTAAATTATGTATTATTTGTGAGACCTGGTGTTGCATTGATGTGATGTCTGATTAACAACTTAAGCCTGAAGCATGTGGAAGATGTGTTTCCGGACAGGCTGACCCAACACCAGAGTTTACAGAGAACTACAACTAGCTTTATCTCGAGCTCAGTCTTTAAAACTAATCTGTAGTTTTGCATAACAGCCTGATGCAGTCTTTCTGATTTCCTTGGTAACCTAATAAGGTCTAGTTTTACCAAGCTGACATGTTCTCTTGGTACTTGTCACTTTTCCAGCACAGTTTCAACATCGCTCTATGCAGAGCTGTCACTGGAACGGAAAAATCCAAGTTGATGATTGAGTTTGTGTAGGCACTTGTCAACTAATAAAATTATGTGTTGTGACAGAGTAGACAGAAGCATATGCTACAGACAAGGTTTCTTTCCTGCACATTCTAACTCACTTCATGAATATAAAATCAACTTAGTTATAAAGCAGAGAATGTATATTGAAGTGTTGCCTTGATGTCTGGAGCATATAGCTGTCTGAATCAGGTGCCTTTTTTATTCTCCTTGTTTCCTAGGGCAAAACGGCTCCATTTTGTCACACACAGCCATGCATAAAGCAATGAGTATCTATGCTGGCGCATTTCACTTGTCATGATATTCTGTCTCTGTGATTTTGAAGCTTCTGATCTGCTGTAGCGCCACAGTGATGGCTGATGTCAGTCTCAGCCAGCTTTTAGACAGACACAGTGCTGCCACAGTTCCTGTTGTTCCAGACCAGTGACTGTGGTGACTGCTGCATCCTGCTCGGCAGTCCGGGAGGATTACTGGTCAGGTTTGGAGTGATGTTAAAGACAGGTGTGTACGGCAGCTTAGTCATATTTTGCTGCTGAATTAATCTCAACCATGAGGGGCTTCCCAGAAAATGTGTGTATCCCGATTTCCACATAAATGTTTGTGGTGTGTATACGTGTGTGTGTGTGTGTGTTTGTGTGTGTGTGAGTGAGAGAGAGACATTTTAACACCTTTCAAAAGTGTAGAAATGTGCTCAAGCAGATGCTGATTTTACGATCTCGTCAATATATCACTGCTCCTGCAATCGTCGATTCATCTGGGTGACTGTTGTCAGTCAGGCGTGGCGTGTCCGTGTCTTAGATCTATGGTAATTGAAACCTGGCTGGCCTAATTAATGAGCCTTAACCACTACCTGCCCTGCCACTCCACACTGGCAATTTGCTGGAAGAAGGAAAGATTCACTTCAGCTAATTACTGGATAACTCTCTCTGGCCTGAATCTTGTCTGTGCATTTGGATAAAACTTCTGTAAGAGTGTCTGCTGCACTGTGGGCTTGCTGGGGGTTGCTCAACAGTGCACAGGGAGGGAGATGAATGTGGGAAGTGGTGATAAGATGCAATAGACAATGTAGAACTGACAGAGATAGCAGGACAAGAGAGGGCGGACTGCAAAAAAACATCATGGTAATGCTACAGCTTTTGTTTCTTAATATCGAAGTGCAAGATCTCTCTTTTACTCTCACTTATGCAATCCTGGAATACTCATGTGCTCTGCCTGCTCTCTGTGTGCACTTCCTGCTTGTGTGGCTATCAGTCTTTCAAGAGCCAGAGGACATACGCTGGTCAGCCAGCTACCCTCCCCACTGTCTAATCATTTTCTCTCTTTTTCCCTGTGGGGTGGCCATTACAGTGAGCCCCTCAGGCCATGCTCCAGCACATGCACACACACATACGCACACACTCACAATAGCCAATAATGAAAAAAAATGTGTTGGTAAGCACACAAATCACACGCGCCCCCCTCTCCGTCCAACCATTCGTCCAGCTCAGCTTGAGGGTCTCTGTGAGTGGGCTTCAGCCCCGCACAACAGCCCCATGCTAGTGCCCTGGCCACATTAGCAGCCTGGCAGGAGATTGACTGTTTGGGCTCGCCAACAGCCTCCAGCTAACGTCCTCCCACAAGAGCTGGCACCCTTTGGATGAGCTGGAATGGCCACAAAGTGGGAAGAATCTAATCCGGTTTGACTCGTCTTTTTTTCTTACCCTCCCGTCCCCACTCTTCTCCGCCACCATGGGGCTTATTTGGGCTACTTTCCACTCTAAATAAATATGAAAGATGAGTATGTGATGTATGTTCACTGGGAATTATTGGATTTAATAGTTGCAGGCAGCAAAGAGCTCGGATAACTCTTAAAAAAAGGCTGTGATGCAGCAGTTATAGTGAAGCCAATTTAAGCCCCTTCACATTGATGTCACATGACAGCTTTATATGTTTATACCCTTAGTGTAAGTATATCCCGCGGCTATGCTTCACTGTGCGGATTAACACCTGAGTCATTGGCGACCGCCTCCATTTGGTCTGCTCTGTTGCTATGATCCTTGTCAAGTTGACAACCTGGTTGAAATGTATGATACCTGCATAAGGAACTGGGGCATCTTTATCCAGGGCCACCAGGGGAGGATCCAGCAGAACGATGTCAGTGTTTTCAGTGATCACCCCATGGTATGATGTCTCAATCCAAGGCTTGTGTTTATTCACTGTGGAGACAGAAAGAAAACATATGTAAACTAAAAAGTCTATGCTTCAGCCTTAACATACTAAAATGCAAATCTTCAACTAATGTCACCTTTAAAAACAAAACAAAACGTGGCCACAGACAAGTTCACCTAACATGCTGCTGCAAATAGCCGTACAAATTTTACTGGCAAAGCTCCTGCAGCCTCCTTTTCTATAAGACCTTTTCATTTTGGCTAATCTCCCCTGCTACTTCTGTTCTTTCTTTTGTTCTTTTCTTCCTTCAAACATTCCCCGCAGGTTTCAAAGCATGGTGACAAAACTCAACCAAAGACCACCACTGTGCTGCCAACACAAAACTGTGGTCTGAGTCAAAACACAGGGTCTTATTAATGGTCATAACTGAATAAAAGCCCTTTGGATTGTGCGCAGCATTGTGCCAATCCACTTGCGATTTGCTTACTATTCTAAAGTCAAAAGAAGAAGAAGAAGAAGGAGACAAAGAGCCAAAAGAAAACAGCGGATCATATGAACCATTTTTGCTGCCTTTTAGCCAGGCCATAAAAACAAACAAACGAAAAACACAGCACTTTGTCTACTTTCGAAATGTCATGTTTTTGTATGTGGATTGAAATTGACGATGAAAAGCTTTAATTTGAGGTCCCCTGAGAAGTGGTGCTTAAAAAACAGAATATTTTATTTAATGGTGAATGAAGTGCATAAACAATAATTACTTTTCATTCAGTGAAAGGAAAACCAAAGAAAGCATGCTCTTTCTAAATCCTAATCAAGCAATCATTGTTATAGAGCACTTCAGTTATGCACTGAATGCCAGTAAAAACCACTTGACAATGCTAAAAAGTGGAGTTTCCAAACAAGACAAGTAAATGCACCCAGACATCATGCTCGTTTAATGTGAGTACACAAAGAACACTTTGTTGTCGTTATGAAACAAATGCATCTTCAATTACATTTTCATTTAATCATTTCCACACAATTTAATTATCTGCTTTCACTGCACTTAAAATCAAATTAACATGGTCTAAAACAGTGATTCCCAACCAGGAGTACTCGGAGCCCGGGGGACACTTCTACAGCTGCCTGGGTGCTTGTGGTAAGATTGTATGAAACTCAACTAATGTGAATTTGATGTGTTTGTATCGCGGTGAAAAATCACCATCGAAATAGGATCAAAGTTGAAACAGTGGTGATCAGAAGTTATAATCATGCTAATCTGTAAGCTATCAGATGGAGCAGATCTTCAACCAACAGGAGTCAATTATCAGTTAGCTTGTTAACATCAAAAATGTTAGTTAAATATTATTATTATCATCATCATAATGATAGATGGTTGGTATAATTATATACAAGAGGTGGATATGACAGTGCTAGAAACTATTAGCTAAAAGTGACTGCCACAAAAGTCAAAATTGTTAGCTTAAATGGTTTGAACAGTCAAGGGAACAGGTAAGAGGAAAAAGGGAAATAGTTTTGTAAATGTAATAATGGTTCAATTAGCTAAAAGTAACCAAAATAAGGAAATTATGAAAACTGAAAAATAGACTGATGAAAAATGGTTCAAATTACTAGCTAAACATAATAGTGTCATAATGGAACTTGCCAAAAGCAATAGCTGAAATAGCTAAATGTAATCCATGTAAATTAAGTGTTGAAAGAGCAAGTTTCTATCACTTCAGTACTTAACTTGATATTTAGGCACAAGTATTGAAATTATATTTTCACTTAATGTGAGTAGCAGAAAAAAAGGTAATGAGACTGGGGAAATGCATGTTAGCACCACAGGGATGCATATTCATGAATGTCAACCCGCAAAGCATGGCTAACAGCGCTGATACAATCAGTCTCATTTACAGGGAGACAGAGATGGGAACACGTTAGTGTATTTGGGTGTGATAAACATGCATGAGGTTGTGACAACAGTTAGGGGTAAAACTTTTTTTTTTCCCACAGGATTTCATCTTTAAATGTCAAACTGTGTCATGTTGGGAATGAAAATCTTGCTGTTGATGATGCACAGGAATATCAAGTAGAAACATTATTTGAATGTGTTATCACGGCGCCTCCAAGACATACAAAAAAATATCACTCTTGAGAGGCTTTTTTTTCCAAAGCAATCTGTTGTTGGACTGTTACAGAACAATTAGCACACTGTTGCAGAAATAAACCAGACAAAATCAACTGCTTTAGCAGGATCCCATGCAGGCAAATCCAAAAATAAGTAATCTGTAAAAGATGACAAGAAAAAAGCTAATATTATTCTCCAACTTGGTACGAGTGCGCAACCCCAATAAATGTGTAATACAGGGCATAATACTGTTTGAGTACAATGCATGACAGCTAATGAGGGGTCTAGAGAATAGAAGGGGCTTGTCATCGGCTTCAAATTCAGTCTTCTCACAGTTTAGATGACCTATTGATCTTTTAATCCTTCATTCTCGGTTTCTGCCACTCACCATGACTACTTAGCAGTGTCACGCTGACCCAAAGGTTCTGTTCAGCATTATCCAAATTTTCCCCTGTGAAAGCACAAAGCATTCCAACCTGGCCTCACTCCCAGCTCGTCACATAATGTTGCTTGTGATAATTTTTCGACTTGGGTAGTCTGTGCAGACCTTCGTGTGTCACCCTACCTGATGTCGTGACCACTATGCTAGAAATGAGCATGATTAAGCACAACCATCATTTTTTCCTAAACTGATGCATGTAGCTCTGTTGTTTTAATTGGACATACCAATAGCCCATCCACATGCCTTCCAATCCATCCATCCATACGTACATCCTCTTCTGCTTATCCATTTGCTCCCAACTAGGCTTCTGTAAGTTTTTGTACATCATCATCCTTCAAGCAACTGTAGTAAAGGTGCATTAAATGTGTACTGTAACCAAGTCTTAGCTTGTTAGAATTAAGAAAATGCCTTTTCAAAAACTTTAAAAAATAAGTTTTTCTGTTCATAAACTGCAGTACACAGTGATTATTGGTGTGAACATTGCAAATTAGTTTATTAATATCACACTGCTGGTGACCTTTGTCATATCAAGCATGTGCAAAGTGGACTGTTTTTCCAGTCGGTGTGCCCAAGCTGCATTGACATTGAGGGTTAAATCCATCTTAAAGTCTCACTGCTCTCAGTGTGTGGGATGGAATCGTTTTTCAGCAGAAGTAATGAGACCATTAAAAGAGACTCCACCTCCACTAATCACCACAGTATCTCAATGGGAGTACCACCTACGCGTTAACCCCCAATGACAGCTCGTGTATTCATTGGTAAGAAATATGATGCTGGCACCACTTTAGCAGAGTGGGGTTCATGTACTGACAACTTGAGACAAAACCCTGAGTCAGTGCCACAAAATGTATGATATGTTTCTTTATCCTTAGAAATAATGCAGGACATCAGAAGTCGAGAAGAGGTAGAAGGGAGGGCGTGCAGGTGGGGGGAGAATTGAATGAGCCGGACGATCAGTCCCAGAGATTCCCAGAGGAAACATTGCAGCCGATTAACACAATCGAACCCACGGCTGCAAGCACTAATGCCTTGAAACCAAGTGATTAGCCACATACTCATCAATGGGGTCTTGTATCAAAACTACACACGGTTAATCCGCTAATCAATCTGAAATGAACATGAATCTCAGCCAAAGTTGTCTGCAGTTTCCCCTCTGCAGGTAGAAAGAGAACAGTTGTTCTCTTCGCTAAAAGGCTTTGAGCTTTTATCTACTAACGACACACCAGTGAGATTGGTCTTTTCGACATCTGATTGAACTGTGTGGTGCTGTGAGGCCTTCAGGCTTCAAACAGACTATAATAAGATGTGTGCTTAAAAAAGGACCAAACAAACATGCCCACGCGTGAAAAAAACTGCACTTTGAGTGACCCCAATTTTTAAAAGCAAACAACTTGAATGGCTACTAAAAGCACTCAGTAAATGGCATGTGATAACCTGTGTTTGTGAATGGAAGAAGGTCAATTTGCCAGCATCTCGTGAGACCTGGTGGCTGTTTGGCTGAAGAAATTGACTGAGATGCAAGAGACGTGTTACACCTAACGACAGAGCCAAAATTATTTTCTGTTTCATGTGTTAACAAGCAGAGCACACTGCTCATGTGTGATTATCATGTTTTCCCAACCAGACCTAAGCTGGTATTCAAATATCATGACCTTTCACAACCATGACACACATCGAAGCAAGTGGGTGAATTCTGTTAATGGAGAAAAAACTCTAGATCAGCCACTATAACCAAAAGGATTCATTTAAGTGAATATATGATAAGACAATTGAAAAGCATTTTAACAAGGCAACTGTCATATCCATCCAATATGTCTTTTCTGGCACATTAAAGAAAGCAATGGAAGTGACTGTGGAAATGAGATCTTGTCACATTTTTGCACACTTGAGAAAAAAATCTCAAGGTACATTAGCCCGCTCATGTTCATTTTATAATTTGAATTAAATATTTACAAAATACACAATACCAAATGTTATTTTTCTTCTTACTTTTACATTTGGAAATGACAGCCAGTAGTACCATGTGCTCTCCTGTCACTAAGTATGCAAAACCTAAAGACAGCAGTGACCTCAGGGGACAGTTGATCTTTCTTTTAAAATATGAATATATCGGATGGGTTATTTTTTCTGCATTTTCTTTATATGGTGATGTGATATGTATATAAAGCGAAATGGGAGATGGGTTGCAAAGTGGCTTGCCAATGCACGGCAACAGTTGCCATGCTAAAGCAGCTTAAATACCAAACACGCACTGAGATTTGCCAGTTGCATGTGTAATGCGGTAGCTGGTGTGGCCCTGCTCTGAGAGCAGTAAAATATGCAGGGGTTGTGGCTTTGTGGTCAGCAGGAGCTAATGCAGCAGGAACCATTTTTCTTTTTTAGTTGTTTTAATGAAACCCATTACTGCCTTCAGCTCTTCAATATTCTCTGCTTTTTACTGGGTTTGTTGCCACTAAATTAATCAAATGTATTACTCGAACATTTCCATAATTACCACTTTCTTGTAATATTGTCTTTCATTGTCTTTTCACAAATGAGTGAAGTGAAAGGCCACTGAATCATTTTTGTACTTCAAATTAATCTCAGGGTTTAGGCAATCCAGTTATCAAAGTTGTACGGGCTAATATAATCAGGTTGTGTGACAGCTGAAAGGTGAATGCTGGAGCTCATGTGCCCTTTACTGCTGGCTGCAGGTCAGGGGGACTATCTGCCTCTGTCGTTTCACTGCCAATTAAGCTGAGTGTCGTGGATTTGACTTGAGGCTCTGGGCATGGCAGGGGCGCTATAATGGCTGATTAATCTCTGACCAAGCAATGGTGTGCCACCGTAACTGTGCTGGCAGGTGCCACCCCTTAACAGGCGGGTGCTGCAATCTGAACAGCCTCTCGGGGGGACAGGGGAGGAAGAGAAACCGTTGTAATTAAAAAGAAATTTGTTTGAAATTAAACTCTGATTGATAAGGTCAACAAAAGGGGGCCATGATGAATACATCAACATAATGAAAAGCAAACGTAGCACAGACAGTTAGCCATTACTGTGACCAACAGGCAATTACAGCTACACTGCAAACGGGGAGCTCACGCCAGCTCGGAGAGGCTCAGAGATGTCCATCAGCGGGTTGCTGCAAATTATCAAGAAACATCCCAGCTCTGCCATTGTCAAGGGGTGTTTCTCATTGCACTTTTCCCCCTTTACCCACTACCACTTCTTCAATGCAGTGATCCATGGCTTCCTTGAACCTTGGAGATCTTTGCAAACTTTAATCTTCTTTGCACTCAGTGTGCTGGCTTTGTGCTTCACAGAGCAAGATGACAGGACTGATCTGCAGGGGGGGAAGACTTTATTACATTGCTCTGAGTACTCTCTCTGTGATTTTGAATTAAGATCAGTTAGACTATACGGGTAATACAGGTAGAGAGCTGAGAAAATGTGTATTATATAGTGTAAGTTCATTTAAAAAAAACTTTGTGGGTATTTTAGAGGTGCAGTGTTTTTTTAGTATTGCACCTTGGATCAAAGCCTGCCTTTAGTACCTCCCTGCCTACTAAATGCCCACATCTTTGTAAATTCACACCCACAGGTTGTAATGCAGATGTCTGCAAGAAATCCAAAGTCACACTCACATGGCGACTACACTGTAAAAAATATATACTATGATATCGTCTTTTGTTCCGCTAAAATAGTACACTATTCTTCTTCTTTCACTAAGCAGGATCTTGAAATACGTGAGGAGTTAATGTAACCTTTTAGTTCCCTCATGCCAGCATTCAACACAATTAGACTGCCTAGTAGAAATGAAATGCAAAGGTCTTGGTGTAACTTGCGAGGCTACCCTGATGTGCATTTGTAAGGCTCTGATTAGTCTTTCGAGAAAGAAAAAAATACTGTCAACTGCCTTTCTCAAAATGTTGGGTTGAGCTTTGGGCCGAGTCTTTAGTGTATTTTATTGAATAAAACAAAGGAAAAGGAACATAGATACCAGTTTATGAAGAATTGGTTTCTGCTTCTATTGAATATCATTGTTGGATTATTTAATTTGAATCAATGGATGGTGTAATGATTAAGAAACTTGACAGTAATCTGTAAACAGGATCTTGAAAAGAAAGTACAAAGTAAGCATTTACTTTCTATATGGCACAATAAATATGGCACAATATGTCTCATATACTCATGAATGTGGCCCTTTTTTGTATAGTGGGTAACACTCGGAAAAACACTTGGATGTGATATGACCCATGACTACGGGTATAATTCTCCTAAATGATATGTATTTAATTTCAAATGACATTGTTATTATATTTTTCTATAAATACTCAAAGGTAGGCAGTTGAATAAGGAGGTAATAATTGAGGTTTAACGGTAAATAAATAAATAATTATAGTCAGTAAATTTAAGGAGTGCGCAAGTAATTTTAAGTAATGCGTGAGTAAATTTGTATTCATGTACCCAAAAGTACCGTGTACTTACAATGTAAGACAGGAAATATTGCTTTTTTTTCTGCAAAATTACCATCAAGCACTACTCACTTACAATCAAATTATTTAAAATATTTCAAAGTCCTAGGGTATTTGATGATTCTAAATTGACCATAGATGTGAATGTGTGTGTGAATAGTTGTCTGCCTCTCTGTAAGAGACCTGCAGACCTGTCTATGGTGTAACCTGCATGTTGCACCATGGCGGCTGCGTCCCTGTATCGGATATATTGGATAGGTGGAAGAAAATGGATGGATGGACTGTATTAAAAAGCATTACTAGGATTTTTTAAATTCAGTTTATTCTCCATATGGGGGAGAAAGGCTTTTTTTTATTGTTTTGCTTTTTCTCCTTGAGTAGAATGCAAGCAAGTTCCAAGTTCATTAGTCAGTCAGAGCATACAGCAAAAGAAAATGTGTTCCTGCCAAAACACCTGGGTCACATTGAGGCTGTCTCTCTGCAGTCCCTTTCAGACAGTGACACCCTGACCTGCGCTGTGCCTGGTATAGAGCTCCTTCTGCTGTCCTCTCATCTTAGAACAGTGTCTGGAGGACACAATGGAAGCTAAACTCCACAGTTTCATACAATAGAAAAATAAAATCCTTACACATAGACCTTGTGTGTCCTTTGGGTTGTAATTGAAAATCATGACACGGCCAGAAAATAATTCACCTGTTGCCCCCTCTTTGGCCTTTTGTGGCTGTTCTGTTTGGATTTAGTTCCTTGAGATTATGAGCTGTTTGCAGCCCTGGGCTGAGTGAGATAAAGCGGGATCACACTGTGCTTTTTTTTTTTTTTTGGTTTTGTTGAGAGTAGAATAACCCAATCATTCAGAGTCTGCTCTGCATTGCCCCTAGGTGTGTTTGTGTGTACATGTGTAGGTGTAAAAAGCAGTATATAGGCCTGTGCATGTTTGTGTGCCTGCTGCTTCTGTGGTCCTGGCAAGTTGTGCATTCTGGGTATGATCCAAGCGCCTGGTGTCTGGTACGTGAGTGTGTGCATGTGTGTGTGTCTGTGTGTGTGTTGGTTATTGCTTGGGAGGGCAGTAGGGGAGGTTCAGTGGCATGCTGGAGAGCACAGTGGCATTGCAGCAGGTACCTACAGCCTTTGAGCCTAACAAATCCAAAGCAGCAAGTTCACACAACGCTGTGTGAAAACACCCAGCAGGCTTTTGACCATGGTAAAAAAAAAAGAAGGCAAAAAACAACAAACAATATAACAACAATCAAGCTCAAAGGTTCATATACAAAAAGAAAAACTCATAAAGGAGCGCTGATAGTTCTGCACTACACAAGAAGATAAAAAAAAAAAAAACACAGAGGAGGTAAGTGCTGCCACACATATCAAAGTCCGCCTTTATTTCCACCTCGGTGAGCAATGGCATTTTTCTTTTGACATTTGTCTGCCATCCTTCCCTCAACATTGTCCCTGCAGCAAAATGATAGAGCCAAGACAAAGGTCAGGCTTTTATCATAAGCTTGTTTTCCATCCACCTTGGCTGAAGTGCAAAATCCCCCTCTGGAGTCTAAATGCAAGACCAAAAAAGAGCCTCAGAGAGGAGAAGAGAGAGGCGGAAATGCACAATACAAATTGTCGAAGTTTGTCTCTGTGTCGTAAGTCACCGTTCTCCCGTATCACCGTGTGCGCTGCTCTGTTTTTAGGTGGGGACTTATTAACCCGCAGAAAAAAGGCTCACTGAACAGTTACTCTGCTGCTGTGTAACACCCCCACGTCTGTGACTGCCCCTGAGGAAGTGTGAGAAAAACAAAGAGAGAGATGAAGGAGTGTTATGCATTAAGGTACACAGAAGAAGAAAAAAAACTAAAAGCATCCATCCAAATGACCAGGGTAGATTCACAGGAGCTGAATACGCACTTCTGGTGCCATTACCCCCAGCTATCACGACCCCTCTTTATCAAATGGCTTCACAGTCACAAATGTTCTCTCTGTGCGTCATTTGAGAGCCATTACCCCGCTCCATTATTGTATGTGCAATTCGAGATATGGCATTTACAGCTTCCTGCTTTTCTCAAATTTCACATGCACTCCGAACATGCCATTAAATACACCTACACTGCAAAGTATTGCTGCGGGGCAAGAGTCACAAGAATCACAAATGATGTGTACTGAGTGCACATATCACATGCATACTGAGAATAAACTAAACAGTAAAGACTATGATGGTGCATTTACATCAGAATCTCTACTTTTAATTTGACATTTTTACAGGATATGAAAGAAACTAATGGAGAACAAGTAGTAGTGAAACACTACTTAATATAATATGCAATAATTTCTTAAGCCAAATTTTTACAGGAAGCAAACTCCTAAGTAATTTCAGGTAGTGTGTAATTTGATGGTAAATTTACATAAAAACAAACTTTATTACCCCACCTCACATCATAAATACCCTGTACTTTTCAGGCGTAGGCTGATTATGGAGTAGATGAATCCAATCTTTATTTTTTTACACTTTTAATTAATATTCATTATCTTAACATGAATAATATTCTCTAATTCAGTGGTCCTTTTATTTTACCAATATAAATGCAAGGACTGTTCTCCCTTACCAACTCACAAGAAAAAGTAAATCCCCTCAAACTTTGCAGGTCTATGTGACCTTATAATGAGTCAAGTCTAACGTAGCTTTTCTCTCACAACGACTGCTCAAACATAGCTTTCATGTAAAATACTTGGAAGTTAGGCAAATTTCTGAAGTTAGTTTTCTGAAGGCACTTAAAAAACTCATGCATTGTCTAAATTTACTTGCAGTATAATTATTGTTCCCTGTATAAACCTGGCTTGTTTCCTCCTTATTCTAGTGTATATACTTCCAAGTATTAGTTGGTAAAAACAACAGAATTATATCATAATTTCACATTTAAAATTTGGTGTGGGCCTATATTTAAATGTGATTTAATTACAGAGGAATGAGATGCCCGTATTACAAAATGTTACACTGACGGGCATATTCAAACATTCAACATTACTTTGAAAACAGTCGCTAGGAACAGTTTCAGTTTGTCATATCGTTTGACAAACTTTGTCGAGATGTTTTTTGTAGAGGAATTCACAACATCCTGCATATGTCAGTTTCATATAATAGTTGACATTTTCTTTGAAATGGATTCTGTCTCAGGAAGATAACATCCCCAGTCTTAATCCCACCACCCACAGCAGCAGCAGACACAGCTGTACTTGTCTGTACTGCGTGCACAAAGAAGTTGTAACTATGCTATATTTTTCCAGAACATGTGCCTTTCAGATTTCCATCAAAGGAAACTGTTACATTAACCAATTCAAATCCATGTTGTGATTACATACTTTCCGCTGTATAATTGCATAATTTCACTGCCGCAGCTGTTGTTACATGACAGTGCTAATGCAAACACGTTGCTGATTTCTCTGCAGAACAACCTGAACCATTGCAGACAGCACAAATCAGTGGCAGACTCAATGAGCATTTGCTAGGTGTTCAAATGCTTATTACTCTCAGGTAGAGGTTCACACCTCCACCCAAATGGAACCTACTAGTGCACGCCATTGCAAATTCATTTTATAACTAAGCTACCCTGACCGTTAGCGTTGAAAGCAAAGTTTATTACCAACACTACAGGAAAAGGTGAGTTATTATCGACCCATTCAAAGTGGAATGATTAAAGAAATTACCAAGTACATAAAATTGAAAATCATGGAAAAATGATCAGTATCCCTGCTCTGAAATGCTATGGGCATCCTCACTCAGGACTCTGATCAAGAGCTCTATGAGCAGTCCAAATGGACAGAACTAAGCAGGAAAACAGAAAGGGGATCATTCTGTTTGGTTAAGGGAGAAATCACAACATGGACTTGTAGATGCTAACTATCCTGAGTGGAGCTTTTTCTCCAGTGCAGTAAGTTTGGAACTTTAATTACAAACTAGCTGCCACTGTCACTAGAGGTTTTGATAAGTCACTGAAAAATAGGAAAATTAACCACAGCGGGATTATTGCAGATGCAATCATCAGGAATTTACACATCATATATAATGTGTAAATTCCTGATCTACACATAGTACACTAATTTCCTGCCAAAATGTAATGAATGCACATGAAAAAAAGGGTTGCTGCAGAGTATATTAAAGTTACCTACAATACATAAATTATTGGGTATCTACTGCTGACTACAGCACACTCAGAGCTGCGGATCACACGCTTCAGTCTAGTTCATGCTAGAAGAAAATCCCTGAACCCTATCCAGTTCAAATAAGTTCAAGAGCATGGGCTAACTTTACTAAGGGGGCAAATTAGCGTGTGGTTGCATTACCAATAATGCACCAATAGGAGTAGAAGGTTCTGCAGCTGATCTACTAAAATGTGCTAATTTATAAACAAAGACAGAGCCAGTTTGCTTCAGTCATGACCAACTTTCTACCAAAAACAGGTATAAAAAAAAAGAGCCAACCTGATGGAAAATAATAAAGTGTAACCATGGACCATACACAGGTCTGGAAACAGCATGGCAATTCAAATCAATTAGAGGCAGCTGGATATGTTTTGAGATAAGGTCAAAGTCTCTGGTTAGGAAATGCTGATTTAGGCACATAAATTGAGAAGGCTTAAAAATAATGGTCTGAATAGCTTTTATTGATTGACTTTGAAAGACAGAGTTGATAAAAGACAAAAAAATGAAATCAACATGTTGCTATGACTACTGTGTCTCAGTTGCTTCTGTAGTCCTAGATGCCACGTTAGGACCAGCGCTTCTGTTTTTTTTTCTACTAGAAGATGATGAGAGTTGTTTATAATGCTGCCTGTATGCCCGTGGTCCTTTTCATGTTGCAGATTGAATTTGGGACCAGTGAGACCTCTCCCTTTATGTGGAAAAAAAAAGCTGTTGAAAGGATTAGAGACATTGTTGATGTCACGGGGTTAAATAAATGTTAATATTTTATCTTGTTTGGTTTCTATTAGTAAACTTTGTTTTGGATTTGTTGGATTTTATTTACACATTTTTTTTTTGGAAATTTTATATGCACATCTCCCAATTGAGGAAATGGTCAACATCTGCACAGTCACCTGGTGTAAAAGAGTGAAGGACAGCACAGTGAAGGACAATTTAGTCAAGGACAGCGAAGAAAGGAGAGGAAGCATTAAAAATCACATTGCATGGGATGTCAAGGAAACTGGAGACTAGCAACGGAGCTGCATTTGTGGAACTGGTGTCAGATGAGGTGGACCCAGTGAAAGGCAGCTTGCTGTATAGTGAGACCCAAACGACTGAATCCAGTAATGGTTTCTCAAACGTCTGGTTTAAGGTTACTGTGTCTGTGGAGATTATATACTGTTGACTGCTAGTTTATTCTTTGTGTTTTTGTTATTTAATACATTACATTTTCCTATCAGCTTCCCTGATCTCTGCGTCCTCCTTTTTAGCTGCTCTCCACCCAACAGAAATGACTTTTCTTCCTTTCTTTTTTACTCCAGCACCTAATAAATCCACCCGCTTCCTGTGTGTGTGTGTGTGTGTGTGTATTTGTAATATTATTTTAGATAGAAGCTTGACATTTACTTGACTGCAAGAGACGTACATGTAAAAGCTCCATACTTTTATTTTATCTTACTTTTATTTTTATTCCTTTCAGTCTGTTTTTATTTTATAGTATTTGGTGGACTTTTCAGGGAGGGGCAGGAAAATGTAATTGACTAGCAGGAATGCATGAATATACTGATCATTTTCTGCTCAGTTAAGTGTAAAAAACCTCCGTTTCTGCCTGCTTTGCTTTAGACTTCTAGAAACCGTGCATTAGATAAGTTGGGTGGTAAGCTCTATACCAGTGGTTCTTAACCTGGGTTCGATCGAACCCTAGGGGTTCGGTGAGTCGGTCTCAGGGGTTCGGCAGAGCCTTCGCCATGACATGCATGGCTCATTTTGTGCACCAGTAAAAAAATCACATTTTATTTTTCACTAAAGAGGGGTTCAGTGAATGCGCATATGAAGCTGGTGGGGTTCGGTACCTCCAACAAGGTTAAGAACCACTGCTCTATACACTGTAGGAAGCAAACCAAATATATAACACCTAGGCTGACTCAGACCACTTCTACTCTCTCTCACAGCTCAGTAAGTGTCCTCGTATTTGCAGATGGCCTCATGTATGAACTGAGAACAAGGAGTCGCAGGGAGTTCTCAGGTCTGTTTTGTTGCAGGCAGAATTTTTCCTCTGCCCAGTTAATATGGCACCTCAGGCCAGCTGTGAACAGGGGGTTGAAAACACATTGAGCCAATAAAAGTATCCCCAGTGTAATCCTTTTAAAGTGGCTGGGCTTTTGAAACGAAGGCCACCGTCTTATGGAACATGAAGTGCACTATGCACAGTAATCTGGTTAAAGACGTGTGTGTATGTGGCCCCGTGTGTGTGTGTGCGTGAAGGAAACATTTACACTTACAGCGGCATGACCTTGGAAACAATTTCTTCTTGTGTCTGTTCTCAAATAGATTTAGTTGGCTTCGTTTTTTTCCCCTTTTTTCTGTTCATTTCTTTTTGTGTTTTTACTTTCAGCCTCTTCACTCAAATGCATGCAGTCTGGTCAGGCTGTTTCATCTCAGTCGCCTACATACCGTGGACACGTGTTCCCCCCCCCCCCCCGCACATACACATACACTCAGCTCTCCACAGCACTTAGTCCCTTGTGCTCCTAAGAGCGTGTTCATGATTCTTCCTGGCAGTCCATTCCACTTTGCCTCTCTCTATCTTTCTCATATTGCTCTAAAAATCGAAGGCAACTGAGCAAGGAGATGAGAGGAAGAGTATCCCTGCAGGGGCTCTTTTTGGACCTCTGCTAAACACACACGCGCACCCACACATGCACAAACTTCATCCACGCAGATATCTAGCTCATTTTACCTGATCCTGGAGGGATTAAGGGCAGGAAAAGAGAGCTAAAATGCATCATTTCTCCTCCTCCCCAAAAACAAAGTTCAAGAGAGCAGAAACAGAAAAGAATTAAAGAGGGCTCATTAGCCCCACTGACATACTGTTGGGGAACAGCTTCAAGCAGAGCTAAATTTGTCAATCCTAATATATAAAAAATGTCTGGTGAGACAGTTCCACTGTAAACAAAACACAAAAGCTTTATTTTTTTGTCTCTGAAGACAATTAAGTCTAAAATATATTCAATATATGCTCTTTTGCCTTAAACAACACCAATACACTTGTTTAAATCAGCATAGAGTGAAGGACAACTTATCACATAATATGTAAAACAGATATATCTGAAACATTACTTTTTGCTCCTGTAGAAGGAGACAATAATGCCCTTCTTTGGCAGTGTGATGATAAAAGTTCTACACTGTGTATTTAGAGCTAAAGTTAAGTTTTCATCCTTTGCACAGAAACGTTATTAATTGATAATGAAACACCTGCTGCACCTTGCTGCCTCCAAATTATGATTTCCAACATAATTTGGAAATCAATGGCGTCTGTCTCATTGTAGCCTGCTGGTTTCACATTAAAATGACTTTGTTATTATTATTACTTGATAGCGGCTATCAGGTGTATGATTATGACCACCCTAACAATGTGTTAGTTTCCCTTTCACTGCCAAAACAACCCATCGAGGCATGGACTCCACTTGACCCATGAAGGGGTGCTGCGGTATCTGGCACCAAGGTGTTAGCAGCAGATCCTGTAAGTCCTGTAAGTTCTGAGGCGGATTGGACTTGTTTGTTCAGCACATCCCACAGATGCTCGATTGGATTAAGATCTGGAGAATTTAGAGGCCAACTCAATACTTCAAACTTGTGCCCAAAGTATCACATTTGCCTCTGCCAGCTTATCTTCTTCCCATAGTGTAACCTGGTGGCAGGTGCTCCATATTTAGCACACACACCTGGCCATCCACATGATGTAAGAGAAAATGTGATTCATCAGAGTAGCTCACCTTCTTCCAGTGCACTGTGATCCAGTTCTGATGCTCACGTGCCCAATATTGGTGCCAGGACCAGATTCATACGCAACAAACTGTGACACTGAGTATTCTGACACCTCTCTATCAGAACCAGCATCAACCTTTTCAGCAGTTTGAGCAACAGTAGCTCATCTGTTCCGATCGGACTACATAGGCCAGTCTTTAGTCCTCACCTGAATCAGTGAGCCTTGGTCGCCCATGACCCTGCTGCTGGTTCATCACTGTTCCTTCCCTGGACCAACTTGCGCAGATACTGATCATTGCAGACCGGGAACACCTCACAAGAGCTACAGGTTTGGAGATGCTCTGACCTAATCATCTAGCCATCAGACCTAAAGGATCAGCTTTCACACAAGTCCACATTTATTTGTTACAATATTACCTGGAGAGAGAAATATATATAGTTGATGACATAAGTATTTGCCCTTCTTCTGAATTCATAATTTTAACTGTCAAAGAAATCAGCAGCCTGTAATTTTAATGGTATTTTAATCATCCATTCAGCCATGCATTTATTTTCTTCAATTTATTCAATTCAGAGTTACAGTTGGGCTGGAGTCTGGCACCTGTCATAGGGTGAAAGGCAGGGTAGACCCTGGACAGGTGCCCAGTCTATTGCAAGGCTAACAGAGAAAGACAGACAACCATTCAAACACACATTCACACCTACAGTTAATGTAGACTCAGCAGTTAACCTGACAGGCATTTTATGGACTGCAGGGGTAAGCTGGAATTCTCAAGCCCAAATGGCACAGAGATGAAAAAAGGATATTGTTTCCCTTACACACTTCTTGTGTATTTGTTTCTCTTGTGTGTGTCTGTGTCTGTGTGCTTTTTGTGGTTAAACCTAGAGAGCTCAAGTGCATGACCATGGAGCCCTGAGTGTGAACCGTGAGAACAGAAGAGGTTGCAAGTCAGCGATGTACACAAAGGAGAAAATTGCTTTGAGCGCACTTTAACCTTCACCAAATCTCCAAAATATGTACCTGATGATACGCACAGAATGAACAAACACCGATAAGCAAAATAAAAATCCCAGAAGCGGTATCCAATCAGGCTTGACTGCTGGGTATGCTACTGACATACCTGACATAATCAAAACTACTTCCCTATCAAAAGGAAACTCCTGGAAGACTGGTAAAGGAGGCATACGTTGGCAAAGCCACACTTATGCGAGAGGATCTCTTAAAGCTGCTAGTGCGCTATTTGAAGCAGCAAACAGGAAAAATGACAGTGTTAAAGAAGCTCTTATGGAAGGCACAGGAACACTTTAGTGTTTTACAAAGTTAAATGCAGTTCAGACAAAACAAAAAGACCAACCGAAACACAATAGCAGGTATTCAACACACACACGCACAGTCTCCACTTATGAACCACAAAGCTCACTCATGTCCAATTATTGTGCTGTTCCTCCCACCGACCGGCACTCTTCATTTTATGATGCACATCTGCACCCTGGGTAGCACCCACTATGTATGCTGCTAAATACTGAAGCAATCAATTGTTTTGTTTTAGTTTTTTCTGTTGTTGTTGCTTTGTTAAAGTGTTTGTGCATTACAACATCCTCTCAACCTCTTTTTAACTCAGCCAAAGATCAAGTGTTTATATTTTAAGTTTATTATACTGAAGAGAATACGACACACACACACACATGAACACACGCACGCTGTATATTGCATGTAATTTTCCTGAAATTTATATTGCACTTTTGTGCAGCAAATTAATTCAGGTGGAAAAACATGGGGGTGTGGGGGTGCAACTGATTAAGCATGACGTCTGTTTGGTGTGTATTGTATTGTAGGTGCTTTGAATGTACCGTAAATTAAAGATGGGCGTTAAGTGCCTCTTCTGATGTGTGCTGAGAGTATAAAAACTACACTGAGTTACAGGTAGCCAAGAATGCAACAACAATAATATGTGACTAATGGGACTGTTAGCAAATATGAGGGTATGGATTTGGGCCACTGTTGTAGGTTTGCACTGTGTTAGTCACTTTCCATTGAACCAGAGATTCATCAGTAACCAGCAGAGCAATAAGCATCTCTACAGAGGGCATGCAAACACATTGAGGCAAAAAATGCACACATCTTATATACATACACCTTCAACTATGTTTAACTCTATTTTAAATAAAAGAAGCAGTCGTTTCAAAAGAGGAACACATCAGTTCACTGCAGACAACCTTGGTCCAAACATTCACAGGCTGTTCGATGCCCAGAAGTGCTCCAGAAGCCGTGAGGCCAGACTTGTGAACACACCCGCACTTAAATAGTGTAAACACACAAACATATAAAGAAAACCATTCACACAAAGCAAAAGACCATTGCACAAGCACACACAAACAACGCAATGCATGAAAGGATTGATTGTTTCCACTTAGACGCTCTATAATCTATAGAGGACGGCACATTTTAGTAAGTCAAAGAAACTCGTAGCGGACTTGGTGGACAAGCCACAGGCAAATGTACATTAATGAAATACTAGTGCACACAAAAGTGATTGAAAAAGAACAACATAAACCACATGAAATGCGGGGGAGTAAACAAATCAAGACCGGTATTAAAATCAGCAATGAAAGGAGCATAAAGCATTTTTAATTGAGTTTCTCTGAAAGAGATCAACAGATCACCTCCACTCAACCTTGCCCAGGCTTTTCAAATTATATCTGAAAATATTAACAGCAATTAGGCCATTTACTATTCATATAAAATAACATTCAAAATACTAATCTAAAGATTTTTCAAAGCTTGCCTGATTATTTTCGCTCTCCATAATATATTTAATTTTCTAATTAAAATGTAGTACTGGATAACTCAGCCATTGGGGGTGGGGGTACTCTTAGTAAAGGAAGGGAGGGTGACTATGAAGGAGATGAAGGGTGGAAACACATTGGACCTAATGGCATATTAGTGGAGGTGTGGAGATTTCAGGGACAGACTGGACTTTTTAACCAGCCTCTTTAATACAATCCTGGGGAGTGAGAGAGGTACCAGTTTTGAAAAACAAAGGTGATGTGCAGAGCTGTAGTCGGTACAGAGGGATAAAACTGATGAGCCATACCATGAAGATATGAGAAAGATTTGTTGAAGCTAAGTTAAGGAGAAGGATGATGATCAGTTCAGCAGTATGGCTCCAAGCCAAAAAAGAGTGCTGCAGATGCCATTTTTGAGTGTTTATGGAGAAGTATGGAGAAGGTCAAAAGGAGCTGCACTGTGTCTTTGTGGATCTCCAACTACATTAATGCTTAGTTCTCAGTGCACAGAAAAAGCTGTACCTTGAATGCATTAAACAATTACACCTGAATGAAGAAGGTGGCTTTCGATCTGTGCTACTTAGCAGACAGCCTGTCTGCCCTATGAGCTTGTTTAAACTTCTATAATAGTCTGATTACTTGCACTTCCCTGCTTTGTTTTCCAGTGCGACTGCTTTCTTCACAGTTATTAGTAGTAAGAATGATGGCAGTCACGATAGTCAGAGGGAAGCAGTGCTGGGGATGTGGAGGGTTTACTGAGTGAAAGCACAGGGGCTTGAACGCTAAGCTAGCAATACTCAGAATAGTGCTCCTGCATATGGCTTGCAGCTGTCACATGACCAGCTGGCTAGCACAGAGACAACTCATTTCTGACCCTCTGCTACAGACGAATTGGTGGATATTGAAGACCGATGGACCGAAACAGAAATGTGTGAGACTGTCACCCTTTGGACAGCAGAATCTATCAGTGCGGTTCGTGCAAAAACAACATATGCTTTTTACTTTGTCAAGTAAACACATTCTGTTACAGCACAGATGAAGGTTTATGTCCCCAGGCCTCGTGGCAGGATCCTTTACTAGTGTCCCCCAATGTGGTTTTTAAGAACAATCTGCTCTTGTTTGACCTTAAGGTGCTCAGTTGGAGATACAGAACTGCACTTCTGTCTTTATTTTTCAACGACTTTATAACAGATTCGTCTGGAATACTTCTGACAGCATCTTTCTCGAGAAAACAACCTCCACAGGTCATTTGTGCAAGCTGTTAAAATGACCCATTGTTGCGTGTTACGTCCAAATAATTAAGCATGGTTAATATGGGGAAGGAGAAACACAGATACTCAATGACTTTGAAAACAATATATTGAACTTGAAGAATTTCCTTTTAACTGTGGATTTCCTTGAACGTCAAACATCATTTCCAAAGCTGCTCACCGTAGCAGATGCCTCTACATGTTTGAGTTTGTTTTTTTTTTACGATTGGATGCCCCAGGCGGAGTTGCTTCTCCTGCTGAGATCAAACCAGCGATCTTTCACTTGTTAGGTCGATGTGTAAACCACTATACGATGGAGCCACAACCTCTAGATAGAATTCAATTAACAATTCATTATTATGACTTTAAATGGGACAGAAATGAAATGATGATCTTGATGCTCAATCATCCAGGTACGGAAATCACAAAAAGTTGATTCTATTCACCCAATGTTGTGCCTTTCTATTTTCTCCAATTTTGCTTTTCTTTGTTTCTTTATTTTATCTGTGTCTGATTTAAATTCATTCTGCTACATTCACAACACTCAGATTATACAAAGAGAACTGCCTGCCCCGCAACCCCACCGCAACCCCCCGAGCTCCCAGTCTAAATGGCACTGATTTGAATGCCTTTTCTTTGGGTTACACCCATCTCAACCTGGTACCAATTATTTTCCTGAGCCGATGACAGGTCAACAAAGGCAGTTACATCCCAATGGCTTGAGGGAGCCATTTTCAACTCAGAAATAAGAAGTAATTTAATTTAAATGGCTACGATTATTGGAATGTTCTTTACTGCCAGTTTGAACAGCTTAAATGTTTTATAATTTGACAACCTCTATTCATTTGCTTCCAGTGAAATCCTGAAACCATTCAGAGCCGCACTCCATGGGACAAAGCACAAAGACGAGTCATAAATAACTTTAGGTAGGAACTCCTTAAAAAGAACACACACTAAAATGCATTGACCCGCACAAGGAAACATGAACATGAATGCATCTTTCTCTTGGCACGGCAAAGAAGCGTTTCCAGACTCCATTCACTAAGCGCTGAGAACATATGTATTACATACGATAGCTCCTGTCTGGTAATCAAGTGTAGAATGCCTCTGTTGTGAAGTGTGTGATGAATTGAACTGAACACCATGTGGGGAAAGGAACCTGTTGTGTTGTAATCAGCCCAAATGATATTTGGTTATGAAAAATTGCTTTAATCTAGATCCAGACTCTGCATAATAGAGCACAGCCATCCGTAGCGTGAGGCTTTGGTTTGGTGAGGCTAACACCTGACACTGGCCATTTGCAAACACCAGGGCTGCTGAGGAAGATGAATATTTTCCAGAAATAATTAAAAATGTCTCAAAAACAATTCTCATGTGTTCGTGAGAGCAATGAAAGCATTTCTGCTTGGAATACCCAATTCGACCAACTTGAATGGTCATTAGCAATTGTTTTGCCAGCGGTTCTCATAGTTCTCGACTTGTTAGTTGTATTTAGTTGTACTGTATTTAATGACTAACAGAGAGCTATCCAGATTATGTTGGAGACATCCAGCTATTACACTAACAGCAGCAAATCTGGCTTTGTAAGAGTCTATTTTAACACAAATCAGAATCCCTGAGCTAAAAATGGCTTAAAAAATGAATTTGCGTTTAACCCTAATCGCCAATCATGTTATGAATACATTTAGCCAAGAAAAAAGAGATAAATACACACAGCTTCATCTTTACTACAATAGCCGTAAACTGGGATAATAATGAGTATATGTCTGCCAAAACACAGTTTAAACCTTTTGTGAAGCCCAGCTGTGTACATGGCTCAGTAAAACAACATGATTGGGGTTTTTTTTTTGCCTGTTAGGTTCTCTTATACGTCTATATTTAGGATTTTGTGAGTGTTTTTATTTCTTCTGGAAAAACTGTCAGAAGAAGGTGACCACCATCTACATCTACGGGCATTTCTGACAGCCAACCCTAACAGATGGCTGTGATCATGCTTTCTTTTCATACTTGCTTTTTAAATGTGACTTCCAAATTGCAATTCTATTGTAAGAGATAACAGGCAGAATCCAGCAGTCCTCACTCAGTTAAAAAACACTTCCAGCAGGCCGAGACAAACAAATCCAGTCGGTACCTTCCAAAGATTGTTTCAGTCCCTTAATAAGAAAAGAAAAAAGTCCATGTTTGTCTGTCCAAGCAAACACAAACATTGAATGAGTTTAACTCACACTGCTGCAGCCTCATATTTAAAGAGAAAAGCAAACTTCTGAATACAATATTGCACAAACTAAGACTGCAGATGATGATGGCAGCAGCACTAAAAGAGATTTAGGAAGTATTCTTTTGATCACCACTAAGCAGCGGCATGATTACAGCAGACCTCTCAAGTTCCATTGCGGGTACTTGAGCATCTGTCCTTTAAGCTATTTTAAATAATCAAATTCTATATTTTGAAAATACACTCTTCTTAGCCAGCATGCTTTTGTTTACCAGCACAAGGAGAACTTACATCACTGCAGCAGTCTTATTATCCCGCTGTGACCTAACCGTGAACTTTCATACAAACCTCTGAACAACCCCCATAACAACATTTACAGTCACCTCTATATCGGTCGAGAGCCGTATAACCCACACCGAGGACCTTCATGGAAATAAAAGAAAGTCCTTGCACCTTGCTGTAGTATCCATCACATGTTGCAATAAAATGGCATAACCCATTCTACTGGCAACTCTCTAACCATTTTCACAGCCAGTGCCATAACACAGTTCATATACTGTACCTGTGGCCCGTGTCTTGGACCACGCTTGACACATCTGTTCCCATCCACAGGGTGCAGTGTCCATCAGTATGCCAGGTGAGACGTGGCCCCTATGAATATTTGAGCTGCTTGAAGACTCGCCACTGAGTGAAGCGTAAAGATGCTGGCTCCAGTTCAAAGGCCTCTTAGCATCTAAAGGACTACAGGGCTTAAGCAATTTGAGGTGGAGACAATTGGGATATGAGAGGGTACAACGGCAGGTTGCCAAAGAAGTACCGGGGCGAAAGCCCATCTAAGATTAGTAATAGGCCATAAAAATCAAATGGAAATGATAATAGTGTTTTTCCTGTATGTGTTTTTCTTGCAGGCGTAAACAACACAGTAGAATGCAAGAGAACGCTGCCAAATTATTTACCATAACTCTGGCCGGCCATTTCTGAGCCTGCACTCGCTGGTTGCCATTAATCAATCATCTCTGAGCTAGTGCACTGATGTGCAGTCAGTTCAGGTTGTTCAGGTTAATGTGAATACAATGATCAAAGGCGGCGAGCTGACGATTTCAGCTCAGCACTCCTCATCTTTAAAACTGGATAAATATCAGTCAATGTGCTCCTGGTTTGACGCTAGCAGAGTAGAAACGTGGCGGTGATTTTCTGAACGCTCATATCAAATATATACACACACACACACATATATATGCACACAACCAGAGTTGATTAGAGAAAGGTCAATCTTTTTGTCTGTTTCCTCTGTTGCTTTTGCTACCACATTCAGGCAACGTATAAGGCACCTCTCTCTCTTTCTCTCACACACCCCTACACAAACAGACACACACAGGATGTGGAGAGATTAGAGATGAATAAATCTACCCACAAACTCAAATTCAAAGTGCTATAATCAGAAGGTGCAGGAGAACATGAGGTGGCACTGGTGGCAGATGCACTGACTAACATGTGACGTTTCCTAGAAGTGTATGTGTGTGTGTGTGTGTGTGTGTGTGTGTGTGTGTGTGTGTGTGTGTGTGTGTGTGTGTGTGTGTGTGTGTTCGGGGAGGGGGTTTCGGGCATGGAACAGATGCAGACTTTGCGCTTCAACGACTCTACTTTGCCTTACCTGCTCACACGTTTTTGGGCAGCAGTAATGCCCCATCTTATTCTTTTATTATTTTATTTTCTTCCTTTGTTTCTGCTCGTTCTCTTCTGCTATTCTCTGCAACAAGATTACAAAAAAGGAAAAAGGAAAAGAAATGGTCTTCATTCGAGTTATTGGCAAAATAAATATATTACAGCCATGCATGATCAGACTGCAGTGAGGGAGAAAGACGGGATGAGTGAAGGGGAAAGAAAGAAGTGTGAGTGTATACGTGTGTGTGTGTGTGTGAGTGAGTGAGTGAGTGAGTGAGTGAGAGAGAAACACACTCATCCATTTTTCATGGCCACTCGCTGCAGCTGAACCTGCTGGACCAGAGAGAGAGAGACAGAGAGAGAGACAGAGAGGCGAACTGGAGAGAAGGAGGGAGGATTTTGATACAAGCTAATCTTCTCTTCTTTCTGGTGCTCTCACATGTTTACTAAACTTCACTGGGAAGGCCAGACGGAAGACTTTTTTTCATCTGATGCCTGCCGCTGCTTCTTCTTCAAGGTTCTGCCTGCTGTAAATTGATCAAATCAAATGTCCGCTGAATTCAGACCTCTGTTTTTGACTACTTGTAATTCTGCAGAGCAATCTCAAAAAAGAAGCTTGGTCACTTAGTCGATCCGGCACCAAGAGCATGCACTACATAATATATATATGCATTTCACATATGCATTAGTCAGTTCCCTGAGTGCGCGGTGTCATCCATGCCCCAACAACCGGCCTAAGGGCAGGTTTTGGAGGTCATGCTGACACTAAGTAAGTCTTCAGCTATAGATCTCTGAAAGTGAAAAATGCAACTAATAAAAATCTAATCGAGTCCTTATTACTGCTTGCATTGTTTAAAGTATAATCTGATTGCAGTGGAAGCCACAGGACCTGCAAATTGATACAATCTGATAAAAAAATTCCATCATTAGTCATTCAACTCTTTCTTTGATTTATCATTCACAATATCTTGCCCTCTTCCTGATGGTCTGCGTGCATGTGAGCCTGTGTGTGTGAACATGCAGATAACCTTTTAGATGATAAGCTCTTCCCTCCCCATGACTCACACATTTCCCGTGTTAAATTATGCTAATGCAGCATTTGAGCCCTTGCAATAAGAAAAGTGAGTAAGACCTGTTTTTCAATGCCGTGCGCGTGCATGTTGTGTGTGAGTGTGCATGCACGATGCAAACTCCAAGTGTTAAAAACAATGACAATGTTTTGTGTTGACTCTGTGATTAGCATCGTTAGGCATGTGGTGCAGAATATGTAGTATTTGACGGAACATATGCAGATTGAGGTGGTGAAAAATTCTCACCCATTACACCAACAGACCTCACATATTCTACCTGAATGACTCTGTGGAAGTTTGCTCCACGAGCTCTGGTTTGCTAGAATGAGATAAACTTTCCAACTATTAGATAAATTCTCAGAAAATCAATTTCTGAAGAACTGATGATCAAAATTGATCAAAAGTATTCTTTGCGATGTCTAATTCGTTAGAACTAGACTGTCATAATTACTACCTAGTAAAAGATTTGGCTTAACTTACCAAGGTAGTATAACACCAGAGCTGTACAACTATGTAACTGTTAGAAAAACAAATAAGGAATAGGAACAGAAGGTAATCTGATTTCAAAAGCTCATGTGATATCTCGTAAATGATTCACTAGTGCTGTGCAACACTGTAAATTTTGGTATCAAATAGATACTAAGGAAATACAGGACCAGTATTGCTGATACCGATATGGATACTTTTAACCTATAAAGCCAGCTGTAGGGGAGAGCAGTGTGTCATGACTTATGAGATGAATCATCAGCATATTGCAAAATTCTGAACACATTTGAGTGTTTCCAATTTCCATAAAGATCATTTATTTACCACAATTCAGTGGGCTACATCCTGAACTTTAGAGGGTAGAATAAAAGTACAAGTCCAGTCATGCTAGTATCCATCCAATACCAATACAAGCACTGGTATCAATACTTTATTTGAGTTGATCTGCCCACCTTTAAGATTCACACCTCAGTACCTTTGGCGGTAATGACCCACCCCTTTGTTTTGACTGCTAAAATTTGATTAGATAGATTTAAGTGGTAAATAAAAACTTTAACTGTGTGACACATCCAAATTATATCCTATGTTCGCATTTATGATTTCTGATTAAGTGTCGTGTAGCTAGTATAATAGAAAGTACTGACTATTTGTTACTTCTAAGTCTGTGTGCTGGTATGCTAGCATGGCAGTCTTTTACTGTATACTACTAGTGAAATACTTTAGGGTTCAACACAAATGAGGTGTGTTTGACAAAAGACGCGCAGTGGTTGCAGCGCTTCTAACTATGGATTATCACAGACACAAGGTGCTGCTGGAAATTTATGGACAGGTGTTAAATAATGTAAAGCTAGAGGCGAAACAGAAAGTGTCCTCATTCTTTATTTGCTGTTTTTCACTAGTTTTTCAGGCCTCCTCCAACTTTTGGAATAATATCAAGAAATTTACTTCTGCAAATGTATTATTTAGCATTTCTGCATTTTAGCCCTTGGGACAAAACCATGCAGTCTGGCCAATTACAGTCTGCAGTGTAGACTTGTAGCGTTTGCACTGTGGATTCTCAGTGTGACCAGTTACAGCAACTGCTTCACATTACAGAGAAAAAATGTTAAATTAAAAAAAAACCTAAATGAATATCAAAAAAGAACAACAACCATCACTGCCTTATTTAAATACATGAAACATTTTATTGTGTCATCTCTTGCAGCTTGTGGCGAAGCAGGTGGGCAACACACATAAATGCCAAATGAACAGCCAGGTGAGTTTCAAGGTCACCTAAATGCCAGCATGCTATAGATCTGCAGCCATGAAACTGCAACCCAGAAGAACGAAAGACAAACAGAGAAGTATGCCTAATGCATCTGATACCGTGAGCCCATACACGACCATGTAAGTTGCTCTGTGTGCATATGCAGACCCCTAAAAGTGGATGAAAGACTAGCTTAATAGTCTGATTACACTCCAACATCTTCCCCTCATCTCCTCCCCTTCTCCTTTTATTCCTCTTCTACCCCTCTCTATGTCACAGGGCCTCTTTTTCCCTAATAATGAGATGCATTAAAATGGACAGATTACTCCACCACTATCACCACTCCCCCCCTCCTAAATTTCTCCCCCAGCTTTTTAAAGCATCACATGGCGTTCACTCACTGCCTGTTACAGACAGAGTGTCCATATTGTCCTCCGCTTTATATTCCGCAGGCATCGCCCCCAGCAATATCCACACTGCACTCCAAGCATTTCCCCATGTGGCCAGAATAACAGTTAATCACTGGTTAAAGGAAACAGTTTGTGTGGAGCCTAGATAGAGGTACAATTTGTGGTTTTACGTTTAAGTAGTGTAACCTTCGTTCATGTTATTCAGGCGATGATCCTGAGGTAGTGACCAGCAGTTTGTGCTTGCCTTGAATTGGTAGGTATTTCTGGAGTGAGGTTTAAGATAATGTGCTAGTTCCTGAGTATGATTTCCATACGTTTCTGAGTTTTCTTAGTTCTCTGTTCCTTGTTTAGGTTGATTTAGGTTCCTTTCGTGTCTAATGTGTCTTATCTTCCCTCTGTGTTCTCCATCCTCTAGTGTCTAGCTTCCTGTGTTAGATATTTGTGTCTCCCTGTCAACTCACCTTCATTCTGTAGCTATGTCCCAATTCATAGGGACATAGTCCCGGTCCTCCTTCGGAGGTTTACATGGGCCGGGTCCTTCGAAGACAGAGAAGGCCGGAAGTGTGAGGCTGTAACATGGGACAGCCTAGCCTTCAGGTTTCTCATTCTTTATACTGTGTATACAGCCACAATTTTCAGAGTCTAAACACAAAATACTCCAAATTCATAATTTTATCTTAACCCTTTATAGTTTTCTGAGTTTTGTCTTGAATAAAGAAAAACCATATAGATCTATAAACACTGTAAAAGTGTACAACAGTTTGCTGTTAATATTTATTTCCCTCAAAGGCACCAACATTTATAGGATTCAACCATATTCACAAAGAACAACACATAACTGTACAAAGTTTTCTTTTTCTCACATCAATTTGTATTATTTATTTATCAGTTTTAGCCTTTGGGAGTGATGTTTTTGTAAAATCAGAGCAATCACTCTTTGGTGCAACTGGACCCTTCTTGGCTGCCTGGGCTGTACCATCCTTGAAGGTTTCATGCTTTAATCAAACCTATGATTTTAATCCCTCATGATACTCAAACAAAAAAAGCAGTTTCAGTGGCGTCACATGACAGGAAACTTCTCTTTGTCTGCATAGCCTGTTCTATTTTGTTGACACCTGTCTCGCTGTAATTACAATTTTAGTTGCTCACACCTAGCAAGCCGCCTTTTCAAACATCACTGTGTTTACCTTAGAGGAGATGAGGCATGACAGGTGGAGACGATCAGCTTCCAGGCCGATTAGCTGCAGTCTGATCTCACTTTCAAATGGGCTAACACATATTTTATATGTAGGGGGACTTGACAAAATGTGTAGTATTTGAATTAAACTGTGAAGGAAAAAAGTTGCTGAGTTCTGGAGCTGCAAGGATTTCCGAAAGTCAAACATAAACGCAAGCTTGCCAGTTTTTGAAGATGGCATGGGAGATAGTGTATGCTGTGCAAAAGAGACTGCACTGGATGTTGTGATTGGAAGAAAAAGTCCTTATCTCCAGGAATTTTTCTATGAAGAAAATCAACACCTCAGATTGTTTTCTTTTCCTTATGATTAGTCATTTTTCCTTACCCCCAACACCCCAACACCCCCCACCCTTTCTTGCCCCTCCTCATCTTTAATATCTCTCTCTCTTTTTCAGAAGCAGTTCCACACTGTCAGCCAATTCCTGCCTATCTGTGGCTCCAAAGTGGCTGTGCTTGGCTGATTCTACTGATAAGAGGCTGAATGCCTGCTGCCCACATTGGAAGACGAGAGGAGAAGGGAGCGAGAACAGAGGGACGAGATGGAAAAACTGAGAAATGATAGGAATGACAATTGCTATTTCGGTATTTGAAAAATCCACATGGATTTTCGTTTTGAGCCTTAACTAGCAAGACAATGACACATTTCGGGACTCCATAGGTACACTACATTATACTCTAGTTCTATGTAAAAGAGTCCCTGTGAGGTACTAGACTTGTTGGAAAGGAGAACTACTCCATAAAATCACTTTTTTCCCACCCGTCATGGACTGCTGATACTGTATCAGTGGAGGATGATGAATCATTTGCATTTACATCAAATGGAAAATGGTGGAGGCAGTGTGGGAAAGAATGAGGGAAGGTTAAGGTCAAGTTGTACCTCATAGAGGAGACACAAATCTTCTCTTGGGGGAAAGAAAAGGAGCTAGCCAGGAAAAATTCGAGGTAGATGAACATAGTGTAACTGTATTTAACTGCACGGAGAGGTGCCGCACCAGATTAGGTGTTGGAATGAAATGAGAATTCGATCACGTCCTTTAAGCTTACACCACAATCACACCACTCAACCACACAGCCAAATATGTGTGTTTCCTTTTCGGTAGAGGTCTGTCAAACGGTGAACTCGGTCATAAAGAGGCTGCTGCACCTAAAACCTTGAGATTGCTTTGGTTGTTAGTAGATGCTGCGGTCACCAAAGACGCCTGTTTGTCTGCAAATACTCAGTAACTCATCACTGAGCTGCAGTGAAACTTGAACAAGTGATGCAAACTGAAAACAACCACTCACCTTCAAAGTAAAAGTTGCACCTTACCGCCAACGTGTTTCAAAAGGCTCAACTTTGACTTTTAAGGTGAACGCTCTCCATTTCTAGTTTGTATTGCAATCAAGCTTAGTGAGCAGTTGGTGAGTGTTTGCTGTCAAGCTGGTGTCTTCAGCAACAAAGCAATCACCAGCAGGTTTTCGGTGCAGGACCATATACCTCTTGCAACCAGTTTCACCTAGCAACACCAATCCAGCAACCCAATCACCAACCAGTCAAGAAATTCCACAGCATGTCTTTTGTCCTGTCTTCCCCCTCCCACCCCAGATGGCCGCCCCTCCCTGAGCCTGGATCTGCCGGAGGTTTCCTCCTGTTAAAAGGGAGTTTTTCCTTCCCACTGTTTCCAAAGTGCTTGCTCATAGGGGGTCATATGAATGTTGGATTTTCCTCTGTATGTATTATTGTGGGGTCTACCTTACAATATAAAGCGCCTTGAGGCGACTGTTGTTGTGATTTGGCGCTGTATAAATAAAAGTGAATTGAACCAAAATTTACTTTTATCTGTAGTGATGGGTGGTTACCGGGGTTCTAGGCCAGTGTGGTTGGAGCTTTATCAATCAGCTTAACAGCATCTGCCTGCAACCTCCAGCAACCATTCACAACCGGTCAGGAAATATTATCTTTCCCTACTGGAAAAATGGTGGTTGCCAGGCGGTCAGCAGCTGGTCTCTAGGCATGTGTGAGTGGACCTTTAGGCAACAAAACTATTGGATAGTATGGGAGCAATTCAACTGAATGAATGTTTGATACGCTGCATTTCCTGTCATGAAAATCAATAGTCATCTAATAACAACACATTTCCAAAGAACAATTAGGTATACTTACAGTCAGTAAACAATAAACAGTTTCGTTATTACTACAATGAATTAAGAACAGCGTCTGAGTAATGATTTTGGCTCCATTCTGCTGCCTCCAACTCTGACTCACGTTGTGATTGCTTGCTTTACTGCTGCAATTTAACTAATTCCAGTATCTTGAACTTTTCTGAGTCAAACAAAATGTAATACACTAATATACCGTTTTTAGTAAACAGACACTGCTGTTTGATCTATGAAACGTATACTTGAGCATTGCTCAGGAAGCTACAATGATGTGTTACTGACTCACTTCTACAGAAATCTTTCATACAAGAAACAATAAAAACAACTAATTTCCTCCTTCCTGCAAATGTGCATTTTTTCTGTCTTTCACCTATTTGGCATCCTGTTCATAACATGTCTGAAATTAGCACCTCTACTACAGACAAGTATAGTGTTTCCTCCACAGGAAAAAAAAATCTTAGCCTGATTTTAAGCATCCTACTGGCTTCAAAGGACCGTAGGACAGGCAATTGCAATCAGGGCCACAATATAGGTACAGTAAAATTCTGATCAGCTATTCACATAATAATGTTCTTTTGCAGATATGCTTAAAAATGTCATTTTCACTCAGGCCAGGATGTTTAAGCTTAAAAACCAAACTTCCAGAAGTCTGATAAGTTGCAATGTTCTTTCTTAATGCTTTGGCAGTATGTTGGATTTGTATGTAAAAGATTGGAAGTCTCCCACCATTTTTCCCCTTCATAACGCTTTAGGCTAGATTTTGAGCATTTTGAAATGGATTCATTTTAGAGGATAAATTCTGTCAGGAAACATTGTCTTAAAGCTCTGTTTCTCAGAGTCTAAAATACTATAGCTTAGTGTGGATGCAGGGTGAAAGTGAAGAAAAAAATATATATCAGCATCATTGTGAACATGGTCGACATCTTGAAAAAGATTAAGCTTTCTGTTTGAACTGCAACCCTGAGTTTGCCTCCTCAGTGTTTCTTGCCAACACGGGGTTTACTGTGAGGTCTGTACACAACCTCTGTTGAGCAAAGATCATAGACTCACAGACACACACACTGAAGCAGACCAGTGTGCATGCTGTGAGCAGCCTGTGCCCTTTGCTGAAGGTTTCCTGCTGTGCTACACAGAGACCAATGCTCTTTCCCTCCCCACATCCCCAGCGCTCACACATAGTGATCACTTTAATGACTGCCAAGAGATCAGATCTTTATTTATCAGACAGACTGTAGAATACACAGCACTGAGGGTTTAAGGACCAAATCCTCAACCCGCAGCGACAGATTTCAGTAATTTGGAAACTTTGATCTCTCACGAATGTGAACCTGATGAGAATACAACCAAAATGCATGCAACACAAAACGGCAGTGATGATTTCTATGCTGCTCTAATAACTTTCCTGTTGTTCACCCAGACACAAAAAAACCATTTATTTTCCAGGCTAAACATCCAGCGCTTTCCCACTGATGCACAGAACCAAAGCCCAATTCATCAGAAGAACACAAAAATAAAGGGGTGAAAGAGGGAAAGTCCAAATCATTTTTCGTGTTCAGCTTTGGCAATGCTCCAGACAAACAGTCCTTCATTACAGACACACTGTTATTGTGTGTCTAAGTCATTTTGCCATGATTCTTTGTGTGAAAAAAAGGGTAAAAGTGAAAATTAATTACAGACCAGTCACACTGCTGTCAGCAATGTAGCAAGTGCTTCCATGTTATCGTTATGGAAACCTCACATGGAGGACGATGCATAAGGCCCATTCTGATCACCATGGAGACCACAGGAAGAAAAGGGAACAAACTGATTGATTAGGCTTTAAACTAAGAAAAATATGGCCCACTCTTTCTACATGTCCAACTCCAGGAGCAGGTTACACACGTGTACATACATTCCTGTACAACCCTTCTGTCACAGTCATGATGTATGATGCATGAATACACCTTTGAAACCCATAGATGATAAATGAGGAAACAGTTTTTGGTGCCAATGTCTCCTAAGCCTTTGACAGACCGGTCCCTATATTACCAGAGTGAGAGCTGTTTCTGTATCCTTGGCTAGAAGTAATCGAAAATTTTAATTTCCGAGCTCTGGTTTAAGTTTGTACTTTTTGCAGATGATGTGACCTTGTTGGTTTCAGTAGACAATTACCTTCTGCACTAAGGCAGAATTGGGTCTGAGCCCATGGCTCTATCAAGTGAGGGTAAAATGCAGGGTAAACTGACAAGTGGATCACACTGATGCAGGTTTTATATAGGACCTCTATGCAGAGGGAGTTGAAGGTTGTGATGAACCTTCACCCATTTTGGTAATGATGTTTTGTTATTCACTAAACCACAGCAGCCTAAATTATTTTCCTCCTTAGTGAAGCCAGTGTTCCTGTTCTGACTGAAGGGAATTTTCACTTTTTCACTAAGTTGTTTAGATCACACGGGGGCTTTTTTTGTTTTGACACAACCAATGAAATGGCAGAAGCCAGAACTCACTGAGATGCTTATGGCAGGCCCTAGTGATGTGTTACAATTTAATGGAAAACCCCTCATTAGCAGATGCATGTTACCCTAAGTCATGATCCTGCAGTTACCCAGTAATAAAGCCTGCTTTGCGGAGACTGGCCCTGTGACATGGGACTCTTGCATTTGTGGTGTGACTGGCACATGAACTTTCGTTTTGACAAGACATGCTCAACACAGGAAATTCATCTCAGGCTGCTATAGCACACAATTTAACCACGGTTGCAACAGCAATTAGCAGTTTAGCTACTTGTTATATATACGTCCCAGAAGGAGAAGAACTCACTGAGCTTTCTATCACAGATATCTCAATGAGAAAAAGTAATGGGTAAAAAAATTTGTTCAGTATTAGAAAAGTAGCATTAATTACTGGGAGGTAGATATGAAAGTTGATAAGTAATGTTGAACTGAAAAGGTAAGAGAGCACTCCTGGAGTAATATGGGATTTGCTCTTTTTAATGCTAAATCAGGTAAAAATCATAGAAATTGCATTAAACATTTCACCTTAAAACCTATGACAAGTTTCTGTAAAACATCTTCTGGTTGGAATCTATATCTTTACGTCTGGAGGTTTCCAAGAGTGTCCAAGCTTGTCCAAGTGGTAGGAAACTTTTAGGGGAAACCTAGATCAAACAGACCTCATCTAATTCAAGCATCCTTGAGAAAGGGGCTCAAAGATGTTGCTTGTTAGAGTAACAGGCATCTTATTCAACTTGCTGCCATGGGGATGTCTCTTCTAGTGGTACACATGAAGGCTGAGTCGAAGTTGACTTCAACTGTTCTGATTTTCATTAAACTGGCGCCAATCAGTCAATTAGGTTGTAACTAATCAATTAAAATCCAATCACTGTCAAGCGCCATAACCAATCAGCTTATGATGGAATGTCTAAACATCAGCATGATGTCAGTGCCTGTTTCTGCAAAGATAAAAGAAGAAGGGCAGAAGAGAAGGGGTAAAAGATCACACACGAGGACTATTAGAATGTAAGCAGTGTGGAGGTCAGAATCAAGCCTAAAAGTAACCATGATGAATTGCTAATAAAGGTACAGAAAATCTTTCACAACACACCTTTTTTCCCCTCTTAGCTTCCAAGATGTCATGCACCCAAATGTTTCAGCATTTACGGTACCAGCAACAGAGTTAAAGATTAGAGCAGGACAAGATTAGCAGGACACTGATCCCCAGCTTTCTGGCTCATCCAGTGTGATGCTCTGAAGAAAACCATTAGCTAAATGTCTGAAATGTAAAATATAAAGCAAATGAAAAGAAATGAAACTTACAAAAAGAGATGAAAAGAGTTCAAAGAGAGACAACTGCACCATTGTTCTCTGTTCGTTGCGTGGAGGCTGCCTCAGATTCAGGCTTCTTTGATTGTTCTTAACGAGATTAACGTTTCGAGGAACCCTAACGATGCTCCGCTGTTAATGAAGGCAGATCAGATAAAGGCAATGCAAGAAGATTAAAAAAAGGAGCATTAAAGGAGAAACCTTTGGAACAGCATAAAGAATGGAAAAAAAGCATCTTTGGGTTTTGAGTCTTATTTGCCATCTCTAAGCCCCAAAATGAGTTGTTTTTTCCCCCTTTGATGATGATGATAACAAATCAAACAATATTTGAGTATATAACAAAAAAAATCCATTTTTTGGAGAATAACCATTAACATGGCTTTTGATAAAGTGTTATTTTAAAAAGGAGTGTGTGTGTGTGTGTGTGCGTGTGTGTGTGTGTGTGTGTGTTTAGACCTGGTAAGAAATTCTAATAGGTAGCTGGCAGTTGTGAAAGTAATCCCCCGATACCTCTACTGCAAAACCTTTTTCTCTGCCTCTTTCTCTGTCTGTCTTTGTGCCTTCTTCCTTCTATCACTTTGTCTTATCACTGCAGCAGCCTAATGATGATGAAGCTATGGACTCAGCAAAGGAGTCAGAAGAGCATTACCTATGTTCCAGATACACACACACACACACACACACACATGTGCACCCCGTTTAATGGTTCTGAGGTGAGTCTGGTTTATGCTTTCGCTATCAGCACAGCCTAATGTTTTACCAGTCGGTGGTTGCTGGAGTACTTTTCTATGCTGTGGTGTGCTGGGGGAGCAGCACAGCAAAGAAGGACTCATCCAGGCTGGAGAAACTGATCAGGAGGGCTAGCTCTGTGGTCGGCATGAAGCTGGACACTCTGGTGACAGTGGCAGAGAAAAGGACATTAAAGAAACTGATGGACATTATGGACAATGCCAGGCATCCTCTGCACACGGCCATTAACAACCAGAAGAGTCTGTTCAGTGACAGGTTGCTTCTCCCAAAGACAAGAACTAACAGACTTAAAAACTCCTTTGTCCCACACGCCATCAGACTGTTTAACTCCTCTCTGGAGGGGAGAGGGAGGGGAAACAGGAGGACAAAGGAGGGAACAACTAAGCTGTAGTGCCTCTTCACCTCACTGTGCAATACCTTTTGTGCAATACTTTTGTAAATAGTCAACAGTGCAATAGACTCAATACTTGAAATGTGCAATTCACTTGTATTTTTATTTTTATTCCTATTTATTCTATTTATCCCCTTTGTATATTTTATTTATATTGTCTCTGTATTTATATATATGTGTGTGTGTATAACTCTGTAACTTCTGTCGGTGCTGTGCTTTTTTGGAAATCGAATTTCCCAGAGGAACCCACCCGAGGGATTAATAAAGTTCTATCTTATCTTATCTTATCTTATCTTATCTTAATGGCTCAGTTAGACCAACAGTGATTTGGTATGGTGTGTAATTCGTGTCCGTGTCCTGTGTAGCATATGTGAGATTAGCCCTGTAGCAATGGGCAACAAGCGCTAGCTGGCTAAGCATCAGTGCCACTGTTATGGGTTAGATCTGGGCTTAATCTTGAAAAAACAAGGCTGCAGCCGCACTAAGGTAGACCATCAGAGAGGCGGGTAAGGTAAGGTTTGATGCACAGACGAATTTGGACATAGACCAAAAGGAGACCGAACATCAGAACATGGGACGTTGTGTGTGTGTGTGTGGTATATGCTTCTTTCTCTTTTGCTTAATACGATGGTTGATGTGAGAGAATTCAGACATTCTCGGAGAATTCTCCCTCAGCTGTCAGTAAACGCACCCAAGGCCACATCCTTTCATCGGTGCCCAGAATGAGTAAAACTGTAACAATGAACAGTGAACAGAACTGGCCAAAGGAAAATAACGCCATTTTAGTTGGATTTATCATTCGAGTTTCAGATTCCTGCTGAACAAAAACTACTTTTATTTTTACGGCCACATTAATTACAAAAAAAAGCTGCAACCTATTGATCATGAAACTAATCTAAACATGGACAATGACATGGGCCACACAACAAAAGTTACAAAAACATTTATTGGATATTTACATCTACCTGATAAGGTGGCTGTAGCACAGGAGGCAGAGAAGGTCATCTAGTGATGGGAAGGTTAGTGGTTCGTTCCCTGGTTCTCCAGTATTCATGGGAAACCCAAGTTCCTCTCTGATGCATCCATTTAAGTATGATGGATGTGTTATGTGTGTGAATGTTAGCTAGGAAGCACTGAAAACGTGGCATGTTATACAGCGCTTTGAGTTCTCTGGGGGAGTAGAAAAGCGCTATATAAGTAGTCCATCAGTCCATTTACCCAATACCTAATGATGACTAGTATACAATAATAGCAATTCCTGTGAACATGATATAAAGTAACCTAGATCACTGCTTGGATAGTGTTGAATTATTATTATATTCATTTTTTAATTTGGTTTGGTGGATATTACAGTGACATCACACATTGCAGTCAGGGTGTCCGATTAATTTATTGTGGAAGAACCATGGAGATACAACGTAGCAGCATGCTGAGACAGCCGGGGAAGGGTGAACTGTTTGATGTGTTGAGGTCCATGTAACAGTTTGGGAACTGTGCCAACTGCCCTTTTTATCCATGAAATAAAACCTGAGGTGCCTACATCAAGAGATGAGTAGCCAGATGGTAACTCTTCAACACAAAAATAAAGAGGAAAAAGAAACAGCAGCTGTGGACGTAAGCAATAACAGACCTAAACCTGTCTTTAAGTTAAAGTTTACATTTATTTCCACTATATATCATGACAGGTTATTGTTTCATAAACAGTCTTTGTAAAGACTGTGAAGCTTGGAGATTGTCACTAGCTTGTAATGCATAGTATCCAAATTATCTCTAGATTAGCTAAATTTGCCACAGTGTGTGGAGTGCTCTTCAACTGCAAGTCTTTTTGTACTGAATGATTTATAAATAGGCATAAAAAAATAGTGTTAAGCACATACCAAATAACAACCTGAGATTTTGAAAAAGACATCAAAACAAACTCTGTGTGGTTTTGTGGTTTCATTACATCTGATAAGTTACTACAGATAAGTTACTATACTATTTGCATATTATATACTATGTTGGTTTAGCTACCAAGTGTTATACAGTTAGCATTTAGCTTGTAGCTAGGTACAACTACATCGCAGATTTTCCATCCCTTATCTTCTGTTTAACCCTGTTTAGGGTTTGACGATATAAGGGCACGATATAGGGCAACAGTCTTAACCACCACTGAGCTCCTAATTAGAAGGCTGGTGGTTTAATCGCTAGCCGTTCCAGTCTTCATGCCAAAGTATCCTTGGGTAAGACACTGAACCCTGAGTTGCTCTTGATGCATCATCATAGGAAAGCACTTAGATGTAGAGAACAGTGCTTGTGTGAATGAGACATGTTGTGTGAAGCACTTTGATTGCTCGATAGAGTAGAAAAGTGCTACATAAGAACCAGTTCAGCATATTGCGAATAACAAACCCAAGAAGTCACGCTCACACTACAGAGCACCGTGGCGAATTTATAGTTGTGAAAAAAAATACTGGTCCTGTTAGTGGATGCTACAGTTTGACAAAATCTGTATACAATGAGCAATTCCATAGTAATGTCTCCATTAAATTAAGGGACTGACACAAAATCCTGTGTTGAGCGTTTTCTGCAAATACACCCTTATTCATGTTTTTAGTCCTTTAACGTATTTTGGACCTTTTCCATACAATTCAATAGAAAAGAACATATTCGACAGATATTTCCATGGGCTGAGATGAGCTGAAGTTAAAACAAAAAATATTGGTCCTTAAGGCATTCTAATGTTTGCCTAGTTTGCTAAATAACACCCATAGGGTGTGTACTCTATGCATGCATGCTGTTTGCTGCATATGTATCCCCTGCAGCAGATGGATAAGCATACTTGAGCTCATGCAACAGCTAATGAAAACAGATTTAGACCAAACAGACAACACATACGCTCACATTCGTCAAAAACATAGGCTAACGCACACAGGATAAAACCTGCACAGACACATTGTCTCCCATTAAGAGTTATGAAATCTCATTAATGTGCATTAGCGTGTTTGGGTGGGGATTTGGGTGGCGAGAAGATTGAATTAGGTCTGAGCTCAGCTCCCCTCAAAACAATTATTTGTCTGCCATCAGCCTATTAAAAATCAGCTTGCAGCGAAGATTACAGTTAGCGTGGGGGGGAAATAACAGCGACGGGAGAGCGTCATTCCATCTTTGTGGTCTTTCAGCAGAGGATAGTTACAGTCTTTGGCAATCTTGAGTCTCTTAATGAATGAGAATTGGATGATTCACGGAAAGTTCAGTGTTCACATGAGTCTGCGGCGGTGGATTTATAGATGAGGAATAAAATGAGCAGTTCCGTGTCCCTCTCTTCTGCCCCTTGTTCTGTATGTGCGCTGTGTTTTCCCAGGTCTCTCGAGCTTGCTGTTAATTCAATGCGCACGGGCGGAGGCCTAGGGGAGTCGTGCTTGGTTAAACTTCACTCTATATGTTGACTTAAGTATAGACTACTCAGCTCGTGGCAAAGTGGTGCGTGTGTAAGTGAGAAAGTAAGGAAGAAGGCTGCAAAATCAATATATTTCAAGCTTCTGATATCTCGTTGGGCAAATAATGAGATAAAAGAAAAAGAAAAAGAACAATGCAGATTCCTCAGGGATTTAGCATGCATATCTGCAAAACTTTTAGCTCTATGTGTGTTGAATGTGTGCTCCCGGGCCGTGGATAGAAATGCATGACAATCAGCCAGTAATAACACACAAGCCTCTTTAAATGTCACCAGAAAAATTTCCTGTGACACCCAGATCCAAAGCACACACACACTAACAGGGGATCATATGGACAAAGGTGAGATGATGATCAGTTGCAACAGGAGGTCCAAAGTGTGCCAAAAAATGTCAAATATTTAAAGAAGAAAATTGAGGCAAATTCAAATGCCCCCCCCACACACAAAAAAGAATAACTAACCTGAGGGACAGATGGAAAATGTTGGAAAGGAAGCAAAAGAGAAGCAGATTGTACACAGGCTTCAAGTAGCACAGCAGGGATGAGGAGAGTGGAGCTTTGAGATAAAAACAGAGACTGGCAGAGTGAGTCCCCGGTGAAAAGGCACCGCACTCAATCTCCATTCACCCTCAGCATCATGTGAACAAATGTTTACATGAGCGCCAGCAGGCAAGAATGCATCTGTTGCTTTCACTGCTATTTGGATATTTGAAGCTGCTGGAAAAAAGAAACCAAAATTAAGATTATTTGCTGAACACAAAGGACGGGAGCCATCAGTCCCGCAACATCTCCGACCTTCCTCTCGGTGCTGCGCCATCGAGCCGTGGACGAGAGAGAAAACATTTGGGGGGGGGAAATAAGAAAAAGGACAGGGAAAGGGTTCTACAAGCATCCTTTTTGACAGCCTTTCTACCTGGACAATGGATGTGTAATAGCCCCACTTTGCAGCCCAAATAGCTAAAGCAGACAAACAAAAAGCGGACAGTGTGTACACACTGTCACAAAGGCCTTCGTCGGAACTGGAAAACCTTTTAAAGTGCAATTCCACAATGAGCCAGTAGCCTAATTGTATCTCTGATACCTGCTAAAAAATGCTTTGAATGCTGTTTTTGAATTTTTGCCTGTTGAATTAATCTGCTGCACAGATTCCTTTCAGAGCATAATCTGGAACACCGAAATGGAATTCTAGGTAAATCTTTACTGTTGTCTTAAGACAAACCATAAGTTTGTTAGCAATTTCTTCTTATGCTGTGCAGATGATTTATGTTGTTGTGCCGCAAGATTAATTGATTTACATTTCTATAGCAACAGACAGTAGCCAAACTGATCCCAATGCTCATTTCAATTCACCAGTAAGCCTTGAACGGAGCAGAGATGTGTTCTGCCACATACACTGTTAAACTGCTTCTCTTCCTGCCACATGTACTTACATTTCTCCCACTTCAATTACAGACCCAAATATTGATTTATGCAGCACAAATGAGGGAAACGAAGCCAGTGGGGTATTATAAAGATGCTCTGATTTGATTTTGCTGGAGAATCAAGAATATAATTAATGTGAATGTGCTCTTTTTTGTTATGACTATCTGAGGGTTTCACTCATTTCTGTAGCTACGCACAGAAACTGGAAAAAGGGGGAGAAAACACCACAACTTGAGATAGAAGTATTCAGACAAATCATTGATTGCACTACAAAAATGCTAATAAAACACATCTATGCCCATTTCCTAACATAATTAGCTAAAATCTCCCCCAACAACAGGGACACTTTTCAGCTGAAATGACCATTTGTGCTCTTATGAGGCATGCGATCCCCGTGCCAGTCCATGTAATTATTGTTTCTCTTATGGGGCATAGACAGCTATTGTTATTCACACTCGCACCATATTCTACTGTACCCTCTCCGCATCAATGACTCGTGAAATCGACTCATCAGTAATAGGTAGGTACAGAGACGAAGCGGGAGAGAATGGAAGAGGCGAGGGATACAGAAGTAAAATAATACATAGGGAGACAGAAGAGTGAGAAAAATAAAAGAAATAAAAGCAAAGTGAGAGCCTCCCAATGAATACCTGGTGAGTCGGCTGATAATACAGGTTATCATGATGCTCGGCTCCTTTTATGAAATTAAGCTGTTTTACAGGATGGAGGATAAAGGGTGAAAGTACAAAGAGAAAGAAAGGGCCATGCCTCAGACATTGCTGAATATATGAAGGATGGTATTGGAGGCCAGGTATTGATCGAGGTAGGCATCAGCTCAGCTCTGGAGAGCTGATCAGATGCCTTGAAAGAGGCTTAGCATGCGCGCGCACACACACACACCGCACTGGTGTGAGTCAATAGTAAGGTATCAGCCAGAGTGCTAATGCAGTGTGGTCGTACTGTAGATCCAGATTGGGAGAGCCTTTTTTTTTTACCCACAGAGTTAGGATGTTTCTTTCCTTTCCTTTTTTTTTTTTTTTTTAAAGATGACTCAAAATGAGAACTAGACAGAAATCAGTAGATGCATTTTATATATAGTTTCTACTGCCTGCTAAGATTTTAGACTGTGCACCGTTGAGCCTTTCTCCAAACCTCATGATTAGAAATGTCTGCAACTTGAGCCCACTTGCGATAACAAAAGAATTCATGTTCAATAATTAATGACACAGCTGAGGAAAATGATACTTGCTTATAATTTATTAAGTTTCTAATACCCTGAAATACCTGTTAATCTGATTCATCAGACTATTTGATCACCGTTGAAAGAAGATTGCAGACAAGCGAAGACCTGTCAACATATTTTCATTTGGGTGCTGCTGAACTGAAGCCTCACAAAAGATCATCGAAACATCACAAATCCTAAAGACAACATGTGCCAAGTACAGCCCAGTGAGAAGAGCACAAACAAACAAAAATCTACAAGAGGTTGGTAGCTGTGACAGGATAGTAACATTGATGCTATTACCCTTAGCATATCCGTAATGTTAGCTAGCTGTTGGGATTTTGGTCAAAAGAAAATAGTTGCCTGATCAAACTGCTCAAAATAAGGTCTGTAGATTCTTTTTTGAAGTAACTAGGTCTTGATTTCTGAAAATAGACACCAGATTTTGAAATGTGCTGCTCTCTTACTTTGCTAAAAGGTGAGTGCTGCTCTGTTATATCTATTACGCTTCTATTATATGGTGGCCCTGAGAGGTCTAATGCACTCCAATTTAAGAAAACACGAGCAAATAGAAAAATGTAGCAAGAGTGCACAAAACACAATGGAAGCTGAATGAAACATAGAGACCAAAAAACACGTGAAGGTGTTTTTTTTTTAAAGACAATAACATGACAAAACAGCTGTGCAAGTGACAGAAACCAAAACATGCTTAAAATATGTGGACAATTTTATCACATGATTCATGATTAGGGATTGATACCGGTGTCCGGTGCCATGATGTACCGGTTCTGACATAAACGGTAGTAACCAGACCGAAAAGCAGCGCACATTTCGGTGCTTTATTTCAGTGCTTTTTTTCCTGAGCTGTGATACACTTCTAGCCAATCATTTTACGTTTCCGAGGATAGTAGGCGGGTCCAGGTACATACGTTCTTTTAGAGCAGAGCTACAGATTAAAAATGCACAAGGCGAAGCGGTCAAAAGTCTGGCTGTACTTCACAGCAAAATATGCAAACTCAGCAGCCTGCAACAAGTGCTTTAAGCTGATACTGTGATATTGTCAAAGGAGGTAACACCTCAAATCCGATGAAACACCTGGCGACGCATAGCCTTTTTTTTTAAAGCCCAGAAATGTGCCGTATTTGATAGCTTGCTGCGAGACCTCACACCGAGCGCATCTACTGCGGGTGGGTTGCCTGTTATGCAACATCCCCCAAAAACACGAAGAGGAGAGTCCTGGCCCCTAGCCCTGCCAGTGTAGCAGAAATGATGAGGATGATGATGCAGCAGCAGCAGCCGTTCTTCTCTGCGTGAGTAGCTTAATGTTGTTCGTGTGTAATTTACGTTGAGTAGGCTAACCACGTTATTACATTAATGCACGTAAGGTGAACTAGCAAACATCATCATAGCTACATGCGGCAGATACTCCCTTCACCCTGGCCAAAAAGGCTAAAATGACCAAAGAAAAAGTGGGAAACAGTTAAACATGAGAGGTTTTTGGACAAAGTTTGTGTTTTTTCCATTGTTTAAGCACTGCTTCCAGCCAAGAGTGATACCATATATGCCCCACAGCTGCAGAAAAGGCTAACATTGTTATCTTTTTACAAAAAACAGCTGAGCATGAGAGGTTTTTGCACCAATTTTGTGTTCTCCATTCTTTAAGCACCGGTTTGAGCACCGTTTGAGCACCGGCACCGTTTCAAAAGTACCGATTTGGCACCGGTATCGGATAAAACCTAAACGATACCCATCCCTATTCATGATGTAGATTTATGTTTGGTAAATAGATTGGTTCTTATAAAGTGCTTTTCTACTCTAACTGATCACTCAAAGTGCTTTTTATGCAACTTGTGTGGATGGATGGATGCATTGTGGTGAATATCTTAGCGAATGATACTTGGCATGCAGACTGGAGACCCGCTCTGCCTCCAAAACTACAGCCATGCTATTAGCCATTTACTCTTAGCTTGTAGCTTCCACTGCTCTTCTGCCAAGGCTTAAGTTAAACGAAAAGCGAGACTTTATTGAGGTTGAAGAAATCCAGAGAAGATAAAAAAATCAAGCCAAGATAAAGGGCAATGCATAGGCAGACAACAGTATGATGTGAAAAAGAAAGTAAACTCAGGCTTTAAACAGACACAGGAGGTAATCACTGATATGGGAAACACCAGGGTAAAAACACAACTGGAAAACAAACTAGAAAAAACACACAAGAGAATGAAGCTGCCAAAACAAAACAGGAAGCAACAAAAGATGGGGACACCTAGCACAAAAACTGAGACTTGACGGTAAGACGATGGGACACGGGAAAGGCAGTATAACTGAAACAAGCAAGCGAATACAAACAAACTTTAGCCATCAACAGAAACTAGATAACAAAAACCGAGAAACATAAGGAAACAAACCAGGAAATACCTGCTAAAAGTACAAACTAAAAGTCAAATAGAAAATATGAATAATAACAGAAATTTAAAGTCCAAACTTTTCCAGTTATTTCAGTTCACACAGCCATGAGCAGCTAAGTGTAGGCCTACTACTTTCACACCTGTGGAGATCTTTTCTTGTCCTAATCCTCCTTGGTGTGCAGTCTCAATTTCCTTTCCACGTGACCTCCATCATGGCAGTGCTTGGTGATCTCAGTGAATACTATTTGATTGAAGGGAAGTAATCAGGCCAACGCATGTTGATTGAACTCTTTGTCTGCCTGTCCGCATTGCTAATGCATATACAGAGTGCATAATGTACAAACGCTTAATTCTTTATTAGGAAGAACATTTGTTATGTTAACATTTGATTAAAGCCGCAGATTGGCGCTGTAGTACTGCTCTTTCTTTCTTTTCACAATTCCTGGTCTTCTTTTCTTGCTCGTATCTTTCCATCAGTCCTCACTTTTTAAAAATACAGTGGTCCCAATACCACCTACACCTCTGATGGTGATGACTCATAGAAGAATGGATATTGGTCCAGTCAGGGCGGAGCAGAATGGGCTCAGAATTGAGATGATGGAAACATATGTGGGGAGAGCTGATTCACACAAATGGTGCATAAAGGCCAGCGTACAAAAGCTCCAGCTGCCTGTGAGCACATCCAACAATGCACGCACAAGCTGCTGACAGCGCACTGAGGAGCTACAAATTAAATCCCCGCAGGACGCATTATAGAAATGTCACATATCCATGACAATGCTCACCCTAGTAACTGACCAACAGCACCGTCTGTGTCGACCTGATTTATAGGTAACTGTGAACTTGCGCCTGTGTGGGGGTCAGTTCTCCTGATTGATCTACCTCTCTCCATCCTCTCTCCATCCTAGGTCAGAGTTCAAGAATGGCCATTCTTGAACTCCTCAATAGCAAGAAATCAACACCCAGAGCCATAAATCGACAGCATAGTCTATATTTTGGAAGTTGCTAGTACTGTATGTGTGTGTGTGAAACCTTTCCAGATTTCAGGTACCCCTAAATAATTCAGCAACACTGCTCTCTGCCTTGGAAATATTAGATGAAATATTGGAATTGCAAGTGAAATCACGGCACAAACATGAAGGGTGGGCTGAGACAATATGGGGAAAAAAATAGAAGAGGTTACTTTTGACAATATCTAGACTCTCAAATCTCATATCTTCACCTCAAAAAAAGAGTAATAAAATAAAGCAGCAGCTTATTGTTTTTGCTCACTGCATTTCTTGTGTAAGGATTCCTTTGGATATCTGATATGCAAACATGCCATCTCTCTTTGGAGACCCAGTTCAAAATAAGTATATGCATGTATGGATAAACTCTCCACAGATAACAATAGATGTGATATGCTCTGCTCATTTAATTGTGGATGTTAATTGGTCACTATATCCTCCACTGCAGTCGTTTATGGATGTGCACCCCCGTGTTGTGTGGCTTGAATTTAATTTCCCTTGGATAGAGCTGGGCGATATGAGATTTTTTCATATCACGATATGTTTTTTTCATTTCAGGCGATAACGATATCTATCACGATATAAGCCAAATAACTATATTTGTAAGATTTAAATGTGCCGTTGCTCACAAGTAAAATGTGAAATAATCAGCAGCTTGTTTTTATTTAAATATTTATTTCCCATAATAAGTTCAACAGGGTAGATGTACTTAAGGAACATGAGACTTTTTCAGATAAATAAAGGCAAATATTGCAAACTACACAAAAGGCAGCCGCTAAAGCGTTTAAGTTTCAAAATAGAACAAACGAAACAGACTAAATTGTCAATTCCACTTAGAAACAAAATATTAATTCTAAAAATAAATCTTAGTTTGTTTTACAGAAGAACAGACAAAACTGACTAACTTTTGTCAATATCAAATAAACTGAGAACTAAAAGGAAATTCTCAATCTCTCCTTGTTGTATAGCTGAGCTTTTCAAACAGTTTTAACAGTTACTTTAGTCTGACAAAAGCCGAATGACGAATTAGCGCTTCCAGTCAGAGACTGAGGCTACGTCCACACGTACACGGGTATTTTTGAAAATGGAGATTTTCCATTTTCATTTTAAAAAATAATCCCGTCCACACATAAAGGCAGAAATGAAGGAAAACGCTGCTATGAACATGCCAAAGCAGCAGGTGGCGCTAGATTCCTAACCGTGCCGAAATGTTGGCCAATCAGAAGTCTAGAAGCCTCGGTGGGAAAAAGTAAACAAAGCTGGGGCATAGAAGCAGAACAGAGTCGTATGTGTGGACGGACAGTAACTGTGTGTATATGTAAGCATTTAAACACTGCAGAGAGTAGAATTAACAGTAACAGTATTGTAGAAATTCATTTCACCGAAACAATAACGTGGCGCACAGTGTGACGCATGCACCAGTTTATTGTATTTCCAGACTTGCTTTCGGCACAATTTACAGTGCACGCTACTCTGTTTTTTGTCAGACTTGAAATAGCGGAAATACCTTCACACTACGGAACTTCTATGGCTCTTCCGTTTGACAATCTCTCCGGCATTGGAACCATCATCTGTTTTCTCTTCGGTCACGCTCGGTTGATTTTTCTAGTCGGCACACTCATTTCCTCCATTACGCGCTGGCTCCATTACCCGCTGGCTGCTTCCCAAACAAACACACGTGCGGCTTGGCACTTGTGCTGTACGTAACAAGTCACGCGACGTGACGCTGCGGCCGTGACGCTGCGGCTCTGCGCTACTTAATTTGGATTGGCTGACCTTTTTTTTTTTTTTTTTTTTTTGAGGACAAGAGCGGCGAGGTCTATCGCGATAGCTTAATTTCTCTATCGAGTAAAAGTTATATCGCGATACATATCGTTATCGTTCTATCGCCCAGCTCTACCCTTGGAGTATTAAAATGGTAAATGGCCTGTATTTATATAGCGCTTTACTAGTCCCTAAGGACCCCAAAGCGCTTTACATATCCAGTCATCCACCCATTCACGCATACATTCACACACTGGTGATGGCAAGCTACATTGTAGCCACAGCCACCCTGGGGCGCACTGACAGAGGCGAGACTGCCGGACACTGGCGCCACCGGGCCCTCTGACCACCACCAGTAGGCAACGGGTGAAGTGTCTTGCCCAAGGACACAACGACCGAGACTGTCCAAGTCGGGGCTCGAACCATAAATACCATCATATTGTGTCATTGTATTATTATCCCTTCTGGGCTGTTGCCCAGAGCAGCATGCTGTAAGTGTTTTGTGGTGTAATGCTCAAAACTCCTGTTTCGGCTTTGCTCGGCTCTGAGAGCCTCCAAAGCATCATGAGGGATTTCACGACGATTTGGGTGAAACTGTGAGTCTGCTCGGCCCTTTGATCTGTCCTCTTTGTTTATCCTCCTTTAAAATCAGCCTTCCCTCTCCCTGCCTGCCTCTCGCCATCCACTCTCTATCCATCCCCTTCTCTCCTTTTCATGTTGGCACCTCAGAGTGGGAACCCCTGGCTGAGGAAGCTGCCAGATACCCAGGTAGCCTGCCGGCCTTGCCCGGCATCATCATTTTTGTTTTGACGCGTTCAACCTCAGGCAATAACGCTCACCCTGTGCCACTCTCCTTCCCTTAATCTGTCTCTGTTTTCAACCCTGCAAAAATCCGTCCTTCATGCCACCCCTCGCTCTTTATCTCCCGCTCTCACCCCCGCCCCCAGCTGTTGCCAGATGTTGGCCTCAGTCACACTTTCATCTGATCTTCCCCCTCCCACACCAGCAGAACTTTTCCCCTGCACACCACACCTTTTATGTCCTCCCTTTCCAATTCAGAAACAGACAAGTGTTTCACATTTTCCTTTACAATAACACTTATCTCTACCAGGTTCTCCACCTTCCACCCAAACCACTCGCCCAGTGCCCTCATACCCTCTGATCAATAGCTCTCACATGGAAAACAAACAGCAGCTGAAGCCAAACACTTGTCAGGCTACAGTGCACAGTGGTGCTTTTCCTCACAGTCTAATGCAATGACTAATTGGATTTAGAATTGATTTGGGGGTGGGCGGGGGAATTGTCAAGTAGTGTGGAGAGAAAGAGGAAAACTGAGAGGGCTAGAGATGGATGCCTAAAAGCAGAGCTGCAAGCCACTTCAGTCAGACAGCTCCAGCTGCTGCTACACTCTGGTGACACTGTGCTCACATGGCACTTTATAAATGCCACCTCTGACCTAGCAGGCTAAAAATCTGGTATGGGGCTGACAGACGTACCAGTAGAAGCAGCTGTAGGCAGTAGGTGTCTGTTTCACCTTACTTCTGATGACTTGAACTCTTGAGTTGAATCTCTCAACCATGTGTGTAACCTTAGAGACATTTAATGGAATTATCTGACAAATAATACAGCCTGCTGAATGGTGCACACTTTCCAAGAACTTTGATTGGAATTACAGCTACAATATTAGAAGTGGCAAAATCGACACTTTGGTACATCCTGAGAAAGAAAGAAAGTAGTGGTGAAGGCAGACCTAGATGTCCACGGAAGACAACGTGGTGGATGATCACAGAATCATTTCCATGGTGATGAGAAACCCCTTCACAGCAGCCAACCAAGTGAACAACACTCTCCAGGAGGTAGGCATATTGATAACCAAGTCTACCATAAAGAGCATTAAAGGAAATACAGAGGGTTCACTGCAAGGTGCAAGACACTCATAAGCCTCAAGAACAAAAAGGCTAGATTGGACTAAAAAATATGTTTAAAAAAAGCCTGAAAAAACATTCTTTGGACAGATGAAACCAAGATCTACATCTAACAGAATGATGGCAGAGGCAGTGTGATGGCTTGGACACTAGTGTTTACTGATGTGACACAGGACAGAAGGAGCTGAATAAAGTCTGAGGTTTTCAGAGACATACTGTCTGCTCAAATCCAGCTAAATGCAGTCAAATTGATTGGGCGGCGTTTCACTATACAGATGGACAATGACCAAAAACATACAGCCAAAGCAACCCAGGAGTTTATTAAAGCTAAGAAAAGTATGTAAAGAATGTATTTATAAATGTCCAAGTCATTCACCTGATTACAACCCAATTAAGCATAAATTTCACTGATTGAAATGATTGAAATGAAGGGCTTGAAATCGGTAATGTACTGAACCAAAATTTGAAAAAAGTTATTTCTGTCTAAATTTTTCTGGAGCTAATTGTATGTTCACTAATTCTAGATTAAAAAACAAATATACAATCATCTGTCTGTGTGATTAATGCTCGCTACATTAAATGAGACAAATCTGATTTGAGGAAAACATTGAGACAGAAAAACAAAGACAACAACGTAGACACTGAGTTAAAAAACTCTGAGTTTCTCACCATCTACAGGGAGTGCAGAATTATTAGGCAAGTGAGTATTTTGTCCACATCATCCTCTTCATGCATGTTGTCTTACTCCAAGCTGTATAGGCTCGAAAGCCTACTACCAATTAAGCATATTAGGTGATGTGCATCTCTGTAATGAGAAGGGGTGTGGTCTAATGACATCAACACCCTATATCAGGTGTGCGTAATTATTAGGCAACGTCCTTTCCTTTGGCAAAATGGGTCAAAAGAAGGACTTGACAGGCTCAGAAAAGTCAAAAATAGTGAGATATCTTGCAGAGGGATGCAGCAGTCTCAAAATTGCAAAGCTTCTGAAGCGTGATCATCGAACAATCAAGCGTTTCATTCAAAATAGTCAACAGGGTCACAAGAAGCGTGTGGAAAAACCAAGGCGCAAAATAACTGCCCATGAACTGAGAAAAGTCAAGCGTGCAGCTGCCAAGATGCCACTTGCCACCAGTTTGGCCATATTTCAGAGCTGCAACATCACTGGAGTGCCCAAAAGCACAAGGTGTGCAATACTCAGAGATATGGCCAAGGTAAGAAAGGCTGAAAGACGACCACCACTGAACAAGACACACAAGCTGAAACGTCAAGACTGGGCCAAGAAATATCTCAAGACTGATTTTTCTAAGGTTTTATGGACTGATGAAATGAGAGTGAGTCTTGATGGGCCAGATGGATGGGCCCGTGGCTGGATTGGTAAAGGGCAGAGAGCTCCAGTCCGACTCAGACGCCAGCAAGGTGGAGGTGGAGTACTGGTTTGGGCTGGTATCATCAAAGATGAGCTTGTGGGGCCTTTTCGGGTTGAGGATGGAGTCAAGCTCAACTCCCAGTCCTACTGCCAGTTTCTGGAAGACACCAGTTTCTGGAAGACACCTTCTTCAAGCAGTGGTACAGGAAGAAGTCTGCATCCTTCAAGAAAAACATGATTTTCATGCAGGACAATGCTCCATCACACGCGTCCAAGTACTCCACAGCGTGGCTGGCAAGAAAGGGTATAAAAGAAGAAAAACTAATGACATGGCCACCTTGTTCACCTGATCTGAACCCCATTGAGAACCTGTGGTCCATCATCAAATGTGAGATTTACAAGGAGGGAAAACAGTACACCTCTCTGAACAGTGTCTGGGAGGCTGTGGTTGCTGCTGCACGCAATGTTGATGGTGAACAGATCAAAACACTGACAGAATCCATGGATGGCAGGCTTTTGAGTGTCCTTGAAAAGAAAGGTGGCTATATTGGTCGCTGATTTGTTTTTGTTTGGTTTTTGAATGTCAGAAATGTATATTTGTGAATGTGGAGATGTTATATTGGTGTCACTGGTAAAAATAAATAATTGAAATGGGTATATATTTGTTTTTTGTTAAGTTGCCTAATAATTATGCACAGTAATAGTCACCTGCACACACAGATATCCCCCTAAAATAGCTAAAACTAAAAACAAACTAAAAACTACTTCCAAAAACATTCAGCTTTGATATTAATGAGTTTTTTGGGTTCATTGAGAACATGGTTGTTGTTCAATAATAACATTATTCCTCAAAAATACAACTTGCCTAATAATTCTGCACTCCCTGTATAGCATGTGCTTTTGTCCGTGGGTGGATGTGAGGTTATTGCCAAAGGGATCCGTTTGCAAGCACCTTATTACACTGATGGGCTGAAACTGCGGATTCAGATTATACTTATTGTCAAGAGAACTATCTCCTTAGACAACATAATTCTGCTAACAATAGCCACTGATTACACCCATCATTTATCTCTGTAGAGGCCAAGTCTCTCTCTTTCTGATGTCACCGTGTGTTCCAGTGCATGTTAAATGCAAATTAAGAAAGGAAAGTATGTAGGTATCAGTTTATAAAGTTGTGTTAGCACCAGATGTGAGGCGGGATCAAGTGTGAAAACCTGTGTGCCAGTTTGGTTTCCTGCAGGTTTTAAGTGTTACTGACATAACAAGGACAATGATACATGACCTTTCACTATTGGTGTGAGTCAGGACACGATTGGGGGAAGGGTGGTGTCATTTGGCAGTTACCGTTGGTGATAATGTGGAGGTCGCAGCTATCTACGGATGCCCAGATTTACACCACCTGTTGAGGGCCAAGTGGCTTGGCACTGCTCAGCCTTGTGTCAGAGCCGGCATTGAGTGGACGTAGCATGCTGGGTGCTGCCAAAGAGGCTTAAGCTGCGTGTGTGTGTTTAAAGCTTGGAAACAGAGAACACTTGCAGCTTGGGCACCCAGAGAAGATCAAAAAAGCCTTGCTTATTCCTATGTGCAATAAATGAACTTGACTTTGCAGACCACTGAGTGCTTGTTGTTATAGTATTGGGTTCTATTTTTCCAAATATTGTGTCACCTAAAACATTAATTTCACATACTACCAGCACAATCTGACATCTAATACTAGTTACTTTGTCTGGCTGAAACAACCTAAATAATATTTTAAAGGAAAACTGTGATGATTATTTATTATTTCATTTCTTATTCTTGGACTTTAATACAGAAGCTTTGTGTTACTGGCAGTTAAAATATTACTTACTCTCACCTCACAGCAGGACTGCACCTTTTAAAACCTGTCAGCCGGCTGAGGCAACGACATGGAGTTTGCAGTTTGCATATACAAATGCAAACTGGCTTCAACCCTCAGTTTAAAGAGATGTTACCCTTAATAGTGATCCAAAATTGTCCATAGGCAACTAATGCTGTGAATATAAGCGTGTGCTGGGTTGGCTCCAGAATCACACTGACGTCATAAAAAGCCCAAGACTAGAAAAAGCTGTCTGAAACTAGGCAATATAAACCTGTCTGAAGCTTGAGCTTCCATTATATGTATAACAAATGACATAAAACTGGACTAGAAATCAGTGGCAACAGATCTTGTGGTGTGATAAATCCAAATGTGAAGTTTTTAGTTCAAATCTTTGTCAATATATATAAGGAGGAGATCAGGAGACAGGTACAACACTGAAGGTCTACAACCAACTGTAAAACAAAGTGGAGGCTCTGTCATGGTTTGGGGAATTTGTCAAAATTGATGGAATTATGAACACAGAAAAGTACAGTTGAATTTGGAATAACCGTGCAATAACATCTGGAAAGCAATTGACTGGTAGCATGACCGTGCTCCAAAAAACACTGCCAATGCAGTAAAAGCATACCTGGATAGAAAAACATACAGTGGAACACCATCAGTGAGGGATTTGCCACTCCTCAACATTACTGAAGCAGAAAACAAAACAAAGAGCAGAGCTTTGAATGTCCTTCAGAAAGCATTGAAAACTCTTCCTGAAGACTACTTACAAGAAAGCTGCCTAAGAGAGTTCAGGTTGTGTTGCAGAATAAAGCTGGTCAAACCAAATAGTGACTTTCAAACTCATTTGACTTGTACAAACGCTGTTTTTACCTCATATACTGTTTTTTCCATGTATGTTTGCACGTTTCAATAAATTGCAGCATCCATTTACCATTTTCCTAGCAAAATTCTAAAGAAAAGAGAGGTAGCTCAGGACTTTTGCACATGACTTTCTACAGTGTACCAAATGAAATAAAGTCCTATTTAACACATTTTACTAAAAGGCACTTTTCCAAGGTTTCTTTTTTCTTACAGTGTCCACTAATGAAACTAAGTTCCACCTATACTGACTGACATCCTTTGTGCCCTCTTAAGTGTGTTCTTTCATGTCTTATCTTGTTTTCACCACGATCTCTGTGCTCAGTGAGCAAGACTTGTCTCCATGTCTATCTCCTTAGGGTGAATGGCTCTGTGATCTTCTAGAGTCCATCTTCCAGGCAGCAACTCCGGGCTCATCTATCAATGCCTACTGACACAAGCCAAACAGCAGGTTTCTCGTGTCGTCTCAATGCTCCCTATCTTTAATTCACAGTCACGCAGCAGCACACCTCACGGAGAACCTCTAAGAAACACACAAGTGTTTGTGGAAGCAAACTGAATTTTCTGTGTCCACCTGTCCCTTGGCTGCACACTTGAATTCAGCGCAATCTGAGCCAGATCACACAACAAAAACAAGCCATCCGTCTTTATCATTTTTACAAGAAAAAACCTCTCACATTCACATGTACATTAACAAGAAAACACACATTCCAGCAGTGACAGGGAGATAAATAAATGCCAAGAATGAATTAAATAAATTGAAATGAACAACATGCTCAGATTGCTGATATGCCCAACACTCCTTATCTCCCACCTCACCTGTAAAAAAACATACTGTATGGGCTGATTTGCAATTCCAGACGGAGATGTATAAGTAGAGGGAAATGAGAACGAAAAAAAGGAAATGAAGATAGGGAGATCCAGGTTAAGGGTTTCACCTAGGTTGCATTCGCTTACTCTTCTTATCAGTTGCCGTATTAGAGCTGCTGTTTTCCCCTCGTTCCCCTCACGCTTTCTCCCACCCCTCTCCTTCACGCTCAGGCAATCGTGGACTTCATGTCAGAGCAATATTGCAGCTTAGCAATGAGATGCTAGATAAATGGGTGCACCAGGAGTGTTGTCATCCACCCGTGCACGCGTGTATGTTTTCTAGACTTGATGGGAAAGCTGAGGTGATAATTATAAATGTTTGCAGAAGGAATTACAGTTCCCAGTGGGAGGATGAACCAAGATAACTGTTCTTAAGAGTGCACTGCTAAGAAGGCATAGCAAAAGGGGTGACATTTATATTCACCTAGATGAGCTGCTGATAAAATTCACAGCTACAACAGTGAAATGATGATAATATTGACTGACTGTCCTATGAGCTGAGGAGAATGTCAGTTAGACTTGAGACCCTACAGTCAGTAACAGACTAGTCTTTACCGTTCAGCGTCAAGGACATGAAACATGAAGGGCGCGATGCAAATTATTATCAGCTTATGATGACTGCATCAAAAGATGAATGTTGTTAAATAATGTAGATCATAAAGTGATTTAAGGTCCTATTAACAGGCGAAGCCGCTGCGGTTCACAGTGTTACCTCGCTGCTTTGATTCTCACCAGGCCACTGAGGCCAGCCATCACTGTCATTTTCCTTATGAAGGGTAATGAGATCAACAGTTTGACCTTTACTTACATTGTAACTTTATTAGCATCTATGGCATCGAGCCATATCTTCAGACTTGGGAAAGAGTGATTTTCTCTTATACACAGCAGGATGGGTTGTAGAGAGTGAGCGCTCTAGCTTTGAGTTATAAATGTAGCTGTACAACACCGTTGTACCACCATCAAACAAATTTGATCCTTAATGGAAGACAAAAAAACAGATAAAAGACAGTTACATTGGTGTGTCCGTCATCGGGGCTTACAAAGAGCAAAAAGAGTAAAAAAACCCAATTTGTGCATCATTTGTAGCACCACAATCAGCAGATAAAATAGTCCGGAACGACCTATTTTAAGTTATTGTCACAGTGCTGCTGAATTCAGCTGTCAATACAGAAAAGGGTGAGCATACAGGGATCAATGGTTTTTGGTTGTTTTCTTTTTTTGTAATTTCAAATGCAACATTTGTGTCAGCTAAACAAACATTAGCAATCACTCAAACAGTTTCTTTTGCATAAAGGTCGAGCTGCTGTACTTCACAGACAGAGAAAAGAATGAAAGGTATATCTACATTCAGAGATGGAGAAAGAAGGACGATAGGACATGAGAGGAAGGAGAGAGCTGGAGCTCTCAATACAAATTATTGTGGGTTTTCCCCACACTGAGCCACTACAACAGAACTTAGGTTTCTCTCACCTGCAGAATCCCACTTTAACCCATGACTGGACTCATTTTTCTGTTTAGGAAAGTTTGTATTCCCATATACAGTTTGTGTTTTTTTAACTGCAGTATAAACATAGCTGGTAGAAATTTCCTTTCAAAGACCTACTTTTTACTTTCTTACTTTGGTAAAAGTTAAAACACTGATTCAAATTGTTTTCTTGAGTAAAAGAGAAAAAAACACAGGCTCTAAAATTACTCAGAGTATTTATTAGCACAAGTATCTGTACTTCTGCTTTAGAAATGGCTGTATTTTGTCACCGCTGATGATTTCATATCTGATGATGTTCTTTCCTGTGACATTCTTCACCTGGACACCTGTTCCCAGTGTTTCTAAAACTAAAGTGATCTTCGCTAGCCCAATGAGTTAGCTCTAGATTCACTAGAGTAACTTTGCATCACTCATAGTTCGAAGTCCTTGACTGGCTTTTGAAGCAGTCTGAAACAAGCTGTTTTAGCTACCTTTAAATCAGCTTTCTTCTGATTAGCTGCCCATGCAAACAAAAGGTTGAATAGCAGGGTGGGGCTTCTGTGTTCGTAGAGTTGTCATTTACAGAGCCAAGACTATAAAAGCCCATCTGTTAGTCTTGTACACAAATAAGAAAAACGTAGGCCTCTTTTAAGATAGCTGCGAACAAGCAGTATGCATTTTTATTAAATCTGTAATACGTGTTAAAATGCAAACATTTAAATCTGCCTATCTACGTGTCAAGAGGATCTTTTATACTCATATAGCACAGAACATCTGATAGGAAACTGATTAAAACAGAAGAAATGTGCTTCTAATTACAGCAGAACCATATGGGTGTGTGTGTACACATTTTAATTGTTATTGTGAGCTATAATCAGCTAACTCTGAGCTACAGCTTTATGCACACTTTTGAGAAACCTTGTGTGCAAGCTTGTTTTCCTCATCTGAAGTGATTCTCAACTCGTCTGCTGCACTCTTAACCTCGCCGAGCCTTGATAGAGTGCAGCATGCCAATGTGTTGACACTCTCGTGGCCGTGCTGAGAAATCCCAATCACAGCCAATATCAACACACAGCTTACTGCCGCAAGCCATGTCGACTCCCTATAACTACAAAAAAAGGTACAGTGGGGCAAAAAAGTATTTAGTCAGCCACCGATTGTGCAAGTTCCCCCACCTAAAATGATGACAGAGGTCAGTAATTTGTACCAGAGGTACACTTCAACTGTGAGAGACAGAATGTGAAAAAAAAATCCATGAATCCACATGGTAGGATTTGTAAAGAATTTATTCGTAAATCAGGGTGGAAAATAAGTATTTGGTCAATAACAAAAATGCAACTCAATACTTTGTAACATAACCTTTGTTGGCAATAACAGAGGTCAAACGTTTACTATAGGTCTTTACCAGGTTTGCACACACAGTAGCTGGTATTTTGGCCCATTCCTCCATGCAGATCTTCTCGAGAGCAGTGATGTTTTGGGGCTGTCGCCGAGCAACACGGACTTTCAACTCCCGCCACAGATTTTCTATGGGGTTGAGGTCTGGAGACTGGCTAGGCCACTCCAGGACTTTCAAATGCTTCTTACGGAGCCACTCCTTTGTTGCCCGGGCGGTGTGTTTTGGATCATTGTCATGTTGGAAGACCCAGCCTCGTTTCATCTTCAAAGTTCTCACTGATGGAAGGAGGTTTTGGCTCAAAATCTCACGATACATGACCCCATTCATTCTGTCCTTAACACGGATCAGTCGTCCTGTCCCCTTGGCAGAAAAACAGCCCCATAGCATGATGTTTCCACCCCCATGCTTCACAGTAGGTATGGTGTTCTTGGGATGCAACTCAGTATTCTTCTTCCTCCAAACACGACGAGTTGAGTTTATACCAAAAAGTTCTACTTTGGTTTCATCTGACCACATGACATTCTCCCAATCCTCTGCTGGATCATCCATGTGCTCTCTGGCAAACTTCAGACGGGCCTGGACATGCACTGGCTTCAGCAGCGGAACACGTCTGGCACTGCGGGATTTGATTCCCTGCCGTTGTAGTGTGTTACTGATGGTGACCTTTGTTACTTTGGTCCCAGCTCTCTGCAGGTCATTCACCAGGTCCCCCCGTGTGGTTCTGGGATCTTTGCTCACCGTTCTCATGATCATTTTGACCCCACGGGATGAGATCTTGCGTGGAGCCCCAGATCGAGGGAGATTATCAGTGGTCTTGTATGTCTTCCATTTTCTGATGATTGCTCCCACAGTTGATTTTTTCACACCAAGCTGCTTGCCTATTGTAGATTCACTCTTCCCAGTCTGGTGCAGGTCTACAATACTTTTCCTGGTGTCCTTCGAAAGCTCTTTGGTCTTGGCCATGGCGGAGTTTGGAGTCTGACTGTTTGAGGCTGTGGACAGGTGTCTTTTATACAGATGATGAGTTCAAACAGGTGCCATTCATACAGGTAACGAGTGGGGGACAGAAAAGCTTCTTACAGAAGACGTTACAGGTCTGTGAGAGCCAGAGATTTTCCTTGTTTGAGGTGACCAAATACTTATTTTCCACCCTAATTTACGAATAAATTCTTTACAAATCCTACCATGTGGATTCATGGATTTTTTTTTCACATTCTGTCTTTCACAGTTGAAGTGTACCTCTGGTGCAAATTACTGACCTCTGTCATCATTTTAAGTGGGGGAACTTGCACAATCGGTGGCTGACTAAATACTTTTTTGCCCCACTGTATACTGCGAGACTGCAAGATGCAAAACGTGATCCGAGCCTACACGTGCACAGATGAACACGCGCACAGAGCAATGAACAGACACAAGCATCCAAGCACAAAGACATCCAGTGAATACAATGTTTTCCCATGCTTTGTATTTGATTGTTGTCAAAATAAAAGATTGTATGGAGTTAATTAAGCATATCCAGGATCTCCTTATCAATATGAATAGAGAGCCAGGAGAGATATTTTCTCACTAAAAGGCAAGATAGGTCAAACCTCTTTCCCCCTGTGCTTGTTTAGTGAGTGTAGCCATTAACGTTATCAGTACTACTTCTCTTGTCGGGACTATTTTTCCAGCTGTCTAAAAGGATTTAGGCTGGCTGTGGTTTTACCAGAATTTCAAATGTTAATAATGTCAGGACTTGTTGCCGACTGAGATTATCTTCACCTTATTCAGCCCCCCAACTTCTGCTACATATATACATTCACTGATACACGGTAACGGAGAGAGCAGAAGAGAGAATGAACAATTCATGACAGTAAGTGCACTTATTGGTTTTCCTTTTTTTCAGATATGTAGGGTTGTGATGTGATTTCGTTTAAAGCCAGACCCAAATGCAGACAAAGAGTAAAATGAAAAGCCGCCTTTATTAAGAGCTAATACAAAATTGCAATGTGAAAAGACAACTTATCCAAAAATACAGGAGTTTAATTCAAAACAAACAAGCAAAATAAAAAATAAAAAATTAATAAGATCAGAATTAGGATGACCAAAACATGAGGGAAACGAGAGATGAGACAACAGAGGAAAGGTGAAACAGCAGACAATCAAACAAATAAAACAGGGTAGACAGGACTGTTTGTGCACAGGAGGCTGATTAAGAAAATGCAAATAGGAGGGAAACAATGCATAGCTGGCAGGAATCATGGCAACCCCGAGCAGATGTAAAACTCAAAGCAAAACTAAAAAAAACCCCAACTAATTAGCAAAGTAAATCAGGAAACGGGTGAAACAAGGAGACATAAGGCATTAGAATGAATACATGAGTACACAAGTGAACTAACTCACCAAACTCAAAGACTCAAAGTAGGAACATACATCTGCATGATGGGTTTGAATATCTTTTCTTTGAGATAGCTTTGCAACTTGTTTTCCTTTATAAAAAAAAATGGCATTAATCATACGCTGCAACATTTTTCACTTTCTACAGTACAGTTAATAAACAGTATGACAATAATGCAAATAAATATATAACTATAAACATTTGACTACACGCTTCGGCTTATAGCAGTCTGGAATCTCACAGTTACCATGTGAGTTGCATTTACCTCTGATCCCTGTAGCCCTGCACATACCACCCATGATGGCAGTTCGCCAGAACCACACAACTAAGGGCAAAGGGACCGGTAACCTTAAATAGTTGATAATATGATAATATGATCATAACTTCTAATTAAAATCACTTTCGGTCTGAACTTTAGGACCTTTTGACTGAGGGGCCAAATGACAATAGCGATTAGATTCAGATGAGAATTTCATATAATGCTTATTAATGGTCATTAGAACCTACAGTGAAGTTATTTAGAAAGACAGCATATTGTACTCTATATAATTACATACTGAGAAGCGCTTTGTATGTTTTTACATCAGTCTGACACACACACACACACACACACACACACACACACACAGAATGCTAACTAAGATCTTAATAGGTTTGTAATTTAATCCACTATAAAAAAAGAAGAAGAAGGTTTGTACGGAGGCATGAGTTGCCTCCCTTGTGGTAAATTAAGTTTTATCTCTCCTGGCCAGCTGCACTTGCTTTATTCTTATCTAAAAAAGAGGGCGATTTATGCTCATGTCCAAATATGTACAATTAAGTTTCTGACATTCAAGGAGATGGAGCACAAACACACTTATGGGCACATGCTAAAAAAAAAGCCGGCAGGGAGACAATTCTAATTAGCGTTTAGACTGATGACCTGACTAAATAATAAGCTGAAGCTTGGTGTTGGCCTCTTAGCCATAAACAGTGGTGCCAGCTGGGGGTTAAAAACAAATTGAACTTGTTATTTTCCTAACTGGGCACAATTGGCAGTGCTTTCTGAGGCCAGTCGTCTTGGCGTGTGTTAAATTAGTCCTATTGACAGCGTGTTTACCCTCTCATTCCAATCACCGCAGGCACAACTTTTGGAGCCGAGGCTTAGATTTGTGATTACATGTTTGAAATAAAAGCACAGAAAACAGGGCTCAGGAGTGACAATACAGCAAGAGTACTTTAAAATAACTGCAACACCGAAATAACAGTGCTTTTTTTTTTTCTTCAGCTAGAATTGGATTTATCTCTCCCTTGTTTGCTTTTAAATAGCTAGAGGCACCACTGCTCACTGACTATAGCTAAATTAAGGCTTTTGCATGCTAACCTGTTGTTCTGGTAACTGCTTCAATTGAATCTGTAGAAAAGTTTGTCATCCAACACACAAACTGGAAGTGATTGCCATCCCAATCGATAAGGACTAGATTGGATTGGACTAGATAAGTTTATGAGTTCTTCTGAGATGAGTAAACATCAACTGGACTTTCCAAAATGGCTGACCGTGACCAAATTTTAAAAAAAAAGACTTCAGCAGAGAGTGAGCCACATAGCCGAGTGTGAACACTCCATTTCACACCTACACCGGCATGATTAACGAACTGCAGGTGGTCGACTTTGATAACGCCGCAAAGCCCGATGGGAGACAGACCCTCTAACACGGTTAAAAGGCAGAAAGTGGGGAGGAAATAGAGACTAAAGTGGGCCGGAAAGGAGAGGCTTCTAAAGGTAAAAGGCAAGCTGTAAAAGCCGTTGTCAAGGCTTTTAGAGCCATGTTATTTGGACTACTTAGCCCAAAATGCTCCGCACGGCAAAGTGCGATGCTGACAGAAATCCCATTCACGCCAGCGGAGGGAAAGTAATGGGCAGCATTAACAAGAAAGGCCCTTAAAGTTTTCAGGGTGTTTATTATGAGACGGGAGACGCAAATGTGTCCCAGAAGCCATTTCCCTATTTATCTCCACATATCTGTGTGTGTGTGCGTGTGTGTCTGTCTGACCTTGAGGACCTACACAGTAAGTGAATCCAGACACCCTTCCCATGTGGATTTTATTCATATATTCCTTCATAAGCACATGTGCTCACACACACGCAGAGAAAAAAAACAAACCAAAAAAATCAGCTTACAGCTCTGGATCCATTCACACGCTTTGGCTGCTGCACCGGCGTCCCAAAAGACATTCTCATATTTTGAAGTGAATATCTGTTTGAGCTGGCAGAGCACCAGACAACTGCATAATGTTTGGAGATGAAGAGAAAACATGACAGAGAGCAGTGTTAAAAAAGCCCATGTCCTTTCCTCTCGCTTTCCTTCCCTCATGGTCGTTTAAGGCTGCTGGTATTTTTGGCTCACTTGTTTACAGCGTTCTAGGTGCAGTCTCACCCTGAGTCACTCCATATTTAGACTGATATTCAACCAGAAGCAAATGCACCTTCACCTGTCACTTTGTCACTGCTCATCCTGACACTTATTGAATGATGGAAAGGCTTTTTTGTTATCCTCATGGCTGTAAGCAAGGGTGACAAACTCTGGGTTCATGAGCACCCCCTCGCACGAAAAGAATCTGGCCTATCATCAAAATCACCTTTTTGATTGCCTCTTTTTTACTTTATAAGGAAGGTGCTTTCATTTATATCGCTAGTTTAAGCTTGAACTCAAGTCTTAAAGTTACCTGTTGAAGCCCGTGGCACGATCTCAGAACCAATGTGCAGCACAATGCAAGTTTTCAGAGGTTACCTGCAATGTGCATTCTGTGTAGGGCTGCGTAAATCACAGGGGAAACAAGTAATCTGTGCTTTCATTTTGGGAATGTCAGCTTTTGGACAAAGCACAGCATGGTGAAAAAAGTGTGTGTAAGACTGGTGTGTAAACATCTACAGACTGCAGTGCACTGTGCAAAGTTACACAAGTGCCAGCTGGTACTAGTAAAAGCTTATTTTTCATATACACTGGTAGTATATTTAAACTACCAGTATTAGCTTATCTAGGTCGTGTGTACAGACCTACATCGTGCATTGAAAAAACTTTGTGCATATTTGCAGATGTCCACAGCACCTTTGCATTACTAATCCACTGTTCTCAAACCCTGTGTAGCTATTTTCACTAATTTTAGTGAAAGTGTGATGCTGCAGCCTCTATTTCGTGAACAGTCCACAGTCGGTGTAGCCAAAGGGTAAGTTGGCTGCTGAATACAAAGTCCGTGTTAGAGCCAGCAGCTCCAGCTTTTCAAAACCATCATACATCATCAGTGTTCAGCAACTGCTGATGCACATCAGACTGAATAGCTGAATCACTAAATTAAATCGTGTGTCACTAAAACAAATAAAATAAACAACACTAAATTGGATGATTGTAATATTTTATTGTGACTAATGCCACTGCTGCCTGGGAATCCTACACAGCTTTTTTGCTTCAACATGACTCATGTACTGTTGGGCTGTTCCTTTGAGTCTCAGCACAGAGTAAAAGTAGCAGAAAAAAGATGTGTAAAAAAGCTTTTACTGCAATTCCATTTTTTCAGTTCAATTTAATTTGATTTTATTTACATAGCGCTAACTTACAACCAGTCACCTAAAGCTGCTTTATATTGTAAGGTGAAAAGCCTACAATAATACAGAGAAAACCCAAACAATCAGATGGCCCCATATGAACAAGCAGTTGGCGAAAGTGGGAAGGAAAAACTTCCTTTTAACAGGAAGAAACCTCCTGCAGAGTCAGGCTCAGGGAGGGCTATCTGCGGTGCCTTACTGCAACCATCTCAGTGTAATTTTCACCAGTAAAAAAACAAAAAAGTCACAAAATATGACAAAATCGATATTTACAAATTCCAAACTGTACTACTAACTTTACTACACTCCTCTTTATATACGTATATGATAATCAAATAGTAATATAACAGTCTTTGCCTACATCAGTGACACATTTTAATATATATTTTTGTTTAATTTAAAAATTATAAATAAATGTGAGAGAATGACATCATCCACCATTATTTAACCAGTGGACATTATCCTTGCTTTTATTTTGAAAGTTCACTTTTCATTCAGCCTTTTGGACAGACTCCATCTCTACCATCCTGGACTGCTGGTAACACACACATATATACACCCACAAACACAAACACAATATAAATCTGCTGAAAACAAATCAAAACCAACTCTCCTCCAGAAAACAGGCCAAGCAGAGGAAACTCACAACAAGCAGCTAGTTTGACTGACAATCCATTACATCTGCATCCTCTAAAAAGCTGAAATAAACACCTTTTGTTTGTTTTTCAATATATGTTATTAATTTTTGGTTGATGGTTTGATATCATCTTTGTCAAGTCTGTAACATTTGATTTATTAAGGGTTCTTTTTGTTTTGTTTTGTTTTCATTTTGTTTTGTTTTTTTTGGGGGGGGGGGGGGGGGGGGCTTAATGTAAGATTCATTAGTGTGTTTGTGTGTGTTTTTATTACACATTTTTTCTACTGTTATGTTATTATTGATAGCAAAACAAGTGGAAATAGCTTTAGCTTTAGTGGAATTTCTTTTGAAGCAATCTTCTCACGTGTCGCTGTGGCCTCCTACCAAAACATTTCACTCTTTCTACACTGCCAGAAACAGCGATCCCTTTGTCGTGGTGTCTGTAATGATCTGTGATTTCGGTTATAAATCCTTACTTCTTCTTCTCGCTTTGTGTTATTTTTTTATTCTGTGCCTCCTGCGTTCCCTTTGTCTTTGTTTTATTTTGAAGTTTTGTTCCTCATGGGGCGTCCGATATTTCTGCTTCCCTCCTTCGTTCTCTTCCCCACCCTTGAGTGAATCACCTGTTTGTTACTACCCTCCTCTCCGTAGAGTGTAGCGCAGTCCGTTTTCATCGCTCTGGGCATCACTTAGCGCTGGTTTGTCAAAGGTACTAGCAGGGCTCATTGATGTGAGCCTTGCCAGGTGTCCCCTGGGCACCAGGTAATGAGATTAGTAAGGGGGATCTGTCGCTGACAACTCAGCTTTTATCAGAGTGTGTGGTATGACACTGTATTTCTCACTAACTAGGCAGCTCATTCTCTTTCTCTAACAATACTTTCTTTAAAGATATAACACATTTAGGTATCAACTTGAAAGAAAGGCAGATATTAAAACAGAGGTCACAGGTCAAATGTGACATGATTTTAGAATACAAACTGTAATTTAGATTCCCCATATACCAGTATCATTTCCTAAATGCTGATTACACTACAGGATGTGGACACGTTTTTTAAACCGTGTCTATTCCCTCAGTGTTTGTCACGTAGTTTCTACTCCTTTATGTTCCCAAGCCTCTTCTTGTTGTTTGCCTCTGCATACGTCTGGTATCCTTTTTAGAAAAACTCCTTTAGTGAAGGCAAATTTCAGCTCGTCTGTCCCCAGCAAAGACATCCGCTTTTTTACACACAGCCATAATTGGCATCCTCCTTTAATCTTGTTAATCTGTTTCCTTACTTTTTCATCTCATTTTCTCTCCATCAGCCTTTGTATCTAAATGACAAGTTCACAGCAAACGATGTGATGGCGCTGTGATTAGCTTTCATATGAGAAATACTCAGTGTACTGCCTCATAATACTACGTAATAGAAATTATAAATAAGCCACCCATAGAGTAATGCTGGTTTTATCATTAGCTGAAGTAGAGTCTATTTCACTTTCCCGGAGGCAGGTGACATTGCCTCTCATTTGTGCTGCAGGGAATGGTGTTTACTAAAGCAGGGCTGGGGCACTTTACAATCACCTGTACCAGCATTACGCATTCATAAGTGCAAGCAACATAATGGGAAATGTTATGGATTGTTTGAAGCATGTCCTCAACGGGATAATTGTGGGCTGAAACCTGCAACAGGCGGATAGGCTCCGATATTTGAAATGTACTCTTTCACAAATGGCAGCGCTTTCCTCTAAACAGATCTACACACACGGGCGCACAGAACTGCAGTCATCTGACGTTCAGCCTTCATAAAACACATCCAAAAATAGTCCAGTGTTATCATTTTAAACCCTGCATTAGATTGATGGTTTTTTCAATCTGATAAGCTAGACCACAGCTCATTTATCTTGACTGTCATGGTCCTCACCATTCCTCAAAATTACAGTCCTGCTTTCATTAGATTTTTATGAAAACTGAAAAAGAATATGAAAGATTCGCACAATAAAGTGTCACAGACCCTTAAGTCGGACTTTTGCCTTTATCTTTCCACATATTGTTATTATGTTTTTCGCAGTTCATCCGTCTGCTGCGCTGGACGAGGCCTCCCCCCTCCTCCCCGTCTCTCTCTGACCTCATGTTTCGTGTCCTTGAGGCAGGAATGAAATTATATGCAGTTTATTGAGCTTCACTCCATCTTCAAACCTGATACTGCTGAATGGGCTTCTGAATAAATGAGAGCTTGTGCAGTGCAGAGGGAAATTATAGACATTGTAAATGGCTGTGGTGTGGGTCTTATCACGGCCATGTCTACTGCTACTGACTCTGAAACTACAGTTTTAATGCCTTATTATTGTATTAAATGACACGCTTTGCTTAGCAAGCAGCAATTAAAAATATCTGTTAAAAGTTCTGTCATCATATCAAGTGAAATATTGAAACTCTTAACGTGTGACAAGTGACAATCTTTTTTTTTTAAACTAGAGTCATTAAATAACTTCAAATTAAAAAGACAAATTAAAAAATTATCTCCCACATGTGCGCTTTCCTGTGGCTCTTTAAAGCTTTATTGCATCTTTCTGCTCTTTGTTATAGTTTTGTGGCTCGCTAATTTGATATTTGGTCTCCACTTAAAGTTGTCATCACTCAGAGTGTCTTTAGCTGCATTTTTTCCTGTCTTAAAAAAAAAAAAAAAAAACAACTCCCAACCTTATTGCTCACTACCTGCCTAGCAGTAAACAGACAAAGTTATAAAATAGCATGTGAACAAAGTGGATCACTTATCAGTTAATGAGACCGATATTTCTCTAAGGAGCCGTGGAGATGAAAAACAGAGATAAAAGGCGAGCGAATATTGGACTTTCATTCATCAGGTGGTTAGAAACATGACTCCAAATGAATGCTAATGTTGCTCCATATCTGATCGATATATAAATATGCAACAAACAATTTGTTTCCCCTAACCTTGAAAAGTAAAAAGTCATAAACTGGTAATCTTTTCTTTGCACAAGCTGCACTGGCACGTTAGATGGCAATGACACTATCACTAACAGCCACATATTAATAACTGTTATTTCAGACAATACTGAGATCATAATTACCTAAAATGACTACATCCATCCATTCTCTTTCCGCTTTTCTTCCGCTTACCATTTCAGGGTCCCAGGGGTGGGGGAGGGGCTAACAATTATTAAATGCATCATGGATTTAAAAGAGAACTTATGAAGGACATATGCTCATGTGACCTAACTTTAGGGATTGACCAATGCAACATGTTGACCTATGCAAACAATAGGCAGTAGATGACATCACCATTAGTTGTGAACACTGTACTCTGAAGTTTCATCACCGGCCCTTTTTCCCAATACAGTGTTGTTTTTGTGGAGCCACAAGTTATTGAAATGTGGAATGATAAGCTAAAGTGCTCTGGAAAGTTTAGTTAGCATGCTCCCTCCATAACTTGTAATGGCTAATGCGTGCTAAACAACACATTATTAAAACACTAGAATTTTACTCACAAAAGCTTAAGCACTGCTATCTTCTATACCACTCAGCACATTATAGCATTAGTCAGATGCTTCATTAAAATACTCCAAAAGGTACCAACAGCACACACGTGATGGAGAGCTCCAGTGTAATGATTCAGAGTCATTGAGGTGAGGCTCAGCAAATGCTGATCGGTGTGGCCATGTCCCCAACTACAGCATGAGTTACAAAATCTTCATCACACTCAGAGTTGTTATGGTGGGGGAAGCTATCTACAAAGGCCTGGCTGTAAGTATTTTGTTTTTAATGTTATAACGTTGGACGTTTAAACATATGAGTCTATGGAGACTGACTTGTCTTTGGAGCCAGCCTCATGTAGTTAGAAAATTTCTGAACTGTTTTCAAACTCTGAAATGGAAGAATAGAAGTCTTTCTAGTCATGAATGTTGTTGGCCAAAATGTCTTTTCTATTGTTGGTCTCAAACTGAAATACAGAGTGAGTTTTAAAAAGCTATATATTATTATGTTTTTTATGACTTTCTGGCCAAAAAGAACACGAATGCTTGTCTCACATTACAACAAAAATCTTGATGATCCTCAAGACTTTTGGGAAAATATTCTGTGAACGAGACAAAAGGGGAACTTTTTTAGAAAGTTTCAGTCCCGTTATATCTGACAAAAACTAACAGCATTTCATACAAAATTATAGCAACAATCATGGTGGTGGTAGTGTGATGGCCTGGGTCCTCTGCTCTCTCCCGTGCCTTTGTGCTCTGAAGCTCGAGAGCACTTCGGTGAAGACAATCCAGGACAATGATCTGAAACACCTAATCAGCAAGTTCACCTCTGAATATATCAAAAAAAGAAGAAGAAGGTTTTAGACTGAACAAGTCAAAGTCTGGACTTTCCTGTTGACCTTAATCAGGCTGTTCATGGCTAAATTGCAACAATTTCACAAAGATGAGAAAAAGACAACGATGTGAAAGAGTCGTTGTCTTTAATCGCATACATTTCTGTTCTTGCTGTCAAGGGTTGCACAACCAGTTATTGTTTAGGGGGGAATTACTTTCTCATACAGGGCCAGGTTTCCCTTAAATGAAATAAATGAAGTAATTTAAAAAACACAGTTTGTATTTACCCAGGTTATCTTTTTCTAATATTTAAATTTTATATTAAAAGTTCTCTGTACAGTCACTACTTCATATTTCAGACTCAGACTTGATGATTGTGTACACAACATCTCTATCTCCCACCCACAGCCTGGCAGGCTAGAAAACCATTGGCAAGGTCGTGTTCCCCTTCGCTGCACTCTTGTGAAAGATAAGGCATCAAAACAAAAGCAGCTACATTGAAACAAACGTAGAAACTTCCAGAAACAGGGGATCAGTGCCCTCTGTGGCAAAAGGAGACAAAGATGGGGGGATAGAGATACTGCATGGGGAGAGATGGTGAATAGGAGACATGAGGATAATCCAGCCACTACAGTCAGTCTCCCAGGAGAAGGATCGCGGGGAAGAGTGAAGTGGAGAAAGTCAAATAAACCTCTCTTTCTGTACTTTTCTTTTATCACCTGCCTCTCTGCCATCACAGAGTCAATCCACAATGGAGGAAGTAAGCAGATTAGCTTGTTCGCCCATCAGAAAAGGGATTACATTTACCCATTTCCTCCGTCTGAGAAAGTTGAAGCCAGATGAAAATGTGTCTGGGAGCGCAAACTTTTTGACGAATCCATGAGTGATTGAGGTTCCAGGAAAAGAGGCTTTTCTGTGTCCCTGTGTCAAATTTACTTGGAGAGGAGGCAGATTTGCTCATGGGGAATATGAAAACAACCAGAGCTTGATAACAAATATGATCCGAGAAAGCTCAGAGATGTAATTTTAGTTGTTCTCGCTCTGTTCTCTTTGAATTCATTGATCTGGGTTTCAGAAATAAAGCTTGTTTGGTGCAATATTAATGAAGTGATGTGCAGATTTAACCACAGCATGGACAGAATAATTACTGAAAAACTGATTAGGTATAAACTGACAGGCGGGCTATTATTTTCTGTTAAATAACTGTATGGAGAGACATTAAACCAATTACTGCACAGAAAATTTACATATTTTTTAAAGCGAGCACATCTGTAATGTTGACAGATTTACATCTCATTTTTCAGTCTCCAATCATTCCTCATAAATGCTCCCCAAAAAATCTCTCTATTTTCTGAGCTCAGATGAAATGCATTTAAATACACACATTCGGAGCATAAAGCTGATCCTCCTGTGAGTTCAGTACACTTTCTGTTTGAAAGTCAGCCTCTGGTCTTTTTCTGCCTTTGATGTTAACAAGCCTTGTTAATTGCCATGGTGGAAAAGCGTTGGCTCCTGTGCCTACTATCATAATTATCTGCCCCTCACAAGATTGATTCCAGAAAAAAAAAGGAAAAAAAAACCAGAGCACATATCTGGGGAGGTTTCTTTGATGTAGCCGAAAAACCTGGAGTAGGTAATAAAGAGGTTTACTGGTGCTGTTTGCAATTTTTTTGATTGGCTCGACCCTTGATTGAATAAAGCAGTTGCGTTATGCTTTATTGATACTGCTCGGGTGCAAGGCGGTGGGTGGAATTGAGGGTAGTGTTTTTGTTAGACTTTAAATTATATGTTGGACAACGGGTCATAACACCCTAACAAGAAGTGAAATAAGATGGAAAATTACATGTGTGCAAAAAAAATAATTCTGTAGCTGTTTACAAGCAAGATGTGCAACTACACTCAGTAATTAAATTGAATGTGAATGATCCCTGCAGGGAGACTGAGCCACAGTAGCTGTAGAGTTTAAGTTGAAAACAAAAAAATAAAAAGATGTGTGAAAATAACAGATGACAGACTGTGCCATCAGTGATTAAGAGTAATTCATGTTGACGTGTGCACATTTTTGGTTGGCGTGTAAGAATCTTTTACATTTACGGTTCAGTTCATGCCTCATTTTTTCAAATTCATGAGAAAAAAGGTCCACCTTTATGCTTTGACCTTGCTAGCATGCTTTTAAACCGTGCTTGCATTAACCACCACACAGCTAAACTATCTTACCAAAGAGTTTTGCTGGCATATCAGAATCTAGTTTGTAGCGATTTAGATACAGTAATAGAATGACACCAAAATCCTCCTTCTGTGTCTTTTTGACATTTTATTTTTATAATCTTATGTGACCTACAAGTTGTACAGAGACACTGCTGCTGATTTGTTATTAGTGTGTCTAACACACGTCTTGTGTAGTGGACAGGGGCGTAATCCCCCCCCCCCCCCCCCCCCCAAATAATCAGACCCAACCAATATAACCTTGCATAAATCTTGCATAAAAAGGCTGTTGATTTTCTTTATTCATTTTAGGTATTACTAGCAAAATAGTTGCATGTTTAGTCATCTGGGAATTTACCCAGAGACCTTGAAACCCTTTTATGTTCAGCTTAAAATAGAGAGCACGGCACCACAAACCAGAAACGTTTGCGGCAAACGCTGGTTGTTGGTCTGACGATGACTAGACAAAAATGTTTTTAACATATCACTGAACGCTTCTGTGAGCCAGGATTTAAATTAGTCATGAATCTAAAAATTCTGGCTGCAAACCCACAGGCCTGTGTGAGGGTAACAAATTTTTGATAACAGTACCTCTTATTTGTTTATAGTCTTGGAAAGTGTGAAATTGAGTTTATTTTCACTTGAGCTACATAAGTGCTGTCACTGTGAGCTAACATGGGGTTTTCCCCAAGCTCTCTCCACACTGTCTGGAAGTAATAAATTATGTTTTTAAAAAAGTATTTTCTTTTATTTTGATTGTAATGTGAAAAGATGTGACATTTGAACTTAACACTGATACTGATTTATGATGTGTTAGGTTTTAATTGAAGATGAACTCCCTGGAGTTTGACAAGACTAACAAATTATCACTACAACTGTAAGACTTGACCTCAAATGAGACAGTGCAAGTTTTAAATTAATAGAAAATGAAAAAAATTTTCAGCTGCTCCCTTATTTCTGAAGGGCTTCCCAAAGCAAATGGATCCATAAAACCCTCCTGACGTAACCCTCCCACTGATCCAGGCTTGGTGCACGCACTGGGAATGTATGAACTTGAACAATACTCCATCAGCTTTTTACTGTTCACTGTACAAGTTTATGGAGCGATCGTGGCTCAAGAGTTTGCCTTGTAATCGGAAGGTTGCCGGTTCGAGCCCCGGCTTGGACAGTCTCGGTTGTTGTGTCCTTGGGCAAGACACTTACCCGTTGCCTACTGGTGGTGGTCAGAGGGCCCGGTGGCGCCAGTGTCCGGCAGCCTCGCCTCTGTCAGTGCGCCCCAGGGTGGCTGTGGCTACGATGTACCTTGCCATCACCAGTGTGTGAATGGGTGGATGACTGGATGTGTAAAGCACTTTGGGGTCCTTAGGGACTAGTAAAGCGCTATACAAATACAGGCCATTTACCATTTAACACACTATCACAGGATGCCTAGATGAATCAACAGGTGATCTCTGGAAAGTGTATAAATAGCAAGAGTGATGCACCAAAGACGGGCAGAGAAGTTTGGCTCTAACTACTGCAAAAGTAGACCTTGTTGCTCAAGTTTGAAGTTGTGTTCCATTTTTAACTTAAACTCCAGGAGAAATTCCCACTGAACATTATTTGTTTTGCAGAGTACATTCACAGAGATGCAGCATCTACTCTCATCAAAACGTAATGTCTCCCAACAGTGGGAACAAAGACATGAAATCCACAGATCTCCAAGACCAAACAAATCAAGCATAGAGGGAGATGAAGGGGAACAACAGGCCGTTGCGGTAATAATGCAAAGAATGAGGGAGCAGGAACAAATGGAGCCAGATGAAAGTGAGCCTCCCTTTGTCATTACGCGGGCTGACACCAACGCCAGCTGAAGGACAGCACTCGCACAAAGGTGTATTCAAATGTCCTGGCTTCCTTTGAAATGTGACCTCATCATGCAGCCAGCAGGCGATTTATGCTTGCAATGTAATCTTACTTCAGTGGACCACCTCTCTCTGTCTTAACACCTACTGGGATAAAACTGATAACGATGCACAAACACACTGGGTTCCAAAGCTGTCAAAGCATTGTCAAACCATGTGTGGATGGGAAAAAAAGGAGATGAAAAAACTCTTTGAAACAATTGGAAAATGTGAGGCAGACGACAAAAATGTCATTTAAAGCTGTCATAGCAAATTAGCCAAATCGAGCCAGGTAGGACAAGAGAACGATTCTTCTTTGTGACTTAATTCAAGTTTGACGAAATGATTGAAGTCTAAAACCACCATAAAGGCTGTGGTTTATTGTAAGGTGGTGCTATTAAGTTGTCAGCTTTCAGAAGCGCTTTTCAGCTTGAGTTTCTGTATCTATGTATTGTATGTGAGTTTATGCAGGACATCGCTGGCATGAAATGGAGCGATGTTTGAAGTATTTGCCAATAAGTCCACACTGTAGCACTCTCATGCCTCACCTCTCGGTGGCTATATGGAATGGCTACTACACTTTGGCTTTCTGTGTGGGTGGATGACATCCCACACAAAACGAAATTATGGTGAAACCACATTTTCATCATGTGAAAATATTTGATCAGGAGATTTAGATTATGGGTATAAAATATAACACAGTTATATTAGAAATGGTATCAAGAGGAAGAGGTGAATGCAAGTGATCAAAAGGTGTATTTTACCCAAACCAATAGATATTCTTCTAAACCTAATCTAACAGTTTTGGCGCCTAAGCCTAATAAAACAAGAGGAGCAAAGGTAAAGTTGAAAGTAACATGATAGTTGGGAAACAGCAGCCACTTCTGGTTAGGAGTCATTTTATGCTCCCTCAAAAACGGTCTTCTGGAGCACAACCCTGCACACTGGAAAATGGTATTAAAATAGTAACCAGTGAGTAAAAATTTGACACCCACGGGTCCTGACTCAGCATGATTGTGCAGGGTTTCCACCAGAAACGTTGTTTGGTTCTGTAGCCGCGGCCAGTGAATGAATAATTAAATTTTATGAAGTCATAACATTTTCTCTGTTTCATTTTTACATCTTTAAACTGCATTTGAACTGCTGTATAATGTTTATAATAGCTACTGGGAATAGTTAGCTCATAAGATACATTAGCTAACGTAATCATTCTTGATTATGTGTTATCTGCAGACTACAACTTTCAGATCTTCCTAGTGATTTAATCCCACCAGGGACTCAGGTTACAGTAGATCTGGGATGCCGTCATGTGTGTATTACACTGGTGGAAACCCTGGTATGTGACATTGTGGCTTGTTACAATGTGTTGACTTTGCTTTCAGTGCAGAAGTTCATTTTTCCACAGCTGTCCATTCTAACACAAGCACACAGCAGGAGGTGGTCTGCTTCAGACACGTTCTCAGCAGGGGTAGGTGATATCAATTACATCACAATATTTCAAGACAATTTGCTGAAATTTCTGACAATATACAAAAAAAGACTGAACAACATTTTATTGTTGTTTGCAGCTTGCAGGTGCTGTAGCAGCATTCCTAAGTGTAAGTAAATGAAGGGCAGTTTCCATCCTTCTTTTCCAATGAGGCCCTGTCACTAATGGTAGACTTTCTAAGTTGAAGTCTGAATCGATGGAAACACGGTGCCAGCATTATTGTGCAACAGTAGTGACACAGCATAAGTATTTCCAGTGGAAATTTTAAGTATGAAAAGTGGCTTAAAAACTTACATTAAAGTAACTTGTTAGTCTTCAGGAGCTGCACAATGTTGACACATAATAAAACTGAAAAACATTTTTCACCTGGGATGTTGTTGACTTGGTTTGAGCTTTTTAACCAGCGTGTAACTGCATTAGTAATTCACTGTTTACATAGCCTGCATCTTAGTAGCTGTATTACTGTCGTTCCCAATCGCTTCCACTTTGTTATAATACCACTTACAGCTGACTGTGGAATATTTAGTAGTAAAGAAAATTCACCACTGGACTATCCTGAGAGCGATCCATTTCACAAATGTTTGTAGAAGCAGTCTGCATGCCTATGTGCTTGATTATATTCACCTGTGGCCATGAAAGTGATTGAAAAACCTGAATTCACTGATTTGGATGTGCGACTGAATACATTGGGCAAAACAGTATACTTTAGAGCAGCGGTCCCCGACCTTTTTTGCCCGACAATATTTACATGGACCGGCCTTTAAGGTGTCGCGGAAAAATACAACAAAATAAAACTAGTACCGGTACTGAAAAAAAGAAGAAACCGAGTTAACAATAAAAACGATAACAAAATAACGCTGAAAACCGATAAAAACCCTGAAAACCATACATTTCACACCTGAGCCTCAACTCTCGCGGCCCGGTACCAAACGACTCACGGACCGGTACCGGTCCGAGGCCTGGGGGTTGGGGACCGCTGCTTTAGAGAGTCCAGTTCTGACTCATATTTTACTTATACTACATCCCACTATACTCTGTTAATGTGCTGTTCACACTATGACCTCTGTGAGCTATAATGGTGGCTCTCATTATTGTGCAATATAAAGCAACGACAGCACGGCAATTGTTTCCAAACCAAAATGTGTAAGATAAAGATAATCCATAAAGTGCAAGCAGCGCATTAAATCAAACTTCATTCTCTCAGGGATTTCCAACCTTTGTAACCCAACGCAGGAGACCATCTGTTTCAGATCTGTGTTTGTGATGAAAAAGAACAAACTGATGACATTCATTTCACATACTGTCAGCTGGCTGGCCTCTCATCTGTGCCCGTGACCCCTTTTAAACAGAGGATGGTGGAGGCTCGCTTGTCTGGGAAGAAATCTGAAGATTAAGACACACACACTTCCATCCCCCCTCACCGCAACAGCTAAACATACACCATGGACAAACAATATGCGTTTTGAGTTACATCTCAAAGAAAGACTACTTTTTGCTCTCAGCAACTGGCTTAAAAGCAGCTCACCAGGGTAGCTGGAACCTATTCACTTTAAACACCGGATTGCTGCTTCTCCTCCTCCTCCTTCATCCGTGTCAAAGGAGCACTCTCAATGCTCTGCAAGGGTGGTGCTCTGAGCAGCACACAAGAAATGCAGTTCAGGGCCAGAGTGTGCTCTAGGCTCCCAGAATGCAGTTTATACTCAAATTAGACGCACAGTGTGTGTGCTCTGTGACCCTGTTTTCAGTGGACATTGCTGACTAAACTTCAGGAAAAAAACAAACTGCTGCAGCTTTTTTTCATTTGAGGTTTACCTGCCCTGTCAGAAAAACTGCTGGGTCACTCATTGAAACTGTGTGATACTGTAGGAAGCTCTTTACTTTTTTTGATTTGTTGGGAAGAGAAGAAGCAGAAGTGGGCAGTTAACATGTGCAGCGATGGACACCATGAGTGAACGCAGAACGAAGCCTGAGCAGGAGTCAGTAAAAAGAGGATGGATTAGCCTTTAGTGTGAACCTTCGAAATAAAGGCCCTCGCTGTAAGTCACGCTGAATTTAAAGGACAAACGGGGACCCGGGGCCTGCCAAAGTACCGTCAGCTCAGGATCAAACACACCCAAAAATGAGGCAAATTTTCATCTCTTAAGAGTCCCAGTCGATTGCAATCTTAATTAAAAAGCCACCCCCGCCCCGCTCTCTTTTTGCCTGTCGGAGCCGGCGTCTACTTCTGTATACATCGTTCCCTCTCATCGTCTTTAGGAGTGATGGCTGCATTTGTGGACAAGCTGGAATGATTGATGGTTGAGATACTGGGAAATGAATTGCTGATAAAAGCCCTGGGTAAGAAAGGTTGGAGAGAAGTGAAGTTTGCGTGTGTGTCTGTGCGTGTTTGAACGTGCACACGGGTGAACAGCAGCAGACAAACACAAAGAGACGACACGACAAGACAAAGAAGCCGGGCATTACAAGTGGCACCTCACATTCACACCTCGCGCAAAGAAACATTCACACATTCTCCAGCTCTTTCTGATGCTCGTGTCTCGAGGACTGACAGGGGGATAACGTGACTGGCTGATGAAATGTCACTGAGTCAAATACACACACACACACACCTTGACCATGTGAAACAAGTCCACCCACTCACGTAGCTTGCAGCAGGGTTAGTACATCTTCCGTTGTATGCAAAGATTGGATTCAGGCTCGCACAAAAAAGGCACCTGTGATTGGTTCTTTCTCTGATCCATCAGTAAGCATCACTCAGGAGTCACCCAGGCTTTAGTGCTCATAAAAACTTTTTGATCCAGGTCACAGTTGCATGCATTTAACCAGAGTAGTGGAGGTAATCGCCTATACCTGAGAGAGCAGCCAGAGACTGTACTCCAGGAAATCAAGTTTTAATATGACTTGGAATCCCTCTGGGGTTTTTTTTCCCGTTTGAGGAAGCATTAACTGGGTGACACGTTTAAAACCCTTCAAATACATGCTGCCGGATTTCAATCTTCTCTATTTGGATTGTAAGAATCCCATTTGTGCAGAATTGACTGAGTGCTTTGACTAAGGCTGCCTCACACAGATGAGAGGGAGAGCAAAAGAAGATGGATAATAAAAGGAAATCAGAGCCAAAGGGCAGAAATGTGTGGGCAGAAATTCTTTACATCCCACTCTCGGTTTTTTTGGCACCTCTTTAAGTGTAAATAGGTTGCAGCCATTTTTTATTAACGAGGTGGTGGTGGGAGAAAAAAACACACACACAGAACAACTGCACAACTCGAGCAAAAGCAAACATCAGCACAACCCTGGATGCTGACTAACAAACAGCAATGAGCCCTGAAAACAAACACGCATTACACAACACCGCCGTTTTCTTCCATTTCAAGCCGGAGAGCCACGGCCCCACACAGCCCATCGAAAGACGGGGGGAAAATGAGCGGGAGTGATAGAATGGGGAGAAAATTAGAGAAGGACTGAGAGATAACAAGGTGTTTATGGAAGACGCCACTCTGCTATTTTCCCCCAGCTCACATTAGGGTAAACAGAGTGCTGAGCTGAAAGGAGCACACGGGGAAATGCTCCGCTGATAATGGCCGTGATGGGAGACAATGACAGCAATCACAGTAACCACAATAATCACAGCCAATTCTCGGGAGACTTTTAAAGCATCTCAACGTCGTGCGTGTGTGCTGAGGTGTGTGCTTTTGAAAGCGTGTCCACAGTTCAGTGCGTGTAATGGACCTGAGAGGAGCACTGTTGCAGTAGCAGTGCATCGGCAGCCACCCAGGTGAAACTTGACTGAAAAATATGCTACAGAGTTCGGATAAACTAGTCAGCAGGTGAGCAGCAGAGGATGGCCACATAACAAACACATGTTGTTTTGATGAGCTGTATTGAAGTGATGAGCAAAGTTACAGCCTGTTTAATTATCCCTGATCATTATTTTATACTGGCAGATACCAAAACTTGTGCAGCTGTTAATCTAAAGTGCCTCTGATTGAGTGGGAAACACTGAGTTTGGGAATTTCAGAATCAGAATCAGAATCAGAATACTTTATTGATCCCTGGGGGAAATTATTTTTTGTTACAGTGCTCCATTTTAAACCAACATTAAGACAAGACAGACAATACGCTAACTAAGAATAGTACAATATATACATATATATACATACATACATAAGTCACTTATAAATAAATATTTGGAAAAGAAACATGTGTAGTTGTAGCAGCAAACAGTGTGTTAAGTGGATGCGTTGTACAGGGAGATGGCCACAGGCAGGAATGATTTCCTGTGTCGTTCAGTGGTGCTTTTCGGTGAGATCCGTTCCCTTCAGTCGCGATTAGAAATGCATCGATTGACTGCCCAGGGACCAGAAACGGCTGATCTCCAGCATTCTCAGCCTCACCAGAGACCATCTGGTCAGCTTCCCATATATTCCATTTCACGCATGCAAAATACACAAATAGTGATGCAGGCAAATAGTTGTGGACACACACTTACATACATATGCTAATATGGTGTTAGCATGGAAGCTCTTCACCGTGGCTGAAAACACAAAGTTCACCAAAACAAAACACGGGGGAACAACCAGGGAGACTTTTGTGACAACAAACCTAAACAGGCACCTTAATCATCGTCATCCAGCTTCAAATGGATTTTTGAAAGAAACTAACAAAGGATAAGTGGCTAAAGCTAAAGCTATCCAGAGCTCAGAGCCAGCCACAATCCAGCAGCCTCAAAGCAGATATAAGGAAAATGATTAGGAAGAAAGAAAATAAGAAAAGGTTTACTCTCTGATGTCGGGAAAAGGGAGGTGTGTAGCAACTACTTCTCAGTAAATTATCTGCATTTCTTTTTACCTAAAGCTCTGGAAAAATTGGCCTCTGCTCCCTAAAGGCAAGACAATACTAGTTAGTTGGCTCCCAGATTGATATAGTGTTGATGATGTATGGGTTTGAACATTTTATTCTGAAGATGCTGTTTTTTAATGTAAATGTTAATAAGTTATATTTACATTATAAATTTGTCAGTTTGACATTACATGCTTTTATACATCACAAATCTTTTATTTTAATTAGTAACCTTTTTTTAACTGTAAAGTCACTTTGGAGCCCAACATAAGAACAGGATGTACAGATTTACTGAATGAGTGATTACTGATAACTGATATTTTGAATAGAAATAAAACCACGATTTTTACCATGCTGTCAAATTGTCCAGTCTTTCCACAAAGACCTGGAAAGGGTTAAGCAGCTAGTAAACCTGATGGTGCTGACATGTGGGCTATGCAGTATGTGCATCCTTAAAAACAGATATGTTTACCTCTGTGGTGCAGCACAGTTGCTCCTCTGGGAGCAATATGTATCAAATGGCTCAGTGTTCAAGTGATTTAAGTTAGAGCCCATGTCACTCCCTGTCTGTGGCTCCTTGTTGAGTATTAAACAAAGTAAGAAAAAAGGGCCATGAACTAAAAAAACAAGGTTTCTTTTCCAATAAAGCCAATGCTGTCTTTTGAAGTGCTTTTCCAGAATTACATCAAATTGACTCACATTAAAAACACCCTTCAATGATTTTTTTGTACGGCAGAAACACCTACATTAAAGGCCCATAGGACACATTTCTCCACTTCTCCAGCTTAACAGCCCCATCCATCTTTTCCTGCTTCCCCCCAGCCATTACTAATCAAACAATTACCGGTCAGGCAGGGGAGAATTAAAACGGGCTGCTGGTTGCTTCCAGAACAGTACGTAATGCAGAGGACGTATGTGATCTGATAAACCACTGGGGAGGCGTATCCCTCAGTTCCACTGGGTTTCTCCAACCCAGGCACAAAAGCCCTCATCTGTCCCCAGGGGAGATAAATACAGCCCCGTCCTCCTCTCTTTTCAGTCGCGATGAAAAGATGAGAAGTAAGACAGAGTGTTGAATAGAACAGACATCCGCTATAAATGGAGGGTCAAAATCATATCTCTTATACCAAGAAAGGTTTTATCGTGGCAGTCAGGGCTCAGATCACTTAAGATTGATCTCCTGCAGCCACAGGTAATGGCTGGTGGATGGTAAAGAGAAGTTAAGCAACTATAGAGGAGCGCTGTGACTGCTCCCGGTGGCGCCGGCTCAGCTTCACAGAGCGTTTCAGAAGTATAATTTTAAAGTGCTTAATTAGTACAGATAAGGCGTCTTACAACTTGTTCCATGGGGGTAGCGTACTGTGTCTTTGTTCTGACTGAGTGGAGATGGATGTCACTCCAAGCACAGATTTAAATGTCCAATTTAAATTGTCACATTATATCACGGACCATTTCAATAAAGAACAACCACAGCCTGCAGCTTTAATAAAACCACACAAACCTGAAAGGGGAAAACTAATCGCAAAGTGGAGCACAAGTCACTTAACTAAAAAAGCCATTAATTCTAATTCCAGAACCACCAAAGTCATCAACACTCAGCTGTTTAGCATTTTTTTTCTTTCAAAAAACCAGAGGGTGACGATGCAAATAACTCTATATATGGAAGGGTTATAATTATTCATGGTTCACACCAATAAGGCTTTTAGAAAGGTGAAATGTTGATAATTGAGCAAAATTGTACAAGCAGAATGTGAATCACGGGAATACAAGGCCACCGTCAAACACACACACACATTCACTGAAAGGCGGCCTTATTTTTGCAAGTAAAACTAACTTTGTCACCAGAAAAAACAAAAAGGGGTGTAAAAACTGTATTTGATGTTGAAGAGGGTGAAAACAACATTAGCATCGTTTCCTCGTGTTCACCTAAGATTTGCTGCAATGCAGCATTGTGCTTCATTAGGGGATGCAAGCAGACAAAGCTGTTTTCAAAGCTTTAGGTCAAAATACAGACACGTTATTAAATGAGACTTTATTGGCTCACATATGATAAAAAAAAATATGCACACATGTATGTATCCATCTTATTCTGCAATTCTTCAGCAGAGATTAGGTCTCCTCTCATTAACCATCTACGCTGAACAAATGGACCCATGAACCCTTTAAGTTTTGTTGTGTTAATCATCTTCCTCATCATATTTGGATTATTTATACCCTATTTTCCATAACAAAAAGCCTCTGTCTTGGTCTCACACACACACACACACACACACACACACACACACACACACACACACACACACACACACAAAGGCACAAACTAACTCCCTAGCCTTCTTCCATTCTTTGTTTGAAATGCTAAAGATCCTTTTCAACTGTGCAGGTTCACAGGGACTTGTGCCCTGTGCCTTTCATTAGCGCTTTGTAGCAGTGGCGCCTAACTCTGATAACTTTGCGTGTGCGGATGCGCTGGGTCGATGACGCGATGCGTTCGGCTGCTGCGGGCCCGGCGAAAATATGATTCAGCACACATGTAAAATGCATGCACGGACGAAAGGATGCTGCAAGTCAGTGAAGCCAGTAGCTGTAATAGTTCCATATTAAAGAGTTGTCATTTCAGGTGATGGACTCCATTATGGATTCTGTGTAATGATGCTTGCCCCTATAATATACTCTATAAACACTGCTCTGGTCCAGCTGCCGAGTAGCCTGCTGGTACCACCTGGCTGACTGCTGCTGTCTTTTTTCCCCCTGCACTCATGAAGGGTTTTTGTACTCCATCAATCACCGGAGCTTTGGTCTAGCTCGTAGTGTGGATTAGTTTGTGTGTGATACTGCAATTTTTGGTATTGATCTGATACCAAGTAAATAAATACAGGGCTAATATTACAGATACTTTCAGGTTACAAAGGCAGCTTACGTAGAATGTAGTCGTGAATTATAAGTTTAAAAAAAACATGATCAATCGTCAATTAATCAATGATATCAACACAGCATAGAGTGGAGGAGCACAGTATGCCTACACGAGAGGAGCGGTGTTTGCACAGATATGTCTACTTTCTGATAATTGGGAGCAATGCACTAAATTTAGAGGAGCGAAACAAAGTATTGATTCTGATACCGATGCCAGCTTCTATGTCGATACTGTCGATATTTGACTCGATCGGCCCGCCTCTAATCTAGACTGCATTACCAAGCTTCTGCAAAGTTCTTCCTGACTTCCTGCCTATGGAGAATAGGCCCAGATGACGATGTTCCTTCTGGAACAGGGACCGCAGTGTGAAATGCCACATCCCATACAGGCTGTCAGCCAAAAGCAGTGCACATAAATGCAGAGCAGCTTTAGACTCACACAAACATTTCTTAAAAGCTCAGCAAAACAACACAGCGACGTGCAGCTGCCTCATTCTAAGGCAGCGCTGACACCCATTGTGGAGAGCATCCCAGGAGATCACATTGCACTGACAAAAAAGGAAAAAAAATCTTTATAAAGCTTCCTGTGAATTTACTCTACGGCTCATGCAGCTCTACTGTAATATCTCCGGAAGTTAAAGGCAGCAGAAGAGAGGAAGAAAGGCAAAAATAAAAAGTGGGAGAGTGATGGTGCTGCACTGAGATGAGATGAAGCTCTTCTTTTCCTTTTTTTTTTTTTTGTTTTTGCGGTGGCAGCACATTTCAGAGAGATTCCTTTCATCAACCGATGCTGATCCCTCCTTTCCCATCTTTTTTTTATAAAGAAGCGGAACAATAAAACCTTTTCATCACAGGGAGGAAAAAGAGGCAGAAATCCCATCGTAATTACGGCTGCTCGACATGGGAATAGTTAAGTGCTAAGTGCTCACACTCTTCACTCTGTAGGCCCTAATTACTCTAGACCACATATCACATTTCCTTAATTCTCAAACCAGGCCGTTTTCTATTTTTCCCCCATTAATTCCATTACAAAAGGGCGGCGGCTGTCTTTGCCGGTTCAATTGAGGGAAAAGGAGGAGAATTGCATTGTCTCACATTAACACTTGCAGCCAGCCAATTAGCCTAGCGGTCGTTAGCGCAGTGGAGGCTAGCCCATTAGCTTCAGCGCATATCTGCTGGTATGTCCCTCCCAAGAGATGAGTAAGGGCAAGGACAGGACCCTTGTTTAAAAGTATTTGATGAGTCCACTCCATTAGCAGAGAAATCTGCCTCAGTTCAAGGACAATAATGCAGTTTAGCATTTTTCAGACTGCGTTTATTCACAGAGGTAATAAACAGGATAATGGTCTGCTTTCATGTTTTGTAGGAACGTCATCAGAGAAACTGTCATTTCCTTCTAAACTGCTTCCTGAACTTTTAATACCGCATTAGGCTCATCACATAAAAAGACTGCCCAGAGACAGAAATTCTCCATTTAGCCTCCAATCATTTTAAATGTTCTTACTTTGGAGTGTAAAATCCCCCCTTTGACTCAGCTCAGTGTAGATGTTTCCCTGCTCTGACAGTTGTTTCATCTTTAAAGAAAGATTGTTTTTCACATTGCAAAGATGTCAAAATGAGGCAAAAAAAAAAAAATAATAGCACGCAGCTGACATGTTGTAATAATGTGCTCCTGGAGGGGAAATGATTGGCTGAGCGTGGAGAGGGACAGGCAGGACGGCAGCTAAAGTGTCGCCAAAACCCAAACATGTACTGCTGCATTGTTCCCATGAGGTGTCTGGTGTACATTATTAAAAATGACATGAGCCTTGTTGGTTCAATCTACGACATATCATTGTTGAGCCTTTCACAAACACGATCAGGCATCTATCAGCGCTGAGTCTGCACGCAAACCCACAAACACCACTAGAGGAAAAGGATGCAGTGGCTCCAATGAATCTTTCTGATGTTAATCAAGAGCCATAAAACTTTAACCAACATCTGTACAGCCTTCGTAAACAGCACCACGGCAAATATTTTTTCCTGTCACTGATGACAGGAGACAGATGACATCATTACAGTCTCTCCAACTCACAGTAACCCAGTTCCATTTGACTTTGAGGGCTGTATTAACCACAAATAGGCGAGAGAGCCAAGAAAGGGCTGCTATATGTAATAGTCTGCAGTTTCTAGCATGAAAGAAGTTGAAAAGAGCACATTCAATGCTTATCTGTTCGTCCTTGTATTGTACAGATTTCACCACTATCCCCTTTCTGCCATAGAGTTGGCTCCCAATGCTCCATATTTTACTTAGATTCTCTTGCTGTCTTTTGTGTATTTCCTACAGTGCTGTCAGTCAGCCTTTAAACAGCGTTTGTACCCTTCCATCTATGCTTCCTGTCCTTTCTGGGAAGACAAGTACAGGCCGTACAACCCCACCGTGCAATTGTAGAGCAGAAGTATCAGCATTTGAATGTGTATGTGAATAAGATATCAACAGTTCTGCAGCTCCCTGAATGAGCATCTCTTTCATCTCTACATGGCAGGACAAGTAGCTAGCAGCTAAATGTACAGTAGGTTAAAATGCATTAGTGATAAATTTCATTACTTCATCTCACAATTAAGTTCATGCTGGACAATTACAGTTATGCTATTTATATTTAATGACAACTAAGAGTGTCATTATAAGAAGTGCTGTCTCCGTCCACTGTATATAAAAGACATCATAGTCACTATAGGTGCCTACAGGTTTTTGTTTTTGTTTATTAGTGAGAACCAGCCATATTTGGATAAGAGAGTGGAGTGCTATGTTAGCAGTTATTGTTAGCCAACCTAGTCAGAGAGGTGCATCTATACACTCTATAGGTGCATCATAGAGATACAGACACTAACTAATTAGTGCTCTGTAGCATATAAATAAAACTGAGTTCTTGGATAGGGGTGGCTATGGCTCAGGTGGTAGAGCAGATCAGCTACTGATTGGAAGGTTGGTGGTTCGATCCCTGGCTTCCCCAGTCTGCATGTCAAATATCCTTCGGCTAACCCCAAGTTGCCCTCCGATGTGTTCATCGGAGTGTGAATGTAGATTAGTTGCACTTGTGTTTAGAAGTGCTTGTGTGAATGAGGCATGTTGTATACAGTGCTTTGAGTAATCTGGGAGAGTAGAAAAGCGCTATATAAGAATCAGTCCATTTACCATAAAGGTTAATCCCGCAGTAAACCATGTCTCTTTTAATGACATTAAAATGCTCCAAAAAGAAGAAACATACTGTAGTGTCATCTGTTAGTTTCTTATGTTTTCTCATCACAGTCTTGGTTTCAAAACAGGTCACAAGAAGAAGCAGACCTGACAGTCAAACCAGGAAAGCATTTACAGAGGTCAAGTCAGAAAGACATCTAATCATAGGCCTCTCTACGACTTTTTGCAACTACTGCTTTGCAACCTGGTGACCTTCAGGTAGAATGTGAGTTTAACACTTTTTTACATTGGCTTAATTTTGGTAACCCAGGGGTACATCCAAGTTTAATACTGACTAATTATATAGTAGCTATAGACAGGTGCTAGCTATAGTAACCTGAGTCTGTCGTCAAAGCAGTCCCACTCCTAATAATGCAAACTGTAAGGTTCAATAAAATTTAACTGCAGTTTTTGTGAGTTTTCCCTTTGCTGTGGCATTTATGTAGGGTTATGGTATTTGCACCTGTAATCCTTACCCTACACTGTTAGCTAAACTCATGTCAAACACATTTTTGCACTGAAAATAGTCGATCCATGGAAATTCAAAATTCATTCTGTTGATAGTGTTGTATTTTCTGTGTGTGGTATTGTTGCGTTTAAAAAAATTCAAAAATCCCACAATCACCATGTATGTAAACTGAAAGAGCAAGGCTAAACCGAGACACTGTTATTTACTACTCCCTGTAATCTCTCGAGCTGTGTTTCAATGTAAAAAATTACATTAATCAGCATTTGCTGTATTATATTTTTATATGATTTTATTTTATACATAATCATTTGAAGGTCATAAAGGCTGCAGTGTAAACCAAGATGTTAATAGATTTTACTTGCAGGGCTTGATGAACTAGACAGGTTTCTCATTTGTTTTCACCACATTAAATTTATCTTTTTCTTAGAAAAAGACAGTGAGCTTATAGAAGTTGCTAGGTGCAGAAAAACACTTTCACATGCTGTTATATTTACTGTAATGATGATGACAAAATGTGTGATTTCCTGTTAAGCTTATAATTAAGGATCAAAGAGAAAGAGAAAGAGAAATGTAATCTTTTGCACCCCATTTTTAAACCGTGCACAGTCACATTACAGACTTTCTTTCCCCCTGCGTGAGATATGACATATCCAGTTTAAAATTCATCTCTCTCTTTTCTTTTAGAGATCAAAGTATGTATTTTCAAATTATCTAAATAAGTTTGAGCTGCAAATTGAAGAGGTCGTCAAAATCTGTGATGTACAATATTGCTATACCCTTATCATATTTCTACCCTACTTCCCTTGAATGACCTCTCCATCTGTTTTCGTCTTGCTACTTTGAATACTCCTACAAACTTCTCTCATCCTCCCTCAGTTCCTGTAACTCTCTGCTGTCAAACACACACACACATTCACTATGTTTCTCATCATCTCTTGTCTTCACTCCATCATCAGCAACCAACCAAGGTCAGAGGATTTTTTTTTATTTTTAGTCATCAAATAACAACACAGCTAGTCCTGCCAGACATGGACACTTTGAGCGTGAGCGTCCATCCCCGGGGCACTGCAGCATTTAAACAGAGCGCACGGCTGCATTCCCCAGATGCCCTCACAATCCTCATCACGTCACTGCTGCCACGGTCACAGGAGCTGCAGTCATATAAACAACACAGCAGTGACCTCGCAGGACCTGCTGTTTGGGAGAGTTGGTAAATGACAAGCTAAGTTTTTATTATTTTCAATGGAAATACAGAAATTTAAAAAAAAAAAGACGAGAGGAGCTAGTTGCAGATAGATACAATGTTACAAACAGGGTTGTCACAATACTGGAATTTTAAACTTGACCATGCCGAACATTTAGCAACAACAGAACTAAAGTTAACTTGTTAATGTTCAACTAATTTTCCCAATTTTAAGTTCAGTTTTAAAAAATATACATTTGAAAATAAGGCATTCATTATATAAATTACTTAGAGAATTTCATTTCATTATAACAAAGACAGTAAAAAAAGTGCTCATTGTGAAAGACTAAACCGATCAAAGCATTTTAAAGGTGCCCTCACAGCCGACAAAATAAGAAACACATTTTAATAAATTATTGTAAAAGCAGAAAAGTAAATCTTCATAATTTATTCAGACGTTTAGCCATAATACAAAAATTATTCATCTTTTACCTAAGCTAATGTCCGCTAGCCACTATGTTAATGATAACAAGAGGCTAATGTGGCTAGTGGATAACTGCTAAAAGTTAAACAGCTAACATTAACATGTGTGCTGACTGTTTAATACTGCCAGGCTGTTGAAACAGGAGCTTTATTGACCTCTGAAATTCACCCTAAAGTGTTTTTACAACCCTAGTTACAAAGAATAAGGAACTGCTAGATTTGCTCACAACTTTTAATGAATAAAATGACTCCAAAGTGGCTGTAGCAGCATCATACATATTCCTGCTAAAGATAAAAATAACAACAAAACAAAAAATAAAACAAAACAGAAGTTTGATGTTGAACTTTAGTTCGGATGGAAAATGTTTGTGAGAACATTCATACAGAATGTGACTCCCTTTATAGTTTTGGCCTGTTTCTTGTACTGGAGCTGTGTTGCAAACTGGTGGAATTTATTCAGAGCGGTTCAGCATGTTCTAGCAAAAGTTCCTGTCAGGTGTTGACCCCTTTCCAAGCAAGATGTGCACAGTTGAGAAAGTAAGCAACTTTAAAACAAGCTTCTAGCATTTTTAGTGCCACATTATGAACATTTTTGAGGAACACTGACTGACAGTATCTGTGAATGAACACAGTGGCACTATGGCAGAATCAGGCACTGGGTCGGGTACCCACAGGAACCCTCCCTGTAGAAAGGTGGCCTTTGTTCTGGAAAATGAATAACTTTGTCTCTGCTCTGACTCTGTGAGAAGTAACGCTGCCAGCAAGTACCCCAAGCCACTGTGAAATGCATGCTGGCAGGGTGATTAAGTTACTATAATCAGCCATAAATTCTGTAAATAGGCCCAAGTTTCAGTGTAACAGCTGTGCAAATCTTGTGTACCGTGTTCACTCCCCCAGAAAAGGAAATAAAGACTGCAAGTTTACAACTCCATCTCCTCATAAGCGCACAGTTTGTTTGCACAGTAAAGGCTAGTTAACGCCTACATACAGTAAAGGCATGTATACTGCAACTAAAGGTCTTCTTTTACAATAGTTAGAAATTACAGCTGTGGAAAGGTAGCAGATCACAGACTAGACAAATTGATCCCACAGTTAACATCTGGTCAACAAACAGCTTATGATTTCACTAAACATGTCTACACATTTACTCAGCTGCTATAACGGGAGAGGCTGCTATAGCAACTGAACCTATAAAGCCACATTAACTGGCCTTAATTTCCAAATAAGCTGAAACAACCTTTTGAGAAACAGCCACTTTTATTCAGCTGTCAAAGTAAACCTTTAGTCTAATGAGAAGAAAACAGTGCACAATACTAAAATGGCCCGCTTTGAGCCCCGGTCTTTATTCAACTGAACATCAATGGACACAGTTGAATAACAGGTTAAGTAAAATCACCCACCGATCTTCAGAGAACAGGTGCATTTTGTTCGAGAAGAGTGACATTATTGTTGTATGGCAGCAAAGAAATGTTGCTTTAATCTCCAACTGAGCTTTCCTACTGCTACTACTACTTTTTATATAAGCACAATGTAGTTCTGCTTTCTCCCAAAATACTTTTATTGCTATTTCTACATTGTTATTTCAAACATTTAGTTAGATGCCAACCTTGTGCTAAGAAATCATATTCAGAATAGAGGAATGAATATTACAATCTTTAAAAGGACAGCAATACAAGTGCATGTGTACAGTATTTGTCTTTGCGTGTGACTTTTTATATTCAAACCTGCAAATTGAGTGACTGGAGAAGTATTAAAAAAAGACACCACGTCCAGTCCATGAAAAAACATACCCTTAGCAGAAATGGAGATGGTGTAACTGCATGTCCAAGTAAACATGGGATTTTCTCCATCGAGGATTTCGTTCATATTGCACTTGTCAAGGGATTATTTTATCTCTTAGCCCAACCCGTGATCCAGGAGCTGAGAAAATCCCTCATATTCCACACAATCTGCTGCAACTCATCCTTACTCCAACTGCAAATAATACCCCCATCAACAGCTGAATCAGACAACTCTGACAAACAGCCCATAGCCAGTTGCCTGGGCCTACCGCCAGACACTCTTAAACTTCCCCTGCCTTCTTTCACAACTGGAAAGTCTTGACAAATTGAGCATAATATTTTCAAGACCTATCCAAGTGCCTCAATCAATAGTTTGTCAAACAGGTTGGAGGGGGCTAAATATTCATTAGTCTTTAATATTTTCATGGCAATACAGCAACACCTTAAAGTATAAAAATGTGAATCAATTATCAAACAATCTATTTTATCCATCACCATGAAAATAAATTCCAATTGTCTGCCCATGAAGGGCCAAAGATCAGGTTCCAGCGAGCGGGTCATTTTTGCTGGCAAGGGGGGACGAGGGGAACATGTAACCACTCAGGCCTCATCCCACATGTTAAGATGGAGAGGGTGACAGGAGTCAGTGGTTGAAAGATCATTAAATGCAGCTGAAAAGCAGGATAAAAAATGCTTTTAGAGGACTCACATATGACGGGGGTGGAAAGGCATTGATTTTCCTGTTGGAGCCATCACTGTCATTTGGCAAGATGGTGATCCGTAAGCGAAGCAGGCTTTTCATGATAAGAGCCCTGGCCTCTCAGTGACCTGTGAAGTGTGCTTGTTAAGAAGGCACGGGATATTTAGAACCTGGCTCAAAAGTCTTCCACTCTCTCTGCCTTAATTTCATTTTTTTTTTCCGGTCAGCAGACAGATTTACGGTGGCAGAAGTGACACCTGAGTGATAAATCAATAATATAGGTGATGTCTCCAGGCAGCCGGGGAGGGAACGATTGTGCAATTCTTTGTCCGACCCTGTGACATCACAACACTGATAGGAGCATCACGCCTTCCATTAGGAGGATCAATATTCACCCTTGCGGACCTCAAAATTTGCAGGGCGAGAAGGTGATTCAGGGCCTGCTCGCAGAACCGCATCACCTCGAGACACTACAGTGCGTCACGCGGTGATTTATAGTTTGATGCACACTCGGCGAGACAAGGGGAGAGAAAGACAGAGAAAAGCAGATGTAATCCAACCAGGAGGGAGATGGTCATGGACAGAGCCCGATAGAGATTTACAGCACCCAGAGAGTGATATATAAAGTGTAAACAAGCGACAGATTGCCTGCCATCCACCCACACACACACATACACACAAGCACACACACAAATACACGGCTGTATTCCAATCCCGCCGAGCCGGCCCGTTGCCCCTGGCAGCCAGTGCTGGTAATGGTGGTGCACTGGCTCAAAAGGAGCGATAAACCATGCATGGAGTTGAGCTGAATTTTGCAAAGTCTTGCTGCAAAGAAAAAAAAATTATAGCATGCAACTCTAAGACCAACATCAAAGAATGACAGCAAACACAGCTAAGACACGTATTCATTTATCAATATAACGTTCAACTTTAATGCAAAGAAGGCTAAAGCAAATTTTAAGCTCGTGCAACTGTGCTTCTTGCGAATGGATAAAACAGAGTAGAGATTTCCCTTCACTATCTGTATGCTCAGTTGTTGAATGTTCAGTCATCCAGCTAACTGTTGACTCTCTTCACCGTAGAGCTCTTCCACTGAAAACGCTACATCCACATGTACAGAATCAACTTTCTGGAATCTTTATTAATCTCGTTAAACGGTTCCATGTCTCCAAATAGCCAGTGTCTCCAAGTCTGCTGAAACTCTAAGCGGGCACAGCCATGCTTTTAGACTAATTATCGATCCTAATGGCTATTTTAAAGTGGTGCAACATCACGAAATAGTTCACCTTCAGTGACAGACAAACTTGAACCTGTAGCTCCCATCATGTTTACGATGCATTATGGAAAGTTTCAGCTTGTTTGGCTTGTTTTACTTTGCTTTGGTGCTTTCAGTAGCAGTAAGTAATTTCCAGCACAAAAGCTCAATTCACTGCCCACCACCTGCTCACCACAAAAGAACAGAGATAGTGAGCAGCTTGTGAACACAGCGGCTGATATTTCCCCAAGGAGGTGGTAGAGTATTGAATTTACCTTCATCAAGTCACCATAAATGCCAAATGTGCAATAAGCAACCATTTTTTTCAAATCAGTTTTGTTAAAAAATAGGAGTACAAATCTGGGGAGCTTCATACAGGCATATATATACATACAGAGAATGGAAATATCAAGCCAGGCTCAGTAGATGCTGGAAAACCAGCATCTAAGTACACACATATGAGGATGACACTCCTTCCATCCTGCATCCATTCACCCATGTAACTTTATGAACACCTTCCTGTCCATAAACCCAGGAGATGGGAACGGAGGGGACAGCGAATGACTCCAAGAGAATTGGCCCAGTAAAACACTGCACCCTAATCTCTTGCTACCAGCTCAAATCCCCTCTGCTATTAACTACCATCTTTCTCCTCCTGGTTGGTATTTTATTAACTGAATTTGTTCAATAAGACCTTGAATTCTCTGCCGCTTTGCCCGTGACATTGGGACAAAAGTGGGGAAAGGTTAAAAAAAAGACTCAATCACGATCCGTGCCTGTAAAAAAATGGGGATCGTAATCGCTTTAATCCCTCAAATAAAGAGATCTATTCTGCTGTAAACAATGAAGCACTGTGCCTGTAAGAAGCAAGTCAGAAAAAAAGGCAGCTGAGTCGGAGAGACAGACGTAAAGAGAGTGTTAGAAAGATCAGAGGAGAGAAACTGAAATTTTCCCATGCACACATGTTAAACTGTGTGTGTTTGCATATCTGGCTGTCAGACATTATAAGTATGATTAGGTTTTTATTCCTTTCTGCTGAGCCAATTGCTTTCACATCAAAAGGCATCTGCTCTCAACAGTGTCACAGGGTGAAGGTTTTAATCCCTTTCCTATTGCCTCAGTGTCTTGACGCTGCTAACTGTACCTCTATATTTCATCATGCAGCTTCAGAGACTTGAGAGAATACAGGACAGACAAAAAAAAAAGGAGTTTGAATGTAAGAAGACCCAACAAAGCCAGCCGGGGTTGTTACTGAAGGCTCAGTTGCAGCAGCTAGGAGTGGCACGGAGCACTTGAAAACAAAGGTAATCCAGCTGCCTTCCCACAGGGGATGGAAAGCATGCTTTCAAAGTAGTGGCGATCAGAGGAAAACAACCATCCCCTACTTCACATTCTATCAAGGTTTTAAGAAAACAAGACATTCTTAATTTTTTGTGTTGCTTCTTCACCTTCAGCATAAGCTCATACAGATTTACCCACTCTGATTCAAAGTGCTTATTTCAATAGAATATCTCAGATTTTGTTTGACAGTGTGTGCAGATGCAACGCGACCGCGGGAACAAATAAGCTGTGTTTTATAGAGGGCGTTATGTACAGGTAGAAATGTGAATGAGACAAACAAACCCCAATATGACTGATGCTGTGCAAGTCTTTCAGCTGGAGGAGGATGAATGCATCCTTATTCAACACTCAGATGCTGTCGGTCTGCACTGAATGAACTTAATTAGTTAATCCTAATGAAGACACAGACGCTAAATCTTCGTATGTGTCTCGTATCGTCCAAAGTGTCTGAATTGTTTGGTTCCTTATAAAGTTTGAGCTTGCAGCCTCATTTTAATACTGAGACCACATTATTATCATACTATAATGATTGTAGCCTATTTGCATGAGATCATTTTTATTTCCTAGCTGGCGTGCCTTTTAAAATATGGTAAACATACATTTTTTGGGACATTTGCAGGCTTCATCCAAAGAACCATGATGGACATAAAAGTCTGCAAATATCACCTTTTCAGTCATTTCTATCCTCATTTCTGTGTGTACAACTAAAAAAACTATTATTGATATTAATGTGAGAGTTAAAGTGTCTGACTTGTAGCAAAGTACTGAAAGTCATAGTTTTAAATGCTGCTCAAAATCCTATTTAGTAGTAATTAAGCTATTTAGGATTATTATTTATAGATAGATCAGCATTCGAAAATAACAAAAAAGGTATGCTTGACAATCAGTGTAAATAGCTAACAATGATATACCGACACACACAAACACATACAGGATGAGGTATTTTGTTTTTTCTTATTAGTTACGCCCTCCTTTTGCATTTCTAATGGCTCAAATTGTTAGTTATTAACCTCCCAAGACTCGTATTCTCTTTTATGGCATGCATTTTCAATTTCTCTTTGCTACTGGGGCTGATTGGGACCTGATGAATGTAAAAGCAAAAAATTACCTGACTTTTTTTTTTCTGATAAAAATGAGATCCACATAAGAGGACATTCGTTTTAAATTTCACTAGAACAGTGGCAGCATAATGTCCTCGTAAGTGGATATCAGGCCCTTGTAGAGCAAAATTTAGTATTTTGGTCTACCCAAAATGTGTTGTCTACAAATGTAGACACCAGGTCCTAGGAGGTTAAATATGTTTTCTTTAACTGTAAATGTATCAAGTGTGTTACAGGCCTAGGAAAAACGCCAGTAGGGCGAATTTTTGCTGATTCTTATAATTGCTTGCCAAATACCATCTTTTCCTCTCTTTAACAGGAAGAAACCTGCACAGGGCCAAGCTCGGGGAGGCCTGTCTGTCCTAAAGATGGGACCAAAAAAAGACTGTGGAAGAGAGCCAGAGATTAATAATAACTCGAAACACAGCATCAAAGTTGCTTGATACTGTTGTCTGTCATGATTTTTCCTTTTAATCTACTCCGGCTGCTGCATTCATCTAGGAAAAAGTTACCTTCAAAGTGACTAACCATGTACAGCACAGTGCAACTGCTCCTGTATTTAAATCAGCCTGTACTTGCACAAGCAGATGGATGTAGAACAAGCGTTATTTATGATCGCTGACTGCATAAAGGTGAGTACCAAATACTAACTTTCTTGTTCATCGTGGCAGTTCTGACACACATATTCAAAACTTGTTCAGCTCACGCTTTGATTAAAAAGGTCCTCAGTGTTTTCCCGCAAATCAGCCATTGTGCTGTCAAGCACCGACAGCTACAGATGGTAAATGTCAACAGAGGAAACTGGTTCTTCCTTTCATTCTAGACATTAAAATGCAGACATTTATCTATATAAAAATTCAACAGATAGAATCGTCAAATGTGATTTGACAAAAATCTCCATCCAATTTTCTCAACTTCATTGTGAGTCATGCTTTCCCCCCCCCCCGTCTCTTTCTCCTGGACTTTCTCCCTATTTCAATTTCATCCTGTCAGTTAGTCGCTCACCTATTCCACGCTGTTACCGGCCTCTGAAACACTCTGTCACAGATTTCCATCTTCTTTTTTCCTTTTCTTTTTTTCAGCATCTGCATATAAACCTGAGACCCTCCTGCCTCCCCTCCCGAGGTGCGGGAAATGGAGAGAAAGTGGCAAAGGAGTGATTACGATGTCAATTCATAAACACAGCACACCGAGAGACTGCATGGATGAAAGCACCAATGCCACTGGAAAATTACCCACCCAGCCGGGGACAAGTCATTTGCTACACAGTGGAGCACCACAACAAACATCAGCATATACACATGCAAAGTGAAGGGTACAAACTGGAGTTGGGTAAATAAAAAGAAGTGGGGAAAAAAAAGAAGAAGGGGCCATCTCAGAGGTGGAGGAGAGAGTCAACAGCTAAGATGTGTCTATATGCAAACGTGTGTGCGCGTGCCTCTCTACAGGTGTTCGGCTCTCTTGGGTGTGGGCAGTGGGGGAGAACTGTCACTATTCAAACAGATGGAAAGAGACTCGACACCGCTCAGAAAGGGCACGGAATAACAGCACCGCATGTCTCTCTCTCACTCTCTCACACACACATACACAAAAAGCCATTTCATATGTTCTCGAGCATCAGGTGGCCAACACTCGAGTTCTTGAAAATACCACCTGGGAAATGCCACACAGCTAGATATAATCTATTTGTTTCTGGACCCACAGCAAAGCTTAAAAGGAGAGGAGTCACTGATATTTAAGTGTATGTGTGCATCAGTATATGTGTGAGTGAGAAAAAGACTCACTCACACTGTATTCCATGAACATAAAAGTGTGATTATTTTGTTGTTGTTGTTGTTTTTAGATGTGGAGGGAGATTAGATTAGTTGACATTTCTTCACCGTTATGAGGCAGAGATGGATTGTTTCATATCTCCAGAATGTATTCTATGACTCAGGAGAATCTGATGTGGTGATGGCTCGGGTAGATCATTTTCTGCTTTCAAGAGCAAATTTCAGGGCGATTATTAACATTGTTTTTCAGCTTATTTTTCTGACTGTTACACATGTCGAATGTAGGGAACATATCCACCAGGTGCGTTTGATATTCTTCAGGAAATGCAGTAAACACCAGCTGGTGTCTAAACGCCTGCAAAGTAGATGACAGAACTAATGCATTCATATCAGTAATTAGATCTTGTTAATGATTCACAAGGTAACGGGATAATTGCAAGAGCCGCCAGTTTTTAAATGATAATGGATCCTAAGTTTGATATGGAAAATGGCTGTAACTTGTTTTTAAAAATCCCACCTAATGGCTAGAATTACAATCCTTTGTTAAGGGGTTATGATCTACCGACAGCATAGAGCATATAATGCAAGTTGGTTGCATTATATGGTTACGTTCTACTAAAACAGCTCTGCACCACTGCGCTATGGACATGGAACCCATGAGGCCCAGTAAAGAAAGGCATGTAGGCACAAGGGCACCTGTTGCGGGTTCAATTCAAGCAGTGTTGTGGCGTCCCACTCCGTGGATCAGTCTCTGGCAAGTTAATTGGATTGGAATCCGGGAAGGCCAGACACTGTTGCCTCACAGTCAAGCTGTTGTAGGGTTAAATCTCCAGGTCAACTGGGACTTTTTTGCATATTCTCCCTGTCCCTTAGTGGGTTGCTTTCCACTAAGGAACAGGGAGACACTAAGGATGCAGCTTTTTTTCATCTCCTATGTTAAACCAGGGTCTTTCAGCAGGTATATTAAACAAATATGTAGGACTGCTTTCTCACATTCTTGCATCTTGCAAACATCCTGTCTCTGAGTGATGCTAAAAAACTAGTTCATGCATTTATTACTTCTAGACTGCAGAACTGCAATTCATTATTATCAGGCTGTCCTAAAAGCTCCCTGAAAAGCCTTCAGTTCATACAAAATGCTGCAGCAGTATTAGTGACAGGGACTTGAAACAGAAAGTACATTTCTCCCATAGTGACTTCTCTTCATTTCCCGTTAAATCCAGAATTTAATTTAAAATCCTTCTTCTTACATACAAGGTATTGAATAATCAGGCCCTATCTATTCTTAAAGACCTCATAGCACCGTATCACCCCAATCAAACACTTCCCCCTCAGACTGCTGGCTTACTTATGGTTCCTAGGATCTTTAAAAGTAGAATGGGAGGCAGAACCTTCTTCTGTGGAACCAACTCCCAGTTTGGATTCAGGAGACAGACGATCTCTTTACTTTTAAGATTAGGCTTAAAGATTCCATTTTGATAAGGCATATAGTGCTGCATCAGGTGACCCTGCAATAGGCCTAGGCTGCTGGGTGATTCCCATGATGCACTGAGGGTTTCTTACTCACCCATTTCAGTCACAATGTGTTTATGCGCTGCTTTGCATATCATCCATCCATCCATCCATCTTCTACGTGTGGGGCCAGCAGCCTAAGTAGAGAAGCTAAGACCTCCCTCTCCCCGCCCACCTCCTCTAGACTATCCAGGGGAACATCAAGGCATTCCCATGGCACCTGAGAGATATAATCCCTCCAGCATGTCCTGGGTCTGCTCCGGGGCATCCTCCATGTGGGACATGCCTGGAACAGGTACCCAGGAGGCGCCCAGGAGGAATGCTTTCAGATGCCCGAACCACCTCAAATGGCTCCTTTCAACGTGGAGAAGCAGCGGCTCTTTCCTGAGCCCCTCCTGGATGGGAGCAAAACTCCTCACCCTATCTCTAAGGGAGAGGCCAGCCATCCTTCGGGGGAAGGGTGGCTGGCTTCGGCTCTCACTAAACTGAAAACTTCAGCTCTCAGTTTACTGGTTGGCTTAAACTCTGCAGCTTACACTCAGCTCTCCCTTCACCACGACGGACCAGTACAGCACCAATCCATCTGTCGATCTCTTGTTCCCTTCTCCCATCACTCATGAACAAGACCCCGAAATACTTGGGGGATTTACTCTATTATTGTAGAGTCTTTACCTTACAATATAAAGTGCTTTGAAGCAACTGTTGTTGCTATATAAATAAAATTGAATTGGATTGAATCCAAAATCTCTTTTATTATTCATTGCCTGGGCTTGTTTCATCATTATCTTTTTTATTTATCAAAGGGAATCCTTGTTTACAAAGTCCAGCAAGGAGCACCACGGATCAGAAAGACAAGGGTGCATTTCTAACGCATCATGTTGAAATCAAACATTCAAATTTGAATCAATAATTATGGACTGACTATTCACTTGCTTGTTTTGCCATGTTGATTTAATATTGTAGTTTTGAGAATTAACCTAAAAAAACAAACTCAGGAGTTTAGCTCGTTCCAACCACCTTCAACCATTAGATGTTGAACAGTCACGTATAGATGTAATATCTAGGTTTCCACCTAAGTGCAGTTTGGGATGCATTTTAATAATAAGTTTATTATTTCATATCATAACTTGGAATGTCAGCTTCACCACCTTCATAAGTAATTATTAATCGTTAGGAACAACAGAGCAAAAAATATTATATTCTGCTCCCCTTCCCAGCTACCAATAATGTATAATAAGCGAGCTGAATAAATAATAGATTTTCGCTCTGTTGATAAATAAAAGAAGAAGAAAACACTGGGATCTTATTTTACTTTATGTACAAAAGAATAAAAAGGGAAATCTAGTTTAATTTTCAAAATAAGACATTTTCCAGCTCAGCATTGTCATATTGTTTTAATGTGGTTGATTGAAATATTAACGCTTCCGTGAGAAGTAATTTGTGTTCCTCCAGTGTTAAGACCACAAGTTTTACCAGCTTGTAGTCCTTGTTTAACTTACAATGTTGAAATGTATCCCTATCCTCTGGCAGGTGTCACTGTGTTTACTTTCTCTTTGTCTTTACTCAGGAGGACAAACATGACGACAGGTTGTTAAACACCTTCATGTTATTGGGTTTAATCACTTCCGACATTTAGATCCAACCCAGCGTTTCTGTTAAGTTACAGATTAAAGAAGCCTAATGTGGAACAGACCAGTTTTACATAAAATAAAATCTGTTTATAAAACAAGCAGTATACAAAGATTAGATATAAAAAATGTATGAGTACAGTATGATATAATTTTTACTTTGCCTATAAATGCACAGCATTTATCAACTTACAGTCAGACCTGTGCTTTGCTATTCTTTTTTCTACTTATGTGACAGAGTAGAAGACCAGCTGTTGACATTAACAACATCTGCTTACCAATGTATTATAAATGTGATATAAACGATTGTTTAAACATTCATACAGCTCAGCGCTACATTTGTTTCCCATCGCAGGGTTGTTTTAATATTAATGACAGTGTCCTAGCAACCTGTCACCTGATGGAAAATATAAACTGAGTAACAATATTAGATAGGGAAAATGCTCTCTGCAGCGTGATGTGCTATCAGTAATGGAGACCGGCATTTAACAGTTGAATTAAAGATCAGTAGCTAACAGCAGAGCGAGGTGCGGCGCTGTGGCTTTGGTATTCAGGTAAAAGCAGCCTCTTCTCTCAGGGCGTTCGCTGGCTCGATGTGGGGCCCCTCCACTCTCAGAGACAGATGTTAAGCCTGGGTTCGGCCATCCACTCTCACCATAATGAGAACTCAAGGGGGCCCGGTCCCACACACACACACACTTATGCACATGCATGACCACACCAAAAAACACCTGTCTTTCCAGCACACATCAGTAACGCACACCAAAACACACATACACACACATACACACACACAGCCAACAAAACCTGAGAGCTAAACAGTAAACAAGCAAGAGCGGTGGGTGGACTCATGATTTAATAATGTTGTGCTGGCTAGAAAAATAAGTGACCTTCGCACACATGCAGGCATCCATGTTAACACGCAGTGTATCCAAGTGACAAGATATTCAAATAGAGGGCAGTGAGAAGTTGGGGGGGGAGGGGGAACAAGGGCTTGGAAAAGAGTGTGTGTGTGTGTCCTGTGAAGCATTTTTGAGTGCCCCATGAACGAATGTAGCACCTTCTTTATTATGTATGACAAAGGGGGAAAAGGAGTCCACTCATGGTTTTAAATGGGTATGAAAATAAGATCTGAAGATCTGAATTCAACATACTGCATGCATGTTTGTGAATGCTGCCATGTTCCTGTGTGTTATTATGGAACCCGATTGTAATTAAAAAAAAAAAAAACATATTTAAAATTCATTCCAGGTTGCAGCCAGTCCTGCAAGCAGCTTGATACATCCTGGACAGTTTTCTAGTTAACTCAGAGTAACAGATAACCAGTCACACTCACATCCACACCTACAGCCAATTTGGAATCTCCAGTTAATCTAACAAGCACAGGCAGAGTGAGAACATGCAAATCCTCAAGAGTTCAAACCCAGGACACGAATGTTTGAATTATAGGTTAATGAATACTGTTTTATGGGGAGGATTCGTTTTTTTAGATAAGAATTTAAGGGAAAACCTTAAAAACAGTCTCTTCCAGAACTGCATTGTCTACATTAATCATTTTGATCAACTGTTTGGTCTTTATCTTATGCAATTCAGGTGGGACTTAAATAGGTGCCACCAAGAAGATGCGGGATATGCCCGGGAGGGGTTGCCAGTCTATCACAATGCTAACAGATGCAAAAAACATCTGCTCACATTCACTCCTATGGCCAATTTAGAATTTACTCTGACACTTACTTCTTTTTTTCCTTTAATTTGTCAGAAAATTGGCAAATGTGCCGTGATTGCAAAATTATTCCTTTTTTCTTTTCTTTTTTGTGATGACTTTATATCTCAATGGCCCCAAGCATGTGTTTTTTCTGCATAATTTTGTTTTTTATATTGTACTACGAGTATGCCAAAAAACGCCAATACCGTCACAGCTGAAATATACCACTTTATCAGTGGGGCTCTAATATTATTGCTTTGCTTCTTTTTCTCAGTCTCCCCTGGGTATGTTTAGCCTTGATAAAGCACAGTCTAATCAAGTCAACAAAAACTAGAACAAAAGTCGGATTAAAATTTGAGCTTCTAACTGTCCTTAACCCAACGCCCTTCCAAAAGTGGGATCTCAGTGGGGTCCTCGGTAAACGAGGCAGGAACTGAATGTGAAAGAGAGAGGGGATAGACGAATCCTGAGGGAAGGAGAGAACAGTGTGATAAGACCTGGCTAAGCCTCGCCGCCGGTAATTACCACCACGCTAATGCTACACCAGGAAAAAACCCAGCGGGAGCATGGAAACTGATGAAGACTATAGATTAAAAAACAAAAAAGAAAGAAAGAAAGACATAAAACAAAAAGAGATGTCGAATGTCTGATATTAGTGACTCAGAGATCAGACAAAGACAGACAAGGAAGAGGCACACGTGAGGGTAAGATGGAGGCAGATAGAACAGAAGAGGAACAAGGCGGAGTGAGAGAAAGCAAAGCGATGGGAGGAGGTGGTACACATTGACCCAGATCCTCCTCCTGGTAACCAGGAGGGGAGCTGCTACAGCCTGGCTGCTGTCTGCAAGTGGGGGCTGGAGCACAGGATGAAGAGATACAGGACACAGATATGAGCCAAAACAGCCGCCACGGCCTGACAGCTGGTCTAAATCACAATAAACATGTGAGGATGTGGAGCTTCAAATTGTGTGATTTTTTTGGTGCGTGTTGAGCTCCTATAAGAGCTGACAGGTACCCTCAGTGCTGTGCTCGCTCTCCCCTTTTCCTCCTATTTTCTTTTTTTTTCCCAGGGAGTGAGACAGGAGCACCTTGGTGATGAGGCCCCGAGTGTCCCGTTAAAAAATGAAACAACCCAACAGAGTTCACGTCCCTCAGGATTTGATCTAGACGCAGGTAAACACACACACACACACATACACACATTTGACCATGCAATTACTGAGGTTGTGCAACAGCCAGAGGGAACGCAACTCAACAGAGGGAAGAGAAGGCGCTCAAAGTGTGTGTCTGTATATGTGTGCATGGACGTGTGCATCAGTGGCCCAGTTACAGCAGAGGGATAAAATCGCTGCATCCGTGACAGCCCTTCTACATAATTCTTGCCCCACCTGTTCAAACGCTCCACCTGTGCAAGTTGTGTGTGCGCGTGTGTGTTCCTATGCAATCATGTGAGTAAACACAGTTGTTACAGATTTCTTGGAAAGAGGGATTTTAGCGTGCATGGACAACTTTGAAGTTTCGAGGCGAGGCCTTTCATATTTTTTAACACGCGCAGATACACACACCTCCCCACAAACTCATCACAAGGATGTGGGATTTCATGGATCATTGTGCCTAGATTTCTATAGCAGGTTGAAAATATGTCAAGCAGACTGTGTGTGAGAATCACTGGCAACAAATCAGTGCACTTCAGACTGTTGGAACTCTATTTTTAGATGCTTTATGGTTCTTGGCTCTGTGGTCCCCGATACTGGAGAAAGTCGCGGACCCTCGCGAATAATAACTCATCGCCTAGACACGCATCATCGTCATGCCGCAGCTCCCTATGTAACGGCTACGTGTTAAAAAAACAAAAAACAAAGAGCACTGCTTAGCATTAACATTTAGATGCTGCACATTTCCTGGCCATTTTCACCCGTCCATCTGTCACTCATCAATCACCGCTCAGCCTTATCCTCACTGTGACAGACTGTCAGGTCCCCGGTGTGTTCTCACATTCCTCTATCCCTCCAATCTTTCTGCATGCCGGTGTATGCAAATGAGCTAATGGAGATACGCACACACACAAAAAAATCTTCCGGCAAGTCTGCTTTCAGCACAATGGATGGCTCCGTTAATGCAGTTTCTCTCTGAGTGTCATTGGCTCATTTCAGCACCAAGGACAGCGCCAGCACTCGCTCCACGTCTGCTTGTTTATAACTCGTGTGCTGTCGTGCAGTTCTTTGGGAGGGTGGGATATTTCTAAAAGGAAAATGAAAACAACACTTTCTCCCATCCAAACAACAGCACCGAGGCTGCTCTCGAAGCGTTTATACTGATCTGTGATGCATCAGCCCGTATTAAATATACATAGGCTTGATAATAGCAAGACTAGATGTTTGGCATCCATCTCTCTGTGTGTTAGAAATTCATGATGACTCCTATTTCAGCAAATAATAATAAAAAAAAAGTGACAACGCTTTGATAATGCCAGAACAGGGGTAATGTAGGGAAACAGGTTTAGGCTAGGCAGACCTCATATCCAGTCACTACCAATCATAACCGCTGCAGAAGGGTGACAGACTCTGGAGCATCTGCTGGCAGACTGGATTAACACCAGGGGCACTGGCACTTTAACTTATAAGAAGCAGCACTAAATAACATGTGTTTTATCAGGGCAGGCATATCTGTAGACCCCTGCAGATGTAAGGTTTAACTGCCAAAAAGGCCCCGAGCCTCAGGAGTCCACGCATCCACAAGTATAAAGACAAAGAAAAGCTGTTTTATTTATGCACTGCCACAGGAAAGCAGTTGTGAGGGCCTATGTGTTTGCGTGTGTGTGTGTGTGTGTGTGTTTGCGTGTGTGTGTGTGTGTGTGTGTGTGTGTGTGTGTGTGTGTGTGTGTGTACATGAATTTTTGGGTTGTATACGTATAAACCCGGCCAGCGTCTGCTCAGGCCTGTAAGTGGCTAGCATATTGGATGACAACTGTTGCCTTCATGGGGGAAATGGACAGATTAATTGAAATTGAGCACAGATAGAAGAACAGGCAGCAACTGATGATCACTTAAAGCAATCATCAAGGAAAAATCACACAGGGACTTCCTTGCACGCTACCCCGCTTATGCGCTGCATGCTCGTGTTTGTGCGGGGCACTTTGAGGGATTGTGGACTAACGGAGAAAACAACAATTACTGCTTAATTAATATGTGTGTACCGGCAGCTCCAGCCCAATACCAGTGGAAGATCATCAACCTCAGCAAACCAAGAGCAAATACTGATGGCTTCTAATGAGGATTGTGTGTGGTGCGTGTCTGTGTAGACTGACAATGAGGAGCATGTGTTGCTGCTTGCCCTGCTGAAAGAATCAGCTAACACTCATGCAGGGCTGACCTGAATATGGAGCCCTCTTAGCAGTGAAACTCAAACAACCTTCCTCCCGCTCCTACAACACATCTGTGTGTTGAAGCAAGCACCAGATCAGCACCAACCAGACCTTTTTCTGTCTTATTTAACAGTTTAATAAAGGAGCCCTTCATTCTTAAAGTAAAAGTTCCAAATTTGGGAACTCTGCTTCACTCAAAGCGTTTATAGTGATCGTGTTATATAATTTTTCTTCAAAACAAAAGACAGTAAAAAATGTTTGATTTATTAGAGCTTCTGTTTGGGGAGAATCAATAAGATCTTAGAGTCTCTGGTAACTAACTGATCAAGGCCAAAAAAATTTTCCCAGTAGTTCTCAAAATATTAAATATTTAGCCTAACTTTACATTTAATAGAGCAGGACAAAATGTTCTAACAGCATTCTGAGCATGAACAATACATACTTTCCTTCCTCTTGACCAGTATGTACTGCGGCTTTTCTGTTATTGTATTTGTCTGCATTCTTAAGACTTCAGTGGGTTAAGTAATTAACTTGTCTCTGTATGAAGATATACTAAGCTTAAAAGTGGTGAGTCATATGCAACTGTACAATCCTGTGCAACATATAGTCATGGAAAACTAGTATGTACGGTCAATGTATAATAATATGCAGCAAAGCAACAGTGTGGCAGTCTCCATTTGCATGTCCAAGAAGTTTACCAGGTGACCTAGCCACTTTGCTTAGCTTTTGACCAGCAATTTTTACATGGTACGCACACTGATCATTGAAAAGCATGCATTATCCCCACCGGTTTGTTCTTTTAGAGGACTTCCATTCATTCAGCTTCATTTAGAATCTTCTTTACTGTCATTTTGTCGCTCATAAAGTAACCCTTGAAGCTATCAAGCTGCTACCAAGCAAATTCAGGGCCACTGTTGTATACCAACACCAATTCTGAAACTGTTACTTTTAACCTACAAAGGCCGTTTATTTAAGGGTAAACCGGGAATGTAAATGTTTCTGTCTATTAATACCAGCATTAGTCACAATATTTTGATCACCTGAAGCTGTTTTTGTCATTGGTTTCTGTCACATTCCAGGCCTGCTTATAGAACAAAATGACTGGGCTTGCATCAGTGTTAGTGAGGGTGATTTCTGCCTATGCAGCTGTCCTTGGAAAAACCCAGCAACTATTCTAATGGTTGTCAAACAGCATCATTAATGGCGTATACTGAGGTGTCAGAACTCATCATTAAGGACACAGGCGAGGTCGTCAAATGTCGTCTTTATGGGGGAAAGAGTTAAAAGAAAAATGAGCATGTCACCATCTGTTGGACTGATGGTGGCTGGTTGGAAATTTTACATACATCACCTCAAGGTAGCCTACAGCACTATGCAAATACAGATAGGAAATTAATGTTTTGGATATATATTTAAGATAGGTGATGTGTATCACAGAGTAAAAGTCAAAAATAAGTGTAGAGACTTATCTCTAAGCTCCTCAGAGGCTCTTGCTATTTTTCCGCATCGTTTCTTGAAGTCCGCTCTCCACTCAGAGTGCTCCACTTGTCAAGTGTGAAGATTTATGAGTCACAAAGACAAAGATCTGCAACTTTCTCTGACCCTTTCCTCTCACTCATCCTATAACTCTCTCTGCCTTCTCCCTCTGATCATTTCCTCCGAGGTCAGCCAGACCCAGCTGGTGGAGAGGGACAGGTCGGGCACTATCTGTCTGTGTAACCCTTTGCTACTCATCAGTGCGTGCATGTGTCTGTGTGTGTGTGTCTCAGGATGTGTCATCATTCCTCTCTGAAAAATAGAAGAGAGTCCACTGGCGAGATTGGGCTAGAGGTAAGTGATTGGAAAACAGGACCAAATAGATGAAAGGAGGACTGAAGGTGGCAGAAGGACCTCCTTGAATATATTGTAGAGCTCTTGAGCGTAAGTGTGTGTGTGTGTTCCTGTCTAGCTATCTTTGTGAGGACCGAAATCTGCATTCTACTATACTTGTGAGAACCAACAGTTACTTGTGAGGACACACACACCGGTGCTCACAAGTGTGAAGGCCTTTTTGAGGCTCAAAATGTGGTTTTAGTGTTAGGGTTACAATTAGGTTATGGTTAGGGTAAGGGTTAGGGTTAGGCATTCATTTTTGATGGTTAGGGTTAGGGTAAGGGGCTAGGGAAACCATTACGTCAGTGAAGGTCCTCATTAAGATAGCTGAACAGGCTTAAGTGACTATTGTATGCACTGTAGTCCATGAGAGCAAAAACAACAGGAGAGTTTGGTGAGGGTCTGGCTAGACACTTAGAATAACTTAAACTTCATAATCCAAAAGAAGTGGGGATTAAGTGTAGCAGTAAGGAGAGACATACACGCACACATTCAGACATGCAGCTGTGTGTCATAAGTACTTTAAAGTCAATGTGAGTTGAAAGTCACCATCTGGTAGACATCAAGACACACAAAATCTACTAATAAATCAGTTAAAAGACGGCAGCCTGATGCAGTTTCTGTTATTGTTGAAAACAAAGCTCACACATTTAAAACTCACTGATAATTGACATTGTTAAATTAACAGCAATGGAGAGAGCAAGGCTCCAGAATTGCACTTAAGCTCTATAGCTTTAAAGGCGCTTGAAGTGAGAACAGGATCATATCAAAATGTTCGACCTCTTCATGTGACTCCACTGTTTTTTACTCTTCCAGGTGACAAAAAAAGCCATCATAGCGAAACACAACTGAACAGCGGTACTTCACTTGCAAGTGTTATTAAACTGTTAATTTTTTTTAAGTTACAAGTTTTCTTAATGCAATGTGTTTTCTTCATTCCTTTTCCTTCTATTTTATGAGAACACGGGTCCTGCTTTACAGTGACTGACAGTTGTAGGAGTTGTACTGTTATGGAAATATTATGTATTTAAATCAAGCATTTACAAACCAGTGCCTGGGATTCATTAAAAGCATTTGTTGTGTCTCAAGTGGATTTTTCTTTTTCAAAGTAGTAGCAGCTAAGTGATAACGGTGTAATAGAGAATGTCCATAATGTATATTAATGGTAATTAATTGGCACTTTTATACCAAAGGTTAGACCTGTAATGTAGGTGTGTTGGACTACAACAGTGTTTTCCAGTATTAGTTTTTTTTTTTTAAATAAATGACATAATTCGTTGAAAGCTAAGACAGCCAATGCCTAAAGATAACATCAGCTTTCTAGCCAGTGTCTAGAAAGACAATATGAAAGCCCATTTAGAAGCAAGAAGATTAAATTTTGTCCCCATATGACCACAGTCACCATTGTTCAGCAAAGGTAGAGTTGCTTAAATGTTCCTTTAAATGGTCCCTATGTTAACAGACATAAAAAGTCCCTTAAGTGCCTAGCAGGGCACATGCAGGAGTCACAGGGTGAAAGGTGGGGAGCACCCAGGACAGGTCACCAGCCTATCACAGGGCAAGCTCACTTATAGCTACAGACAATTTAGAATTGTCAGTTAATCTAACTAATGCATGTCTTTGGACTGTGGGAGGAATCCACAGTACCCAGATTAAACCCACATAAGCATGCAGAGAACATGCAAGTGCCACCTACAAAGGCTACGGCCAGCAGGTGGAGTCAAACCTAGAAACCTCTTGCTCTGAGGCAAAAATGCTAATCAGCACACCATCACTCTACCATTCCAAAATTAGTGTTGACAAAGAAAAAAAAAGAATTACCTTTAATTTTTGTTTAACAAAGTAAAGCAAAGTAATGCAACACATCATTGTGACTAAATGCAGCAAACACATCAACGGTTTATTAAAGTGGAAGATGGGGGAAATGTTTCTACTTGTCTTCTTCATGCACTTGTGAGCAACACTAGCCTGAGTTGAGGTCATGAAGAAGACAGGGTGAAAAGGCATTGGGGTGGAGCTTTTAAAGAGTAGATATATGCAGATCTTTGGATGAAAGGACAAGAATATAGTGGAATATGTCACTTTGTAGTTAAATTTCTTTTATTTTTTTCTTATATTTTCACTTGGTAATGAGTACTGGAACAGATTACTTTATCTTCTAAGAGAAAAGGTAAACCAATGCATTCCAAGTAGTGTGTAATGCATCATAACAGGCCATCTGCAGATTGAAGATCACATGAAATGGTGAAAAGCTTCAAAGAAGTGTTTGCACAACTTTCGTGAAGGTCCATAGGAAAAAAAATCTAAATACGGTAATAATTCATTTCTGCATTCCTCTTTCTGCTTCTTGAATCCATCCATCCTTTTTTTTCTTTCCCTTTCAAGCTGATTTCTTTGCTCCTTCCAAATGCATCTCAAAAAAGACACTGCAGCATCTAACTTAATTCTGCAAAATCTACTCTGGCCTCGTCTCCTCTCTGTGTGCCTTCCTCTGTGTGTGTGTGTGTGTGTGTGTGTGTGTCTCACTCTCTGTCTGTCTGTAGGGCAAATCAATAGGCCCTGGCTGCCTATTTGCTGCCAAGTATGGTCAGCTGTGACCACTCAAAACAACCAAAAGGAAAGAAGTAAGGAAAGAAGAGAGAGAGAGATTAGTGATGGGATTTCCGGCTCTTTTTAGAGATCCGGCTCTTTCGGTTCGGCTCACTAAAAAGAGCCGGCTCTTTCGGCTCCGAACCGGCTCTTCAGGTTGTTTTGTTGCTTTAATTAATTTATTATTAACAATAATATAAAATTATGCACAAAAGGAATTACTAACGTAAAAACAAGTGGTTTTATTTATATATGTTTATATATAAATATATGCGGTGGCCCCTAGAGACAAAACACGTACAAACTCCAAAACACATTTCTAGCATGAACTGAACTTCCAAAGCAGAGCTACTAGATCACTTAAATTACACAATTGAAAGCATGTGTGTATTGTTTGTATATTTATACACAGGCACTCATATATATATTCAAATAATTTAAAAAAAAGTTCATTTACCTGTTATTACCACACACCAAATCCGGTCGTTGGTACTTGCTGGCTTGTGTAGCCACAAGATAACAAAGGCTCAACACTGCGCCCAGCATCCTGGAGCACTTCTGTTGTCTTTTGTACGTGTTTTGAGTTTTTATGTGCTTCTGAGTTTTTATATGCTTCTGAGTTTTTACGTGCTTCGGAGTTTGTACGTGTTTTTACGTGTTTTTGGAGTTTTTACGTGTTTTGGAGTTTGTACGTGTTTTTACGTGTTTTGGAGTTTGTACATGCTTCAGAGTTCGTACGTGATTTGAAGTTTGTATGTGCTTTGTCTCTAGGGGCCACCGTAAATATACTTTTATTTATTCACTCCACATAAAATGTAATAAATAAATCATATAATACAAAAATCAACTATTCACATTTCAAGTTTTAACTATTTAAATTTTCAGCTTTTTCCTTTCACAAATTTAAAGTGAAAAGAACACAAAACACTGCAAACCACAACACAATTAAATATAAATTATAATATGAAAACTAAAAGAACATGCATATTCTCTGTCATATGGACCTGCATGAATAAACTTTCTCAATCCTTTATCATCTGCAACCGAAAATAGTTGTGGATGATTACTATACCTTTCTAATGTTGTTGTCCCTGCCTCTCTTTCTCTCTCTCTGGCTCTGTTCCTGTGCTACTGAGTGTAACTACCGCCCCTCCCCCCTCTGCCCAGCGTAAAGCACAAGGCTCGCGTGCAGAGTGAAGCGGAAAAAAAGTGCGAGAGAGAGGCTGAGAGAAAAAAAAAAAAAAAAAAACCCACGTGACGGCTCGCGATAAGGAGCCGGCTCGCGTCGTTCACGTCAAAGAGCCGGCTCTAAGAGCCATTTCGTTCGCGAACGACCCATCACTAAGAGAGATGAGACACCTACTCACTGTATGTTTTACCCAGTTCAGTCAGCCACTGAACTACATACTCACATAGACCATGACTCCCAAAAAGCCCCTCCCACCTTCCGTTCCACGTCTCAAAAAACAATGGAGCAAAAGCAGAAGAGGCTGAACAAAAAGATTCTGTATATAGCGTGAAGATGTAGGCGAATATAAGTGTAAAGGCCACTGTGGAATACCCCGGACAAGCAGCATACACTAAGATCTGATAACAGACACCAAGTTCCCATTTGTGGCTTTATATGAAAGTTTGAAAGGAAGCAACAAATAGCCAATCGACACTACCCCATATTCATGCCATCCTTAGCACTGAGGCAGAGAACAAAGGCTTGATTTCTCATTAGCAATAAAAACAGCATCTGTTCGCTAATGAGCAAAGTTCAATATGCTGTAAGGAACTGTGTTATTCCGTAGTCACAAGACTCCCTGCGAATCTAGCCGCGGCACTCATGGGATCACAGAAAGCCTCTCGACCTTCTCCTTAAACTTATCCACTCCGACTCTGTCTTTTGTCTCTAATGCTTGTGGAACTGTGCCGGGATCAGCGGCCTGGCATTCTTCCATCACTGCAGCCGCTTAAGCTCTCCTACTTCACAAATGGCATAGAGCTCTGAGAAAAGAAAAAAAAATAGGAAAAGAAAGAAAGTGTTTGTGGAAAAGAGAAAAAAAAGAAATCTGTGAAGTTCCCCCGTGTCACTGAGGCTTGCCTCCCCGTGGCCGTGGCAAACTGGACAGGATTTGTGCCGCACACTGTGTCACAGCCTCGTTGGAGGATTTATAGAGTGCTCCCTATAATGCACTTCCGCTCCTCCACTGGAGTGGACATAAATCTGCCTCTATTTTTTTGACACCCCCCTTTTTTATTTGCTAATGGGATCCTCAAATGCCTATCCTCTTGGCTTGTCTTTATCCCCTCTACACACACACACACACATAAAAGCACTAGCTCACACACACACAGTTGCGCATGCAGAAGCTCTATAAGGAATGGCATAAATTATAATACCTGCATTGATTAATCCTGCAACTTCTCTAGCAGATGTTCGAGCAGCCAGCTGGTTAGCACGGAGCCTCTTTCACTGGCTGAATATTACACTCTTAGCTGCTTACACGCTCACTGATGGGGGGTGGGGTGGGGGGGGGGGACCTACAGTGTGTTTATCTGGATATAACAAAGCAGCAAAAAGGTTCCCCCAACAACGAGTCACACAGTGGGCAGCTGAATTAAAATACAGTGTGCTGGTAATGAGCTATCTAAATTCAGAGTTCATATTACTTGGAATTACACAAAAGCAAGGCTCCGGGCAGCCCTGGCAAAAAACTGTATAGCTCTTTCTGCCTCGCTGCCAGGAGATTCTCCCTGTTGAGCTGGGACACGGTCGGTCCTGGGGAAATCGATTGAGCCGCAGCGTGTATCTAGCGAACGCAATAATTCCTTTGTAAACGACATCACCTCCTTGCCTATTTTTGCATACTTGGCAGCTGTCAACATGTTGGCTTCAATCCATCACTCTCGCTCAGATTGCATGCACACACACATATGCAAAGGGGGTGTTAACACTTCAAGCTCTGATTATTGACAACTAAGTAAGAAACACACGCTTGCATGCCGAGTCTGACTGGATGACTCGAGGGTGACGGTGCTTAAAGGAAGTCGCCTTCCTGGAATGAAACGGTGGCTAAACACAAAATGACAGGAGCGGCGGCGCTTCAAAGTTATCTGGGAAACAAGTTTGTATACTGGCCCTGCAGAGGCAGATCCCTCTCCGGCGCCTGACACGGATGCACTCTTTCAGTTGTTATCTCAAAAGCTGAAAGTGAGAACCAGACTTGGAGTTAAGGAAAAAAAAGAAAATGGGGAATGGTGCTTCTTATTGTGTCTGCTTCCCAGAAGCTGTGACAGGAAGCAGGAACGGGTGGTAAAGGTTGGGCAATGTACAGAGCAACAGATAGCAGCAGATAGGCAGATACTGGATACAATAGCCTCTTATTTTCTCCTGGATTTAACTGCACTATACAGTGTCCCAGGGGAATCAATTAGAACCATGGTGTGCTTGGTTTTTTCCACCCCCATTGACTTGGCAGTAATTTGTTTACTTCAGAGCCAAGCTCTGGATAACAAAAAACACACACACACACACAATAAATCCTTCCTTACAAAGCAACCTTACCCTTTCTTTCTGGCCATATTACATCTCTGAACTAATCCAGTTAATACCCTAATAGGTAACATGTATTTGCACATGATAGACAGCCCCACTGTTCCTTGCGTGCAACTGAAAAGTGCATTAAAGGCAAAACTTTGACCTCTTGGCCAGGTCGCAGCCCACAGCAGGTCTATTAGCATATCTTTTCCTTACACACACACACACACGCAGAAAAGATTGCAGCTGTAGGCAGCCAGCCGACCAGCAACAGGGAGGATCTTCCCCGTGTCAGAAGGCGAGGAGGATGAACAGCTTATCACAGTTCTGGTGCCGCGTGGCTGCCAGATGAAACTGACAGGTGTCACCTTGTTATTTTGCTGTGCAAAAGCCCGCCCAGGTCTACAGGGAGTTGATTAGCATGAAACTGTTGCCGCATTTACCTGCTTACCTACGGCACATGCCAGTTTCACAAGAGGACTGAGCGGCCCCGCTGCAGTGGGGATGCTGGGAGACCTAAAATTAGCTCAGCAGCGAAGCAAAACTGCCAACAGTATGGCACAGATTTATGACATCTGGACGTCATTATCGTATATCAGGTGGCTTGGGGGATTTTTCGTGGCGCGTGTTTTGCAATTTGAAATGAGCCAAAAGTAAGTGCCAGTACTTAGAGGCAGTTTGTGGACTGACACAGGTACACACACAAAAGCGCATGACTTTTAAAGGAGACTCATAAAAGTTTGATTGGATCTTGAAAGCTTCGACTGCTTTTGCAGAATTTGCCATATTTAGCTGCTTACATAGGTACATATCTTTGCAACACTAAGCTGGGGGCTGCCACGTTACATACATGTGCATGGCATGTGTATCCTCAGGCAAAGACATTGCCTTATTCCTTTTCCAAGATCCTGGACTTCAGAAGTGAGTCATGCAGATTCTCTCAAACAATAAGCTCATGACAGGTCACACTAACCCCCCCTGCTTTAACTATATTCTGTCATGTATTTTCTTACATGCATGCAAATATATATACGCAGTCTTGGATGATTTTTTTTGTTTGTTTGTTTAATTAAAACTTCTGCTTCGCTTTTTCCCCTGCCTATTCCTCCGCCTATCAGTCACAAACAGCAGAAAACAGGAAAGCCCGTAACCTCAAATAGTGCACGAGGATGCTTCATCTACACTCATCTACACCACAAATATGAAGAAACAAATGTGAAGAGGGTGAGCTACTATAACAAAAGTCGTAATCAATTTTCTAGCAATGCCACCTGAGATTAGCCCACCCTATAATATAGGCCATAACAAGGTCACTGTACGGTCTTTATTGAGTAACACAGAGCGACTGTAGTGATGCCACAGAAGATAAAAACGAATACTTCCGAGTGCCATCGGGGGCTGCACCGTCGTACAGTTATTATCAAGTGCTAAGTATCCACAAGTCCACGCAGAAACACCAGCGGAAAATTACAGCCCTGTCTTGGAGTGAGGAACAAAACGCGCACACAGTGCAATCAGCAGAAACATCAATTAGTTCGCCTCATCAGATGGTCATCCCTCTGCATCCACAGCCACCCACTATAATAATAATAAAGCACACTGGCAGACGGGCACGCTGCCCTTCACCTACCGTACCTTTGGTGTGAGCGGCGCTCAACCCCAAAACCAGAGCAGCCAGCACGCCGGCTATTCTCAGCATCTTCTCGTTGGAGATTCAGGAGAGGGACTAAGGCGACCTCCTTCCTCCTCTTCTCTCCTCTTTCTGCCTTTTTTATTTTCCTCCTCCCTCCCTCTCACTCTCTCTCTCTCTCTCTCTCTCTCTCTCTTTCTCCTTTCCGCCCTCTCTCTCTCCGCGGGGTCTCTCCTCTCTCTCTGTTGAGGCAGTGTGGAAACAGTTCACTGATATGTGGGACAAGCCGGGGGAGCGTGGAAGTAGAAGGACAGCGGATAACCGCAACGCACCTCGCCGCTCGGCACCGCGCGCGTCGCACCGCAGGCTGCTCGGACTGTGGAGACGGGACCAGAGAGCGGCGGACCCCCGGGACCACACCGAGCTACGTCATGAAGAGGAGAGAGATGGACCCGGGCGCTTTTCCTTTTCTTTCTTTTCTTTTTCTTTTTTTTCTGTCGCTCTCCCCGTCTCCCTCTCACTCTCTCATCCTCCGCCCTCCTCGCTCTCCTCCTCCTCCCTATCTGTAGAGCATCCCAGCCCACTCCAACAGCAGCGTGCAGTGATCCCTAATGTTACAAAAAACGAGAGGGTGAGGGAGTTTGAAAAGAAGCTATTTGAATGGATTCCGTGTACAACACTGTTGGGTTGTCAGCGAATATTTCTATAATAAAAAATAAAACCGAAACAATTGAACTACAAGCGCTAAAGGCTCATTACAACACCATCAGAGTTAAACGCTACAATGCCATTAGAAAGCAGTGCATATAATGCTGTAATTGCGATGAAGGGGAAAGGGCCATACAATTAAGGCACGGTAAATTTAAACGGAATATCCAGGAAGTGATTTTAATACTGCAGCGTTTTTTTTGTTTTTTTGTTGCCACTCATTAAAGTGTTGTTGCTCTAAAGCAGTCCTAATTTACTGTGCAGGCTGGTGTGTCCGCAAGTCGGATCTATAGTTTTGAATAATCTACAATTTAACTGACATGGATATTTGGGGCGATTGTGGCTCAAGAGTTGGGAGTTCGTCTTGTAATTGGAAGGTTGCCGGTTCGAGCCCCGGCTTGGACAGTCTCGGTCGTTGTGTCCTTGGGCAAGACACTTCACCCGTTGCCTACTGGTGGTGGTCAGAGGGCCCGGTGGCGCCAGTGTCCGGCAGCCTCGCCTCTGTCAGTGCGCCCCAGGGCGGCTGTGGCTACAATGTAGCTTGCCATCACCAGTGTGGGAATGTGTGTGTGAATGGGTGGATGACTGGATATGTAAAGCGCTTTGGGGTCCTTAGGGACTAGTAAAGCGCTATATAAATACAGGCCATTTACCATTTGTGGATTTACAGACTCCAGTTGTTTTAAGCTTGAAACACTGACACTCGAATGTAAGTTGCAAAAATGTTACTGCTTTGTTTTTGGTTTTTGGGTTTGTTTGCTTTTTTAAAAAAAAAAAAAAAAAAAAAAAAAAGATTGTAAAGTATTTAAAAAAGACGTTAATGAGTTTTTCGTTTGGTTTTTTGGGGGGGTTTTTTTGGGGGGGGGATGTCATATTTAGCCCAGAGGTTGGCTGTGAACCTATGAGCAGAGAGCTAGCAAGGTTTGTTAGCAAGCTTCACAGACACTTCTCTGTCTGTAGTGAGACAGAAACTTCTAGGACAAGTTTCGCATCACAACAAGACAGATATATAATTTGAGAGTATATTTATTAATATTCCAAAAGGTGCCAATGCCACAACCATGGCTAAGAGGTCCTTTTGAGTGTCTTCTATTACCCGAGGTGAGGCCTAGCTGACGAGCTTTAGCTGCCCAAATGAGCAAACAGGCCTCTACATTTAAGCCTTAGGAGCAGAGGTGTCTAACATAAGGCCCAGGGGTAAGAATCAGCCCACTAAACACTCTAATCCGGCCCACTGGACACCTTTGGAAAATGTAAAGAACCGCATAGATTTTTTTTCCTCCTGAAATTGTTATTTCTTACAATTTATGCACAAAGAGTTATGTTGGCAGATTTCTTACAGTTACCACAGCACCATTTCTTTAGCATGTAGAAAAACTGAGACTTACCATTGAAACTGCACTTATAAGAAGCTAGAAGAAGAATTCAATGTGTAGTTAAACTGGGAGTTTCACTGGTCTGGCCCATGTAGGTTCAAAGTGGGCTGTATGTGGCCCACGGTGTAAAATTAGTCTGACATCTCACATCAAACATAATCATGATCATGATGGATTTTGGGTTTTTTTTTAATCACCCGCCATACAGGTGTGATGAAGGAGGAAACTATCCATAAAGCCCAAGTGACTATTAGAGGAACTGCAGTTTTTGGCACTTTCACACTGGATTTATTTTGACAGTGCCAGAGGTTGCTGCTTGGTTCAGACATTTACGCTGCTTCGTGAAACGGGCAATGAAATTAAAAATCACTGTGCAACATGACTCATGTTTGCAGAGAAAGAGCACAATTTCTTTGCATGTTTCAAATTGGGAGTGGGGGGAAATCTCATTTCATTCTTCTACTTTTGTCTGGAAGGTGTGCGTGTGTCAATGTGTATGTGTGGGTGTGTGCTGGCAGGCGTGCAGGTTTGTATATGCCTTGTTGTTGATGCTGCACAGCGGGATTAATAATAACTTTTTCAATTTTCCTGAGTAGCCTATCTCAAAAGGGATTTTTCTTCTTTTGGACCATCTCTGCTGGTTAAGGATTATTCTGGGAGGCAGAGGAAAATATTGCCTCCGTTATCTACGGGGGGTAAGAAACAGATGACAATGCTCTGATTTAAATCCACACAATCCAGTGATGAAATTAAATTTTGGTCTTCGTTTCACTGGAAAATGACCAAAGTGGTGTATAGCTTACAAGGGCGTGTGTACAAAGAGGTGACGGGGCAGAGCAGTGTCTTTCTAGCTAGCATGCTTCGACTTTAACAACCCAAGGAATATGTTGCATAAAGAAGACTCGAGTGAACGGTTGGGTGACATAGGGGAAAAATATCAACAAAATGCATCACAGTAGGAAAATAAAGTGTTGAATGATCATTTGCACCCAGAACAGCTTGAGTAAACACTGGGATTGATTCTAAAAGATACTCCCTTATTTGTTATTTTAATGATCATTCAAATCATTTTCATAGTCAAACCATTCACTGTGTACTCAGATGAAGGTGAGCTACATGAGCAACTTTACAGGCTAGCATAACGGAGACATCAGGACTCAGAGGGTTAAGCTTTTGCTACAGTTCATCACTTGTTCCTTTAATTTTTTGTTTCCTCTTTTTTGTCATTCATAGCTGAAAGAGAATCTATTACACTTTTTTAAATTTTCTGACTATACAGTTACATAGTCAGAAAATTCAGAACAGTACAAATGAAAGCTACATGAGCTAATCTCATGTAGCTGTTGTTCAAATCTTTTGCTTGCGAGGGGCTGCCAATCAGCAGAAAGTTGGCTTAAAGGGAGGGGGAAGGAAAGTGAAGCGTCAGTTTCAGATGAATGATCAACTGAGGTGATGTGTTCTTTAAAGCTGCAATAGTAGAGTCCGAAAATAACAACATGGAGCTTCTAATCAGTCCCCTTTAAACACCTCTGAGGGTATATACTATAAGCTATTATATTCCACAAGGCTTTAAAGCTTAGGGACAGCTCTTCTCCAAATTATTAATCTGCAGACGCAAATACTATATCACAGAAAAGCAGGGCCCATAATAATGTAGCAAGGCAAGTCACCTGGCAAGATACGTCCTGAATGTGACAGAAGTTTCCATATCAGTAACTGAGCTGCATCAGGCAAAATACTTCAATTTTTTTCATCAGGGCTATTTTCAAAATTACAACCTGCTGCAAATGGCCAATTTTGTGAGAATCCCGTTTCTGCTCTCCAGGTTTTTGATGCTTTTTCATTATTGACACACATTATTCCCACCAGGCTACCGTATCTACCACCCTGGGAATAGTGAATTGGGAGCCATAATGCTAATGCGATATCACACCATGTCCGTCTGTCTGCTCAGAGTCCAGAGAAAACTTTCGCTCGCAACGCGCCCCGTCAGGCAATCTAACCCGGCCGAGTGGTTTTAATGTGCAATTCTGGTCGCCTCATGGAAGTATTTCACTTTTGGGAGATATTACCGGCTACTATATGATGATGGAAACCTTAGGAAGGATGACAATATTAGTTTACTATTGTGCAATAAATATATAATGTCAGAACGTAGCCCTTCCATAACAAATGAAGCACCGGCAAGGATTTAAATAAAACACAATCTGGGTAATTCAGAGGAGAATGTTGATGTTACGTTTTCTTTTTCTTTTCTTTTTACTGATAGCTTTGTTTCATATTAATTTTCTTATCTTTGAATCTCAAGTCTGCTCTGAGTTAATTCCATATCTCTTTACTATGCACCGTCACCCTGACTGCAACAACTGACACTGAACACAGCGGAACACAATGAAGCTTTTGTGACTCAGCAGGCTTAATCAGCAATAACTTATTGTGTGGAACATTGTGGCCACTTACCAAAGATTTGTGAGTCATAGCCAGAATGCTACACACATAGGTGTGGCTAGCGGTCAAGCTTGTTCTCATGTGCCTTTGCTCTTGCATAAAGTTTAGATGCAGGACCGTGGCACACAAAGAAGACAGATGCATGTAGAACACTGACTTTAAACGTTTACTTTGCACACCCAGGAATTGTGCACAGACACACAGCTTTTTCCAGTAAATCAGGTCTGGCTGGAGATCCCTCTGTGCACAGCGAGTGTGACAGATAGAAAAGCACAGTCGTGCATCTTAATTTGATCATTTGCTGAACACATGGAGAGAATAGAAACACCATCGTCTTCATTGCAGGAGCTAATGGTCCATTGTGCTGCTATTTGGAATATAATCATGGAGAGAAGTGAATGCCTTATTTGTGTGCATTTTTTTTTATTAGTCAGTTTCAGAGTTTGGACATTAGCTTGCGGGGGAATGTGTTGACAGTTAAAAATGTTTTATTTTCAAAATTTTGCAAAGCAGGTCCAAGCCAGACCCCAATGTCATTCCCATTGTTCTCCTGCCTGCTGAATGCTCTTAACCTCAGTATTCCATCCTATGACTGTGGGGACTCTCCCAGCATCTTGATCCTTCTCCCTCAGTTGAGAGATAATTTTTTCTCAAGTAATGACGCTCCCATGTTTCCTTTTGATCTTTTATACCATATCTCCACGTGCACAAAGCCTTTGTTTTACTCCATGTTTTGTTCTTCTTCTAAGCTCTGTGTATAGACTAATCACTCTACTGTCACCACATCACATCTCTCCATCTCCCTCCCCCTCCTCTCCCCTCTCACCCTCGCTGTCCAGTAAGTGTGTGTGTGTGTTTGACAAGAGTGCAATGCCTCGGCATGCTCCCACTGACAGCTGGCTGAGGCTGTAGGAGGAGGTGAGGACGGGGAAGGGTAGGCATGAGAGGCGGCTAAGAAAGGCAAAGAGATAGACCACCATCCCCCTGGCGTTTTTCTGAGGAAGTGTCGGTGGCGGCGCTTTGATGCCGCCTACATCATGCAGAGGTCTGAAGCTGTGAGAATGCCTTCTGGCCCCGTTTTGCCTTGTCTCACTGGCAGGAACTGGGCCAGAAGTTGTCATCTGCTCAAAGCCTTGCACATTTCTCAATCCCATTACTGAAAACTGTAAGAGAAAATATTGTTTCCTCTCCCGTCAGAAAAATCCAAACACTTAAATTTTATGTCTTTAACTCAGTCATTTTTACTTCTTCTTTAAACATTAAACTTGGTAAAAAAAAAAAAAAAACAACAACAACAACATTTTTTACTAGAACACAACAATAGGCTACTAGACTAGGCTTTATTTTATTTTAGAGACCAAAATAAATCCCTCACATGCAGGTGCATTTTTGAAATATAAAAGCTTTTATTTGTACTGTTCTGAAGTTGCAGAATTGTGAGTAGACAATACAAGACTTTCAGGTTTTTCACTTTATTATTCAGGGCCACCATAGATATATATCGCATTTATTCGTTACTTATTCTGAACAGCAGTTACAGATGACTAAGCATCACATGTATGAGAGTTCAGTCCTTTCTCACGCACTGTAGCTCAGTCTCATTATTGCAATGCATCCAAAACCAATTCAGGTCATCTTGATTTCCTCTAAAATGAACATGAAAAAAGAAAAAGAGGTTCCTTTTTTTTAAAGCATGAGTGATACTACAAAGAATACTCTTGCCTGTAAAGATTTGAGTATGTTGAATAAAATTGTATTTATTCAACATGCTTCACACAGAAGAAAAAAAGCTGAAAGGTAGGTGATGAAATGAAAACGTCCTTTTTAAACTTTTTAACAAATAAGAACCTAAACAAAAAATTTTCACATGATAACAATAGGGCTGCCACAAACGATTATTTTGAGAGTCGACTAGTCACCGATTATTTTTGCGATTAGTCGACTAATCAGATCATCATCCATTGGACGTAAAACGTACAGCTTATTGCACCAGCAGCATCTGCTCTTATATAACTATCATTAGCTTACAGCTTTAAGTGTTTAAGGTCTGTGCTAACTAAAAATAAAGACAAGATGATAGTTTATTACATTTTAATGAAATTTGCAGATTGTTTCGGTGAAGTTTAATAAACTCTTTGCTATCTAAAATATAACGGGACACCGGAGTATATTCTCCAGCATCTCACACTTCTGATAATCAGTTGTCTGCTTGACGTTTATTCAGCTGTGTAAAAACTATAACTTTAATCTCAGCCAAACCGATTTACTCAGGAACAAATAAAATATTAAAAAATCCAAACAATAACATTTTTAAGTTATCTAAATGACTTATATATCATGTTTAACCTGCGTAGCGAAAGACGGCGGTGGGTTTGAAAACCATTTGCCGGGAGTCCGGTGTTCTCACGGGCTCTAGTGAGCCTTGCCCCCGGCTAGCTATCGAGCTAGTGGGTAACAGACGTCTCCGAAAACGTCGGAGCGCTTTTGAAAATATGTGGTGTCTTGATAAATTGAGCAGATATTTGACGTTTACACAGCTACATTCTCACCCGAAATATGTTAAACGTTTACTTTGTGACCCAGAAAGAATAATAACAGTAATATTAAAACTAACTAGCTGCCACCGTTGTTGGAAACTGACCTGGGCTGGACTATGAATTCTGGGACAGAGCTACTTCTTCTTCGGGGTTTAACGGCAGCTGGCATCCTTGTACATGCAGTGCTGCCATCTTCTGTTTCAGTCCATTATTAAATTCTACTACTTATTCCTGCGGCTGTTGTGATCTTACAAAGCTTCAAACGACGCGTCGACTATTAAATCAGTCGTCGATGATTTTGATAGTCGACGTAATCGTGACTAGTCGACTACTCGTGGCAGCCCTAGATAACAATATCCTTTCATTCTCTGCAGTGCACATTACACCTCATACAGTCATGTGAAAAAGAAAGTACAAACTCTATCAAGTCAAATGGTTCACATATCACAACATAATAAAGCAAATAATAATAATTAGTCCTTATCAGTTTCTAAAATTATTTAAGTACACACTCAGATGAACATTGGACACATTACACCATGCCATTTACTGAAAAAGAGCCAGAATGCAGAAGCAGAAGAACTATGTGCATCCTGTAATTCAACAGTGTAGAGACACTTTTATGAAGTAACTGTTTTCAGTCTGACTTTATCAGACTCTTACATCATTGTGGTTGAATTGTGGTCGACTCTTAATGCATTTGTTAATGCACAGCTCTCTTAAAGATACAGCGAGAAATTATTTAGTTATTTATTAGTGTATTATTGTGTCTCACAACAAATTGATGCATTCTCATAAACAGAATTATTCCAATAAAAATAGGAAGGAGCGGGTGCTGGTTTGTGGGAAGCCTCATCTCCTGAACTCAAGTCAGGCCTCTAAAACACGAAAATGTGAATGAATGTGCGTATTTATACTATACAATACTACAATTCTACTACGCAATAAGTTATTGTCAGTAGATCCGATAAAGCAGTGGTCCCCAACCTTTTTTGCTTATGTCCGACAATATTTTCACGGACTGGCCTTTTAGGTGTCGTGGATAAATACAACAAAATAAAACCAGTACCAGTACCAAAAAAAAGACTTATTCATAACACATGGGAAAAGACCCAGGGAAACTGAGTTAATGATAAAAACAATTTAAAAAAATAACAATAAAAACCACTAAAAACCCCTGAAAACCATAAATTTCACACCCGAGCCTCAACTTTCGCAGCCTGGTACCAAATGACTCCGATCCGTGGCACGGGGGTTGGGGCCTGCTAAGATAAAGGATTGCTTACACTTGGCACTGCTGCTGCACTTGAATTAGAAGGGAATAAAAAAAAAACTTAAAAATCTCAAAACTCAGTTGACTGTAATCTACAATTTACTCACATCTAGTGGTGAGATTCTACACACTGCACCTATAAAGTCCTACCAAACCACTTCAGCACTTGACCGAGCTGATAGGTTTGTAGCTTGAACCTATTCGCTGGACAATCAACAATACAAAACCTAACACGAGCCACCTATTATTTTTCAGTCATTCTGGTGCATATGTCGCATGTCGAGGTTGGCCCAAGCTTCAGCTGTACTTGTGCTTGACAGTTGGTGTGTTTGCTTTTCACCAAATGTTGCACCATGCATTTGGGCCACACAGTTCTATTTTCATCTTATCTGTCCAAAGGAGAAGTGAGACCTGTGTTTCAGAAGTCTTGTGGTTTGTTCACTAAGCCATGCTGCCATGTTCTTTTCAGAAAGTAGAGGCTTTGTCCTGGCAGCCCTTCCAAAGAAGGCGTACTTGTTCAGTCTTTTTCTAATTGTGCTGTCATGAACTGTTTAAGGTTTAGCCAAAAGAGTGACTGATACAATAAAATGACTTACAACACAGAGAATAGGGTCTAGTGCTTTAGCGATTGAGAACCTTGTAAAATGGGATTTTCCCCCTGACTGTTGTGACACAGAAAAGAAAAACATTTAACTTGATTGGATGGAGCCACTTCCTGCACATGCAAGGACGATAGCCATTTGTCTGCTCATTGCTGTTTTGGTAGCTCTGCATTTCTTTTTGTCTCTTCCTCCTTTCTGCCCCCCTTTGCTTGGTTTTTGCCTCTTTGTTCTGCGTGACTCTCCACAGTCACTAAAGCTGCTGCTGTCTTTGAATAGTAGTCCTCCTCTGGTCCAAGGGAGACTTGGCTGCAGCACAGCAGGCTTGTTTGTGGGCCTTGGCAGGAGAGGCTTGCAGACCTGAATGTACCTACTTAGGGTCTTTTTTTATGGCATGAATGTGTTTGTGCTGTTGTGTGTGTGTGATATGTGATAGAGAAACAAACAGTGGAATTTGTGTGTTTGCGTTTGTGTGTGGTGTGTATGTGTCTAAGTGTGTGTGTGTGTATGTGTGGTCTGTCTGTGTGTATTTATGGTGTGTATGCGTGGTGTGTGCATATGTGTGTCTGTGTGTGTATGTGTGGTGTATATGTGTGTGCGTCTGTGGTTTTCTGGTTGTTGTTTTTTTTCTTTTACCTTGGGGGTGGAGGGTCAGCTGACCGTGACCAGACTTTGCACACACATTCATGCCCCAGTCAGAGCCTCCCATCCCTCCAGATCTGGTGTATCAGCCACTTACAGATGGAGAGCTTCAAATAAACATGAACACAACCTTGATTTACACATATACAAGGGGGGAAAAACGAACCCAAAAGAAACTCCAAAATACACGTTAATTCTGGGACAAACCAATCAATCAACACCCCTATGGAAAGCAATGATATGTTCCATTTAGAAAACACATATTTTTGTGACTATTATTCATTTAATTTGACAATATTTAAAGAAGAAACAAAAGTAAGAAAAGAAAGAAAGGCTGTAAAAATTGATTGAAAAAAGACTGTTTGATTTTTATTTTGTAGAACTACCAGAGAAGTTAATAAAAAATGAAAGAAGATAAATAAGAGCAGATGTTTTATGAACCATAAGACGTTTTATAAAAGCAGTACAGGTTGCTTATGTACGATAGCACTTTCCATTCAGCTTCTCAGTTTGCATTTGCTGGTAGAGGTTACACACGAAATTGACATTAAACGTGAGCTACGCAGAGGATGGAACTTCCTCAAAGCAGGTTTTCAACAGACAAGAGATGAATTATAAACTATAAAAAATTAATAACTGATATGTGGCCTGCTGCAGACAAAGAGGTTTGAATGGCAATTTAACAAAAGACATAAATATCTCTTTCTATTTTTTAATTTTGTTTATTTTACCACTGACTCAACAAAGAGAGCCTATGTAATAAAGACGAATTCAACCACAGTTAAAGCAAACATGAAAGCACGCATCTAAAGCATCTAAATGGCACAGGATGAACACACCGTGTAGAGAGTGGTTTTTGAGGTTTGGTGTTTTTCCATTACTAACCTAGTTACAGAGACAAATAACCGTTTAAGGTTAGCTGATGCTAGGTACAGATGACCGTGTAGTGAGTTTTGAATAACTTCAATTGTGCTTTATGTCTGGATTGTTTCACACCTAGAGCCTTTTTGGATTGTTTGCTACAAGCGTAGAGAGCTACCCGTCTCTTTGCCAAAACTCATAGGAGTCATAGGACTGGAGTGCTGCTGGCCTCCGTACTAAGATGCTGACAAAAAAGCACAACAGCCTCAGCTGCATTGAAGGATTTATACCCAAAGACACACACTTGACTTGCCAAATGATGTTAAAGGTAATCAAAAGAAGGTCTTATCACAAAAATAAAAATGCCCCGTTTTCATATCTGCTGCGTATTAAAGGAATGACAGTAAATACCAGGGATAGTTGACATCGCTTCATTGAAAGCACCAGCAACTGTGTGCTCACCTGGAGATGTCCTGCATGCAGGTTCCTGACGTGCCTGTCACACATGTCCATCCCATCTTAACTTGGAGCTTGATCGTAAAAAGATCCTGCCAGTAGTCAGCTTTAGAGCATGATTTGAACAATGAATCAAAATAAATAAATAAATGAAAAACTAAAAAAACAAGGGGTGCTGTTTTAGCGCTAGAATGAATTAATATTCGCACCTGTATCTAGAAAAAAAATTATATACATCAAATGATACCAGAAGTAAAGATTTCTTTTCTTCCATATCAGATATAATAAACATGATAATTTAGTGCAACTTAGAACATCTGAGTGATTTTGCCTGCAAGCAATTCAGGCAGTTCACGGTGATCATTTATATTTCTACGTGTAAATTTTAGCTCTCATGCACAGCTGTCACTTTCTGCAACAGCAGCAGCTGCACCAATCCTTACAGCCTCAAAAAAGTTCATTCTAATACCGTCAAAGGCATGCATCAATTTAAGTAATTTCCACTCAATCTTAGGGAAAAGACGCAGGTTTGAGAGTTACTAACATAGTCCGTGAGGTTCATGACAGCTTGTAAAGCATTTGTGATTGAACTGTTTTGAAAACCTAAAACAGTAAAAAGCCGCTTTGCACATCTATTTCACATAATGACTCAAGACAAGCCAACACAGTGATGCAAACAGACTCTGGCATAATCTCTGACTTGCCAAGTATTTAATATTTATATATTTAAGAGCAACATTTAGAGCAAATAAATAACAAAAGTTGTTAATTTTGGTACTTATTACACATTAGTTTACATTTCCAAGGCAACAGGAGAGCTTATACACTGTAAAAACAAAAACAATGCAAAACTAGATAGCTAGATAAATGACATGCAGAACTGGCCTTCTTAAATACTGATATTCATTTTCCCTTACAACCTTACTGTGAAACATTCTCACAAGAAACTGGGAAATCTGACTGGTCATGTTCGATGACTATTCAGTAGACCTGTCTGTGTCCTCTTTTTTCTTCCAGAAACCATCAAATGAGAAGTAATACAACAGTGGATCCAGACAGCAGTTCACACTGGCAAGACAATTCAGAGCCCGTTTATTATCAAAGAAAACAGTCAAGGACACGGGCAAGAAAAATATACTGAACATCAACAAGTTCATGGCAAAAATCAGCATGACGTTCACTCTGTTGTTGATCCTTGTGCTGATATTCAAATGTCTGTTTAGAGTCAAAGACACCAGAACTGTGGACACAATATTGATGAACAGCAGGGTGAAGAGTAACACAAGCTGAAAATACGCTATTGGAGGAAAGAAGTCCTTCTTGTCATCAAAACAAGTGGAAACATTCGAAGTGTTGTTTTTCAAATAATTTAAAAGGTTCAGACTCTCTGGGATATTCACCATCACCACAATCAGCCAGACGAGCACAGCTCCTTTTGTGGCGTTGGACGAGGACCGAAGTTGGCGTGACTTCAGAGGGTAGACTACAGCCAGCAGCCGGTCGATGCTGATGAAGGTGATGAAGACTGCGCTGGAGCGGATGTTGTTGCGAAAAAGCATCGTGAGCCATACGCACGCCATGTTTCCCAGAGGCCATTTGTGTGTGGCATAAAAGTAGACCTTCATTGGTAAGGAGATGATGAGCAGGAGGTCTGAGATCACCAGGTTGATCATGAAGACAGCGTTGGGTGATTTGCGGCCGTGGTGGCGAAGAAGAATCCATAGCGACAGAGCGTTGAGAGGCAGTCCGAGCGTTATAACAGATCCATAAACTACGGCGTACACCGTGTCAGCTTCTGTTCCATTTCGTGCCATTTTGAGCCACGTTGATTTCGTGCATGTTTTGCGTGAGTGTGAAATGTAGAAGTGGGGGAAGTGACTGTATGAGTGTTAGAAACCGCAAGACACACCTCCCTGCAAATCACAAATGCCAAAAACAGTGTGAAAAAAAAAGTTTCAACAGTGCTGAAGTAGCAGAGAAAGCTGAAACAGGAAGTAACCGTATGAGAATGAAAGAGTTGTGTGGAACTAGTTCAGCGTGGGAGCCTAAAGTTGAAAGAAAAAAAAGTTACAATTTCTTTTTTTCCTTTATGTAAAACTATAAATGTTCTCTGTGGATTATTTCAGGAATCCACAATCCTGTTTGTTTACACTTAGCTCCTTTCTGTGATAAAGCATCATTAAAGATTTTAGTAACTGGTGGATTTTAATTTTTGATCGAAAAACAATAAAAGAATTCAAGAAATTTTACATCTGTTTTACAGGGAAATCAGAATTTTGTTTGAGTTCAAATCTGATTCTCTGAAAAATATATTTTTAGTGCCTCACTGTTTAATCCAGTCTTCCTCTGCACAGAAATTAAAAATGTGTTCAAAACTCACGTTACCCATCTTATTCCAGCATGTCGACATGCTCAGAACAAACTTGCTTGCTTCTTGTACAGGATGAAATCTATTTACTGGGAGGCGTCCACTTTCAGTGAGGGCAAAACTGCCCCATACTTGAATATTCCAGCTACTATGTTTCTCTTTGGGTGTTGCATACTACAGTGTTATGCACCACAATGTCACATTCTCACACCCGTTCTTCTGTTCTGATATCTAACATGGATTTACTAGCAAATAAGAATTCTATGAAAATAAATTTGTTGCAGCACGTGAGACTTTCTTCTTCTCTGTGATGTGACAAAAAGAAAACGTGGCCATGAATTTTGGTTTTGTTTAAGTTTTTGATTGATTACAGTGTTCTGAAACACCATGCGTGCCTTTGATGGCATTGTCGTTTTTTTCATCTTAGTGAACATATCAATGCATCAAGATTTTAATGTTATCCCTTTATGGTTGCATTTTTGTGATTTGGATACAGCTATTTAAGTTTTAACACTAACCCGCTGTTGTAAACTTACAGTACAGCCTAAACAGGTGCACATTAGCCAAATGAACACAAGTGTCAGTGGACTTTTTATCTTTCAGAGGAAGTTCTTTTTCTGCTTTCACAGTGCACAGTACAAGGAGGGTTTTTTTTAGCTCATACTTCACAGTAGGGTCTTTCTAGCAAAAGAGGAACCTTTGAGTGACACAGGTGTATGCAGACGGGTTCAGACATAAGAAGTATACAGTTAGATTCATAAGCTTTAGGGCAATGATACGTTTTTGCTTCTCTGCACCGTTGCAGTGTGAGTCAAACAATCAAGATGTGATTATAGGAAAAAAATGAATGTAATTCATGGACAATTGATGCCATACTTTTGTTAAATTCCTTCAATTAAACCTGAAGGTCTGTGCTTTAATCCCATGATTTAAAATCCAGTGTTGTGCTGTGAAAATGTAGCTGATTTCTTAGTCTTTTTTTTATATATTTGTCACACTTACAGACTTCAGATCAAACAAATTTTATTATTGGACAATGCTAACTCAAATAAATACAAAATGCAGCTTTTTAAAACGATTTCATTTATTAAGGTAAGCAGGCCAAAAGATCTCAAAAAGACATTGATCAGACTGGAAATGGTTCCAAAGCCATTTCTAAGGTTCGACACTCCACCACAGCGACAGCCATTGTGCTCAAATGGCGAAAACTTGAAACAATAGTGAAATTTTCTTGGGTTACTGCAAAATTACTCCAAGAGCGCAACAATGAAAAGAAAAAACACTCCAGAATAACATCTAGATAAGTGCAGGCCTCACATGTTCTCAGGTAAGGTGTGAGTGCATGATTCAATAAGAAAGAGTTCTAAAGACAAAACCACTGCTGACCAAAAAAAAGGTTTCGTCTCACATTTGCCAAAAATACATCTTGATTAACCCCAAAACTTTAACTATTCTGTGAGCTGACCAGTTGTGCCTGCATTTGTGTTTTAGTGTGTGCGCGCCTGTGGGTGCTGCTACACCCACTGCACTTTACAATTACAAAATGGTAACACAGGAAACAACACAAGTCGTTGGATGTTTTAGGTGATAGAAACTGTACATCAAAACTATCTTAATAAGGAAACGTGAAAAGAGACTGAACTACAGAATGCCACTCTTGGTCATTGCCAACACTTCAGATAATGGAATTTGAGCAAATCATTGTTATTATTAAAGTTGTAAATAAACAAGAACACAAAGAAAAAAACTGCACAGTGTCTGCTGCAAGGAGGTGCAAGGAACAGAAAGGCTTACCGATGGTGATAACAGCTTCGTATTCAGCAGCCCTATTGAGGTTGATGCAGTCACTGCCAGAAGCACAAATGCACATGAGGTTTGGTTTTGTACAGTTGTGTCTGGTGACTTGAAAGGCACGCAATGTCAATGAATCATTTTCTCCCACCACCAAATGATCTTAATCAGCACAACAAAACAGCGAAACAACTTGCCCACACTCAGGCATAGCATACATAGCACGAAGTTTGATTGTGCCTTCAAAATACTACGTATCCTGTCAGCTAGTTTAATTTAAAACCATATTCTCGAGCTAGCTTCAAGAAACAATATGCGTGTGAAGTTTGACAAATGTCTCTTCAGTTCCTCAATTCATATGGGCACTGAGGCACATTCGAGAGGTAACTCTAACTCTTATAAAGTGACTGGTCTGGCTCTTCTCCCAGGTTCAAACCAAAAGTTTATCATTTTTTCTCTTTATCTGATTTACAATCAGTCTGTAGCAGTGACTCAATTTTCATCCAAATGGCTACTTTGCTATAATTTTAAATGATAATTGATTCATTTGAATTTTTTAATATTCAAGCGGTCAAACAGTGCTTCGCTTGCTTGTACTGGTTGCTGATTAGTGGCATACAGACATGTGAAAAAGACTGTATGCAGTTTTCTGTAAAACTAAACTGACTTACTGGTTCCATAAGAATTAAGAGGTTACCTAGCTGCTACTAATCCAATGCATCTGATTAATCGATCATCAGCAAGCGTTGGCAGTTTGCTGGTCTAAATGATCGAATGCCACAATATTATTAATGGAAGACTCCGCAAATGCACCTCATGGTCAGAGAAATTAAAAAGAAAGCTTCCCTAGAGCTTCATGTCAGGCGCTACAGGTCTGAGTTAGCATGTAACTGTTAATCATGACAGCACTATCAGAAAAAGAAAAAGAAAGATTGTCAGGAAAAAACCTCCTCTCTATAAAAAGCACATGCAGCGCAGCTCAGGTTTGCATCTAAACAAACCACAAAACCTTTTTTTAGGCATAATGCACAGCACTGTGTTTGGTGATAACCAAAATACACAGCACAACAGCACAAACATGTCAGACCAATGTGCTGTCAGATTTGTAGCTACAATGTTTTTTTTTTAAATGTCGCTCCACTTCCTAAAAAAACAACAAAAAAACAATCTGACTTTTTTTTACAAGGTACCTCCAAACCCACAGGCATCAGGTAGATTTGCATAAAGACAGAAATGATGGGAACCTGGCTCTTCACAAAAAAATCAACCACCACCTCTAAGACAAAATTACATTTTTAATTCTTTTAAGGCAATAGATTGTTCAACTATGAATCATATGTGTGAGAAAGATGTAATCATTTAAGGGTTGTCACAGAGTGGTACGTTATCTGTAGTTCTGTTATGTTTCAGTTTCAAGTCACAGCTGAAGAACAAAATGTTCAAAATGTGACTGCACAGCATACATGATCATTCATTCTCTCTCGTGCAGATACTGGACTGCGTAAATAAAGCATTAATATAGTCGAGCGCTATACTTGAAAACTGCCTGGAAAGTGAAATACTAATAATAATCAAACTTCACCTTATCACCCGAACTTCAATTTACCACTTATGGTTTTCCCTCAAACTCTCTCAGCTATAACCTTTTGGAAGATTGAAATCAAAATGGCTACTGCAATGACAGCAATTATGTGATTTCATCTGACTCGCACACTTAAATAAAAGGAGTAATAGGCCAACTAACTCATCAATGCATGCAGGGCACAAGAGCATCTAAATTGATTTCTGTGGAAAAGCACGAATGCCATTTTCTCTGGGCTCTAATGTGTGAGAAACTTGAGCACTGCCTAGGACAGGTAATCTTTGTTATTAGAGTCTTGGTTAAAATACATTGATTTAAAATGCTGGCCCTGCATTCATAGCAAGATGGACTGTGAGTGTTAGCAGAAAGTCAGATACTTGGGTCTTTGCAAGGAGTAAAAGAAGTCAGTTAACTACTACTTCTAATAATAATAATAATTTCTGCTCTTTACTGAACAAAAATACATTATTCGTGTAAGTTTGTTTTGAGTAAGGAAGAATAACAGGAATGAACAAGTGATTTTCAAAAGGTCAGCAATATATTAAGTATATATGAACTATATACTATTAACGGCTGCTTATTTAATCTACATTTTTTATAAACAAAACTGATCAAAAATGAATCACTACTCTTAAATTACTACCTAATAAGCACCAAGCAGCAAAAAAAAGCCAGAGACTCCTGGAGACATTAGATTAAACCAGACTACAAGGATAAATATTGAATTCTGACCAAGAAAGAAAATGCTAATGTTATGTACACAACAGCAATACGCATCTTAAGGCCAGAGTGGCAAACGTGTTGTGCACTCTGACTGGGTGTTTTATTTGAACTTAGCACTGTTACTTAGCACTAAATATGCACTCTCTGTGTCTGTGCAATGCAATCATGCAGTCTTTAGCTGCACCTTTCTAATCAGGCTAGTTAGCGTTAAGCGATAACTTGGCACTCCACCCTGTCATGCGAATGTGAGCAATACTGTCTCCAAAATAAAAGATGGCAAGATACAAATGTTAAAATCAAGGCTCTTACATGTGACTTTACAATCTAATTTATGACATCACAGTGGGTACATTCATTTTTCAACTATGAAAATTAGCTGGTCAGATTGAACTATAGCTAGCTTGATAGCCGTATAATCATTTTTGGTTTATCTAAAAGTGCAAACAGTGAAGGCAGTATATCATTCAGTGTGTTTCCTGTTGAAAATTTTAAGAAAAGCTGGTATAATTTTATCTGATAAATGAAGTAGCACCTTCTTCCTTTCGTGCCTTCTCTTTTGTAGACTTTCTGATAACACCCACACCCACAACTGCAACCGCTCTCTCATCGTTTAACCTTTAAGCTGCTTTAGTTGCTTAGACATCCTTCTTTGTTCTTGTTCTTTTTAAGCCTTACTTTTTGCAAAAAGCAATCCAATTGGCCATGAGTCAGCTTTTGTCTTTGGCAGGTAGGCAAGTGTAGATTTTATGATGAAGGACTATATAAATTTAACTGACTTGACAAAAATACAGCTACTACAGCAAATGTTTGGCTCCATTCTCTGTGTTGCTTCATTCTAACTTGTTAACCTCTGTTCACTATCAGAATATTTGTATCAAAAGTAATTTGGATGATCAGAAAAGTAGAAACAGCAATGGATAAGTGGCTAAAGTGAAGATATTCAATAAGTGCTGATTCACTTTCCCAACATGCTACATATTGGCACAAGGAGAGCTGGGATTACAGGATGGGTTGACTGCCTCTATCTCTAATGAAATCACCGGTCCATTTTTGGGCAGTGTGGTTAAAGTGCCATTCTCCCACACCAGGGAGGGTGGAAATACAGCCATTTCTGTGCTCACTTCATTAAAATTTCCATTTCTTGAACAGCAGGTGTCACAATGAGCCCTGCTCTCATGACCTGCAGAGGCGATGCATGTCTCTGGTAGCTTGAAAATGACTGAACACTGACCCATAGAGCTAAGTGTTTGAAGTGAAGGTTGCAATGAATGCATACAAATTGTTTTTATTCTTTTTTGTTGCTTCAGTCAAATATTTACAGCCATTGCAAATACAGAAAGTCAATATTGCTGTCAAGCTCGAGCCTGTATAAGAACCTTGGATTTGAAAAGATTATACGCTTTAGACAATTTCTCTGCCATTTCCAGCTGGGGCAAGGCAATTAACCCACTTCATATGTTTCATCTGAGGCCAAAAAAGACAAAATAAGTTAATCTGTCCCAAGGTGCAGGGACGTTGCTATTAGTCCCAAGCAATGAGAGGAAGTTGTAAAATCAAGCTCAAATGGTGCTTTATTGCCTTCCCTTTTCCAATTAGTGCCTGCCATCTTAAATCTTAACAGGCTCAGAAAGTATGGCCTGATTACCTATGCAAATGAGCAGGAAGCTATAATAAAGCTGTCAACAGAAATAAACGGGTTTAACATAGGAGAGCGTTGCAATCGTGAGCATTGCCGCTGGGCTAAACAAAGAACGACAACATTCCCAAGACACTTTAAGTTGCAACAAGACAAATTGATTAGTGTTTATAACTGTACCTTTGGGCGGAACTTTGGCCAAGATTTTAGTTTCTCCTCATGAATTTCCTCTTTGTATTTGAAAAAGAACTATGTAAATTGCTACTGTAGCCAAAAAGAAGAAACACAGTTGGAATATTTAATTAGCTTTTCACTTATAGTTTACTCACTTCTGACTTATCTAGGAACACTCTATAAATGGTAAGTGCAGACACGTCTTCCATGGAAACTATGAGTAACTGTGGCAATCTGCCCATGATCAAAACAATCACAAGGTTTTTGGTGTTCTTTATGTTTTATCCTAAAGCTCCTATGTGTCTTTTACACCCTGGAGTAGCAGCTAGTAGAAGACAAATAAGAAAATTGAGCATTTGTATGTTATTTATAATTATTAATTTGTTAATTTCATTTTGATCCGGCAACAAACTAAAGTGATTTCCTCGTCCTTTACTAGGCTTTCAGGCCTGAACACACTGAGTAACCTGTAATGTTTAATTATAAAGGTTTTCAAATTTAGCAGCTCTAAGAATTTAGCAGCTCGTCATATTAGAAATAAAGAACAGGACCAAGCCTACACCAATCAGTAAAAGAAAATACATTAACTTAAGTCAGCCTATTTCCTTTTTCCACTGTGTGCCTGTGATCATCATAATATCACATAATTAAATATTATATTATAATACTATATTATTATCCATTATATTATTATTTTTATACATTAAATTATATTACTGCAGCAACAGTGTTGCATTTTACTATTCCTGCTTTTCAGATTTCTGAAGGATCTCAATCCAATCCTCTGATAATGTCCGTCGGCAATGCTTAGTCGATCATTTCATATAGAAGAAGATTCAAATGATGCAACAAATGTGAGAATGCACAGAACCCGAAGCAGAAAGCCAGAGCTAATAGATAATGCTGTGTTAACCAATGTTCTGTTACCTTTTATCTCTGACTGAGGTTTTAGGTTTTCTGACGTGCCAGCTAATGCCTGCTATCTGTTCTGCTGACAATGGTGAATACTCATAGATTATAAGCCAACCTGTCAGTGATAACCTGCCATCACAGTGTCCTGTTCTGCATGTTGAAAAGAATGATCTTAAGGGTATGTAACTTTCCGTTTTCTCATTTCAGACTCATGCAGGATGTTCATTTTTAGCCTAGGAAGTGTGGTTAACTAAAGACTTAAACCTCAAACTGCTTTTGCAGAGCAGGCCAACATAAGAGATGTTCTCTAGCACAGCAGTTTTTCCACCATGGTATATTTGCGTGGGTGAATTTGAAACTCTATAAAGCAATTTGTACCGCTTTCACATTAAAAGAACTAAAAGTATGGTCCATTTATCTACCCTTTACACAATAAAAGCTTGAGGAGGTGGGCTTCCCAATCTCTATTCTCTATTAACATAAAACGGTTTGCTGTTGTGTAAATTACTTCCCCCAGTAAAGCTGAGCCAATCATGGGCATTCAGAAGATGACATGTTGTGAGAACACAAGGGAGAGGAATCATTTCATATTCCAAAAAAAAAAAATCAAATAACCCTCTCCAGTCCGCCAGGGGGCAAATCCTTTTACTTTGGTCTGAAAATTGAAGTTATTCGATTAACATGTTTGCTTTCATCGCAAACTCCATTTCTTTCAAGTTTGTGTACCCGTGTACTTGTGCATGTGCATACTGAGAAACTCTGCTTCATTAGATTTGCTGTCAGTGGGTGGTTCGTATTAGTGTATTTGCAGAGCACAACAGCACCCTTAAGGAAAGCATTGAGCTAAATAAATAAATTAAAATTACACATAGCTTATATACGCTACATGCCTGCAAGACCTTTATGGTTATGTGTCCATGAAGCTGAGCGACACACTGGGGGGGAAAAAACTACAAAAAAAAGACACCAGACAAGACTGAGGAAAGAACTCATTACTCAACTATATAATTGTTCTTCCTGCGTGTTACAAAGGGAGGCTTTAATTGCTTACCACGCCACTTATGTTAATTAGTTACAAAGCATAGCTTAATTGTAAACCTGGAAAATGTAAATGCCTGCATTTTAATGCGAATAGGCAATACACAACACTTACCCATCACCACCTGCTCAATTTGCATCATACTATTCCCAGAGACCGCAGATAAGCGCTATACTGGGAGATAAAGCTCTTTTCGAAGGAGTCGTGGGACTTCGACACAAGCTGTACGCCATTATGTGAAACAGCATGGTGCAAAAACAATGCACGCTTAGCTGGGTGGGTAAAAGCAAGACTAGGAAGATTTAAAGATGGGTGGGGGGGATAGATTGAAGAGGAGGAAAATTGGCAGATGAAGCAACAATAGTGTGAAAGAAGAAGAAAGTGATCTGTAGCTGCTAAGTTGAAGGGTGGGTGGTGGTGGGGTTACGACCGAGGGGTGAGAGAAACTGCAATGCACTGAGTCACAAGCAAGACAAGGCGAGAGAACGCGAGTGACGCTACCTGAGAGAAATGGAGCGACAGAGTGAGGAGGAGATGATGTGGGTAAGATGTGTAGGAGAGAAAGAACATGGTTAACCCAGTTAATGCACTTGATTGTCTTTCTCTTTCTCCTCTTCTTTAAGGGCCATCGATATGAAGAAGGAGAGCTTGTGTGTATTTGTGAGCATGTGTGCATGCTGGAGTTTCATTTCCATCTTTTTTTTTTTGTGTCACAGAGCATGGAATTGCGTGTTTTCACATTTATCTGTGTGAACAAGTTTGTGTCCACACAGGAAGGAATATATATGTAGATATAGATATATCAGTTTTATTGAAATTGTATTATTGACATAATACATGTCAGTTTTTCTGCATGAAAAAAGGTGCTGCTGTAGTAAACGCTAGAAATATGCCAGCACAACTCTTTGGGTCTAAAATTGTATGAGTATGAGTAAAAGATGAGCTTATTGCACTGTTTTAAAATTCACTAGCTGGGCCCACGTCCTCATTTTACGTTTGACAGCATTTTAGTAGGTAAAGGTTAATGCTTTGACATGAATTGAGCTGCGGTTTGGGGAAGGGACTGGCGATGGCTCCCGGGCCTGGCAGATCCCCGAGTATTAAATAGAAATGAAGAAGTTAAAGAAGTGAGAACAAGGAGGGAGAGAGGGTGGGGCACGTAAACGAGAATGAACAGCTTGCAGAACTGGGGGAACCTATATAGATGACAACTGGAAAGAGCGTGTTTGGAGGTATGGCCCTGCTCCTGAAATTCTGATACATAATCTCCAAAACAAAACAAATAATAAAGAAATAACAGGAAATTTCCTGTTATTTAAATGTGTATATATAGGCTTTATCAAAAAGATTTTGATTTCAAAGTGTTTTAATTCCACCGCCCTTCACCAGTAATGATTGAAATACTTACTGTTAGAAAGAGCGTATTCGTGAGTGTCATGTGTTTTCTGGTAGGTAGCATAACAGCAGCAGTGACGGCAGTGACTTAAGACTAGGGCTGGGCCATATTATACCGTTCACGGTAATACCGGTATAATGTTAGGCAACGATAGGAAAATGAAATATCGCGATAGAATATGAGTAAAACGCGCATGAGCAGGGCCTTTGTTTTCATACGCACATGGCCGATTGTTGAGTGAAACAGATGAACCAGAATTGGTTTGTAAAAATGGTGCAACTTCAGTGATGTGGAACTGGTTTGGTGTTTGTCCGTCAGATACACGACAAAGCACATTTTTTTGCAGAACATGCAAGCGGCCGTCGTATTTGTCGGACTAAGATGCTCTTAAATCTGGAAGTAATCTGGGTCCTAAACTCCGTATCTTCAGGTCAAACGAACACTGCAGCATCACTGAGAGTTAAAAACTGTCTAAATTCTTTCATCTTTAATAAAACGATCAGCATTGCTGCTTTACCAGGTGTAACTATGAAGTTTAACTTCCAGGCATCCATGAAAACAAAATTTATTACATTTAACGGAGTTAGAAATTAGCAGGAAGCTAGCGGAAGTTAGCTCGCTAGTTTCGCTAGTTACCTAAGCATGATATTGCATGTTCTGACTCAGAGATTTCTGAAAAAATTCAAACCTACAGCTCTGCTATCACTTCCAACATAAATTTTTTTTTTCAAACTTTATTGAAATTACAAAGTGAACAGCCAGTCATTCCAGTTCAGCCTGAACAGTAGACATACAAGGCAAATAAAGGTAACAATATACAGTACAATGAAATAAGAAGGATAAATAAATAAAGAAGAAAAAAAAGGGGGGGGGGGGGGGGAGGTGACAGACTTCATAATTTAGTACTTGAAAGTCATGACAGCTCATTTGTTAAACATTTCTGAATGAATTTCAATCAATGATAAACCTTTTTTATTGGAAGTTAATTTAAGAGAGTTTAAATAATATTCAATTTCAATCAAAAACAAATTAAATGATGGGGTTGAGTTTTGAAATTTACATTTATGTATGTGGAATTTCCCTAATAAGATATAAAGATTGACAATGGCACATATTTTTTTTTCTTTAGTTTCAAAATAAGTGATAATGTTCTTCCCTTCAATTTTGATTTCGTATGTTGTCTTGCACAGTATATAATTTTCAAGCTCTCTCCAAAATGTAGCACTATATGAACAGCCATAAAACAAATGAGTAACACTTTCAAGTTCAGTTTTACAAAAGGTACATTTTCTATCAATGTCACAGAATCTTGAAATGTACATGTTGGATGGATATATGTTATGTAATATTTTCAAATGTAATTCTCTAACTTTGTTTGTAATACAAAATCTAAAAGGAACAAGCCACGCTTTATCCCAGTTGATATTATCAAAAATAGCATTCCAAAAAAACTTCCCTCTTGGAGTTATTTTCTTCGCATTATACAAACATTCTCTAATATGTTTATTGGTGCATTTCTTGCTTAAGAAATCAATACCATTTATATAAAGAGTGTTAACGGATGCATGTGGTGTGTTCTGTTTTTTGTAGCTTTTCATCAACTCAGTCAGTCCGCTGGGAACGGACTTTATTACAGAGCTAAAATCTTTAAATTTGATAGGGAATGTTTTTTTCTGTAATAAAGTCATTGTAACTAAGTAGCTGGCCTTCAGAGTCAAATAAGTCTTTTAAATAGATTATATTTTTATCAATCCAATTCTGCAAATATAGTGATTTGTTCCTCTTAGTAATACATTCGTTATTCCAGATAATAGATCTATGTGGAGAAAAGTTATGTGAATAACATAATTTCCAAGCCAACAATGCCTGTTGATAAAATGCAGACATTTTAACTGGTAACTTTGATATACTGTAACTACAAGACAATAGGAACTGTAAACCTCCAACATTTCTAAAAATGTTATGTGGAATGAAATGCCATAATGATCCAGGAGATTTTAAGCATTCTTTTAGCCATTTCACCTTAAATGTATAGTTCAGGTCCATGAAGTCCAGAAGGCCAAAACAACCTTTATCTTTAGGTCCACAAAGCAATGACTTTTTTAGATGATGGTGCTTATTCTTCCATACAAAGTTAACAAATAAGTTATTAACATTTTTACATGTGGAATCATACACATTAAGGGAAAGGGCTGGATACACAAATCTGGAAACACCTTCAGCTTTAGTCAAAAGGATTCTACGAAAAATTGATAGGTCTCTTTGGAGCCATAAGTTCAGTATAGTTTTAGTTTTTTCCATCCTGGGAGAAAAGTTGAGTTGTTGACGCTCTGTGTCATTCTTACAGACATGAATACCAAGGTATCTAACACAGTTTTTGACAGGAATATTGTATAAGGATTTGACATTTGATTGGTACAAACAGAAAATTTCACATTTAGATTTATTTAGTTTTAAACCAGAGGCAATTGAGAAATCATTTATTAATGAAATAGCATTTTCAATCTGATCTTTGTTTTTTAAGAATAAAACGGTGTCATCTGCTAGTTGAGTCACTCTGATTTCTTTACCAAAAATAGATAAACCTTTAATGACTGGGCTATTTAAAATGTTTAATGAAAGTAGTTCAGCCACAATCAAAAAATTGAAATTGGGCAACCCTGGCGAACAGATCTCATGACAGGAAATCTTTTAGTAGTATTTGGATATAGTATAACACAACTGTCAATATTTTTATAAAACATTTCGATAGTTGACACAAAGTTTGGACCAAAACCAAAGGTTTTGAGTGCTTTAAATAAGAAATAATGTTCTACCGTATCGAAAGCTTTATAAAAATCAAGAAACACAATAAGGGAATCATCATCTATATTGTCAGAGTAGTCTAATAGGTCAAAAATAAGCCTTATGTTTGAACTGATATAAATCCGGTTTGCATTTCAGCTATGATCTCATCCAGATTTTTCTTTAATCTTTTGGCATAGACCAATGAGATAATCTTATAATCTATGTTCAAAAGCGTGATAGGTCTCCAATTTTCTATAACAAGAAGATCTTTATCAGGTTTAGGAATTAAAGTTATAATACCCTGTTTCATGCTTGTGGACATTTCTTTTCCATCAAGGCATTCCTTAAACAATTCTAATAAAGGATCAACAATGATATCCCATAACTGTAAATAAAATTCCACTGACAAACCATCATTACCTGGAGATTTGCCCTTTTTCATTGATCGAATTGCCTCTGAAATTTCTGATTTTGTTATGGGACGTTCACAATTAGTTTTAAAGTTTTCTGAGATAGTTGGTGCAAAGTTTTTAACTGACTCGATAAATCTATCACAATCATTGATATTACAATTTGATTTGTATATATCTTTGTAGAATGAACCAACATGTTTTGAGATATCTAAATAATTAGTGGTTATGTTATTATCAATCTTAAGAGCAGATATATTGTTTCTTCTTTGGTTTCGTTTCTCAAGAGCAAAAAAGTAACTAGAATTTCTTTCACCTAGTTCTAGCCATTTTGCTTTGGACCTTATAAAAGCCCCTTTAGCTATGTTAATATACACTGAAAAAAAGGGACTGGCCATCTCTTGGATTTATGTAAGCATCTTGCATGTATTTAACACAATTGCCTCATGTTTTAAAGATAAATGTAACTATATAGTGTAAAAACTACATGATATGCAGAAAGGGTGTATTAAATTGTTTATATCATGTTCAGGTGAAGTAAGTCAATAAGATAGCAACGTTAAATCTCGTGAAACCACGCGTGATTTCATCTCGCGGGCTTTGGATCGTGGTTTAAAAAATGCATCCATCTCAGTCAAGTCGAGCAGCCAACTCTACGTTTTTTGGTATGTCTTGATTTTTTGAATTAATATTTACCATATTTCAGCCAAATGTAGTTAAACGTCTAAAGTGCCGCCATGTAACATGCTAAAAAAGAGCCGTTAGCTTATTTGCTGTTTTATCTGTTATCAAAGAATTGGCGCTTTTTCATTTGAATTTGTCTTTGGCACAAGAGCCGTAATATCACATTAAACCTAATTACGAGGCACTCATAACATAATTTGGTTTTCTGTGTGAATAGATTTGTCAACTGACTCTTCAGTTACATTGTGTATTTACTGCACCGTGGTGTTAGTGAGATTTTGGACATTGAACAGCTTTAGCTAATATCATCAGCGGCATTATGCTAGCTTACATCCCTACCCCTCCTGCCCTCACCTGCTGTCCTTTTCTTTTTGTTTTTGTTGATGCACATTGAGAGACCACATCTATTCTGCATTTCACCAGGAGTCAGCTGATGGATTGTGGGTTCAAGGTGTTATGGTAAGAAAGTATATTCTATTTTCGCTTAAGGTTTCTGTAACTTAATTATAATAGGTTTTTTATAATTATTAGGTGCATGCATACTCAAATAGACCACCCTATTAATACAACTGAGAAATCCAAAATCTGCCATAGGTTTGACTTATACCTGTATGTATTGTCAGAAAGGTGATTACTGGACTCACATTAATGCACACTTGAACTAAAATGAGGTTGTAACTTGTGGGTTCTTGGGTTGCAAATCAGAAACAAACATCTTTGGATTTTTTTAATCCCATAAGATCTGGAAACACAGTTTTTATTCAACAAAACATTACTGATTATTAACCAAGCACAGTGCCTGCTGTTATTTCAAAATAATTTTATGTCATTTCAGATGAAATGCAGCATTCCAGTGCATCCCAACCATGCCTTTACAGGTTTCTGACGGAGCTGAGTTTCTCTCTGACAGTCTGCTGAAAGTGTTTGCAAAGTGATCGGGGGAACAGGGCACAAAGCTAAAGGATGTAGCTGCCATGATGACAGTAAGAACTTTAAAATTCTTTAACTACAAAGTGTATATGTATTGCATTAGGTCAGTAAAAGATTTTTATGCTGCATCCATTGAAACAGTCAACTATTACCTGTGAGTACTGATTCCACCGAAAGGATGCCATAATTTTCGTCATGCATTTACTGGCCCACTGAGAAAAATTGATCTTTTTAAAAAAATAAATGTTCTGGAAACTATATATCCATAAAGTTGATGTCAAACAGGAACTTTTGATATTGCTTTGTAGATGCTGGTGTTGCATGTTGACTGGTTTAAGTTTTGGTCTGGGATCATTTTCTTCTGTGCTACTGAAAAGTTCACAAATCTCTGTTTTCTTTGTTATAATACTTTAGGATGACATTAATGCTCAAAGGGAGTCTCATCAAAGTGCTCCGCATCTGTGTGAAAGACAATTGCAACATCTTGGTGCAGGAGTTCATGGTGAGTGTTTTATGAGTAGATTGTGGCTTTGCAACATTTTAAAATGCATTTAGTTATCCACTTGATCCTCATTGGACCAGTTAGGACCAGTAGTCCTCTTTAATAATTTGAAGTTCACATGAGGCCTGGTAGTGAACTCAGCCGCCGGCCCTTGAGGCCCCACCCCTGTATTAGGGGTCACATCAGTGTGAAAAAACTTTAAATTTGTCATTCTAGTGAACAAAGGAAAATCCCACCAATATTTACATTAGCTTTTGTTTGAAAAAAAAAAAGACCAACAGCTAACCAAATTGTGGGGCTGAAAGTCTAAATTCTAACATCTTCTGAGTGACAAAACCTGGATTTCTGATGGGCCGGTGTCTTTCTAAGAAAAACTAATGTAAAGCATTTGAAATTATGTTTTTCACCCTCTCTTAGAAACTCTGTTAGACCATGAATGGCAGCATGGCAGGCCACTCTTTGGCTATAGCTATTTACTATGTTGCTTGCATTGGTTTAAATTACTCTAACATTAGAACTGGTAGATTCAAAAGAGATGAGTTTAAAAAGGAATCTTAAAGAAATGTTTTGTGTTTAACCAGGACTTGACTGAGGCCACTGCACAGATTGAGAAAACCACAATGAACATCTGTCTCCAGAGGATGCACCAGGCAATGGCTTTTCTGACGTTGGCATCATCATCGAGGGTATAGTAGTTCTTCAAGATCTGGATAACGTGACCTTTGCAGTAGCCATGCTGTTTGGACCTTTTTTGTTCCTTCAATATGAGTTACCCATCACAACTCTGCTACACTTTTGAGGTGATTCAAAGGGTGGTAATTGAGTTGGAAGCAACTCAGCTCTCAAGAAAAGCTCACAACTAAGACAAAACTGCTCCTGCAACGAAGCTCACTGTTATGCATGTGAGGTGACCAGCTCTAGGTGAGAAGACATTTAAATCTCACACTTGTTCTGCTGCATTTTTGAAGCTCAATTCCAGGAACAGATCGCAGGGTTCATTTTTATATACACTGCAACTGCCATGAGGACGAGCCGTTTTTTTGTTGTTGTTGTTGTTTGTTTTTCCTTTTGCTCTGTACAAGTTCTCTGTCTGTTTGGCAGCATTTTTAAATTTCTCTTTGTATTTTTTCTTTCTTTTACTAGTGAAGAGATGTAGCATGAACAGTTATGCAGTCTAAATATCCCATATGGGCCGTGTGAAATGGTATTTTCAGTTTCATTCAGTTGAAGTAAGGAACGTTGAATATTTCTAAGCTTGCTGTTTTGAACCAAGATGTCACAGTATGATCAGTGCCGTAATTTTTGACAGTCACTCACTGTATCAATGTTATTTTTGCATCTCTTGAATAAAGGTTTTGACCTGCAAGTGCTAATTTCTTTAGTTATTGGGGTAAAATGGGTAATGTTAATAGGAAGGTGTTTGCCAATTCAGTAACCTAATTTAATGTTAGTGGAAACTAACATTACCTCAAATTGTTTAGTTATAATTGTTGTTTAACTGAATCTTGACGTCAGAGGCCTTAAATAGAATGTTTTGTATTGTTCTTTCCCAACATTTTTCAAAAGAAAGAGTCTAATTTCTTTGCTGTGATTGATTCCAGAGAACACGGAAGAACTGACATTATTTAACTGTTGGTTTATATAGATTCAGTAGTGGAGTAATGTCAGTTTAATTCTTTACCTACTGTCAATGCAGTGAAATTAGACATTTTGTTTTGAAAGGTTACTGGTGGATGCCAGCAACCATCTTGGAAGAGAACAATATAATCTGTTATAAGGCCTCCATTTGAAAATTGTGTATTTGATACTAGAATATAATAGCAAAATGTAATTTGAAGATAACATGTAGTATTTAAGTGACCAAGTAGTATTGGGTAAAAGTTATTGAATGGTGTTGGGATAAAGTGAGAAAATTGTGAAGGATTAAAATATTTCAAGAGCTCAAATTACTTCATCAAAACATGTTTAAGTCACATTTTATCAACACAAATTGCACAGGTTTATTGAACATGAATAAATTGTGTTAATTTAACTCAATTGTTTAAGTTGCTGCCAAAGCAAAACATCTGTGTGCAACAAATGTCCACCATTGAATTAAGTAAATCCAACAACATATTTTTTTCAGTGTATGCATTATCTATTTCTTCCTTTAGTCTTTTCAATTTAATTTCTTCATCATCTGATAGAGCATCTTTCTTCATTAATATGTTTAATTCATTCATAATACTGATTTCTTTAGTGTCATTTCTTTTTTTAATTTCTTTGCTTCGCCTTATTGCCGCTTCCCTTACCTTGAATTTGAAAAATTCCCATTTTAGTGTGTGATTCATATTGGTATCCCCGAATATCTGTTCTGCCGTTTTTTCCACTATACTACAAAATGTATCATCATTCAATAAATTATTATTTAGCTTCCAAAAACCACATAGTTTACTTTGACTTTGTTTATTGCCAACTAAGTGAATTGTGATGAATTTGTGATCAGTTAATGGAGCAAAATCATGAGAAGATTCTGAAACAAAATGTAAACACGAAGAAGATATTAACCACAAATCAATTCTGGATTGTAGAGATCTATTTGCATTGCTCCAGGTAAACTCTTTTGTATCAGAGTTGAAGAATCTCCATACATCTATAACTGCAAGTTGTTCACAGAAAAATGCAGTGCTTTTAAATTTTGAGTGTTGAGATGTTCTTATTGGTACTCTATCTATAAGATCGTCTGGAGCATCATTATAATCTCCTCCAAGAATCATGTGGGCTCCCTTATATTTTGATTTTAAAAAATCAAGTTTCTCAGATAATTGTATGCACATAGATTTGGCCTGAGTTGTGTTATTATGACTGTATAAATTACAGACTATAAAGAAGGTGTTGTCCAATTTGAAAACCAGAATAATCCATCTGCCTTCATCTGAAGACAATGATTCAATAATATTGCCTTTAAAGTTGTTAAGGAGAATGGCTACGCCTGCCGAATGTTGAGAGGCGTGGCAAAAATAACACTGATCACCCCACTGTGCTTTCCAGAATTTTACATCATTATCACTCGAATGAGTTTCTTGTAGAAAAATCAAATCAGCATTTTTCCGTCTACAGAAAATGAAAATTAACTTTCTTTTGGTACTGTCACGAATACCTCTAACATTAAGGGATAGTATTTTTAAGGAACTGAAATATAAGTCTGTCATAAGAGAAGAAGGGAATGAATAAAGTGAACTGGATGTCTGTAAAATTAACTAGAAATTTATAAGGTGCTAAGGTATAAACACCTAAAGAAGATACTCTCAAACAGGAAAACTAAATGTTGAGTACCTAAGTAAAAGTCTTCAGACTCTATTTCGTTTTTCCCCATCGAAGTGACCCAAATACTTAAGCAAATTAACATTTATACACCAAGAAAGTAGGATGTTTAACTACTCACACTGTAAAACATAAGCAAGTCCAAACATAACCATAATAATGTTTGCCAAATATTGGTACAACTAACTTGGAGGTATGAAAGTTTTATAGAAAATTTAAAGAGGATATTATTGGTTGTAAACATATTACCTAATGAACCTGAGGTATTTCAAGCAAAACAAAACAAACAAAAAATACAATATACAAGTGCCTCAAAATTATTAAATATTGAACAGTAACATTGGGAGCCTGAGGTAGTTGAAATACCTGTTAATGTTAGGTAACTTACAGAGTGAACTTAAAGTATTTCAGTCATCTTGCTGATCTTTTAATAACCTCTTATTTATGCAGTGTGTCTTACACCATCAATGATGGCCACAGGACCAATCCGTTTGGTCTTCTTTCCCTCGTCACGGGCTTGTTTGACAGTTGGCCACAGTTTATTTCTGCACTGTCTCTCCATGTAGGTGAGATCTTCAGCCAACCTGAGATTCTTCTTCTTCATCACATCAGAGTTGAGGGAAGCTCTCCACACTTTGTGTCGGCCTGATGTTATAAAGATGTCCTGTACGTGTGCAAAACACAAGTGCAATGAGTCACTTCTAATAAAGGAATTATCTGAGTCCGTTTAGATCATTTAAAACGTTAGGTACTCATCAGAAATTCACGAGCTTACAGAGAAGCGTCCACACAGGTCGCCATCTTGGCTCCTCCCCAAATCCAAGTCCACTTCCAACATAAATGAAGACAGGAAACTAAACAGCAGTGACGTTTGTAGGGTTACTGAAGTTGGGCTAGCTGGTATATAATGATGTGCTACGTGATCGCTAGCGACACAGCTATGTTAGCATAACATAAACAGTGAAGCTGGAGGACGAACACTAACACTTTTCCACTTATAAAAGTTAACGTTAAGGTTCCTGATAGTTAGAGACAAATGCAATCGCATGGCAGGGTGCTGTAAACGGACCAAACTTCAGTCAGGAGAACAACTGAAATAATCCATCCACAATATGAGGTTAGTCATTAATATACTGCAACAACATGGGAATAGAGCAGCTGCCAGAGAATTCAACATTAATGAATCAATGGTACAGAAGTGGAGGAAGCAAGAAGAATGAGTTTAATAAAGTTTGATTTATCTGACTGCTTTGTTTCGCTTAATGTGCCTTATAATCCCGTGCACCTTATGGTCCGAAAAATACGTACTGCACACTGCAGTTTAATGTTGCAAAGCACCTCTTTTTAACTTCAGTGGATATTATACATGGTTATGCTCAGGATATGTCAGCCCATTTTTACTGGAAATGCCTTTTGGTTAAACTTTCAGCAAGGAATTTGCATTTGCACTGTTACATTTTTATAAAGCTTTAATGTACCTAAAAACCAGCTTCTTGTTTAAGTGAAAATAAATGGAAGGTTGTCTTTTTGCGCTAGTAATGTTGTGGAGTTGTATTTTGTCTCGTATCAATTATATCGTCAGTTATATCGTTATCGCAAATTTTCAAATATATATCGTGATAAATATTTTTGGCCATATCGCCCTGCTCTACTTAAGACATGCTCACAAAAGAATGGAATTAATTTGACCATCGTATGGATACATCAAATCCATGTCTTCTTTCACATTTTCCAAAGTCATCCACTGGGCCACATTGGAGTCCTTGGCGGGCCAATTCTGGCTCCCGGATAATATGTTTGACACCTCTGCTGTAGGATCTTTCGGCGCTATATAAATAAACCTGAACTGAGTATCGGGGACAATTCCATTATATTGTGCATGTTAATCTTGCAAAGTATACATTGTTCAAATTGAAGTCCGAAAGAAACAAATGGTTTGATGCTGCCCTCTGATGAAAAGTTCATAAAACCTGATTTAAAAACATTCATCGTGTGAACATGCAAAGTGCAGAAACACAGCTTGGATGAAGGCATCATACAGTGGCATACTGCGATCAAAATGTCCTATAACTACCACTTAACAATCAGCTAACAAAGTAAACTGACTTTATTAATGTCACATTACATCATATTTTAAGCTGCAAACTGCTCTCTTCAACTGAACGCATGTGGTTCCAGGAGGTGGACAGCAGCAGCAGGTGGCCATTTCACAAGTAATTGTTGGCTGTCCTGAATCTGAACCAATCCAGCCAATTGCATACAGTGATGCTTAACTTAAACCCAGCCAGGTATTTCTGCTACATCTAACCTAAACCCTGGGGACCACCACAGAAAAAGTCATTTTAATGAGAGGGAAACAAACTTTGGCAATACTGGGCAATAAATGCAGCAACAACTGCTCATTGTCTCAGCTCCTTCTCTGCTTGGCCCTCCTTGCTGATTTCCTCTCAGTCCTTTGAATTTATTTTTGGATTGTTCCCTTCTTGTTGCCATGCATAATATCAAATATCAGCTGAAATCATACAGACATATGTGAGGTGTCTTTAACACCTGTTCCTTAACCCTGCTGGGTTGCAGCAGCAGTGAGTGTCTCACTTATGGGGTTTTTATCCTTCTGCACCCAATCTATGCATTAGGTATGTCATAACCACTGACCCTTCTGAAACCCTACACTGTGGCCCATGTTGTCAACTGAAGCATACCTCCCTAGAAATGTAAAAACACAAGCAACCCTCACAGGTATAAATGCTTTCAGAGGCTATGTCATGGCTCTATGGAAATCCAATGCAATTCAGATGTCAGTCCTCACATATGGATGCTTGTAAAAGGGCCCTTTGGCACTACACTTAAATTCAGTGAGTGTTCTTTTTTTGTGTACTAGGTTAATGCATTGGGGGAACCTCCAGAACTGAAAAATGAACTCAACGTGGAAGTGCCAAAAGAAACTGGCAGTTTTTCTAATGGCACCCATTGACAGGCAGACCCTGTAGACTTCTATGTTAAAATATCAAAATTGAGCAGGAAAATAGCACATTTACAGTTATTTTATTTTATTTTTATTGTTTCAAACTCTGTCTCTATGTTAGAGTGAAAGTGAAAGTAAGAGAAGCGTTTTTTCAATTCCCAATACAGCCTCACAGTGAGAATCGGGAAATGTATCATAATTTATCTAGAAGTCTTAAAATAACTTGGGGAAAGTTTCAGTAACATTAATACTTCAAAATTTCAAAATTCACACCTAACAACATTCGTATTTTTCATGCGCCTCGTTTCATATAAATCTCTTATATAAGAAAAATGATGGGAATTCACAATTTATGCCATTAGGTCCGTTAAAAACGAATCTCGAATAGTTGTTGTGTCTGAGTAGCCAAATGATGTCTTTTATTCACATGCGTTATGGGGCTTAATGATGAGGAGGGTTTAAAGAAGGCATAAAAAAGCCTCACAGCAATTTACAGCTAATTTAACCAAGTCTTAATGAAAATATGCGGATCTTGCTTTTTTAAAATGCATCATATTCACTGAACACTCTACGCAGCTTTTCCTCCCCGAGTTAATCATATCGTATTTATCACGATGAGCTTACTTTCAATTCAACCTGCAATTCATTATTTAAATAAACATGCTCTGGTCATCTCTGGCCTTCAGACTGCACTGTAACATGTGTTTCAAGATCTCGTTGACTTTGTACTTTAGTGGCAACACACCTATGCATGTGTAAATCCCCCAGCTTCCTGCCACCTAATAGCCAGCGCAGAGAAAATGTATTCCGCACTGAACCAGCAAAACCAAACCTTTTCTTTCCCCACCTCACTTTCACTCTTACTTTCTATCAATCACATCAACACCTATTTAAATCCCACCCACAATATTGAAACAAAATACCCTCTCTGGCTTTAGCACAGTGTCTTCTCACCTCAGTGCCTCCCATCCTCACTGCTTTATCAGTGACAGACCTGCTTTTTGGTGAAAGTACAACACAGAAGAAGAAAAAATACGTCAAGGCTGCCATGGCATTTTCTCCCCTTCACATTCTCCTTGCCAGGCTTGTGCTCCGCTCTGCCATTTCCATCCAAGCCGCCAACTCACAACCCAGCCCACTACCATCTTATGTATTGGCCAGGAAAAGTAGATTACAGAGCGGAAATGTCATAAACTCTATGGAGAGGAAGCATAGGTTGTCAATTATACATGCGCCACTCTGCTGCTATCTCTGACTCTCTTTTTCCACCCACTCCAAGCGACTTGGCCAAGGCTGGCCTGCTCTCCTCTTTTTTATGCTATCTCTGTCTAGGTCTGACATCTGTCTTTTATCACACTGCCACATGCGCGCGCGCACACACACACACACACACACACACACAGCCCACATAGATTCTGGAGGAGAGCAGTTGTCACCACGGAACCCAAAACAAACTGAATTAAGCATGCTTGGAGCAGTAATGGGATAGCTAGCTGTTTTGCAGGAGATAGAACCACGTATGTCTACATGCAGATGGCTCTATAAATAAACCTCTTCAGAGGGACACACAAAGAGAAGATGAAACTGGTGCGGAGAACATGGCTTTGCTCCTGCTAAAAACCTTCTTCAGTAGGATTTTCCGTCACGCCAAACATCTTTGGAGCATTTCTTTCCACCCCAAATGGCATTAAAGTCTAGGTGCTTTGGAAAATAAGAACAAAGGAAAATGACTTCCTGCAACTAAAATCTCATACACGGCAGCATGAAATGGAACTACTTGTGTCCAATACTCGTGCTTCTCATAAGAAAATTTAAAAAGGACTAAACACATTTTCTCCGCATTAAATTTTTAGGCGTGTTCCTAAAAAATCCTGCCAGGCTGTCAGTGTCCCTCCACTTCACAACAAACTCAGCCCATTTAGGAGGCAATGTAGCAAGTTTTCAAGTTTTAGTTAAGTTTGGAGAAAATGGGTTACTTTGCTTGTTTACAATAAACATAAGGTCATTAGAAAAAGAAAAAGAGGCTCAGCAACTGAAACACACTACTGGTACAACATGTCGGGAAGAAACTGATGTAAATGTACTGTAGGATTACAGAACAACATTTTCATACTTCATGCCTTTACAAACTTAAATTCAAATTTTATTCGTCACACACACAACCATACACAGTATGACGTGGTGAAATGCCCGACCATTAAACTACAATAAAGAAATTTACAGTAAAAAATAATGTGCAAGTAACATTTAGGAAAGAAATTATAAGAAGTGTGCAAGAAAATACAAAGTGTGCAATTATAAGAAGTGTGCAAATAAACAGAGTGCATATGGTGACGCGATGTATGAAAGTAGCAGGTCAGGAAGCTCTGATCGAATGATGCGTTCGGCCGAGCGCACCACTCTTTGCAGATCTCATCTGTCCTGCTTGGTGCTGTTCCCAAACCAGGTGCAGATGTATCCCATCAGGATGCTCTCGATGGTGCATGAGTAGAAGTTAAGCACCCTCAGTGGCAGATGAAAGTCTCTAAGTCTTTCTTGAACAGGATGTTGATGTGACATGACCATGAGAGGTCCTGAGTGATGTGTACACCCAGGTACTGGAAGCCGTCCATTGTCTCCACTGGTGCACCACTGATGATCAGGGCTCGTAATTCCTCGCCTGCTTTGTAGTGAAGTCCACGATCAGCTCCATAGTCTTGCTGATGCTTAGGAGGAGGTTGTTCTCTTGACACCAGTTGTCCAGGTTCCTAATCTCCTGCAGGTAGACCTTCTCTGTGTTGTCAGAGATCAGGCCCACAACAACAGTGTCGTCAGCAAACTTGACAATGGAGGTGGTGTCTGATGTGGCTACACAGTCATAAGTGTACAGTGAGTAAAGCAGGGGCACAGCCCTGAGGCACTCCAGTGTTGAGTGAGATGGAGGGGTAGACTTGTTTTTTTTACCCTCGCTGATTGTGAGGAAGTTGAGGAGCCACTGGCACAGTGATGAGCTCAGCCCTAGATCCTTCAACTTGGTAAAAAGCTTTGAGGGAATTGTTGTGTTGAATGCTAAACTGTAGTCCACAAACAGCATCCTAGCATAATTCCCTCTGCCAGTGTCCAGGTGACTCAGGGATGTGTGGGGCAGGTGAGATATGGCATGGTCTGTGGAACAATTAGTCTGGTATGCAGACTGAAGTGGGTCAATGGTGGCAGGAAGTGAAGAAGTGATGTTGTCTCTTATCAGTTTCTCAAGACACTTCATCACTATTGAAGTCAGTGCTACTGGGCGGTAATCATTGTGGCAAGCGGGCTATTGTTTCTTTGGGACAGGGACGATGATGGACCATTTAAAGCACGTGGAAACTACTGCTTGTGCCAGGGAGAGGTTGAAGATCTCAGTGAACATCGGTGCTAGCTGGTCAGCGCAGGCTCTGAGGACCCCAGATTGCATCTGATCCTGCTGCCTTCCTGATGTTCACTGTCCTGAAAGCTTTCCTCATGGCATGCTCTGTGATGGTGAAAGCATTGTCTTCACTGGTGCACTCGCAGCCGTTTGTTGTGTTATTTGCTGCAGCGTTGAAGTGAGCATAAACGTGTTCAGCTCATCAGCCAGTGAAGCATCGGCATTCATCATTGAAGAAGCTGGTTGCTTATAGTCAGTTATTGTCCGGACTATATATACTATTATAGTATTGTAGTGCATCTGTTAAGAGGGTATAAATAAATGGATGAGTATTCCTGAAAAATGTTTCAGAAGGGAGCTAGAGTGTATTTTTTAGCTTTTCCAATAATCATTTTTGGATAAAATTCATGTGTTTTTACTAGTGCTGTCAAATTAACGGGTTAACGCAAATTAATCCGCCATCATGGTCAGCACGATTGAAATTTTTAATGCAATTAACACATCTAGAGTGCAGAATGACTCAAAATCCCAGAAATGTTTCTGTCAACGCATTTCAAGCAGTTTGTCCAAGTAGAGTTACCTTTGCACATCCGCAAATGGGCAGTTGATCTGGTTGTGACAATCAATGGAAGATGATAAACGCACATTGGCCATCTCAATGGGACATTTGAGTATTAAAAAAAATAACAAGACGGAACAGTTGACCGACATAATGTACTATCACATTGGGCAAGAAGGAATTTTCCTTTCACCGAAGCACTTCCAGCTTAAAATAGTACATTGACGCAAAGCATACGTTAGTTGGGGATGCTGCTAGGACTTACGTGTCACCCAGCTTGCAACAAACCACTCACGGAGCATCGGGGACTCAGTGAGTCTACCCCGGAAATATTGACTGACACAGTTGCCAAGTGGATTGCAACAAACTGCAGAACTATTAATATCGTTGAGGATTCGTGCTTTACATAGCTTTGGTTCCTCCTTTCAAGGACTTGAAGTGCCTCCCCAAGAGTGACAGAGAGAGGGTGGATAAATGTTTATGGAGTTTTTTGTTAACATGAATGTTCTAGATGTTCAATAAACATGTTTAATGCGTATATTTTACCTTTTTTCTTTAGTCTGTTTACTCATGCAAAATGAAATGTGATTAATATAGAATAAAAATGAATATTTAATCGTGATTAATCAAAATGAATCCATTGTAACCCTGTGATGAATCTGATTAAAAAATTTTTTAATTGTTTGACAGAACTAATATATATTATATATTAGTCTATACTTACCTATTAGTATATAAGAAGAAGAAGAAAACTATTCAACTTCTCTTTGAATTTAAGCATACATTCTTTATTCTGCATTTACTTCATTATATTCAATAAATGTTAGTTACAAGCTTAAATATAAAGTTAAAAAAATGTAATTGCAACCAGGCTATTGATCAAGTAATTGCGATTAATCGCGATTAATTACAGAAAATTGTGAGATTAATTAGTTCATTTTTTTAATCTATTGACAGCACTAGTTTTTACATATTATTTTATCCTGTTTTTCACTTAAGACATGGACACATCACAGCTACAATGATTTAAATATATTTTATGCAAAGTGAAAACGAGAGCATTCTGGAAGTGTTGGGATTTGTTATTTGGTCATGTATAACCATTATAACTGTCAAAGGCTTTCCTCGCTGCTATATCATAAATAAAATCCTTATAGCAACTATCCATAATTAGCAATATTTACACTTTTACACTTTAACTTAATATACTATAAATTTTGGCCTGTGCCGTATTATTATTAGCCTGCTTCAGTGGTCGGCAACCTTGCTGATGATGCCATCTAAAATTTCCTCAGAAGTCAATGTGCCATATGATTGCGTTAGCAATAAATGTAATAACGCTCTATATTAACAGTTACACACTATATAGAACAACTTTATAGCATTATATTTGTTCGCAGATGTTGGTAGTAGGGCTGGGCGATATGGCCAAAAATCCATATCACGGTATAATTTGAAGCATATGCGGTAACGATATATAGCGCGATTGTTACGGCCCTAGCTGGGCCTCCTGATACTGCCGTTGTGTGGGCGTGGTGTTTTTCTCTGCCTCCTCCTCTTTTGCTCCACCCCTCTGTCTCTCTCTTGCTCTCTCTCTCCCCAGGACACAGCTGCTGCTCATTGGACTCACTTACCACCTGGGCCCAGTCAGCAATCACCTCTCTGAGGTCATATAAGCTGGGGATGAGCTGTGAGCAGGGTGTGGGGTGTCTCTGCTTGGTGTGTAGGTAGCCTGCCTGAAGTGTGGAGTTGTGGAAACAGCATAGCTGCTTTACGTGAGTAGTGTGGGCTTGTGGGCCTTGGCAGCAGTAAAGCCAGCTGCTGTTAGTGACAGGGTGAGCTTGTGGGCCCCTGGAAGTACCTCCTCGTGGTGTGGAGTTTTTGTTTGGTTGTTGTGTTGTTTGTTGTTGCAACCTTTTTTCCCTTTTTTCGGCATGTTATTGGTATTACGGCGTTGCCGGCTCCTTATGTTATGATTATCTACAATAAAGACTATGTTATTTACTAAGAACACCTGTCTGTTTTCCTTTCATTCTGTTCTGGACTCATTTGTTACTGGTCCCCTCACTCGCATGCCTAGACCCCTTCGGGGGGGACGTAACAAAGTGGGGGCTCGTCCGGGATCGGAATGGAAGGAATTGGGTTGATTACAAGTGTGAACAGGTGTTTGTGTGTTGTGTGAAGGTCATTTGGCTAGCTGCTGCTCTCCCCGGCTAGCACAGGGGAGTGTCTAGCTGAGCATTTGCTCTTCCTTCGGACACTCGTTTTTTGTTTTGCCTTTTTTATTTTCGGAGCAAACCCGGGTGGGGATTAATTCTCTGTTGGGGGTAGGCTTGTCGGTGCCTGTGGCACTTGATGATTTGCCTTTAAAGTGGCCTCGAGCCTGGTACGCTCCAGAAGCTAGGACAGGCTAGAGTCTGAGTAGGCAGGACTGGGGGGAGTGTGGGTAGAATTTTTAATTAATGGTTGACTTGACACAACACATTTTTATTTCGCCTGTGTGTAGTTCTGTTGTGTGTGTGTGTGGCCCTTTAGTGGTTTGCTTGTGTTTTGCAGGCCGTTTTGAGTTTTCATGGCCACTTTTGATATTGCTGGGTTTACGGCAGAGCCGTCGCTTGCCCTGCTGGATGTTTGTAGGAAGAGGGATCTGCATGAGCTGGCTACATATTACGGGATCAGTGTCTCCACTGGTCTACGCAAAGCCGAGCTGAAAGCCGCTCTGGTGTCCGGGTTGTTGGAGAAGAGGGTGGTTGTAATGCAAGAACCCCCGAGCACACCTGGCCCGGCTGGACCAAGTGCGGCGCCTCACGTTCCAGGCCAGGTTGTAGAACCATCAGTGTCTACACCTATGGACCAGGGGTTGCCCGAGGGGGGGCTAGTGACGCTGCCCCGTTTTGATCCACTCTCCATCCAGTCATCAGAGGGTTCTAAGCAGGATGCTAGGCTCAAAATCCGTCTGGCTCGTCTCTAGCTGGAGAAGGACCAGCGTGAGAGAGAGTTCCAGCTGAAAAGGGAGCTAGAGCTTAGGCGTTTGGACGCGGAACTGGCTAGGGCTAGGGAGGTTGAGCTGATGAAGGTGGAGGCAGAGACGAAGGTCAAGCTGCGACAGCTGGAACTCCAGCAGGCCTCCTCCCCTCCTGTGGTGGCTTCGCTGTCACAGACAGACGTACAGTTTGATGTAGGACGGAATAGTCGTCTGGTCCCTGCGTTTCGTGACACTGAGGTGGAGATTTATTTTGAATCGTTTGAGCGGATAGCGACAGCCTTGCGTTGGCCGCGGGATGTGTGGGCCATCCTGCTGCAGTGCAAGCTGGTGGGCAAGGCACAGGAAGTTTGTTCCTCGTTGTCCGCTGAATGCAGCTTGGACTATGACAAACTGAAAAGTGCGATCCTGTTAGCCTATGAGCTAGTCCCCGAGGCTTACAGGCAGCGATTTCGGGGGCTGAAAAAGGTGCAGGGTCAATCCTTCCTGGATTTCGCAAGAGAAAAGAGTGTCCTCTTTGATCGGTGGTGTATGGCCTGTAAAGCTGCAGACCTAGCTTCGGTACGGGAATTAATTCTCATAGAGGAATTTAAGAATTGCGTCTCCGAGCAGATTGCAGTATACCTCAGTGAACAGAAGGTTTCCTCATTACAGCATGCTGCAACACTCGCTGATGAGTTTGCCCTCATCCATAAAACCAGTGTCATTAAGCACGACCGACGCGATGACCTAGTGAAGGTTAGTGATGTGCCAGCTACACAGTACCCAAAGGGTGAAGTACTTGTGTCCCATTCCAAGGTAAAACGAAAGTGTTTTTTTTTGTTTCAAGTCTGGCCATTTAATAGCAAATTGTGGAGCCTACAAACAGAAACAGTCAGTCTTGAGAGTTAGGAGTGTGCCAGCTAACAAAGCCGATACAGGCGTGGTTTCAAGAGCCAAAACAAAGCTCTGTTTCTTCTGCCACAAACATGGCCACCTGGTTGCTCACTGTTTGAAAGCAAACTCAAAGCAAAATCGATCTGCTTTCAAAAAGAGTGAACTGTGGTTCACAAACCGACAAAGTTGCCAGTCCTAGGCAACAGTTGGAGCATAATTGCTCAGTGGTGTCATTTGGTCACTGTCAGAGATCAACTAATTGTAATCTGCCACCTGATGACGGTCTCTCGGGTCCAGATGACCTACAGTGTGATAGATTGTGTGTGACACAACCATTTCAACCTGCACCTCTGGCTAACCAGCATGCCTTTTGCCATGACCTAGCAAAGAAGCGTCAGAGAAGTGTTGCTGTAAGGCCTTCTAGCTGCCTGATGGGTTCTCCATATGTGATGGCTCCAAAAACATCTGGCTGTCATTTGGGACATGTTGAGGGACTTGAGCCAACCCCGTGCAGTGTTTTCAACCCATCAAAAAGGTCTTGGCAGATTCGGCAGGGTATGCCTAACCGTTATTATGGTGCATGGTAGGTGATATGTTTAAAAGCTGGGTAGGACGTTCTGTGACAAACCACTGGTTTGTATTTATGGGAGGGGGTGTTACGGCCCTAGCTGGGCCTCCTGATACTGCCGTTGTGTGGGCGTGGTGTTTTTCTCCGCCTCCTCCTCTTTTGCTCCACCCCTCTGTCTCTCTCTTGCTCTCTCTCTCCCCAGGACACAGCTGCTGCTCATTGGACTCACTTACCACCTGGGCCCAGTCAGCAATCACCTCTCTGAGGTCATATAAGCTGGGGATGAGCTGTGAGCAGGGTGTGGGGTGTCTCTGCTTGGTGTGTAGGTAGCCTGCCTGAAGTGTGGAGTTGTGGAAACAGCATAGCTGCTTTACGTGAGTAGTGTGGGCTTGTGGGCCTTGGCAGCAGTAAAGCCAGCTGCTGTTAGTGACAGGGTGAGCTTGTGGGCCCCTGGAAGTACCTCCTCGTGGTGTGGAGTTTTTGTTTGGTTGTTGTGTTCTTTGTTGTTGCAACCTTTTTTCCCTTTTTTCGGCATGTTATTGGTAATACGGCGTTGCCGGCTCCTTATGTTATGATTATCTACAATAAAGACTATGTTATTTACTAAGAACACCTGTCTGTTTTCCTTTCATTCTGTTCTGGACTCATTTGTTACTGGTCCCCTCACTCGCATGCCTAGACCCCTTCGGGGGGGACGTAACAGCGATATATTCTGCATCCACCACCTTTCATTGTTTATACCGTTACAAAAAAACAACAACAAAATCACCATCGCCCGGTATGCCCGATGTCCAGTCCCGCTATGGTCATGCCATCAGCTAACCCTTCGTGCCCAGGTTATTATGTTCTTAACATATCTGTTAATTCACTCGGAGTTGGCTTTTATTTTGAAATCAGGTTTCCACATCTCTTCCCGTATTACTTTGAATACACAGGGAACAGAAAACAAACTGGAGGATGGCTTGACGCCAGTGGGTTACAGTGTAACTATAGGTGAGCTCACTGGAAGTTGAGGGCAACAAGTCAGGTTTTTACAGGAAACAAAGAAACTATACAATAAGAAGTTTACTTTTTTTGCTAAAAATTTCCCAATTTTACATAGTAAATAAACGGTACTTTTCAGGACATGGATATGGAGTGGATTAATCTTACCTTTTTCTATTTTTTTTTCATCTTTATTTATTATTTGTGATGCTGCTGCCTATGTGATGTTATAATGATAGAGACAATCCTCACTTATGTTTCTGTTTTTCACAATCACTGCTCAAAGATAACTTTCAAAAGGATTTTACAGCAAAGGAGTGCTGTAAAACACCTGGAAGTTAGGGAAATTTAAGTTACATTGAATGTAAGATGGGGAAATAGTGTTACTGTATTTTAAATGACTTAAAGAATAATTATTCCTTCATTCCTACCGATTATGTGAAGTTATGCAACCCTTAGAATTACTAACGCATTACCTTGCATTACCTGGACCAGTGTTGTCTCATTTCACTGTGTACTGTGTCAGTGCACATGGTTGGAATGACAATAAAACCACTTGACTTGACTTGACCTTAAATCACAGAAAGACTACTTAAATTTATTTACAGTGTACTTACATCTTTGTTTCCTGTAAAAACCTGACTTATTACCCCTGAGTTCTAGTGTCTCTGACTTTAAGTATTTGCAGGTAAACATAATTACAGTGTTTTTTTAAACGAAATACAGTGAAATACCATTGAAATACTGCATTTCGTTGCCCTGTACCTGTGCATGTGCAATGACAATAAAGTTGAATTCTATTCTATTCTATTCTATTACAGGGGAATTAGCTCTGAGCTGCAGGCTGGAATCTAAAGTTTTACGATGTGCATTCAAACCAGCGGCAGGAAACCTTGTGCTTTGAGGACTTTCACACATTTTAGATTTTGTTGACTTGCAGGCATGTTGCAATTGCTAGCATAAGTCTAGCTAGCCTAGTACGTTATTCTTTACACTTCAAACCTCAGATCCCCTGCGAACTTAGACTCGCAGCTAGCCTAGCGTGCATGTCTTTGGACTGTGGGCAAAGGAAGAGAAACCTTCTTGCTGCAAGAGTGAGTGTGCTAACCCTTCCACCACTTTGGCACCTTATTACAAATTTCATGTCTGCACTTTGAGAGAGGGTTTCTTGACATGACATAAGATCTATTTAATAAGGCGCTACGATGGTGGCGTGGTTAACACTTCACCACTGTGGTGCCTCATTACACATCTCATGTCTGTGTCAAGACGCCATCTGTCAAAGCACAGACATGAAATTTGTAATAAGGCGCCTGTGTTCTCAGTATGACCTCTGCTCCTTATTTGTACCATATATGATGGGTCTTATCAAGAGTCCACCAGCCTTTAAAGAACAACAGGTGGCTGTTTCTGCATGGACCTGGGCAAATGTGGAGTCAACACAGAGAGTTCTCTTTACTGTAATTCTAAAATCCATGTAAATAGATACCAGTCAAATCCAACCTGGAGCAGTTTCAAAGACTTGGCACACCTAAAGTACCATTAAGAAGTATTTGCCCCCTTCCTGATTTATTAGTTTGCATATTCATTACACTTGAATTGGTCTGAAACATGCAAGTGTGACAAATATGAAATGAAACAAAGAGATCAGGAAGCAAATACTACTTCACTGCACTGTACTCAATCATATACTTTTCACAGGTCATCAAACTTGAAGCTAAAAGAATGACATTTAGGGTATTTTTACTGCTGTCAGGTGTCAAAACAGGACAAATTTGACCCAAACCTCAGGTTAAATAAACTGCACTTCATTGTAACGAAGTGGTGTGATGAAGCATACTCTTGTAAATCCTTTGCTGCTGATTCAGGTTAGTGCTGGAAGCAGGTGTGAGGTGGAATTTAACCGTGTTAAGAGGTGCTTATACTGCCTGGGGCCTGGATCAGGCCAGGCATAACTTCTGCCAATTTGATTATTTTTTAAGACTTCACTAGAACCCCCTCCCACTCCTCATTTCTCAGTTTGTGCATGCCCCGATTTCCTCCCTCCACAGATGTGGGTGGAGGAGGTGAGAAAGCGACACCAGCAGAGAGGAATTGAAGCAACAGCCATTTAACTAAATAAGACATCCCACATTTTAAAGGCATGCCAATTAAATATGATGTGTGGCACAGCTGCATCATAAATTGTTTTGCTGTAGCCCAACAAAACATTTAACCACAGTTGTAATTTATGTTCCAGATGTAACAGCGTTTGTGACATTTTTAATATTTTAGGAATAATTTTAATTATTGTGACAATTTTTTTAAGAAAAAAAAATAACAGATTGGCAGAGTTTAATCACTGTTGATTCTGCCAAATAGTTCAAACAACTTAATAATACAAAAGAATAGCTCTTTGAAGAGTCGCCCCCACACACCACAGTGGGTTTACCCACTGTAAAGCCTCATTGTGGATTCGCTCACGCAGGCTCTACAGGAAATACCATTACGCTTTTCTATACACAAACCATAGTGGACTTTCCCATAGAAAACTCATACAGGAACCCGAAATGTCAAAACTGCTATTGGCACTGTGTAGGCATACCCACTTGGACCCTGCGTAGGATCAGTGTGGGTTTGCTTTTACCACACAGCCCCGCAGTTCACCTACACCTGCCCACTGTGGACCCACATAAGCATCTTTGCTGACACATCTTTTATAACGAGAAAACACCATACAGAGAAGTGTAACTATTGTGGAGAAGATGAAGATGAAGATTTTATTCAACTCTGAGAAATATCACACTGAGAGAAGGCAACTGATTTTCAAACTTAAAGTGGAAGTTAAACTGGATCTTATTGATATACCAGTGAAAGCTATCAGGCCATATGCATTTTTGATAGGACTTACTAGGTCAACATGTTTGACTATTAAACAAAAGATCCTAGTTTGAGTGTGGAAAGAGACATAAAAAGGAAGGAAACCCGCTATAAAGGTCGGCCAAAAGTTGCCACGGCACACACTCCATACCAGTTGGTGGCAGTAATGTACCACGTGACACGAGATAACTGGGACTAACACAAATGACCCGAGGGCGCGATCGCACCTGCAAGAATTCGGCAGGTATCTCTCTCTATACGTTATTCCACCACCCCACCTCAAAAACAATCAACTTCACCACATTCTTTCAGAGGAGTTGTCAGAAAGCTATTAGCAGTGAGCACGGAGAAGACACTCCAGCGTGCTTCATAAGAGTGCGTCACACTGTATGTGATAATCACTCTAACAGAAGTGTTGCCACATCAGTTGTTGGATGGTTTCTGAGTAGACTCTTACTTACAAAAGTTGGGTGAAAATGAACTATTCTTTGAAGTAAGAGCGGAAAAAAAAAACCACACAGCTGCGATAAAAACACCCCCATCTTTTTTTCAAACATCCACGGCGCACGAAAGTCTGTTGATCCTCCTACGGTAAGTTACTCCTAACTAACTCAGCTTAAAAAAAGTGTTTATTCCCTAGTTAGGGTTTTCCATCCTCTTTGTTGGAGATTGTTTAAATTCTATTCAGTTTAGGAAACTGTGGCAGTAATTCCAAACACTTTAACTTGTGTTTCTTGAAGTAGTTCGTGTTCAGTGTTTATGAAGATGGAGATAGTTTTAAGTTGTAGTTTCTTGGCTTATATTTGTATCCGTAATTTACTGATATTTCATGCAAACCCTTTCCTTCCTGCTGCCTTTGAAATGGGTCTGATGCCACTGGCTGCCACAGACCCTGTGTACAGAATATTTCCAGTGCTGGTGTGTTTTTATGAATCACAAGAGAGCAGATGTGCTCTAACGAACCTAAGCTACTAATGCTGATGTACCTGCCCCCTCCCCCCCGGGTTACGTTTGGCTATGCTTCTTTTACGAGCACCAAAGCCAGTATATTTCTGTATTAAATTAATCTTACCTTCCTTTTATTCATTTGTCTGGCCTTTCATCTCCCTGCCTACACTTTTATAGACCTTTTTAAATCATAATCTACAGAAATCTATCTTCAGGAGATTTGCATTGTTTAAGTGCTACAGTGGAAGTTTGAGTCATGAAAAACAAAAGAGTGGATGACGCACATGATAAAGGCTTGGAAAAAAGGAAGAAGGCTAAGGGGGAGACATCGACAACAGGAGCAGGGCTCTCTGTGCAACTCATCAGGGTAGCTATTGTTCTATTTACAACATATTGGTGTGTAGGAGTCCAGCTGACAGTGAATGACATTCAGAAGGTTTACGGGGATATTCTAAGCTCTGTCAGCGGCCTTCTTCTTTTTAGACTGCTATTAGATCTCACTGCTGGACAAATATCAATGCTGAGAAGGACGCTAGTGTTCAGCAAGAGAAGGAATAAACTTCTGTAGGGATGGTTAGTGCTGAAAGATTTTCAAGGGTCTCTGTCTCATCCAGCAAATTCACAGAAGAAGGGGAAAGATGAATGCTACAACATGGAGTGAATTGCTCATTATGGCCGGTGCTGCAGTGAATTACACGCCTACCTATATATGTGTTTGTGTTTGTGGGTCCATTACAGTCCATTAGGTCCATATCTTCTGACTTCCCCGCAGCATGTCTGCACACTAATGATCTGCCATCACTTCTGAACCTGGATCCGGCGTTTTGCGCTGGCCCGACCACAGGGACACGTTCCTACGGAAGAGCTACTGCACTTCGGCCCTCCGGCCACAAGATACACAGAAGTACACACAGGCACACTTAATAGATTGGGCTACTTCCACAGACATAAAGACCCAATGTGATAAGCATTGATCTTGGTGTTCGCCTTATAGCACTAATAGATGTACTATGGTCTCATGTTGTTGTTTCCAAATGATCTCCCTGGTTATGACACTTAAAGGGCCAGTCCACTATAAAACCACAGAGATACATCCTTACCCCGCTATCTGCTATCGACCGATGCTGGCATCGTCCGTCATAGAGCTGAAGCTACTCCTCTCTAATACCCTTTACACTGCCTGGAATGATTCCAGTTCTTAAAATAGTGTCGGCAACTTGGAACAAGGTATGGCGCACTATGGGAAAAGGAAACTGGGTGGGGAAGACGAGGGAATATGAGAGGGAGGAAAAATGACTGCGGTGGCACGGATAAAGAGGGCTCCCATTAGGGCAGTGGAGGGAGAAATATTGGCGAGTGTAGCCCCATCCCATTTGTCCTCGTCAGGATCTTAAATAGAATCAGGATCAATTATTCATACGGTCCATAACTTGCAATAAATGTTAGCCGAGACAGTGGAGCGTGGGCCAGAGCGAGGCAGAAAAGTGAGGTTAGAAGGAGTCGTGAAGGCCCAGGTTAACAATTCTGGACAAAACTGCAAATAACCAATTACAGATCAGACCTGGAAGTGACATTCAAAAAGCCCTTTCACTTGTTTGATACGCCCCTTTAAGCCCACGATAAACCTCCAGAACACAATGAACCCCTCAGACCCATGGCAACATCACATCAGCTCGGCATGAATGCGGCTCGAAGTGAAAGCTACCACACACACACACACACACACACACACACACACACACACACACACACACACACAGAGAGAGACACACTGACCTCAGAGCTCATCTTTTGCCTCAGAAGCAATGCATTATTGCTGGAACACACAACACGTTTTCAACTCAGCTTGTCGCATACTGACGTACTGATGTCATGCCTCCTTGGAGTCACATTTCAGTCACTGTGTAACCCCTTAGCTTCAGACTGTGACCTGCAGGGTATCAGCTGGCTGAATAAATTAGGAAGAACAATGGAAGTCTGCATAAGTAGGCAGTGGCATAAGGGAGCTCATACAAGCAGGCAGGAGCTTGTGCCCTTTTTTTAATCATTATTATTATTATTATAATTAGTAGTAGTTTTATTTTAATTTTATTTCTTTTTGTTTTCTTTGATTTGTAGTTGCTGTTCAGCTGAACAAGTTAAGTACCTGGTTAAGGACAGGAAATGATCATGGTTTGAGGTACCCTTTGTAACCTGTTCACCACAATAACCCGTTTAACCACGTGTTAGAATGCTTGTTCCTCCCATCTGCAATAGTTTGAATATTTAGCCACAGTTTTATGATGTTTACATCATAAAACTGTGGCTTCCACTGAGGCATACAAGGAGGCCTCACGGGATGAGAACTGGTGTTACAAGTGTATCCAGTGTTTTAAGACATGATGCAGAGTGCATCCTGAGCAAATGACTGCATATTAGGAGGGCCTTGTATTACCAGGTTGAGATGTGTTGTATCAGGTTGCTCTCTTTATTAGGGCTTTAAATGCTACAGGTTTGTCAAAGCTGCAATTGCTGGCCACATGGCCATACGTGGATGTCATTTTTCAGTCTACATTGTTACCATGGTGTTGTAGCATATTTGAACATTACCATTTTCTTCTTTGTGTCTTTGTGAACTTTACCAGCAAAAGCACAAAACACAAAGTCTTCAAACAGTTCACAAACTGGGGCCTCTTGGCTGGCACACTCGTGACATGCTCCCATATAACCCCTGCAAAGACCTAATGTGGACTTTTCTGTTCCCTAAAATATGACTGTTGCACCAAGACACACACACACCTGAGATGAAAACATTTGCAGTCAGGCCTCTTTGATGGTATTTATGGTAAAAACGAGGTTATCCTATCAGTTTGTAGTGCCTGGAAGTGGCTCAACATACTCACTGGACTTACTCTTCACACAGCTGTCTGAGTGCTTTTGGTCACTTCAAGCGGAAATTATATTCTTGCTTGATTTTTGAAGTGAAAAGAACTATGTAGGAAGTAAACAGAACTCAGGGCTCTGCAGATAGATTATGTTGTAAAACTGACTTCAGTTTCACTATATCCATTCTTACACTTAAATTTAACCAATTCAGGGCCCTGAGGGCTGGAGCCTATCCCAGCTGACAAAGGGTGAGAGGCAGGGTAGATCCTGGACAGGTCACCAATGTGTTGCAGGGCTAACACAGAGAGACGGAAAACCATTTAATCATTGTCTGTGAGACGGTGGGCTCAATCCCAGTATGTTCTTACTGTGAGGCAACAGTGCCAACCACCGTGCCACCATCTTACGCTCAGTTAACTATAAAAGTATAAAAATATGTTTAGCCTGCAATGTTGGATCATTATGGAATAGTCACTAAGAAGAAGTGTATCAATGTGAGATGTGAACAGCCAAGTTTGCGAGGGGGGGCAAGGACGCTTGTTACTATGGATGCAATTTAACTCTTGCAGTTACTTCTCTCAGTAACCTGAAGCTGCTATGCTACTTTTCTTCAGTTGCAATAATGAAGTGAAATTGTGGAGTCAAAATGTTAAGGCTGCTCTGGAATGACATATATGTATGCTCTTATACATCAGTACAGACAGAACATCTTTAAACACTACTTGTAGTAGATTGATTACATCATTATGAGCGTTCAATAAACAAGTTTTAAATTGGAAATTATTTCACACATTTTTCTGTGGATGTTAACCAGTAGGTATAGGTTTTATTTTGAGTTACAGTTTTATTATAATATTATATTTGCTTTTGCTGAGCTTTCAGTTGACCTAATGTGACATCATAATATTGGAGAGATCCCAACTGTGTACTCATCCAAAAATGAATCCCAAGAATTGATGACTAATTGATAGCGGATAACGGTCCAGCTATGTGCAGTGAACATACCGCCATGGCCGTATAGCTCTCTGCAAGAAAATAACGATTTTGAGTAGCGGTTCATTGTGGAGAAATTGCTTGTTTAGGTTGCCTAAGCAAAAGAATTTCACAGAAATAGATGCAAAGAAAAGACCAGGAAATGTATTTTTCAGTACTGATGCTGTAATTTTTTTTCTTTTAAAAAGGGAAGCTTGTGTTGCAAGGACCTTAGTACTGGAAGTTGTGCCCCAAACAGGCAAATAACAGTTGAAGAAAAAGGAGAAGGAAGCAGGAGGATGGTGGGGGTCAGCTGATCTGTCAGCCAAACAGGAGAGAACTGCTTAAATTTTTCAATATAACACATATTATGCCAAGAAAACAGGGTTTAAGTGATGTGTATGGAGTAAAAGTTTAACATCCCTGTGTCATGATGCATTTTGTGTTTATATTTTTTAAAAAGAAGCACAGAGCTTACTGAGGCTACGCTTTTTATTCCGGGACTGAGAGAAAATATATTAAGTAATAAGTAAGCCTTTTTTTTTTCTTTTTTTTTTAAATTTCTGTAATTACCAATACTGTTACTATTATAATTATTATTTTTTATTATTATTATTATTAATACGCCCGTATTTTCTATGCTCGGTCCTCAGATGGTTGAGGCTATGTTTGAAAGATAAAGACACTAGAGTGTGTTCCTGAGAATATATATATATATATATATATATATATATATATATATATATATATATATATATATATATATATATATATATATATATATGTATTTTTTTTTTCTTTTTTTTTCTTTTTTTTTTTGTCATAATGGCCAGTCAAGCTTTGGCTAGTTGATGATACCTACTCTGTCCCATAGCTGTAAATGTCTTTTATTGTTTGTTTCTGTTTGTTTGTTGTTCGTCTTCAATTTAAAAAATGAAAATAAAAAGTCTTAAAAAAAAAAAAAGTAATAAGTGGTAATAAGTGTCTAAGAGCATCTGCTTTAACTCCTACTGCCTTTTCATTAAAAATATGCAGTAAATATAAAACTACATGGACCTATCTGTCTTTAAGTCTAATGTCATTCGTCATGTCTGGGCCCAAACTACGCTGCAGGTCCCAAAGGCAAACGATCACTGTGGGATCACTGAGAGTTGAAAAACTGTCTAAATTCTTTCATCTTTAATAAAATTTAATAAAGTGTGGCTGCTCTACTAGGTGTAACAATTAAGTTTAAAATCCAGGCATCCATGAAAACAGAATTTATTATATTTAATAGAGTTAGAAGTTAGCAGAGAGTTAGCTTGCTAGCTTCCATCTAAATATAATACACCATGTTCAGACTGAGGGATTTTTGAAACAAAGTAAGACATACAGCTCTGCTATCACTTCCAACATAAATGAAGACAGGAAAGTAAACAGCAGGGACATTTGTAGGGTTACTGAAATTTGGCTAGCTGGTATATAATGATGTGCTACGTGATCGCTAGCAACACAGCTATGTTAGCTTAATAAATAGTGAAGGTGGAGCTTCTACATTCATTGAGGTGGAGGATGAACGCTAACCTTTTTCCACTCAATAAAAGTTAGCGTGAGGGTTCCTGACGGTTAGAGACAAATGCAATTGCATGGTGGGATGCTATAAATGGACCAAACTTCAGCCAGGAGAACAACTGAGATAATCCATCCACAATATGAAGTTACCGTAGTCTTTAATATACTGCTGCATCGGCTGGGCTGTAGTTATGTCACAATCCCATACGGTAAAAAAATATATTTTAAAATACATTTTGAAATATATTTCAAAATATAGAAAAAATGGCCAAAAAATATATGTGCTAAAATACATTTTAAAATATATTTATATATTTAAAATGTATTTTAGCACATATATTTTTTGGCCATTTTTTGTATATTTTGAAATGTATTTCAAAATGTATTTTAAAATACATTTTGAAATATGTTTATGTATTTTGAAATGTTTTTTAGCACATATATTTTTTGGCCATTTTTTGTATATTTTGAAATATATTAATAAAATATATTTCAAAATACAATTTAAATTTATTTAAAATCATTCAAAAAAATATAAATTTAACCCTTCATATATTTCTAAGAAAACACATTCACATGTAACATCTGAAAGAAATCTTTATTTGATGTTTAAAACATACATATAGCATATCAATCAAGCAAGGAATATTCATTTTATAAGTTTATGCTCATTACATACTCAAACATTCTAAAAGAAACACACACACATATACATATATGTGTGTGTGTGTATATATATATATATACACACACACACATATGTGTGTGTATGTGTATATGTGTGTGTGATTGTATGAACATAAGTCAGCATACTTAAAATGTAATTTCTTTTCCTTTTCCAGCAGTCTCAGTTCCCCCAGCTTTCACGGCAATCCTCAAAGCCCTTCTGGACACGCTGGGAAACCCCTTCCTTACCGCCACTGTAACAAACAAAAGTCACAGTTCTATTACTTTTATCAGAGTTAAAATAAAAATGTGATTTATGTTAGCTGGCTTCATTTAGCAAACAGATATTTCTGTTTATATAGATACAAATATTAATACAGATATATTTTACGCATAATTTTACCTCTTTTTTTTCCTAGATGGGAAGTCTATCCAGTTCACATTACAGTAATGCTAACACCCCTTTTGGTCGTCTCTCCTTACCTTCCAGCATTCATAAATCTGTTGACCTTCTTTGTCTGAGACCAACCACTACAATGCATTATCACCTATTTGTATTGGTAACTTACTTTACAACCTATTTTAATGGTTGCAAAGTAAGTTACTTGTGCTGTATGCAATTTTAGATACACAGAAAGTCTTCACTTACTATATATGGCTGTCATAGTGTCCTTATCAAGGGCAGTTCTTCACTCTGCGCCGATGTCCGTTTTGCTCTGTCCTCCTATAAAAAGCATGAACATTTGAGTGTTTGACTAGTTTTAGATTTCCAAAAATTTGATATTTGTACAACTAAACATTTGAACTACAATATATGCTATTGAGCGATACTTTTATGGGTAATTTTTGGTAAAGAAACTGGTGACAGAGTTGTAGGCTTTTTAAAGTACTATTAGCTAACCATTTGAACTGACTTTCAAAGCTGATTACCTTTTAAATTGCTGTGGATCAAAACCTCCAGTGGGAAGGCGGCCATTAGAAGAACACGCACCATTGAACCTGAAAATAACAAAAACAAACAAAAAACAGAACAATATATAAGAGTCCGGTAGGGTAATAAATCTCTTCTGAAGCAATATAGTTCATTTTGGGTGAAAAACAAAACATTCCTCTAAAATATATATACTGACATCAGCAATCAACATCATGATTGTAATTATTTCCTTTTTAGTACATCTACTGCTGTTTGCATGTGTCAAGCACTACGACTGTATCTATGCATATAAATTCACCATATATATCCAGCAAAAATGTTTTGTTATAGTCAAAAGGAAAACAAACAAAGGCATTCAATCAGAGGTGAGAAATTAATTGGGAATATGAATTATAGGTGAACTATTCTTTACCTACTAGCAATCAAGCTTCTTTAACCAAGAAGCTTGAAATATTTGAATGTAAAATAAAATAAATAAATAAATAATAATAAAAATAACATGATGTAATTAAAATGCACAACTTACATTAAGGAAATCTGCATTTGTATCCACAGGCTAAAAGTAAAACAGTAAATGTGTTAGTGATAGTACAGGTATTTGTAAAAAAAAAAAAAAAAAAGAGGCAGTAACTGTGACGCTTCTAGTGGGATGCTAAATGCAGAGATTTATATTTACAGTATAATACTGCATGTACGGGTAACTGTGTTGTGAACTGTAACTGAATATTAGAGAATCTCAGAGAAATTAAATGTATTTATTTTTTGAATTTATCAATCATAAAACCGTCTGTTTTGAAGGCCTGTTACGATAGCGACTTTTTGTTGGTCGGTATATTGCCCCATAAACAATTGCGACAAGTTATGTCATTGTCATTTTAAGACCATTTTATGTCTTTGAATGTATAATCATAATATAACACCATAATAATGCAAGATCTACACACTTTCAATTGACAAACCAACATCTAATTCTTAAAGTATTTAGATCATTGAAATTAGGAATCAAAATATTAGATACCTTAAAAACTTGAATAAATAGTAAATTTTCTAACAAATAGAAAACAATGTTATTTAATGTTATTGTTTTGTTATCATTATATTTTATTTTTGTAAATATAATGGCGGATAAATTACATCATCAACAATTATTGAGGTCATGTACATGTATTGTGTGTTAAGTCGATATATCGATTATTGTGATAGGCCTACTGTTTTGGTATCATAACGAGCTTGTCAAACATGCATGACCACTAAACAATGTCTAAGCAGTAGTATTGGTCTGAATGACAACAAACATAACTAGTGTTTTGGAAAATCTGTTAGAAAACAGTTATTTCAATAATTATGATTAGCATGTGACACAGACACCGCATAAAAAACTACAACAACAAATACTTACTTTAGGAGGATGGGGGAGGGCAGCATGAGGTTGAGACTTTGACATCTGTAAAAAACAAATTCATGTATTACAAACAAGTCACTTAAAAATACATTAATGTGGCAGACTGTTCCCTGTTCAGATGCAGTGTATAAGTACAATCAGGGCTGTCACAACAATGGGGTGGGGCCAAGTGGCTGCAACCCTAGGTACAATGTGCAGGTATATATAATTACATATAATATATGTGAATAAAGCAAGAATCTGTTTAGGTTAGTCACTGTGCTGACTGATGCTTGCTAGGTTTATATGATTGCAAACTGCACAAAAACAACAACAGCAACAACATTAATGACAATGACAAACAAAATTACTTACATTTATGTAAATCTCACATTAGGAAGATCTGCATTCGATTTCATGGGCTGAAATAAATAGGCAGAAACATTACTGCTAAAAAAATAAAAAACAAAAACTCTAAAAAGCCTAAAAATGACTTAAAAAGCAAGGAAATGTGGAACATTGTAATTAGCGAACATTAATAAAGCATAACTGTTCTTTGTTTCTAACCTTGGTAAGTACTCTGTAGCCAGAAGGAGAGGTAGGATTTCTGTGAAAGCCAAATTAAATGTGAATAGGCTTTGATAGTTATTGAGAAGGCAGAATAATAAGAAAAGGCAAAAGTACGTCACAATATAATTAATTAAGTTACATATTTTGATTACCAAATTATGGAAGCGTGGAGCTGCCACCCAGGCAAAAGAAAAATAGAGCTGTATCACGTTATGACGTGAAATGTTTATTGTTCTAACATTATGCTTTTCATGTTTGTATAATATAATATCACGTTATTATAATATACATAATTGTCACGTTCGCACAATATTGTACGGACGTGATAATTATGTACATTTTTCGTACAATGTTGTTCAAACATGTTGTTCAAACATGATAGTATATTGTTAGAACGATAAACTTTTCACGTTATAACGTGATATACTTATATTTCTCTTTTGCCTGGGTGACAGCTCTACGCTTCCGTTCCAAATACACGAGAATAAAGTAATATTATATGGGAAAAGGCACCTGCTAGCTTGATGATGGAGGCTTCTTAGACTGGCCACCCGCCTTGGCTTCTTGTCGCCACTCCACGAAATAAAGGTCCGTTTCCTCCATGCCGGCTAATTATTCATCCTCATTAAAATCTCGTATATGTTCAGTTGGCAGAATTGAGAATTTTACATCTTCCAACCACTTAATTAAATCACTCATATGTGAGTATGAAGCAGGGATGGCTGATTGCTACTTTGAATTTGGAAGCTCTGCTCAAAACCTCCATCAACATGTCCCTTGTATACCCACCCTGGCACAGAGACACAAGCCCGAGGCCTGAATTATCACACAGAGACAGTTCTGGTGATAATTGACTGAAGGAATGCCAGACACTTACTGATGAACATGGAAAACACTCCACAGTGCATCTCCAAATGGCTTTAGCGAGCTAATGGCGGTGTGGGAAAAATGAGCTCACATAAGGCAGGGGAGGTAATGTAGCTTCCAGCTCAGCTCATTTTCTCCAAACGAAAGAGATAATCTGGACCCCCCGAAGGCCTCAGAGATTGAAAGCTCCGCAAGCGGAAAGGCCAAATAACTAAGAGAAATTAGACGGGAACCTGGCCCAAAGTTTTCTCATTTCACTCCCCCACCTCAAATCAGAGTCCCCGACAATGCTCCTACAGTGAGGCATAAACTCCAGATAACTAAATTAACCTATGTTTTCCTCCATTCCTTCCACATTTCACTTATGTTTGCCTTCCTTTCCTTGTTCCCACAATGCTTTCACATCGCTTTTTCTTCAGTCATTCCTGTCCTTTTCACCATTTCTCTCAGTAACACAGGACAGAAATGCAGACTGTTTGTGACAACTGGAGCACTTTTCATACCCAGATGGACTGGCAACCAACTGTCTCAGCACAACAGACTCTCATTTCCGCCAGCAGCCTCTCCTCTCCTCGATCTACACATGAAATATCTAAGTGAAGTGAATACACTGTTAAATAATGCACACTTCGCATGCAAGAGGTGTCGCAAAGCGAAGCTGAGCTAAGGTTGATTTTTTCCCCCAGTCAGTATAATGATACAGAATGACAAACTATGAAATAAAAGAAAATGACTTGTGCAATAATTGTGTTCTTTGCTAGTGAATTACTTGCAGTACTGACAGGTGGAACAAAGGTAAACCGCTGCCGTCCAGCCATTGTCCTCGCAGTCAAAAAGTCATAGTAACACAGTATGAGTATCTTACTTTCCCCCACTGACGTTGTGTTCAGATATATTGGCAACAATATCAATTCAATTCAATTCAATTGTATTTATATAGCACCAAATCACAACAAAAGTCGCCTCAAGGCACTTTATCGGTTTCAATTAAATAGAACAAAAGTTTAGAACAAATTATGTTCATTCTGATAGTAAATGTTTTATTTATAAGACTCAGTATGTGTCTCTACTAATGACAGTGCCCCCCTTTTACTTATTTCCTTCTTGATTTTGTTAGAGGAGAAAAACGCACTTTCATGAATAAATCACAGTACGAGCCATATAAACCTGAAGAGTCATGTGATGGGAAGTTATTTTGGTCACTTTCTGAGCCAGAGGCAGGGGCACCGTGGAAGATGTGCGCAGGGATTAAAAAGATAGAAATAATATGGGACTATCATATAACCACTCCAAGGTCTCACAACGAAGACCTTGAGCAGTGTTTGGGGAGCATCTTGAAATTAGAGGACGGTCCTGCTACAAATTTTGTTTTGATCTTAATTACACGCCCAAAGACATCAAGTCCCGGCATCAGTTGCTTTTTAGTGTTTAAAGCAGGGGGATTTAATCATTCGAGATATATATATGATGCTTCTAAAGTGAACACATTATATATAGGCTTCTTCTTCCAAACTCTGGCGTTTTCTTTTCTTTTCCTCTGCTAATTACTTAATCAAACAAATGTTTGAACACAAGGCAGCGTCGGATGTAAGAGAATGAATGCTCATTATACAAATCCAAACTTGCACGACAACAGGTTAGCAGCATAAGAGTCTACGGCGCACTGGTTTTTGTCAACAACTGGGAAGAAGAAGAAGCAGTGCACTGAAATTCATTTTCCATCGGGGAGGGGCTATGGATACAAGCATGACTGTGACAGCTGACATGCCTGTGCATACTAATGTTTAGAATAAACAACTGTACGCGTGAGAGACGCACAGAGATTCTGTTTCAACACAACAGGAAAACACTGGATTGGCAGGATAAAAGCCGCCACGCTGCGCAAAAAAAAAACCAAACCCAGCGTCAACTCTGCATAAATATGCCAAGGAATGCACCGATAGCGCAGAGCCTCAGATTTACTTGAACCACCACAGGATAAGGGATAATGACGTTGTCAGGAACAGATAAAGCAAATCTCTTATGAGGCAGTCTTTACATGTCATTTCTACAAGTCCAGCTGTCTTGCCACCTAGGTCAAAATCAGATTTGTCCCAGGAATGGAAGGCCTGAAGGCATGACAGATCAGGCATCAATGACAACACTTGGTGTTGGTTAAGTCAGAAATACAGTAGCATGAATAGAATGAAATGGAAAAAGCTGAGATAGTGGTGGGTTCCTAAGTGGCTTGCAGTTGCACCACCAACTCTATGAACCAAAGTAGCCTATATAGCAGTTAGGTCCATAAGTATTTGAGTAACGACATAAATCGGTTTAAATTTTTCTCTTTTCAACACCACATCAAACAAAAAAGAAAACTGTCCAAATACTTATGGACCCATGTGTATGAGATTTGACAGCTGGATGTGTAGAATCCTATCAGCTGACCATCAGCTGATGTGAGCTGGCAGTGAAATCAGCTGATCTGCCGCAGCTTGACTCCCATGGAACGCCTGAACCAACACGGTGCTCGAATATAATATTATTTGAATCATAAAAATTAAATACACACTAGAAGAAACTTTCAATTAATAATAGATTTGACAAAAAGAGCCCTACATTTTCTCTCGTGGCCCTGATTTAGATGAAAGCCAGTAAGATATCTTACAGTAATCTGAACAGGAAATTTTAAAAAACACACAAACTTCATGTTTTCCTTCAAGCTCCGTTTTCTTTTTTTTTGTTTTGTTTTTTTGAGGTGCCCAGCCCCATGCAGCAGAATGTGAATCTGGACACCCCTTTCCCAGTCCCAGGCTGATCCCACAGGACTCACAGCCCTTTCCAGCTGCACATAGGAAGCCCCATGCATTATGCATCACCACCCAGGCCTATTTTGGAGCAGAGAGGCAAAAAAATAAAATAAAAAAATAAAAGAGAAACACACAGCTTCCCAGGCTCCTGCAATCAGTCCCAAAGTTGCTCATGTTTCTGTGGAAAACGAGGTCTCGTTCCAACCGCACGGAATTACCAAGAGGAAAACATGAAATATTTAACATTGTCATTCCCCTCTCCTCTTCTTTACTTTCCTGCTCAAACTTCCTGAGGGAAAAAAAGTTAGTTACTTTTTTTGATTTTTTAAGTGAAAGATGGCAGCAGAGAGTTTATTTACAGTATGTGGTCTTGCTATATCTGAATGGTTGGTGGGGGGGGGGGAGCCACGATGTGGATTGGCAAAGGTCAGAATTTTTTTTAAAGGGGTGGGTTCCCCCTCTCTGGGGAATGAGTCCACACAGAGGTGTAAAAAAAAGATTTTGATTTATTGTGAGAATGATAGACTCGGTGCAGGCAAGCAACAAAGAACACATGTAGCGATGCTGATTGGTTGGGGGTGAATCATTTAGCATGCATAAGTGGACAAACAAGCACAGCTGAGTGCATGCAGCACGTGCATACATTCATGGCAGCATTCTGTACAAATGACAGGAAGCAGAGCTTGCTTTGTAGATCTGACTGTTGGGGTTTTTTTCTTCTTTTTTTTCTTTTTGTTATGAAGCAGCCTGCAGTGCACATTGAGTGACCTTGACAAAGGATACCTCCACAGAGCGTGTCTTTGACACCTGAAAGGACCCTGTGTATTGACAGCAACACTGTATAACCAGCAGATCTATTATTTTCTGCAGTCTAAAGCCCTGCATATCATTTGTAAAAGTGCAGAAGCAATAACAGACTTACACTCTACCTGGATTGTGTCCTCTGTCTGAAATTGCAAAGGTTATTTAGGATGAAAATGTCTTTTTATGCATCTTTTTGTGCGCGTGAGCATGCTTTCCCCCTGTTTGCGCAATTTCCTCTAACACGGCTATTTTTCAGTGTGTACTGATGCATGTAACACTGCTGAGCTTCTTTTTTTCCCAAACAGGCTTCCATAAGGAGGGTAAAAGCAAAAAAAAAAAAACATTCATTTGTGTGGGAACATTGGGGCCCTTTCAATTCTCACTGGGACATCAAAGCACACAGCAAGACACTGCACTATTAGAATCCATGGGTGGGATGAAGGAAAAATACTGCAAATATATCTATTCTCTGCTGAAATCTGCAACTAAGATTTCATAACAAAGAGCAGACTTCTCTCAGTCATCCGTCTCCTCTGAGGATTGTGATTAATCTAACCTTTGATGTTTTTTAAAACAACGGGGAGGAGGAAGAGATGAGGGAGGGATGAGAAGCCCACTGCGGGAGCTGCACGGGGGTGTAAAGACTTCGTAATGCAAAGCTTTGAATGCCACACTAATGAAGCAAATTGAATTGAATCGCACAGGATATTGAAATCGCATTTTGTGGAGACTGATGCAGAATGCGAGCACAATGCACGACATCTCACCGTTAAAAAGATTATGCTGAGATAAGTGGAATAAGGCACTCACAAGTTGGGGTGGGGAGGTGGGTAGGTGTGAAGTCTAGCAGGAAACAGAATCGTGAGACTATTTCAAAGATGTGTATCAGTTAGATGCCAACGTTGCAGGCAAGTTGTGAAGATATCTTGAAACACACACACACACACAAGGAAGTGTGTAATCAGCTGACAGAAGTAAATGTCAATGCAGTGTGTGCCTACAAGGTTACGGGGGCTGTGCCATTAGGTGTGAATCAGGCAGAATTGAAAATGTGATGCACTGTCATGCATTATTAAAACTACCCTAATTGCATTTGCATACGTTTATGAGACGCCGTGCACACATGTGCACATAGTTGCAGCCATTCTTTCTTAGGGGACTGCTTGTCATTCTCTGTGTAATTAACCGTCTCTGTCTTTGTGTTTACTATAAATCAGCTAATACTTTTCTTTAACCTAACAAAAAAAAGAAAAAAAACATGAACAGATTTCCACTAAGTCGGCCTCTCAGTTCCCAGATGGCTCCGTGTCGTCTTAACTTTGATCGCAGTATGAAATGTGCTAATATTTTTGCACAGAGTCCAAGATATTCTCACAAGGTCTCACGAGGTACTTTGTCTCGTGTGTAGCAACATCGCCCCTGTGTGGTAAAATGGGGAAACTGTAGAGAGGGAACTTGAGAAGAAAGAGACTTTTTCGTTTTCTGCTGCGTGTGCGGCAGCGAGGAAAGCTTGGTGAACCCTCACTTATCAAATGTAAGCTCACCTTCATGTGACTTCATCTTACAAACAAAGAGATGAACACACAACAAGAAGTAAGTGTTACTGCAGTAACTCATACAAACTCCTTTAGCATTAACAATAGATGCTTCCTGTGGCTGCCTATGATAATTACACAAAGAACAGTAGGAAGTGGTAATCATTTCTCAGTCCAATCTCAGTCTATCAATATTCCTAACGAACCACAGCATCTCATTTGGTGTGAAGTCAGGATTTAGCGCCTCACAAACATGGATTTTCTTCTTTCTTTTTCCTGGGCTGTGGATAAATTGCCTGGTTGCGTTGCTGACCTTTCATAAGTTTCAGGTGATGAACTGCTGCCCTGACATTCTCCTTAATTCAAATTCAAATTTGCTGTCCTACAAAACCATGAAGCCTTAAATGATGTTCCCTCCACACTCGTTCATAGCAGTGGTGAGTAGTGATGTGTCGGTCGCGAACGAGATGGCTCTTAGAGCCGGGTCTTTGAGGTGAACGACACGAGCCGGCTCCTTATCGTGAGCCGTGGGTTTTTTATTTTTCTTTCTCTCACCCTCTGGCTCGCACTTTTTTTCCGCTTTGCTCTTTGCGCTGGGCAGAGGGGGGAGGGGCGGTTGCACTCGCAGTACCACAGGAACAGAGCAGGAGGGAGAGAGAAAGAGAGGCAGGGACAACAACGTCACATTAGAAAGGTATAGTAATCATCCACAACTATTTTCAGTTGCAGATGATAAAGGATTCAGGAAGTTTATTCATGCGGGCCCATATGGCAGAGAATATGCATCTTCTTTTCGTTTTCATATTTTAATTTATATTTAATTGTGTTGTGGTTTGCAGTGTTTTGTGTTGTTTCACTTTAAATTTGTTTAAAAGGAAAAAGCTGAAAATTTAAATAGTTAAAAGTTGAAATGTGAATAGTTGGTTTTTGTATTATATGATTTATTTATTACATTTTATGTGGAGGGAATAAATAAAAGTATATTTACGGTGGCCCCTACAGACAAAGCACATACTGTCATATGCTGTGGGAGTTTCTGGTCGGGTGTGGTCCAGGTTCCTGTTGTCCGCCCCCTGGGGTGGAGTTGGCCAGCTCATCACCTGCTTCCAATTTCCGGGGCTCCATCTAGAGGGTTTTTAAGCCAGCACTGCCTGCTACTCCTCGCCAGTTCGTCCTGCTACCACCCATGGTAAACTTGGCCTCCTCTGTGCTCAGACTCTGTGTGCCTGGATCGTGGGTTAATGTGTCCTCCGTCTCCTGTATTCTCCAGATTCGTCACCCGTCGTACTCACCAGCAGTGCTGGTTCTGTTTCCGTCCCGTTCTCCCATCTGCTCAGAACCCGAGGACCACACACTCATCTTCTCCTCAGCCTGCCCTCCAGCCCGTACTTCAACCTCCCTGGACACCTTGGAACCTGGACCAGCCTCCCCACACTCTCAACCATCCCTGGAACGCTCCCACGGCAACCCCTTCCCCGCCTAATAGCCGGTGTTTTCAAGTAAGCCCAAGACTCTCCACTAGTACCACTCACCTCTGCCCTTTAATTGTTTCCCATTCAGTAAAACCCTTCTCCTGTGTTTGCAGAAGTTCCCGCCCGTGTCCTCCCTGTGTTCTACGTCCGTTTCTCCGCCCTCGGGCCTCCCTCAGTTCTTGCGAATGATTTCTGTTAGACCCAGTCTTGTTTAAGCTCCTTTTCCTTTCAATAAATTGTACATAGTTCGAGCAATTGAGTCTGCTCTTGAGTCCACTGCATCCTTGTTTGTGACACATACAAACTTCAAAACATGTACGAACTTCAAAACATGTACGAACTCCAAAACACGTAAAAACTCAGAAGCACATAAAAACTCAAAACACGTACAAAAGACAACAGAAGTGCTTCAGGATGCTGGGCGCAGTGTTGAGCTTTTGTTACCTAGTGGCTACACAAGCCAGGAAGTACCAACGACTGGATTTGGTGTGTGGTAGTAACAGGTAAACTTTTTTTTTTAATTAGTTGAATATATATGAGTGCTTGTGTATAAATGCACAAACAATAAATAAATTCAAATTTTATTTGTCACGTACACAGTCATACACAGTACGATATGTAGTGAAATGCTTGGACAACTGCTCGTGACCTAAAGAAAACAAAAAAGGAAAAGGCTATGAATAAGATAGGAAATAAATATGAAAAATTAAAAAGGGTAAATTTAACTAGGAAGGAATAAAATATAAATTAAGGTTAAAAATGAAATAGCTGTACAACACAAATTAGAATGAAGGGTAAATTTAACTGGGAAAGAATAAGATAAAATATATAAATTAAAGTTGAAAATAAAATAACTGTACAACAAAATACACAATATAGAACTATATAAGAATGTATGAAGAAATATAAATAAATATATACACAATAACAGCAGCTGTACAAGTATTACAGTTTTTTCTGAATGCTTAAACACTAACTGTGATTCCTGTAGCACAATCTCTAAAACTATTCAGACTTATAGCAAAACCACTCACTGAGTTTGCAAAACTAAAAGCACAAAAACTGCTTTGCACTCAGTTTGCAATTTTGTAACACACACTTTGCAAAACTGTAGGCACAATTCACTGCACAACACTCAATTACCAAATTTCCAACACACTCCTAGCAAAAGTATACACATGTATGGCTATCATTAACACTAATTTGCCAACTGTCTGGCACACTTTCACATGTGAAAACTTTTTTAGATAATTAGTTCACTTTGCAATCAGCCTAAGCACTATAATACAGGTAAGCTGTGTGTGCGGAGTACAATGGAGGGAGCAGAAAGAGTGAGAAGTAGAGGAGGCCGAGGAAGAGGACGTGGAGGTGAAGAAGTAGGATGAAGAGGACGACAAGGACAAGGAGGAGCAAGAGGAAGACGAGGAGGGGGGAGAGGAAGATGAGGAGGGGGGAGAGGAAGGGTAGGAAGAGTAAGAAATAGAATTGCTGATGACATCAGAGCTACAATAGTGGACCATGTAATCAACCGTGGAATGACCCTGAGGGTAGCTGGCCAACGGGTCCAGCCTAACTCGAGCCGCTACACTGGAGCAAGTACCATAAGGACATCTTGAAATGAGAATCGGTTAGTACAGTCACTTCGCACAAAGATTTGTAGCACTGCCATATGCCAATGAGAAACACACCAATACCATTGATGTAAAAATACTGAAATTGTTACTTTACAGAATTGCTAGATGACCAGATGCTGGGGGCAGAGGAAGCATGTTCACTGCAGACCAAGTAACCCATATAGTCATTATGGCGATTGCAAATAATCCTATACTTGGAAATAAACACTTGTGTTTGTTTTGATGTGTTTGAATAAACACCAGTACTTGAAGTTTGGATCCCTCTATGCTTATGGATCTATGACAGAAGTATGAGCTCAAACTGACATAGCCTACCTTGTGCACAGAGAAAGCAAAAGCCAGATGTGTTTTGTATTCATACCATCAGTGTGCAGTTGGCGCATTGTGTGCTTAGTAGATGATGGCTTGTGTGTACTGTTTGATACGGAAACACCATTTTTACGAAGGTGTGAAGAGTTAATCTAGCTGTGTTTGCTTTTGCAAGAGAACTACAATGTTTTGATTATTGGGTGACAGGTTTTCTTATTTGTGTGAAGAGTTTTGCAAAATTAGCCAATAGTTACAAAAAATGTGCTTAAGCATTCAGAAAAAACTGTAACTGGAAATGAAGAATGTAGTGACCAGTGTTGTGCAATCCACATTATGTCTTGTGCAGTGCAAATATGCTTAAAGTGATTTAAGTGATGAAGTGAAAACAATGTCCAGAATGTCCAGTGTGTGTAAGAACTATATGTGTGGGTCAGTACTGTGTGGTGGTGTGATTGAGAGACCGTATCGCCTGCGGGAAGAAGCTCCTCCTCAGTCTCTCTGTGTTGGTCTTCAGGGAGTGGAAACGCTTTCCTGACCTCAACAGAGAATACACATATGCTTTCAATTGTGTAATTTAAGTGATCTAGGTAGCTCTGTTTTGGAAGTTCAGTTAACGCTAGAAATGTGTTTTGGAGTTTGTACATGCTTTGTCTCTAGAGGTCATCGCATTTTTTTACATTAGTAATTTCTTTTGTGCATAATTTTATATTATTGTTAATAATGGTAAATGGTAAATGGCCTGTATTTATATAGCGCTTTACTAGTCCCTAAGGACCCCAAAGGGCTTTACATATCCAGTCATCCACCCATTCACACACACATTCACACACTGGTGATGGCAAGCTACATTGTAGCCACAGCCACCCTGGGGCGCACTGACAGAGGCGAGGCTGCCGGACACTGGCGCCACCGGGCCCTCTGACCACCACCAGTAGGCAACGGGTGAAGTGTCTTGCCCAAGGACACAACGAGCGAGACTGTCCAAGCTGGGGCTCGAACCGGCAACCTTCCGATTACAAGGCGAGCTCCCAACTCTTGAGCCACGATCGCCCCATAATAATAAATTAATTAAAGCAACAAAACAACATGAAGAGCCGGTTCGGAGCCGAAAGAGCCGGTTCTCTAAAAAGAGCCGGAAATCCCATCACTAGTGGTGAGGATTTAGAGTCAGTGTGGAGTTCCATTTTTATTTAAAAAACTACACAGTGCTAACTGTTGCCGCACAGCAAGAAGGTCCTGAGTTCAATTCCACCATCAGGCCGGGGTCTTTCTGTGTGGAGTTTGCATGTTCTCCCCGTGTTTGCGTGGGTTCTCTCCGGATACTCCGGCTTCCTCCCACCGTCCAAAGACATGCAGCTTGTGGGGATAGGTTAATTGAATAATCCAAATTGCCACTAGGTGTGAATGTGAGTGTGAATGGTTGTCTGTCCCTATGTGTTAGCCCTGCGACAGACTGGCGACCTGTCCAGGGTGTACCCCGCCTTTCGCCCTATGACAGCTGGGATAGGCTCCAGCACCCCCCGCGACCCTGAAAAGGATAAGCGGAAGCGAATGGATGGATGGAACTACAAAAAAAGAGAAATCAAACCAAGGATAAAGATGTGACTATGAAGTTCAACATTTCTACTTCTTTTCGCTAAATTTCAGACGTCCAGTTTTCCGTTTTATTTTTTCTGGAGAGTAACAGTTTTGTTTTTTTTGATTAGTTCAGTTAAAAGCATGAAGCTGATGTTCATATAATGGACGCACGGTTTAATATTTAGTCAGTTGTAGAGATTTCTGCAGGTGTTGCTGTTACCTTTCTTCTTATCTAATTCAGGGCTGGATGCTGTGGTCTTGATGTTGTTTGCAGGACTCCCTCTCATGCGAACTGATAAACATCTGGGTCGAGAAATGATTTGTAGCATTTCTCAGATTTGTGCTTCTCGATAATGCTTCTCAGGGCTAAAGGGAAATTTGCTGTGCTTGAAGCGTGGTTTACATGAACCAATCTCTCTTGAAAAGATCAAACGTTGCCGGTAACCAGACTATGCAAGATTTTTTTTTACGGAGAGGGACACAGTTACAGCCCACAATCCTTCTCCAAAATGAAAATTTTGGTATCAAGTAGCTTTGTGAGACATTTGTAGATGATCAAATGCTTTTTTCCAGCATAAACTGTTAATGACTACCCAGTGTGTCATCAAGACATCAAGAGTAAAGCTGTTCGTGTGTTTAGTTCAGTTTAGTTTAGTTTATTGTAACTTTGATGAAGAGCAGTCCACATTTCAAAGTGTAGGTAGATACAGGTAGAAACTGTTGTGATGTACAGGCACAGTTCTGTATTGTGAGTTAGAAATGTGGTTTTTAATTAGGATAAATAAGTGCAATAGTTTTCTCTCTAACCTTAAATATGCAGAAACAGCCACCAATCAAGCTCAAGTTAAAATGTTAAAGAGGGAAAGCAACCTCTAGTAATTTGCTTTATCAGTGCTGTGCTGGTGCACTTTGATCAGATGTGATTAGCAACTTGGCAGTATAAGCAAACAACCCTTCAACTTTTGTTAGATTTTGCTTCAGTTCATAACATCTTTTTTTTTTTTTTACAGCAGAGCCTGTTCTACTGTCCAGAGCAGAGAAAAAAGTGCAGCAATATTTCATATTGAATCATCACAAGTGTTCCAAGTTGGCCAAAAGATGCACATTCATAAAGTCCCTCATACTTTTTAGTGAATAGATAGCGTGCACAGAGTTTTTCAAATCTTATAAACTGCTCAAAGCACATTAAACTACAAGAAACATTCAATTATTCTGGCTGTGAACATGTGTGAATGAGTGAACAATTTACCTGTGCAAGTGCAGAGGACGGATTGAATAATAAGTATCTGAGTAGTGGACAGCCTACATGCTATACCTCCTGAGCCCCATAGAAGGCTTCCAGGCCCTTTCTGCCGTTCCTGTTCATTTGATCGAGACCTTGCGCAAGAGCCACACTGACTAAAGATCAGGACAGGAGGGCACTGAACAAACTGCTGCATCAAGGACGACACATCACACTCACTCCACATTCAGCAGAGCTCCTTTGCTCTCACACTGATTCAACCACACTGCCATAAAGACTGCTTTAATGCTAGAAAACTTTATAACTCTTCTGTGTATGACAGGTGAACACACCTGTCAGGCATACGATTCCACACACATATGTCTGTATTATACCTTGCTGTAGCTGTTGTTCTTAGATCTATAGTGTACATATTAGTTATGCAATTTGCACTACTCAGTCAGTCTTATTTTTACTCTGCTTTGAGTAACTTCATTTTTACTTTTCTTTCTTTTTTAATCAGTGTTGCACATGTACATTTTTGCACTAATAATATAAGACCTCAGTATTGACAATTTCATCTATTCATCCATCTACCTTGCAGGTGTACCTTAAAGTGTCATTGTTGTGTAACTGTTTATAGAATCTATGTTCTCTTATGTTAAATGTATAGTGCTTGATTTTATTGAGGGCTTGGGGAGTGTGCATCTGTCTGGCATACTGTTAAATATACAAAGCTCTTATTTTTGCAGTTTCTATACATTCAACAAACATAAATTAAGTCTGTTATTCAGCCTCATAGATTTTTTTTTTTTGCTCTCTTTTAAATAACCAGCTTTTGACTTGTTGTCAACTAACTGTTGTTTGTGCTGGGCAGGTAGAAGCCTATACAGTGGCTTTACCTGAGCTGTTTTTTGCTTTATGTGCTGCTGATGAAAATAAAACCATTGGGTGAGATCACTTTGTGCCAGAACCTTCAAGGTGGCGGCTTTAACAAAATGAATACAATGAGCTGAGAGTTGCTAAAGGTCTCAGAATTTTGGAAAATTAGAGATAAGAGATAAGAGATAACTCTTTATTGTCATTGCACAGTCATACATAGTACAGTAGTACAATGAAATTGGAAAACTGTCCTAAGTCGGCACATGTAACACAACACGACACGATACGACACATCACAACGCAACACAAACAACACAACACAGTATAATAACTTAGTAATAAAAAAGAAGAATAAGTGTATTTGTATTGCACACTGGTATTATTGCACATTAATTATTATTGCACATTGTTATAAATATAAATATTATTATTATTATTACTGTTTTTACTGTTGTTAAAGCCCCCCCAAAGAAAAAAAAAGTCCAGGTAGGTAGCCAGTCAGGTCAGCTATTTGCATTGATCAGGGCTATTGCCCTGTTGTAAAAGCTGTCCTTGAGTCTATTTGTTCGGGACCTCAGCAGCCTGAACCTCCTGCGAGACGGCAGCAGCTTAAACACCCGGTGTCCTCGGTGTGTACCGTCCCGTAGGATGCTGCGTGCCCTCTTGAGACAGTGAGTGCTGTACAGGTCCTTCAGAGAGGGAAGAGGATGTCCAATGATTTTTTGGGCCATATTGATGACCCTCTGGAGTGCCTTTCTCTGTGCTGTGGTGCAGCTGGAGAACCACACACCGATGCAAGCACACTTTCAATGGAGCAGCGGTAGAAGACGGTCAGCAGCTCCTTCTTCAGCTCCATTTTTCTGAGGATTCTCAGAAAGTGGAGACGCTGTTGGGCCTTCTTTAAAACTGCAGAGGTGTTAGAGCTCCATTGAAGGTCTGTGTCTATGTGCACACCCAGAAACTTGAAACTGGAGACCCTTTCCACACACTCCCCGTTGATGCTGACAGGCTGCAGCTCAGACTTCCTCCTTCTGAAATCAACTACCAGTTCTTTTGTCTTGGTGGTATTGAGGTCCAGGTTGTTATCTACACACCAATCTGACAGCCTCTGAACTTCAGCTCTGTATGCCGTCTCATCTCCCCCAGAGATGATCCCCACCACGGTGGTATCATCTGCAAACTTGATGACTGCCTTGTCTGGGTGGGAACTAACACAGTCATGTGTGTACAGAGTGTACAGTAGGGGACTCAGTACACAGCCTTGTGGAGAGCCGGTGTTAAGGCTGAGGGCCGAGGAAAGATGAGGCCCCACTCTAACTCTCTGTACACGGTTTGAGAGGAAGTCTCTGATCCAGCGGCAGGTGGTAGAAGGAAGTCCAATTTCCAGCAGTTTAACTATTAGTCTGTCCGGAGTATCGTATTGAAAGCAGAGCTAAAGTCAACAAAGAGCAGCCTGGTGTAACGGCCCTGCACTTCCAGGTGAGAGATGGTGGTGTGGAGCGTTGTAGCAATGGCACACGATGTGACGTCGGACCAGTTTCTCGAAGCACTTCATTATAACAGGTGTTAGAGCAACTGGTCAGTAGTCGTTGAGGCTGCTAATGTTAGTACGCTTTGGCAGTGGGACAATTGGCAATTTGTTCTTGTTGAGATGACATCATACAATCTAGTAAGAGCGGTTAATTGCCTGGATCCAGCCACTCTTACTTAATTAAGTTGCTGAATTTCATGCAGATGCTACATGATTTAATTACGTTCACCATAAAAACATGGAATTATTTAGTTCAAATTACAAGTTTGGATCTTATGCATGTAACAACCACCCAATTTCATTTTTTTGAGTGTACCCTTGAGCAAGATACCGAATCCAGAGTTGCTCCTGATGCATTCATTAGAGTGTGAATGTTAGATATGCAGCACTGTAAAAGAACCAGTTTTGTTTGCTTTAATTTTATGGTTGATACAAAATCCCAAAACACACCCAGATTTGCCTCAAAGCAGATTTGGTGAGCCTGGGGTCAGACCCATTTTTAAATATGTATTATGTAAAAATTTCAGCAGTAGGTGAGACAGTGTAGAAGGATTCTTCTCTGATTCTTATTTCGGCAATCAGTGTATTAGTCTTACTAGTATTACTTAGTCTTACTAATTCTCTACTGCATATGTATTATGCATAGAATCATGCATAGTGTAAGGAGAACACAAACTAAACAGACTGCAGGCAGAGTCTGTCAATGATTACACTAGACAGCTGAAATGCAGTGAGATGAAGCAAAGAGTGCAGTTGGACATTGCGATCTGTTCTTCTCTCTGTGTTAAATGTAAGTGTTGCTGTGGTTAGGTTATTATCAGCTCTGATAAATTATGAGGTTTATCAGAGCTTCTGCTCCAACATCACCTTTGGCCCTCCACATACAACATCATCTTTGAGCCGTAGATGAATTAAATGCGAGCGTGAGCGCGCGGTACCGCTGCCGTTGTGAAACCATGTGACAACAGCACAATATTTTATGAAAATCACTGCAGCTTCTGAAAGAGATCCAGAGAGTGAGTCATATTGACTCTGTGTCGGACACAGTCTCTGCTGGGGTATCTGATTCAATGAACAGTCATGGAAGAGGACTGGATTAGATGGCAGCTTTCAGAATTCTTAAACACAAATAAGGAACTGTGATCCAATGCCGAAACCCCCGCACACATAAACCAACCAGAAACTTTTCATTAACCCGAACTAAGCAGCTCAGACATTAACACAGAGAAAGACTGTGTTGTAAAAATGTGAGCACACACTCACACTCAATTGCTGATAAAGTAACTCCAGCTGACTGAGGCCTGAGTGTCTTATCTTATCAAACGATTTGCCAATAAAGAAAAAAAAGTCTGTGTTTGAGTCAACAGAATTTCTTCCTTTGAAGTTAAAAAAAAAAGAGAGAAAAGAATGTCTCCACTGCTAAAACTCCCAAACCTATCCCTAAGGTAATCAGCACACATCTCCATGCTCCACTACAGCTCATCTCCACTCCAGCACATTAGAATGAGTGATTGCGGAAGTTGGAAATGGAGATTGGAACAAGTGCAGGAGACTCTTTACAGTGCATCAGTGTGATGCTCGGAACTCGAAGCATGCACAAAGTCTACTCTCAGCTGTAGGTAATATGAGATTTTATATCACAACATTACACACAAACCCACATGAGTGTGTTTACAATGCAAAAAATGCAAACCTAAGCTTATTCTGCATACATACACACACACACACACTCACTGAAAGGACAAACAATGACCCTGTCCTTTGGTCCACACACACATGCACACAGACGCACACACATGCTTCCCTTTTATGCCTTAGTGAGGACATCTAATTGACATAATGCTTTCCTTAGCCGCTCATCCTAACCCTAACCATCAAAAATGAATGCCTAACCCCAAACCTCAGCCTAAACCTAACCATAACCTAACTGTAACCCTGACACTAAAACCACATTTTGACCCTCAAGCTTGTGGGAAATGTTGGTTCCCACAAGCATAGTCCTCACATAGTGGTATAAGTGTGAACACACACACACATGCACACTCAAGCACTTTCACACACACACACACACACAGGAACAAACACAGTATATATAAAGGGCTGGGCGTCGCACTGCCTCTCTCTCTCTGCTTAACAAACACACGTTACAGTAAACTCCTGCCTTCAAACGCACACCAGTCAAACATGCCTGCAGATTACAATGGACGTTGGGAGATGGTGAGCAATGACAACTTTGAGGACGTCATGAAAGCCCTCGGTAAGTCACGCTCATGCAACATCTGATACGGCATAGAACGAGACAATTTGGCTTGACAACTTTCTTTAAAAAACCAACCCAAAAACACACACTGTAGCTTACTGTAGCTCAGTTACAGTGCTGTAATTAAAAGCAGCCAAATAGACAGGAAGGTCTGGGCATGAAATCTAGCATGTGTGTGACAGAAAAGATGAGAGAGCAGCAGCGTGAGAGACAGATGAAGACAGTGGAAAGAGGAAGGGAAAAAAAAGAAGAGTGCTATGGCACTGCTTCATTTCATCATTGAGCTGCTGTCAGGCCGAGTTAACCTCCACTCTGTGAGCGGTTGCCATCTGTTACGACGCCAAATAAATATTGATTCACTCCTTTCTGCATTTTCATCCTCCACGATCCGCAGAAATGGAAGACAGATTCCGACCCTGGATCAGGCAGCGGGCCAGCTCGTCAATTTTTTAAAAAGGAGGGGGAAAAAAGGCTCTCCTTCCTTTTTCTTTTTTTTTTTTGGCGTGTCGTTGATCAGGCCCAGAAACACTTTCATTATTCACGACTCTATCTGCAATTCATAAAACAACCCTCAGTACACTCGGCTCACACGAAATCCAGGAAATCCTCAATGCCTCCGCCTCATTTCCATCCAGCGGATGGGAAAATGACATCCTTATGGAAATGGGTCAAAAATATCATTTAGATGGGTAAATATAGGGACCTCATCTGTAAGAGTGATGGGAAGAAATTGAATTTTCACTTTAGGGCAAATGGGATATGAATATCTAAACGGTCAGGATGGGTGGTTCTCTTTGGCAGAGCCCAAACTGAGCAGGATGGAAAACTCATTTAGGCCTCTTCTGACTGGGAGCAAGGTCATTTTTAAAGAGTAAACAAAACTGTCAAAAGGACCGGCAGGAGAGGAATCATAATAAGTGGCCTGTGGTGTTGTGTGTATTTCTGTTGGATGTGTGCTTTGGGTGTGTGCACGCACACACAAAGACAGGACAGAATATTCTTCACAGACCCGCAAAGAGTTGATGCCTCAGCTGACACTGCGTTCACTTTTTGCATCCCTGCATGCTTGCAGACATTGACTTTGCCACCAGGAAGATCGCCGTCCACCTGCATCAGACGAAAGTGATAGTCCAGAATGGAGACAAGTTTGAAACGAAGACCCTCAGCACCTTCCGAAACTACGAAGTCAACTTCACCGTGGGTGAGGAGTTTGAGGAGTACACAAAGGGACTGGACAGCCGAAAGGTCAAGGTAGGACTGAATTTGTTTACTCCTAGAACCTTTAACAAGTGCACCTTGTGTTGAACCAGTGATGCATTAAGCGCTATGTCTTTGTCCTATATTGTGGTGTAACAGACACTAGTTACCTGGGATGGGGATAAGCTGGTGTGTGTTCAGAAGGGGGAGAAAGAAAATCGTGGCTGGAGACACTGGATTGAGGGAGACCTACTACACCTGGTAAGAAAAAATGTGACATGCTGGGAAATTTCCACCATATATTTAGATGTTCTTGTGTTTTGAATCTTTCAAAAGCAGTTAAACTTACTTATTGGAATCTTATCCATTAAGTCAGTTAAATGTCATAACAAAGATAATGAATCACTATCTAAAAAAACAACAACACACATGCGGGCTCAGCCTTGTTGTGTAATCTAGACAGACATGTGTTGCACCATGTTGGACTTTAAGTCTGAAGGTCTGTACCCTCTCTTCTAGGAAATCCACGTTCTCGACAAAATCTGCCACCAAGTATTTAAGAAGGCGAAATAACATGGGAATGAAGTTCAACTGCACAAAACCGTCTGCTGTGTCTTTTTTTAAAATGTGATTATGGAGAGCTGCAATAAACTGATGTCACACAACTTTTCTAATTTACTGTGATTTTGATATGATATATTTTGTTTATTAAATGCATACAAAAAGTGAAGTCCAACCTTGCTCATAAATCCAGCACTGGATTAAAAAGTACAGGCTTTTAAACACATAAAGAGTGTATGTTTTATACATTAAAATTAACTTTTATAATTAAAGGTTTCTCTGATATGTAAGTAATGTATGTAATAATGTCTGATGTCTAAACTATAAACAGAGAAATACTAATTATACACGCCAGAATGAATAAAGGAATGCGTCAGAAAATAACGTTCATCTGTTCTTCTGTCAGACAAACGTAAATAAAAGACCAAAATAATAATTTGCTTGGAAATTATTGAGAACCAAATGCGGAGGTAAAAGTGTACAAGTGATGCCGTGTGTTGCCTCTACAGGAAATGCGCAAGAATCCACGTTGGAGGAAGCTGTGTAAATCACACAGCGGCTGAGATATACAGGCCGGAAATTTCTGTCTTCACAAGAAAAGATTTATGCTGTTGCTGAGAAATGTGTTTGAAATGGTGCTCACCCCCAAAAAACAGGAAGCAGCACATATATAAACCTGCATACATACTGTAAAACGGGATACAGTCTATCCCGTATAGCCCACTGTAACTTGTTGAAATATCAACCTTTATATATTTAGTGTTGCATTAATTACTATACCTAATAGTTAAAAAAAATTATTCACAGCTATTGTGTAGCTCTGACAACGAGAAAACCTGTTATAAAATGGTATTTTCTTAACCATATTTATATGTGCAGAACAACTGCTAGCTTAGCTTTCCTAAGTGTGAACATGCAGAGCTAGCATCTTGTTATTGAAGAAATACTAGTCACTTATTTGCACAAACGCCTTTAAAGCTAGCAAAATCTACAAGACGGGTGTTTATACTGAGCCTTGTGGTTCTATATTCGGCTTTATAACGCTGTTGAAAGTTGGGCGTTCAGGCTTATTTTGGAAAATCTGTACCGGAGGTAGTTTTTGAAGCTCCTCGAACTTTCTTACAGAAACTTCCTCCGCTGAGCTCCACAGGCAGGCAGCAGTGAGGCCCGTATTTACAGTGGACAGCACCGCAGAGACTCACCGATGTGCAGCCATGGTAGGTACAACTGAAACACTAAACTGTTTATGTGACTATTCTTTAAGAAAAAAATTATAGTTATTTCGTTTGCAGTTTTTTTAAGGGTGTTTGTCAGCGACATAATAATTGTGACATAATAACTTGGAATAACTTTGTATGTCTTAAACTCTCAAAATGAGACAATGAAAAGGCTGAAAAAAACACTTTTGTCCTTTGGTTGTTGGATATTTTGAACATGCATTCGTAATACTAAATAAGCAGAGTTATGCAAAGACTTGAAAGGACTTGTTGTTATGGAGCAGGCATGCATATAAAATCTGGTATGGGAAGTATCAACAGACACAACCCCACCCTCAAGGTAGCCAAAAACTGAAATCAAACTGCAGCTGAGACACGCTGATTACTGACAAAATTGGATGATTAAAGCTTACTTTAACATATTTTTGCAGCGTTATTATCTCTTTGTCTTTTCACTCTTATTCCACAGCCTCTGAGACTGGACATCAAGCGGAAGCTGACAGCTCGGTCAGACCGGGTGAAGAGTGCGGACCTGCATCCCACTGAGCCGTGGATGGTGGTCAGCCTGTACAGCGGCACCGTGGTGGTCTGGAACCATGAAACACAGGTCACCATCCATCTCTGCACATTTGTACAAAGCCGTTTGATCTCCCCCCTAATCGCTCGTTAAGTGGTTACATGAAATAACCAATCTTTTCATCTTCCTTCATCTGTGCTTTTGATGTCTTTAATGGTGATGTAGTCTGACAGCATGGGGCTTTTTTCTGTGTGTAGACGATAGTGAAAACATTCGAGCTGTGTGATCTGCCTGTAAGAGTGGCCAAGTTCATAGCCAGGAAACACTGGGTCATCACTGGAGCCGTAAGTATTTGAATTCATGTGCACTGCTGATTCAAATCTTTTATTTTTACTGTATGTTTTTTGTGCAAATACCAATACAAATGTGACAGTTTTAAGGTTAAAAAGAATGAGTCTGTTGTGTGTAATGTTGGCTTTGGTAGATGACCCGTTTCTAATTGGCAGAGAAATTCAAATCTCTTTGACTGTCTGCAGGATGACATGCAGGTCCGAGTGTTTAACTACAACACGCTGGAGAGAGTTCACTTGTTTGAGGCTCACTCTGACTACATCCGATGCATCGTTGTCCACCCCACACAGCCATACATCCTCACCAGCAGTGGTAGGAAACTGCCACCGCACATACTCACATAAACACAAATGCTCTCATATAAAATGACCTCATGCATGTAACTTTTTAAACTTTGCAAGCTGTAATCATCATCATCATGTTTTTTCCTGCTTCTTGTTTACTGCCTCTCTACGCTCTTCTCTCCTTGCCTTTTCCCTCACCCCAACCGATCACAGCAGTTGGATGGCCTTTCCGTGTCTGGCTTTTTTTTTGTGATGTGGTGCTACGGTGTGTAAATAAAATTGAATTGAAATTACGTTTCTCGTGTTTCCGTGTTTTTAGATGACATGTTGATCAAGCTGTGGGACTGGGACAGAAAGTGGTTGTGCAGTCAGGTGTTTGAGGGACACACTCACTATGTCATGCAGATTGTCATCAACCCCAGAGATACCAACCAGTTTGCCAGTGCCTCTCTGGACAGGACTATTAAGGTATACACATACGCACACACAAGCACACCTAGCGAATACAGGAAAGTAATTGTGAGAACAGGCAAGGAAGACCGCTGTAAGCCATGAAGAAATGAAAGTGTTTTTCAGTTTAAATGAAGTTAAAGGAGACAAAAAGGAGGAACACACAGGTGTAGTTTCTCTACAGGAGGAAGAAAAGGGGGATTGGTGGTCTTCATTTTGAGAAACACTACTGCTAACAATACAATTTAAGTGAGACAGGAGCAGTAATTTGCTGACATTATTCAGTTGCTCAGTGATAAACAACTCAATTGTTGTACTGTAGGTGTGGCAGCTGGGCTCCAAGACTCCCAACTTTACTCTGGAGGGCCATGAGAAGGGAGTGAATTGTATTGATTACAACAGTGGCGGAGACAAGCCGTACCTCATATCAGGGGCTGATGATCGCCTGGTCAAGATCTGGGATTATCAGGTTATCACAAACACACTAGACTGCTTTTTTCTTCCTTTCTGCACCCTAGGATCAAAACAGTTTATTGCCATAATTATGTGACATCTATTATACAAAACATGCAAAGAGGTACACAAAAACAATAAATACAATAACAACACACTACAGTATTAAGAAAATATTTCCACCATAACCTGTATATAAAAGATGGACATATTACCCACTGTTATTTTCAAGCCTTCAGTTTGATCATTTGTATTTGATTTGATTTGATTTGATTTGTGGATGAAAAGTTTCATGTCTAACTCATCCGCTAACAGTAACTAGCTTGGTTAGCAAGGAGTATCCAAACACTGTACATAGTGCATGACACAGACACAGCTACCTGCTAATTAGGGCTAATATATAAATAAAATATTAGAATTTCACTCAACAAAAAAATGTAATGCAGAGATTTTTGGATGGTCTGATTATCAACACTATAAAAAACACGGTCACTCAAATGGTAACACTGTTATCTTTCCTGCATCAGTGTAACTCCTCTTTTGTCTATAAAAGCAAACATGGAAAATGATGGACAAAAGGCCAAACTCTCATCGCCACTCCAAAATAGATAATCAAGCACTATCAAGTCTTTTGATAGTTTCATATTTGAAGTTAGCTCTCTGAGCCAGCGGTGATGTTGCTGCACTGTATAAAAGTATCCACAATCTACCAGAGTGTGTAAAAATATGAAAAACATGTAGTGCTGACTCAAGGTTAATGACAGCTTCAACTCAAGGAGTCTTTCATCTTTGGTTTCCATCTACAACATTTGGGCAAAGCTGCTTTCAGTTAAGGCGGCTGAGGTGTGTGTGTGCATCAGAGTGTGAAGCACAGATTGCAAATATAGTCTGAAGACGTAACTGAAAGACTCTCAGGTCTGCCTTAAACTGTAGCCAACATTGGTACCCATAGCTGAAATTTCCTTGCCCTGATGAAGTGTTTGTTTTCTTTGGGACTGTTGATAGTGATTCTCATTAGCTAAAAACTAGACACAATTAAGTGCTATCATTATTACTTTGGACATTAGGGGCCTTTGTATTAGATTTTTTTCTATATCTGGTACAATTTATGTATGTACACTGTACATGCTAAAAAGCAAAATAAGAAAAAGGCTTAAAGATAAACACCTTTTATTCTAAATACAGCTAAATCAGGACAGTTAAATAACTCATATGGTTATTATGAATGGAAAGCAAAACCATATCTATGTAACCATTTCTATTTCTGCTGTTCCCATTTAATTTTGCAACAGTAAGAGGTGCATCTGTAGTAGAAGTAAACGTAAGAAGGTGTTATATAGCCATTATATGCAAAGTCGTCGTCCTTCAGCGTTGATATAGTCAATTCACACACGTTCATGTGCATTCATATAAAAAACTTACCACATGTGAAAAGAACAAGAAACAGTGTGTGCTTTATCTCCCTAGAACAAAACGTGTGTTCAGACTCTGGAAGGTCACGCTCAGAATGTGACCTGCGTCAGCTTCCATCCGCAGCTGCCAATCATTCTCACAGGCGCTGAAGATGGTGGGTCAAACATTGGTACATGTTTCTGCTCCCAAATGGGCACGGCATCTTGCTTAAAGTTTGACCTTTTGTCCTTTCCATAGGCACTGTTCGTGTGTGGCACTCCAACACCTACCGGCTGGAAAACACACTCAACTATGGCATGGAGCGGGTGTGGTGCATATGTGGCCAGCCCGGCTCCAACAGTGTGGCTATAGGCTTTGATGAAGGCAGCATCATCATCAAGGTAGTTATATTTGTAGTTTTCTCACAGATTTTCTGAATAGACTTTTTAAGTAGTGGCGTGGTTAAGATTCAGCTGATGATGTAACATCTCCGTCCTCCATTTCTTCATATACCTTTCTCTCTTGTTTCCCTTTATTATTCTTAATCCTTCTTCATCCACTCCCTCTTTGTTTCAGATTGGTCGAGTGGAGCCCGTCATGTCCATGGACTCTAGCGGGAAGGTCATCTGGGCTCGTCACTCTGAAGTGCAGCAGGCCAACCTAAAGGCACTGACAGAGACTGAGATAAGGGATGGAGAGAGGCTCCCTCTGAGTGTGAAAGACCTGGGAAGCTGTGAGATTTACCCCCAGACAATCAGACACAGCCCTAATGGGAGGTAAAGCGCCAGGCTTTGGGTGGAAACAGCATGAGGTTTTGACTAATCTTTCTTTTTCCTCTAACCAAAATATGACCGTTATTAAAGTGTAAATTAGACTTGAACTGGATTTATGTCTAACTGCAGTGTGATTGTGTAATGCCTATGATTGTTTCAGTGCAGGTAAGATAGTGGCAGCCTGCGTGCTCACGGAGTCTTTGGGGTAAAAATCTTAAAGTATAATTTAATAATCATGTGTGTAATTTGTATATTTGCACACTGACAGATTTGTAGTGGTGTGTGGGGATGGGGAGTATATCATCTATACTGCCATGGCTTTGAGGAACAAGAGCTTCGGCTCTGCTCTGGAGTTTATCTGGGCACATGACTCTTCACAGTAAGTCTTTACCTTTACATTAAGGCTCAGCATTTTAGAAAATGTACTTTGTGCTGACTTAGATAAGAAAACCAATATCACACGTATGCTAAATATGCAGAGGCTGATTAGCTCAGAGTAAATACTGGAAACAGTAAACACTGTAAAAAGTTGCAGTTTTATAGGGTGAGTGGTACAGCCCAATTTCCAAAAAAGGTCTGAGGACTGAGTTCATTTTTAGGGAAGACCTAGCTTGTTTCAGCAGTGCAAATCTTAATCTATTTACAGAAGTGTTGCTTGATAGTAAAAGAGTCTAGGTGTGTAAATGGGCCTGTTTGCAAGATAGAACTATCGCCCATTAAAACCATTTGGCTCATTTTGAAATAAGAAATATGAAAAAGGAGGCTCTGTTGAGCAGCTAAATATCTATATTTTACATCAAGAATTGAAATATATTTGGCTTTCAAAAATCTACATCATCAGTTCCCCCCCCCCCCCAAAAAAAAAAAAAATCACAGAATATTCTTAATGTGATGTAACTCAGGGGTAATAGTAACATCAAATGAATTTAACCTTAAGATAAAATCAGACTTCCTTGATTTAAACCCTGATATGTTGCCTTGTACTTTTTGCAAATGAACATAGCATTCATATGATTTGCAAAGTGTTCTTGCTCTCTTTTTTTTTTTTTTTACATTTTACACATCGTCCAATTTCAAATCAGTTCAATTTAGTTTTATTTGCTAAATCGCAGTAGCCTTAAGGCTCTTTTGTTATTGTAAGGCCCTACAGCAATACAGCAAAAAGTCCAGTTATCAGACAACCCCCCAGCGAGTAAAGCACTTGGCAACAATCGTAAGGAAATACTCCCTTTTAACAGGAAGAAACCCGGACAATCAGGGAGCGGCAGCCATCTGCTGAGACTGTTTGGGGATAAAGAGAGAGAGAGAGGACAAAAACATGCTGTGAAGAAGAGCCAGAGATTAATAATAACTAATGATTATATGGAGAGTGATTTTTTTTAAAAACAGGATTTAAACTTGCTCATCGAACTGTCAACATAAACCCAAAATATGTACTCGTGAAAATGGTCAAAGGACTGATTAGCCTTACTGTAAGTCCCCTGTGGTCTGGTACATTATCATTATTATTATTATAAATATTGTTATAGGTATGCAGTCAGAGAAAGCAACAGTGTGGTCAAAATATTTAAGAACTTCAAAGAGAAGAAGACATTCAAACCCGAATTTGGAGCTGAAGGTGAGTTTCATGTCACGTTTTTGTTTGAATTTGTTGAATATATTTTTGAGAGCATATGTGTGAGTATCTGTGCCTATGTATTACTATCCTGCATCCCTACAGGCATCTTTGGTGGCTTCCTACTAGGAGTGAGGTCAAACAGCGGCCTGGCCTTTTACGACTGGGAGAGCTCTGAATTGATCCGGCGTATTGAGATCCAGCCTAAACATGTCAGCTATAATCCAATGAGCACTTTATCAGCTTAAATCGATACTAAATTTACTACTGTGGCTTTCTAATAAGAGTTGTTTTGTTTTTTTTTAATTGTGTCTTTAGGTCTTGTGGTCTGACTCTGGGGAGCTCGTCTGTATCGCTACAGATGAGTCTTTTTTCGTGCTGCGCTACCTACCAGAGCGAGTGTCCACAGCCCAGGAGTCTAAAGAAGGGGTGACAGAAGATGGGATAGAGGCTGCCTTTGAGGTCAGAGACTCACATGGTTAATTGTCTAGACTATTTAAGTAAAAATTTGACGTCTTAGAAGAATTCTGTTACCTTTTTAGATCATTTTTCAATCTCTTTTATGTCTGTCCTCTTTTTCCTGCTGGTCAGGTGCTGGGGGAGGTCCAAGAGGTGGTAAAGACAGGGGTTTGGGTGGGAGACTGCTTCATCTACACCAGCTCTGTTAACAGACTCAGCTATTATGTAGGAGGAGAGATAATCACCATTGCTCACATGGACAGGTAAACTCACAAATATGTATCTGCAAATCCATTGTTTTTTTTTTCCTTGGCATATTCATAAATGTTCCTGTAATGCTGCAAAATCTGTTGTATGGCTATGAATCCATTTAGTGTCTTATTTCACGTTTTATTTCCACTTGCTATCCAGTAAATTCAAAACTACAGACAGTCTTTCTTTGGTGTAGGACGATGTATCTGCTGGGCTACATCCCGAAGGATGACCGTCTCTACCTCGGAGACAAGGAGCTGAACGTTATCAGCTATTCGCTGCTGCTTTCTGTGCTAGAATATCAGACAGCTGTCATGAGGAAGGACTTCAGCACTGCTGACAAGGTTCTACCCACGATTCCCAAGAAACAGCAGACCCGTGTAGCCCACTTCTTGGAGAAACAGGTATGTTTGCATGCCAGCTTTTACCTTGAAAATCCATCTTTGTGCTTCTCTTGCTCCTTTGGCTGAGTAAAAATTCAGGACTTGGACGAATGCATAATTTACAGAACATGAGGCAGCCAGATGGTGTGATACCTCTGGGCAGAATTTCTGTGTGTTTCTTATAAAACATATTTATCATGCAAGGGTTTTGGCTTCTCACGCAGTCACTTTTCCCCTATTCATATTGCTTCATATATCTAGCCTCTACTGCTGGCCATCACAACGAGTGAGAAAGGATAATATACAGAATATAGACTAATGACATTGTTATTTTGTGCTGTGTAGGGCTTTAGGCAGCAGGCCCTCGCTGTGTCCAATGACCCAGAGCATAAGTTTGAACTTGCTCTGCAGCTGGGAGAGCTCAAGACAGCCTATCAACTGGCCCTGAAAGTGGAGGTGAGAGCCTGGACAATTTCTATAGCTACTAAATGTTAGCGGCTATGTAAGGATGTCTTTAGACACTGTGCTACTCTGAGCTAAATGCTAAAGTTAGCTAAAGCTACAGAGTGGAATAGTTGTGTGGTGTATATTCACATAAATAAATCAATGATTATTGGTTTTGTTTTTTAATCAACAGCTGTGTAATTTGATGCATAATGTGCGCAGAATCAGTTATTTCCCCTATACAAGCCTGAGAGTGTGAGTCACAGACCCGGTGTCCCTTATTTAGTAACCGCTTTACAGTGTTTTGTTGTCGAGGTTCATGCCTTTCGTCCTGAGATAATCCGCTCTCTTGTCTCTTTGGCACCTCTGCTCGCGGGGGCCGAGTCAGTCAGAACAAAAATGGAAGCAGCTGGCAGAGCTTGCAACTACAAAGTGCCAGTTTAGCTTGGCTCAGGAGTGTCTCCACCAAGCTCAGGATTATGGGGGATTATTGCTTCTGGCCACCACTTCAGGCAACGTTGACATGGTGGGCCAACTGGCTGAGGGGGCAGAGAGAGATGGGAAGACCAACGTGGCCTTCCTCACCTACTTCCTGCAGGGGAGGTTAGTGCGTCAGGGGTAAAGAGCACAAAGGAGGTTTTTAAACTGACTTATGTGTTTAAACTTTATTCTTTTTTTCTGTCACCACCATCTTTGTTTTTTTGTACTTGCTCAGAGTGGACAAATGTCTGGACCTTTTGATCAAAACAGATCGACTGCCAGAAGCTGCATTCCTGGCAAGAACATATGTGCCCAGCCATGTCTCAAGGTAATGCTGCTTCTAATGAATACCTAACATATGTCCAAGTGTAACACTCTTTGCCTGTGGGCCTATCTGTTTGTGTCCTGAAGAACCTCTGCATGTATCACTTGGTGTGCCTGTTTTCCTCCCAGCTGTTGAAATAATTACTAGTCTGAATCAGAGTTTTTAGAAAAATGTTCTTTCTTATTAATTAGAATTTCTATAATATATTATGCATCACTGTGGCGATGTGTGTGCCTCTCTTCCTTCAGGGTGGTGAAACTCTGGAAGGAGAGTCTTTCCAAGGTCAACCAGAAGGCAGCAGATGCTCTGGCTGACCCCAGCCAGTACACCAACCTGTTCCCTGGCTTCCAGCAAGCCCTGCTGGCTGAGCAGTACCTGAAGGAGACTCATGTCGGGGTCAGACCTGCTTCAGAATACCCTCTCATTACGGTCAGTGCGAGAGTCAGTCGAACTGTATTTTCAAAGTTAAATCAGCATCTAAGATTTTTTGCATTTTCTGCAAAGCTCGTTGGACTATAGCTGTTCATACTTTGAACATAAGTTAAGAGTCTGAGATCCCACTTTTCCCATTTCTTTGGTTCTTTAGCCAAATGAAGAGCGCAGTCTTCTGGAGGAATCAGCAGGTTTTAGACCTAAAGGAGAAATCACTGACTCAGAGGTGAGAGCACAGTCTTCATCTCTACACATGCTCATTCAGTCAGTGCAGTCAAACAGGCTGCTCCTGTGTGTCAATAAGTGCCTAAGCTACTCTAAATGTCACAGCAGCATACCAGTCTTTTTTAATTTCCTTCCATGGTATCTTGACTACAGTGTAATATCCTAACCTAATATGTGTTTTTAGGGTAACTATATAAGCTAATGGATGATAACAAAAATGAAAAAGATTTGTAAAGATTTGTAATGGTTCACTGTGAGAAGCGAAAAAAACCCATTCAAATTTACCACTGATTCAGCTCCTTTCACACTTGACTGTTCTCTTTCATGCACCACGTCTGGCACATGGTGCATGAAAGAGAACAGTGTTGCTCCTTCTGTAAAACTTAAATGTAGTATCCAAATTTTAAAAAAGATATAACTTAAACAGATAATTAAAGCCAGCGGTTGAGCAAACACTGCAACTCCTTTTCTGAATTTGATCGTTCTGTGTTTTCTTTAAAGCAAGGGGCAGAGAGCATTAGTGAGGCCACCAGTGTGCCAGCAGTAACAGAAAGTAAATATTCAAAAGTTGCAGTAGTGGAGGAGGACACTTCAGTAAAACAAGAGTCGACTGATCCCGTTTCAGCAAGTGAAGTAGAATCTGTCCTGAGAGGAGCAGACCCTTTTCCTACTGCTGCTACAGAAGAACAAGCAGTGTCAGGATCAGGCGAGTCTAAAGCAGTGGAGGTGGGCACTAAAGCAGACACTCTAGTCTCTGTAGAGGAAATCACCAGGATGCCTGATGAGGAGGCTGAGATGGTACAGCTCAGTCCTGTGGAAGATGTCAGGTCATGTATGAAGAAAGACGTTCAGGAATTATCTTCAGAAACTGAAGCTCCACCTGCTGTTTGTGCTTCTGAAACAGAAACCACTCTAACAACACAAGAAGCGCCAAATGAGGCATTAGCAGCTGAGGATGTCCTGGTTAGCGCTGGTCTGACGGTCGATAATGAAGTTACGTCCGAGCCTATAGCACCTGGGGAAATGATCATTCATCAAGATCTGGAAAAAGATGGGATCGCCTCAGAAGTTCCAGGTTCAATGGGTGGAGCAGCAGAAACAGAAGAGACTCCTGTTACGTGCGAACTTGTTGCAGAAACAGCACCTTCACACACAGCAGTGGAGGAGCTCATCTCTTTTGAAACCGCAGATGTTCCAGCGCTGGACGCAGCTGTCCAGATTTTACCGGAGCTGACCCTGGATCCTCTGCTAGACTTGCTTGAAGATGCAGCGCCAGTACTGAAGCCTGTCCCAGCACAAGAACGAGAACAAGAGAAACAAACTGGAGAACTTCCAGTAAAGCCTCCTGTTATTCACAAGGCTGAGCCAGAGGTTTTAGCCCTCACTGTAGCTCATGCAGAAGGCCATGCAGCAGAAGAGGAAGGTCCTGAAAGACCTGAGGTACTGCCAGAGGACCTCGAGGCAAATGATGAGGTAAACAAAGGTTTATAAGTTTGTTACACTAATATTGCTATGAATGTTAAATCCAGAATCGTTTTGCCTTACACCTGTAGGCTCTGGATGATCTGGACAACTTTGACCTGGAGGATATTGACACCACAGATGTCAACCTAGATGAAGAGTTCCTGGGTGAATAGAAACTAGCCTTTCACAAGCCATTTTTTTCTGTTCAGTGATGCGAGTTTCATAAATCAAAACAATTAAGACTGAAGTGAATATTATTAGGCATTTTGCGTTCTTAGTTCTGGCCTAAACCCTTATCCAAACACGACAAAAAACAGCCTCCCAACTGCCCAGATCCCAGACTAATCGAACACAATGGAATAAGCCCAACCCACCTACCTTGCAGCCCACAAATCCCAAAGTATCTGCTCTCGATGCACGATGCCAGACACCGTGAAAACCCTTAAGAAGCCCGTCTATGCTTCAGTGGGACAGAGCTGTTTTGCTGGTTTCCAGCCACAACTCTGATGAGACCAGGCTGTATTTTAACACTATCTGCATATGCAGTGTATTAAAGCCAAAAATGTACTGACAGACAAATAGGCATTTCTTCATTGTTGCTAGCGTGCCTTTATGATTTTATTTTAAATGGTTTGTATCTTTAAATAAATACTTTGGGGTTTGCTGTGTCTCAAATCTAAGTGCTTCACGCTTTACTTGCTGACAGAAACATAGCCTTCATAGGAAAGAATCGCAATACCTCTCCCACAAGCATCACAGCATTTTATCAGACTCCAAATTACCATTGCACCGGTTCAATGCGAGTTAAATGTTCCGCATGCCATTCCACTTTATGCATTGTCTTAAATGATAAAGTCATAATTTTATTTCTAAGCTTATTAAATGATCAAAAACATACAAAATGTTGCTGTTGTTAGTGTGTTTAACATGGTTTTCTGCTTCCTTTGTTTGAAATAAAAACTGCATGCTACTGTGACTGTTTTCTTGGCGAGTAAATTAAAGGAGCTTCCACAGTCTCTAATATAATTCCAATAACATGACACTCAAGTACAAAGGCTGTATTTATTTTATGTACATGATATAAGCAGACATGAAGCTTGATTCAAAGAACCACACTGACAATTTCTCCGCATAACAAACAAACATCTTAAAGTATCTCACAAGACGTTGCAGCCAACTCTTCAAATTGTTGGTTGTGATGTGAAAAGGTTTCCTTTGGAGAAGCATATTTTACTCTTGGCCCAACACAAAAACAACAAACTGTCATATTTTATACATGAGAGGCAGGATTTCCAGACGTTCTGTATAGCATTTCTCTATTGAGGTATGGACCAATCATGAAGCAGAGCCCTCAACAGCAGTCTGTTCATAGGCCTGCAGAGCCAGCTCGATGTAGCCCGACCTTTGGGAGTCCCTCTGGGCATAGATCTGAAGGGGCACACGTGAGTAAATAGAAAAAGAAAAGAGATCAATTACACTAAAGTGCAGTCAAAGTGCAATCACAGTATTAATAGTATTATTACTGGACGTAGTAAACACAGCTAAGATTGGGTTTCGAAATCAACTGTGACTAAATGAGAGGCCTTGAATGTAGAAGACAGACACACACCCACACCTCCTGCCGCTAACCTTTCACATTAAATGGTTGTCATTCTCAGTGTCTCTCCCCCTTACTTCAAGGCTGAAGGCCTGTGAGAACAAATAAGACCTGATGTATCCTGGACCTGGTCCCTCTATTCCCACTTTAGAGTAAAAACCCAAACGTCTAATGCAGGAAACAGCCTAGATTTGACCTCTTAACAGCTATACTGACTCCTGATTCGCCTTGAACATCCAGGAATACCATTTATATAAACTAGATCAAATAGCAATACGTTAAACAGACTTCAAATGAACTCAAGTGCCAAACAGAGATACAAATCGGCACACTGTCACAGTTCAACTACCTTAAGCAGGTCGGTGCCTGTGGCCTGTTGGCTGGCAGCTTCCCGGGCTGACTCACTGTGGGGGTGGACCATGTGGAACAGAGACACGAGGCTTACAGCATCCTGGAGCCTGGAAACACCAACACACACACTGAAGGCTCAGATCAGAGCTTTTGCCAGCAGGTACAATGAGTACATACTCAATGTAACTCAATTCTAAAATAATGCAAATGCTTAAAAAAAACTCACAGCTCTCTTTTTAGCATGTCCACTATGAGCCCATCCACCCTACGAACACTGACTAGGTACCAGGCCATGCCTCCGAAGTGTCTGGTGGACCGCAGCAGATCATATTTGCCATGCTTGTCCAAGTCCTCATATGTGGCTGTGTGTACCTAGACACAAAACACATTAAATGAATACAGACCTTGATGATTTAGCTCATTTGTAATTAATCAGCACAACACTCATTATGCACATTTTTTCACTTCATATCAAATGAAGCAGAGAACATATAAAAAGACAGAAAATTTCACAGCATAACAAGTTCTAGATAGAGTTTACAGATCTCAGTGCAGCCAACGATGAGGTCAAAATACCACAAGGTCACTGGTATTTTACCTTGATGTATTCTGAAGAGTCTGGTTCAAACTGGACGAGGCACAAGTCCAACACATCCTCATGGCGGTCCTGGGAAAACACCAACTAATGAAGAGAAAGAGGTTTAAGTGGGTAACAGTGTACTGAGGAAAACCCTCCAGACACAATGACAATGAACAACATGAGGTGATGATCAGTTGTCAGTCATGGTTAATAGCCGTTTTTTAAATGGACAGAATAATGTGTAGATCATGATATTATCACAACACTTCACTCGTGATATTTTGTGATTTTAAACATTTTGTGATATGCTGAGTTCTGCAATAACATATACTGCGATTTATCTGCAAATTATGGCCTCCAGTGATAAACGTAATCTTATTAATTAAAACAAATGTTGACAAGGTTTTCAGTCTCTTCCACTTGAATGACTTTTATTGTTAGGCACACAGGTGGACCGACATTGTCATTAAAACCTGTCGTAAATGCAGCACCCACCTGTCAAACTGTTTGTATCACATTCTAGTCAAACAACTGAATGCAAATGTGTGAACCATTACATACATTTAGAATATGAGACAGCAGTCACCGCTCCTCTGAGACAAAATGAGCCATATTAATCACATATGACTCCACTGCCTGCGACTTAATGTAACCCTTTGTGTTCTACACTAACTTTCCTCGGCCTTACAGTTCACTCCTCTGTACAGCCTAGACAGGGCTGCATCTGTGATAAAACACTGTGACAGTGTCACATATCTCATTCCAGTGGCTTCAGCATGTACCCTATTCTCTTAGCTCACCGTTAACTGTGAGGTAGGTTTCTCATTTCATTCCAGGCCAACTTTCGGGATCAAAAAAGTTTTACTGAATTGAATCGTGATAAGTAGGTCAAGTGTTAGTTGTTTTTTGACTGATCTGATTTAACATGAGGTATTTCAGGATAGCGGTGCATGAGACAACTCCTCACGTTTGTAACATTCTCAGAGTATTTCACTTGCATACTGCACCTTTATCCCGGGCTTGTTACAAAAGTAAAAAACAAACAAACATATTTTTCATCTTAATGCAGATGGTGCTTTTCTCATTTCTTTCTCTGATGCCCATTTGTTTAATGAACGTTCCTCCTGCATGCTGACAATCATCATAGCTGACCTGGCTAGGAAAACCCCACAGCACCCTCTGGTGGACTACAAAAGGAACTGATTTTACCATTCTGGTACTTAAAAGTTAATTTGTATCTGCAATTTAAATAATAAACTAAAATTTGGTGCCCATGTATGGATACAATGTATCCACGGTAATGCTATACAAGCAGCAATATTCTGAAATACATGAAGTTTGGAAAATGGGGTCCAAACAAGAGTTTTCCCTTGTTAGCCCTGTTAATAGAACATCAGTGTAAACAAGGATTATGCTGACTGTGTGTAAATAAAAAAACAACTTTAAAAAGTAAAGTAGATTACATCAACACATTTTATATCAGAGCAAACATGAGCTACATACTGGGGGAAAATAAATAAATAAAATAAATAAATAAATCACAGATCCAACAAATCACAATAATGGCTAATAGTGTTCAGCAAACTGTGACGATGAGCCCAGCATGCAGAATAAAACGACGCTGGAACAGGCAGACATAAATGGAAGGCAACCATTATTAAACATATTAACTACAGCAGTTCAAGGCCAAGTATCTGCTGTTGGCCAGCACCACACTCTAGTGTAACACTTTCAGCACATGATGTTTTCACTGCGACCAATAAAAAATAAAAGGGAACAACTCATGGGCATAAAATGAAGCCTTTGTCTACAGAAGGCTGCTGCCGCTTATAAAACCTGAGCTCTGTAAAAGATGCATCGAAGGAGTTTTATGGAATATCATTTAAAAAGAAAGAGAGGTAGGAGAATTCTTAGGTCCTACCTTGAGGTTCTCCTCTTTGAACAGAAGTGGTGCAGTGAGCTTGCGTCCCTCCTTAGGGAAGTAGACCTGGATAAGTCGGTCTCTCTCTTCCCAAGTGGCCTTCCTAAGGATTCCATTAGGTTCCCGTACAACTATGAATCTCTCCTGTTGAAAAGACATACAGAATATATATATGGTATATTTTAGTAACATTCTTGAATCCAAAGCTAAATCAAATTGGTGAGTTTTAGGCAATTAGGGGTAGGGCTAGGCCATATCATACCGTTCACGGTAATACCGGTATAATGTTGGGCAACGATAAGAAAATGAAATATCGCGATAGAATATGGGTGAAACGCACATGCGCAGTGCCTTTGTTTTCATATGGCGGAAAAAGCATGGCAGTGACAGAGAATAAGAAGGGCGAAAGCGGGTTGTTGAATGAAACGAATGAACCAGAATTTGTTTGTAAAAATGCTGCAACTTCAGTGGTGTGGAACTGGTTTAGCTTTCGTCCGTCAGATACACAACAAAGCACTATTTTTGGTAGAGCATGCTAGCGGGCCGTCGTTATTACCTTGTTTTTTGGAAAATACGGCACACTTAAAATCAATCCTTTGCTTTTTCTGAAAGTCGACAGTGCCCCTTATAATCCCGTGTGCCTTATGTATGAATTCTGGTTGTGTTTACTGACCTTGAAACGATTTTATGTGGTACACGGCGCTCGAACATCGGTCAAATGTTTTAGTACGACTTTGCTAAGCTACGAACCCACACCGTTGGATGGATTGTCGGAGCATTATGGCTATCGTAGGCAGGAGCCTCGCGGAGTGATACGTACTGTGCTTCAACATAATATTACCGTATTGTGTGTGTATAACCTCTTTTTAAGTTTTGTGGATATTATACATGATTATGCTGAGGATATGTCAGCTAATTTCCACTGGAAATGCCTTTTGGTTAAACTGTCAGCGAGGAATTTGCACTGTTAAACTTTAATGCACATAAAAAACAGCTGCTTGTTTAAGTGAAAATACATTGATGTTTTTTTATTTGCACTAATAAAGTTGTGGAGTTGTAAAGTATTTTGTCTAGTGTCAATTATATCATTATTGCACATTTTCAAATGTATATTGTGATAAATATTTTTGGTCATATCACCCTGCTCTAATTAGGGGCATAGAGATGTATATATTATGGAAGCTCACGTCAGTCAGGACCCCTATAATAAAAAGCCTGTATTTTATATATGGCAGTCTGGCACAGAGCAGGTACCAATAAAAGCAATAGTGATGGTGACTAAATGAGAAGCAGCATGAAAAGATGAGCTGGGGTGGAAGTGGATTGCAAAGTCACTTGCAGATATGATGCAAATGTAGCTTAAAGCAAATAAAACGGAGCATCCTATACGAGAGTCGCACGTTGGATATGTGGAAGGGTAACTACTGCTCTGCCAGGACTGCGGCTGATCGACTTGTGGAAGCCAACTAATACCCACTTAAGCACACACACACACACACACACACACACACACACACACACACACACACACACACACACACAAAGCAAGATGTGTGTACCCTGTGTGGAATATTATAGGTGATGTCTGTAAAGGCGTATTTAGCTGTGTCCATGCCATCCAGGATCTTATCCTCACAGAGCACATCGCTGATGGGCTTCCTCTCTTGTAACACAAGGGGCATCTGCAGCAGCTTTTTAGCTCGCTCTTTGGCTAACTCGACTGCCTAGAATCACAAAAAAAGGATTGGATGAAACAAAAGCAACACCAACATATGTAAGAATGTATGCGATCAAAAGGGGTGGACTCTGTAACACTTCAACAGGGCACCTGTTCCAGCTGTTCATCCGTCATGAGTTTATACGTGGGTGGCTTCAGCTCCTGCTTAATTGGTCGGTACACTTTCTGCAGGTCCAGGCCTGTAATCCTGGTGAGGATGTCCTGTACAGCTGAATCGGTGAATTGGGGCTTTGCATGGTCTGTAGCAGCTGCAGAGAAAGACATACTAGTTAATGAGTTAAATAATTTACAAAGTCTGGCTTGGTGACAGTTATGTTTAACTGTAGATTGTTTACTTTCCAGACGAACTTAGCTTGTATAGCATCATTCATTGGGATTAGCAAGCATCGACTATACCGGCCAACACCTCCAAATACAGCGGCTTGTAAAAGAAGCTAAGCCTTTACATGCTGCACATAGGTGCCGAAAGGCAGAGCGACAATAAAGCGTCCGTGAGCGTTTGTCACCGGCACCCCAACTGCTGAGCCCAACGAGCTACAAGGTCAGCGTTACAGCGAAGAAGAAGCCTGAGCTGCAGTCATGTTACCAGCAATAAAACGCACCTTTATCTTGTGTTTCACTACAAAAAGTCCTCGCGCCAGACCTCATTAGTATCTGTTTGCTGCTTTGCACATTTTTCACCCCAGAGCAGCTCCGCAACAAGCACCGTGCAGTACCGAGGGCCGCCATCTTTGTTATTACCTCATCTGTGCGACAGGACCTTTCAACCCTCGCCCCCAAGTGATCATGGGATATGTAGTATGTTTACACAACGCTACGAAAAATAAAATAAAATCACCTGTATTTGTTTGTTGCTTTCTCATAGCTTGCGCAGTTTAAATTAATAATAATTAAGCAATTTAAAACTATTTTTTCTTTCGAGTGTTAAACTGTGGCTGTTTAAAAAAAAAGAGAAGCTTTTTTAATTTGTTGTTTTTGGGTACTTCATTTTTTTGGTAATGTATTGATATTTAGAACTTGTCTACAACAAAACTTCATTGTAGAATATTAAAAAAGTTAATTCCATTAAAAGATAATCTCAGTGAAAATATCCACCAGGTGGCACTGTGCTGCCACATGCGATTAGTCCCTTATGAAAGCGTTCACTTGTGACCTTAGTGTGGTCACTGGAAAATAATTCATTTTCAAAAATGTCGTACCATTGTATCAGATTTTCAAAGACCTTTTTTTCTTGTTTTTTGTTCCTCTTGTGCGGATTAACTTTGGGTAGCCCACACACATTCCTAACTTGCCATTACAGCGTGTTCTTGAATTGTCTGATAACTGGATAATCTGTCTGGATGATAAATTACACACTCTTCTTCCAGCGAAAAACATATGCTACATTTTTTTCTATGTAAAGATAGGTCTGTCTCAAAAAATACCCATTGGGTGTTTTGAACTTTGTCCTATTTAACACCAAGTTTGTGCAGTGTGGGACTAAAAGAATTAAGTGTAGCTATAAAACGCTAGACGGTCAAGACTGTGTTTTTTTTCTCTTTCCCACTTTTTGAAACATTTTTTTAAAGAATATGAAAAGATTTAAGAAATTCTGTTATTTTAACAGACTTTAACGGTGAAAAAAATAGTGTAATATGTTTAAACAAAAAAAGTTGTCGATGACTTTATAGCTTCAAGAAAATGCATGCTTTCAAATATTTACAATATTAAGAACGAGCAAAAACTGTACAGTGGTGTTTTACACTTTTTTCTTACTTCAGATTAACTGAGACAGTGTGGGAAAATGTGGAAAAGTGTTGCGAGTAAAAAGGATGAAAGTTTTGCTTAATGCGGTTGAAAATGCCCTTGAACGGTGGAGCATTTTAGTCACTTGCCCTCTCGAGTATGAGAGGGCAATTAAGGGCAAGTGAGTCAGTTGCTGACACACAAAAAATCAAACCACATGTTATCAACGCTGTATAGACACTCCAGCCTTGACTTAAAAATAAGCAGTGTCTATTGGCCAACCGGAAAAATGAAAAGAAAATATTTTTTAAAAAGAAGTGATAATGAGTAATCATTAGCGGAAGTGCTTGGCTTGGAAATTCAATCCAAGATCTTTTTCAATATAAGTTTCCAAGATATTGTTATTATTTTATTTTTAAGTGAGTCACTTTTATGTTTGAAATAGTTTGTAATTCCATGGTGGCTCTACTTTAGAATGATTAAGGTAATTTCATCATCTATGATGCCTAATTTGTCTAGAGTAATATTAATATTACAAACATATCCTTCTCCACTATTATTAAATGTATAAAAGATAGTAAAAACTAACAAATAAAAAAAAGTTTAAAAAAAAAAGAAATAACACCTCTGAATTATCTTGGGAGGTGCAATTAACGTCTAGTACTGATTTGAACTAGTTCAGCAGGCCTACCACAAGCTTTCTTTTAATGTTTTTATATATGTTTTGTGATGCATGGTAAAATAGGATTAAAGGGTAATTCTGGCAGGGTTTTTTATACTGTAATATAGTTCTCAGACTGACACTCAATTGTTTCCAAGCTTTAAAAACAAATAAAATAAAAAAAACAAAACTTAAAAAAAAAAAACCTAAAAGTATCTCTTTTAAAAAAGAAAAAAAAAGCCTGATTCAATAATAAAGCAACACTTTATTTTTAGAAAATGTCACTAGAGTATGAGGGAGCACTATTATTCCACATTTGGTGCTCTATATTAAAGGCATTAATACCAGAGTAATAGCATTCGATAGTGATAATTCAACAGGGAACGTGAGATCCAGTCCAGTATTTAACCATCACTGTGACTCTGTGGCACAGAGGAAAAGGATAAATTAGACTTTGTCTACACAGGCGATACATATGCACAAAGACAGGCATTGAAAAGAAGGCTGTCATGCAGCTGACCTTCACTATTTGCAGACCAGAAACTTTAGAAATAAGTCTTTTCTAGATTTTATATGACGGCACTTCTCTCAGTTTCTCTCTTTCTCTGTTTGTCCTTCAACACTCGTGTGCACAAACGACAGTAGCCACAAGCCCCCCACATGCTACCACAGTCCGCAAACCCAAAATGCAGCCGCTTTACCCTCCACCCGAACACCACCACCATCACCACCGCCACCACATAGCCATGGGGATCATTAATATAACTTCATGCGCCATGCACAAACTCTTCCGCCAGGATCTTAGTTGCCTTCTCCCCCTCGACCCCCTTCCTCCTCCTCCGGGCCCCGACTCCCCCACTAATCTGCAGTGGGATTTAGATATTCGACGGACAGATGGAGGTGTGGCTCAGTTGGTAATGAGGTGAGCAGTGGCAGTGAATCCGGAGGCCCAGACACCGGCGAAACGACGTGTGGATTGAGATGTAAGAGGCCCCTACGCAACCAGATGTACACAGCTGTCACACTGCTGACAGAAAGTAATCCTGCCACCGAAGCACAGAGCCAGAGAGAGACAGAGACAAAATTAGTGTCTATCCCGTGGAGGTTTAAATGACCGCAAGTACTTTTACTTCCAATTCAATTAATCTATCTATCTATCTATCTATCTATCTATCTATCTATCTATCTATCTATCTATCTATCTATCTATCTATCTATCTATCTATCTATCTATCTATCTATCTATCTATCTATCTATCTATCTATCTATTAAAGTTCTTACTGTCGAGTCGTAGTACACGTGCAACACTCACACACACAGATTTAAGGGTTTTACTGTAAGATTCTGAAGTATCTTTGAAAAACTCCAGAAAAATCACGCTGAAATGATTTAATTATTAACTCCTAAATGCATGATCATCTTTGAAAATATGATGGATAATATTAAATAAAAAGGCCATATAGCCATTAAAACAATCTCATCCTCCACCAGCTGTAACAAATACTGTTTGTTCATTCATTCATAACTATAAAAATGTGATAGAATAAACTTCAAATTTAAGTGATTTAAAAAAATATATATTTTAAATATATTTTGCTGCCAGTCTCTGCTTTTTCTTACTGAAAGTGTCATTTCATCATGAGCCTTTATCTATAATGGAAGACTTCTTACAGTTTTTGCCCGTTGCCTGAACACATTTTGCAAAACTTTGCTCATTGTGCCAAAACCCTAAACACAAGTAAACATGACACAACACTGGGAAATATACCATTCACATCTGCACCAAATTGAAACTCTACTCTCAAAACCTAAACTCTGCTGTCAAAACCTAACATTCCTTTGTCAAAATGTAACTCTGTTGACAAAATGACACATACTTGCATCATATGCAAACACTTACAGAGCAGGAGGAACACACTAGTCTACTTTATATAAAGCACTGCAGTCTTTGATTTCCATTGTTCATTCAGAAGGCATATTTTCAGGAGACACATTTGCAAACAACCAAAAAAGCAAATAGACCTACTCAATATTGTACATTGCAGCACTGTACATTGCAGTACCATGAATTCAGATAAAGCAAAAAAAAACAAAACAAAAAAACCCCCATAATACAGTAATAGAAAAAACACTATACTGTAAACAAAAAATCATGACAATTGTGCATACGTGGGCTCATGGATCCCGCCGTCTGTTGGGGTCTGGCCACAGGACCTCATCAACATCGCAAGCAATGTCTTCTCCCGCTGGGCACCGGGGAAAATATCCTCTTCCATGTCAAAACCATCCATGGATTGCTGTCACCTGAATGTCGCCGCAGGCCTGTTCCATTGCCTGCAGAAGAGGCATGCAGGCATGTAGTTGGCGGTCATATACACGCCATCTCCAAGCCGAAAAAAATTCCTCTATAGGGTTTAAAAATGGTGAGTAAGGGGGCAAGCATACCACTTCAAGTTGACTTTGGTTGGAGAACCAGGCCTGGACCAGAGCAGCCCGATGGAAACTGACATTATCCCATATCACCACAAACCTGGGCTGATCTGGTCTGTTCTGTACAACTATATCATGGAGAGCATCTAGAAATGTGAGTATGTGTTGGCTATTGTATGGACCCAGTATTGCATGATGGTGCAGAAGCCCTCGAAGGCATATGGCGGCACATAATGTGATGTTTCCCCCGCGCTGCCCTGGGACGTGCACAATTGCCCTTTGGCCAATTACATTACGACCCCGTCGTCTTGTTTTGCTCAGGTCAAATCCAGCTTCATCAATGAAAATGTATTCATGAGGCTGTGCAGCTCCATCCATGGCCAAGATTCTCTGAAAAAAAGGGGAACATATCACTGTACTACAGTGCTACACATACAGCACCCTCACCCCATCACACAGGTACCTGTGTAGCTCTCAGAATGGATCCATGTGGTACTGATATGGTACATATTCAGCTGCTACTGGACTTCACCAATACTCTATTGTAAATGTAAGGGACAGTTACACGTACCCGTACATATTCAGCTCGAAGTCCTTTGACCCTGTCACTGTTCCTCTCGAATGGGACTCTGTAGAGCTGCTTCATGGTGATGCTGTGTTTACCCAAGATGCGTCTGATGGTGGTGATGCTCACATGGTCTATGTTGCTGAACACTCGCCTGTCTGCAAGTATTTTCCGTCGTAGCTGGTGGAGACGGATGGCATTGTCTGCCCTCACTAGGTCCACAACAGCAAGTTCCTGCCGTTGTGTGAACAGGCGTTGGCGTCCTCCCCCAGAAGGTCTTCGAGTCATTCTAGAGAAATACAACCACATATTGTCATCGGTTTGCTTATTTTTCTTACAGTACTTCACTGTATATACTGTATCATCCACTGTACAACACTGTACTTCAATATAAGTAATCATGGTATGTTTCACAGAAACTACCACTTTGGCTGCAAAAGGAGCATTAGCACCCTGCAATACCCTGTACACTTGATATGGTAACTGTAGAACAGTACTATGAAAACCATCTGAGTAGAGTAGAAGGCAGTGAGATGAAGACAGACCTGTTTTCTAGTCGGAATTTTCTTATTACAGATGCCACTGTGAAGCGGCTTAGATGTGGGTGGACTCTCTGCCCAGCTTCCCTCATAGTCAGGCCGTGGTTGATGACATGGTCCACCAAAGTTGCTCTTATATCATCAGAAATATAGGTCTGTGCATGGCCTCTTTGACCTCCTCCTCCTCTTCCTCTTGCTCTCCCTCCATCCATGCTTGCAAAGTTCTTGAATTGGCTAAACTGAGGGCTTTTTGTGGCTGGCTAATTGGTGTTCAGTTTTGCAAGTAAGTGCCTTCAGGTGTATATTTGAGTGGTTGCAATTACCCGATGTGTTTTGTATTTTGGATACATGTGTTTTCCAAATGGCACCCTGAAATTTCATTTTTGAACGAAGTGTCTTATGTATGAAATAGAGTGTAGTATGCAGGACCATGTGTGTTGCATAAAGGAGTAAGTGTGTTGCATAATTGCAACCAGAGTGCAAAGCAGCACTTTTGTTTAAGGTATGGGTACATGTGTTTGGGGTATGGTAACAAAAGCTTCAAGTTGTGTTACTTTAGTCTAAGCATGGGTTTATAGTGTTCAAGCAACGAGCAAAAACTGTAATAAAGGTTTGTTACTTCTGCTCTATTAATGAAAAGGACTTTTCTACTGCTGCTCTGGCTACAGTGAATAGGTTGAGTGTAAGAGTGTGTGTCAGCGTGACTGGGAGCAGCAGGAAGCTGAGAGGTGAAACCTGAGTGTGGACGAGAGGCTGGATGTGGAGGGGGGGTGGATGGGATGAATCGGGGAGAGGGGATGCAGGGTTGAGGAGTGCGGTGAGCCGGTGGGTGGGTGGGTGAGTGGTGATGGTGGTGGTGGTAGGGGCACTCTGGGAATGACTTGCCGCATATGTTTATTTAGCTTTCTGCACGGTCAACGGAGAACGAGTTCAGAGCGAGGTGAAACGGAAAGGTGTGTGTGTGTGTGTGTGTGTGTGTGTGTGTGTGTGTGTGGAAAGAGAGAGAGAATGTGAAGAGGATGTCTGTGCTCAAACAACTGGAGTGTAAAAAACGCAGGGCTGTGAGAGGAGATGCTGGAACAAATAAGTTCAACTTTTTCAGCTCGCCATTGTCAGTTCGGCCCCGATACAGTCTGCCCCCCCCTCGCCCACACACACACACACACACACACACACACACACACACACACACACACACACACACACACACTACCAACTGTGTGTGACACTTTTAAAAAAGAGTTCAATGTTGAAAATGATGTGGAGTTATATGGCACTATCATTTTTTATGATGTTGATTTTTTCATGTAAAAATGCAAAAATAGATACAAAAGCTGTTATTTCCCCCTCTTTTTAACCTTTACTTAACCATGAAAAAATTGAGCTCTTGAGATCAAAAATCTCTTTTACAAGAGTGTCCTGGCCAAAGAAGGACAGCAGTGCAACCATAAGTTGCATAAATAAATATTGCATGCAGATATAAATCCATACACCAGTTAAATATGTTTCTGTGTGTGTCAGGTGTTCACTCTCCTCTGTCACTTTGTGCTTCTTTATTGTGCTTCTTTTCATTGTTGTCATATTGTGACTGTGCCAGAGTGCAGAAATGATTCTGAATGAATGTTTTCACACCACAGTGTGAATACGTCAAATGACAGCATATTTCATCATTTTTATTATTGCACAAAGGTAATTGCTGAATGCTAAATATCAAAGAATTGGACAACATCTACATTATTAACATTATTAACCTTCATTAACAACCTTTATTACAGTTTTTCCCGCTATGAGATAAAGAAACAATTCAAGATTAGAAAAAATATTTATAACGCGAACATGTGTACTTGTGACTTCTATTAGCCATGACGTTTTGTATCCTACTGCTGTGCGCTGTATACTGCATGAGCCTTGTGAGTTTGACTGTTTCTTCTATTCTGAGCAGCTTTCTTATAAAAGAGGTATTTTATCTCCAGAGGCTTCCTGTTGAAAGATAAAGGCCATGTATGAATGATTTGCTTTTAAATGGATTCATGTAAGTTAAAAATATGAAGAATGTTGCTGTGTGTGTGTGTGTGTGTATGTGTGTGTGTGTGTGTGTGTGTGTGTGTGTGTGTGTGTGTGTGTGTGTGTGTGTGTGTGTGTGTGTGATATGCACCTGTGCATGAGTGCATGAGCTGTTGTGGCTTGGCAGTGGGCTCTCAAGGCCAGTGTTATTCTCCTCTGCCTCCTCCATCCCGTCTTTGAAGAGGAATGTGGATGGGAGAAAGAGGGCAGATGGAAGGTCAGAGGAGACGTAGTGATAGCAGGAGTGAGAGGGAGGGAAGGAAAAGATTCGGGTGGGGGTATCACAGTGACACTGGCTTCAGCAGCCTCCCTCTCAAACTCTGTAATTCAAAGGCCGAGAAAAAAAAATCACTTCTATAGACATTATTGTTTATTTATTTGACTTTTTAAAAAGAAAATTGAGCAGCAAGATATGTGTTTAGTGTTTTTAATCTAATACCGTCTAATCTAATACCGTAAAAGACAATTTTTGCAATTTTGCCTCTGTACACCACCACAGTGGGTTTAAAAAAAATCAAACAATCACTAATTGGTTCTATTCTCCCATCATTTATTGCAAAGAATTTTCATCCAAGTATTTAAAACAATCCTTTTATATAAATTATGTTAGTTTTTCCAGTTACATTAGAGCCTCTGAAAATAAGGTATAAATAAAAATAACTGTAATCCCTAAAACTTCATAAATTCAAGCTGAAAATCTGCACTTCGATCTTGATTGCCCCATCCATTCACTCCTTTTCTTAACCACTTATATAATCCAAACTGGGTGGGGGAGCTGAAGTGAGTGGTGCGGTGCCCCTTGGACAGGTCTCCTGTCTCTCACAGGCTAACACGCAGACACAGACAACCATTAATGCTCACATCCACAGCTGCACCCAGTTTAGAAACCCCAGTTTACCAGTCTAATCAGCATGACGGAGCAAGGAACTTCTTGCTGTGTGGGTAAGAGTGCCAACCGCATCTTGACTGTTTGATTTAAAACTTACTGTAGTGGTGTACAAGGAGACAAAATTACACACCTGTGTCACTTTCCAGACTAAAGCAGTATCTTGTCCCAGCAACTTTGTGCATTCCAAACTAGACTGGGAGGTGTCTGGTATCGCCGAAGGCAACACTTCAAGGGCACACAACCATAATATTGCTATCTCACGGGAGTTAAGAGATGCAGTTCTGTAAGAGCAAAGATACAGACCGGGAACTAGGAGAGGTACCTCATTAAAACCAGTTTAAAGACACTTCTACTAGTTCTTATTTGCAGGAACCGTTTCCTACAAGTGGAATAATTTTTAATAGACAACAACAAAAAAGGCTTCTGACTTTGCCGACATTTACCGCTGTTTGAGAGAAGAGAAGCTGGAGGAGAGGGTCATATGGAGTTTGGCGTGTGTGCTTTAGAAAGTGGGGGCTGTGAGAAGGGTCAAAATAGGGGAATGTAGAAGGTATGAACAGTAATGGCAGCGCAGTTCACCTGCCCCTCATGACCTTCACTAACCTCCATCCATCTGTTTATATTCACTGATTCGTGCCTCCCAGAGAAGACCACCGCACACTCACAAGCACATATGGATACACGCATGCCTTACAGAAAATTTATTCATGTATATTTTTAGTAGGTTTAAAAATAAAATCTTTAGACTTATATTTGTGTTACTTAGAATTTGACACTATGACATGTTATCCATCCATCCATCCATCCATCCATCCATGTTATAGTCAGATAAGGAAACATATAAACGCAGGAAATAGTACTGTCTTCAGAAACTGGAGTGGATCAGGGTGATTCTGATCAGTAGCGGGTTTAACATGGTATTTACCAAGTCAAGTGTTGAGAGAAGGGAATATCATTAAACAATATCAGGATAAAATTCCTAACCAGTTGTAAGTAACACATAAGACTGGGACTGGTAACCAGTGTGCAGTAATACAGCATGTAGTTTCGCTGTTGCATTAACTCTAGGGAAGATTTTAAAAGAGTTTAAAAGGATGGTAATGGAGGAAAAAAAGACTTTTCCTTGTGTTGTTTTAATGAATCCTACATTACTAACAGCCATTTACAAAAACAAGTAGAGAGTGTATTTATACTTTTTTTTTCAACCAAACCAAGTTACGCTTTGGTGCCATTTAACAATCAGCCCACATTTTAACAGGTTATGTAACATTACTAGCAGAAGTTGGGGTATTTCCCGTGGAAGAAAACTGTGGCAGACATAATCGTGGCCAATCATTGGTGACTCATTGGCTTTTACATCAGTGGTTCCATCATCGTGTCCAACAATTTCGTGATGCTGTGGTGCTGCAAGCATGTTGTCTTTTTTTCTTTCTTTGACAAAACGGATTCTAGATTGGGCAACTGCATCAGCATTGACATTGCACAGCTGGAAAAAAGGGATTTCATTTTTTATCTCCTTTCACTCACCATGTGTTTACACCCTATGAATTAAAGTATTAGTATTTACTGATCTTTGGCTCTCTTCTGGAGTGTCTCTTTTTCGTCCTGTCTTCCTCCCCAGCTGTTTTCCTTCTGTTAAGAGGGAGTTCTTTCTTCCCACCATTGGCAAATGCTTGCAAATAGGAGGTTATATGATTTGGGGGGGTTTTCTCACCATTATTGTAGGGTCTTTACCTTACAATAACAAACACCTTGAGCTAATTGCTGTTGTAAATTGGTGCCATAGAAATCAAATTGAATTGAACCAAACTAACGCTTTTCATATCATCAAAGCAACTTGAAATATCCTGATCAAAGACTGGTTTTCTTGGTTTCAGTGGGAGCTGTTTTCTGCAGCAGTGAAAAATCATGTGCAAAAAATTGTGCAATTAACATAAATTAGGGCCTTGATGGAACCTTGGGGTATACCACACAAGCCCGGAGTTGGAGAGGATTAAAAACATTAAAATTGAAGCTGATCTGTGTTAGACAACTTCAAAGTCTCTTCTTTAATGCCACACAGGTGATAAAAAGTACACAGCGATCAATTATATCACAAATGGAAAGGATCCAACCAACTGGAAGTACCTGATGTCCCCTGTGTAAGGAATTCTTTATGACTAAATGTTGAAAAATTTCATATTTGCCCCAAATAATTTGTGTTTCAAGTTCTGAGGGATTGCAATAGCTTAAGTTTTAATAATAGTAATAGATCAGATCTTGAAAAAACTTTGCAGTCACAAATGTTCTTTTTCAAATAAAAGCATTCATATGCACACAATAACCCCCGCCTCCAATGCATTTGTTTCTAACTAAACCCACAGTCAGCTTGGTTTACAGGGTTTACATGCAATGTGAGAAGCAACACACACATACTTCTCCATGTTCCCTCCACCTCCTCTTTCACCCTCACATTGTTATTTTTATAATTCAAGACTGGGGAGAGTAAGAGATGAGGTGACAGGGGGAGCGTGGCACTGATAAGGTAGCTAATACCCAGCTTTTTAAAATGTCAAAGGTCACCTCTGCTTGACTGCTGGTGATTGGGGTGTGTGTGTGTGTGTGTGTGTGTGTGTGTGTTTGGGGGTGGGGGTGGGGGGTGAATGGGTATTGTGTGGTATTATTGTTCATCACATAATATTCAGGGGTGAAAAATTTCAACCAAAACACTGCAGCAGGAAAATGAAGGTGCTTTGCCTAAGTGACAGCAAGCAGAATCAGTGGCTCAGAGGAACAGGAAATCCACTGGGATCAGTCTTCTGATCTGCCCTAGCACTCAGACAACAAACACACACAGTTTACCACACACACATGCTAGCACTAAATCAGCCTGTTGATTGAGCAGGCCTCTAATTTTAGCCGTCGGCCCCTGGCTCCCAAATAGCAGCTCTTTGCGAACAGGCGGAAGAAAAGGTGATTAATAACTGTCATGTCTGTCACGGCAAAGTCGCGCACGAGAGGGGAGGGTCTGCAGCGCTGATGCTGTCGGGGAAATGGAGTTACACGCGAGATGCTAACAGCTGTTGTTGTTATTGTTGTCTAGGGAGGGGGACAGCTGGAGCATATGCACTGTATTTCATTTGTTAGAGCTACGCACAGACTCTTGACTCAGACAATTTTATGTGACTTTAAGTGTATAGATTACATTTCACTGGATGGAATTTTTAGCCACAAAAAGAAAACAAATGAGGACAAAATAAAAGATTCTGATAATTTTGTGAGGGAACTTTGTCAGTATTTACAGATTCTGAGAATATGATTTTGAAACTGTGTTTTTTTCCAACCAAATAAAATAGAGTGGTGCACATAGCTGAAGTCACATTTGTTTCAGGAGCTGCACATTCATTTCATTTCTTTCTTTTTAAAAAAAAAAATAAGAGTAGGATTTAAATTTGTAGCTGAAACACAGTTTTACCTCATGGCTCTGCTTTTTATGGTTATTTCATAATTAAGCAATGACATACATGTGATAGAGGTGTGTGTGCACACTGTTGTCCCTTAATGTCTGCATGCACAGTATCTCAGTGTGTTCTGAGATAGGAGTTATTATTTAATGGAAGATAAACCACTAGAGGGCATCAGGCCAGAGCTCTGTTTGGAATAACTGAACTAACACTACCTGACTTTCACAGATTTTCCACATGGGTTGAAAAATATTGCATGAATTATGGTTGTACTATATGGGCTTGCATGGCCTACATGATTTATTTTTATAGCTACATACATAATTCTCTCATGTATCTTACATTATGGTATGTTGTCACTTTCATTTGGAGCAAATCTTGTTCTTTAACATTTGGGTAGGAAATACCGTGAAATGGATCTGCCTTCTTCCCCTTCTTTGTTGTTGCATATATAATAGCGGATGTCATTTTTTAATGAGAGTTTTTAAAATTTCAGGAAAAAAGGATGAATCAAAGTTGCATCCGAAATAATTAGATGATCTTAGTTGAGTAGAAATTCCGCTGTCGGTCATTATACCATCTTAAATTGAGATTTTTTTGGTGTCACTGGTTTAAATACACAAAATAAAAATTCAGCTCAAGAAAAAATATTAAGATTTAAATCTAGCCAATGAAATGAAAGCAGAGATGCAAAAACTGTCATTGGGAATAAACAGACATAAGAAAGAATGTTTTTAAACTAGGTGGAGAGCGTGCTCGGAGGTTTTAGTTCAAAACAATACATGTTTAAGGTTCACCTCGGCTGAAGCTGGATGTTTAAATGTAATGTCACGAGACGTTACACACTTACTTTGTATTACACTTCTCCTATCACTCAGGCACTCTTCACAAATACACCCAGACACCCTACACCCATATATTATATTGCTTGTCAGTGGCGTGTAGAAGGGTTTAATTTTAATTAGCAGACAACATTAGAGATGTTTAGACGTGTCTGTCAGCACTAATCACTCTGAGCTGTGCTGGCAAATCAGCCACACTTGACTTTGTTCTGCTAATGATTGCCCTTTTAGCACCTGTTCGATCTGCCACAGGTAAATGTCCCTGTCATGGCTGCTTCTTGTATAAAGTGATAGAAGTACGGAAAACGTGCTGCAAAGCTCGATGACACTGCAATAGACACAATGGACCTCTACTGGTAAGCTGAACCTCGGTGCACAGTGTGCATGCACTGAAGCATGCACGTGGGGGTGTGCGTCCATCTGTGTGAGTGACCTCAGTCTGTCCACCATACTGTATCTCCGGCTCTTCTGACTTTGTACCCTTGAGAGTGGGAGGTTGCAGGCTTTTGATGTGGCTGACAGTCGCCTCCTCTCTCCCTCTGGCTTCAGATCAGTGGCCAGGGCCCTCGTGGGCTAGCCCGGTTAAGATGACCACAACGGCAATGGTCAGCTGTCAGGTTCTCCTCGGTCACATGACCCTGGTCACGTGACTCAGTGGGGGCAGCCAATAGTGCTGCTGCCCTCGCTTCTTCGTGCGGTGGGAAAACATTCCAACAGCTGGCCTCGGACAGTTCCAGAAACATCTGCAACGTCCGCCAGTGGTGAGAATCTCCCCCCTGCAGCTTTAGAACTCAACCTTACGATAATAGAGTTGGTGGATTAAGGATGATATTGAAGGGCCACGCTTTTTCTTTGATATGCACTGCGGTTGTCTCCCATGATACAAAGGTTGTGGGAGAGCAAGTTTTTAGAGCTCCCTTGTCATATCAGTGTGACACACACACACACACTCACCGTGCACTGCTCTGAAGAGGTGCTGGGGTTATTTCTTATCTTCAAGCAGATCTGAGTGTGTGTGCCGGAGAGCGCTCCATAGCCTTTGACATATCTTTAATTTGAAGAATGTTTGAAGTATGATGCAACATCAGCTGCTCTCACTTAGCTCTGAGCCGCTTTCCTCTGAAAAGTCCCCCTTACTTACTCAAATTACCAGAGCGACAGCACAAGTACCACACTGTGCGTCCGTTATGGGGGCGAAAAATGCTTTAAATGCCTCGTTAGTGCACTTTCATTGAGAGTCATATTTATTTTTACGGTGTTCATTTAAAGCATAATGATAAAAAAAATGGGGGGGGGAAGATTCCAAATATCCAGATCCAAAATGTGGAATTGATAAGATCCGTATTTGTTTTGGAAATTTGTGCATGGTTAGTGCACCACTGAGACACAGTCTCCAGTTTGGGGGTTGTTATGAATAATATTCAGTTTAGCACATGGCTTCTTTGTTGTGATGTGGATGTTAGAATATAAAGAGGGTGGAATTAAACAGTGTTTCCCCAATTTTCCATAATGTGTTTGTGGAAGTGTGCGGCAGAGATCGTTTTGTTTTCCACTGCGTTTAATTTGTTTCTGTTCTTTTTAACCTGGAGGAAGGCGTTTTCACTAAACCTCTTCATCCTCTTGTCATGATGTCATATGAAAGGTTTTTGTTATCTGGAATTGCAACCAAAGCCCCTCGTGTCCTATTGTTAAGGTGAAGTTATGACATGCCGAGTATCCAGTGCTAGGCAGTCACAGAAAAGTGCTTGTGTGTGTGTGTGCTACAGCTTTGACTTTACCCCTGACTCATGGAAGACTCTGTTTCCTCACTTGCACTCTCTTCCTTTCACATGCTACTTCTTTCATTCTTGCCATCTTCCTTATTGCATGAGCTCATTTCGTTCATTTACCTTTTCAGCTCGGCCACTATCTGTCTACATCGTCCCCGGTGCTTACTCTCGATCTCGATCTTTGGTACTTTACTGTTCGTTGGCGTTTTACATGAGCATCACGGTTACTGGAATTTGATAAACAAGGAAAGACAGGATTGGCGGCGCCTAACCTGGCTACAGTTAGTTTCTGCTCAAATTTACATAGTACTTGGCTTTATTTATTGTAAATGCATCAGTTCTGTTTGTGCAGACGTTATGTGGCACATGGCTGATAAAGCATTTAAAGTACATATATATAAGGTTAATGTCATCCTTTCACTCCGTAAGCATTAAGTTGCTGCAATCATTACATCCACATACTTTGTAAAAGTATCAGGTTTTTTGCCGCTAGTTTTAGTTAATGTGTATAAAAGAATAACTAATATTTTTCATTTTTAAAAGTAAGAATAAAAATAACTAAATAACTGACTTGTGTATCCCAAGCTTATAATGTAGGCCACGGTAATATAATATAATGTGATAAGACACAAAATAATGTAATAGAATGTAATCTAATATAATGGTGGGACTCAAACTGGATCTTATTTTGACCCGATGTCAGAAATGTTGTTAAGCACATACGTCATGTACGGTAGTTAAAGATTAAAGAGGAAACTGAAAAAATGAAAATGACAGTAAAATAAATAAGACAGCTCTTGATGCTATCTGAAATAATGGATAGCATCAAGTAATTACAAATGAATAGCAAATTAGTAGTAATTTTATGACACAGATGGTTTAACGACAGAAAAATACAAATAACCCTTCTGTCCCTATTTCCATCCATGATTAGCAGATGTATTAAATCTTCAATAGACTGGCATCTGTGTAGCATTTTTATCTTGCTGTCCACTCACAGCATTTTTGTGCTGACAGTTAAATGAAACAGCGGGTTTCTCACTGGTCCTCTGTATACAAGATGAACAGGGGTTACAATTTGTGATGGTATTGTCTTTGACCTCTCACCTACATGCAGTGACCTCAGTGTCTGACCTCGTCTTTCAACTCCGAGTGCAGACACGGGCCCTCTAGTTGCTAGCCCTTGGGTCGACTTGGATAAAAAGCTCTCCATTATAGGAAAAGGAAGCAGCACATGTTGAGTTTGTTTTACGTGCAGCTTAATGGATTCCCGCTTATGCGTGCATGTGTGAACGTCCGCTTCCCTTCGCCACTGGCCCAGCGGCACAGAAACGCGTGACCACCACGCACCATGCCTGGGGACAGGATGGGCACCCGCACATATGCCTTTAGTGGTGGGGGCTCAGGAGACGCGATGCAAGGGCAGACAGTTGCCGAGGCGGGCACAGCAGGCACAATAGAAGGATGTGATATATTGTTTTAGCCCATGGGGCAACAGGGCGAGGGCTACCAGGGTGCGAACGTCATGATTTGACATGTGACAGAGCCGATGACTGATGGTAGTAAGAACTGAACCGGTGCACGTGGTACTGAGCCCAAATCTAAAAGTTGAACTTTTGACTGTGGCCCGTATAAAAGCGTGCTATCAGTGACACGAGAAGGTCAGGAATGGAAGGCGAAAAAAAATACTAACACAGAGCAGGTGCTGCCAAAGTAGCTTCAACTGAGGCTATTTGCTAATTATGCAGCAAAGCAGCTACAGCTTATTCACCGAAGTCTCCCGAGCTTACATTTAGACCAGATTTAGCACATTTCAGCAGTGTTTAGCAGCCGCATATAATTTGATAAGGCGACAGCAGTGTTGCAAGTTGGAGTGTGTTAGAATGTGGAATGTGCCACAGCCAATCAGGCGTCTCAGTCTCAGGCTGACAGCCAATCAGGTCATGGTACTTCGGGTTCCCAGGAGAGCCCTGAACTCCACGCAGAGGACATTTCTGAGGAGATCATGAACTTTTCACTCCAGGAGATCTCTGCTTCCTTTTCTCTTTGCATAAATTGCTTTTTTCTCTCTCTCTTAGAGAAGTATGTCTGTCTGGTAATTGTATTTCACTTCATGCCAAAGAAATGTTTCCTCTCTCTCTCTGCCCCTGATCTCTCTGTCATATTCTGTCTCTGTCCATTCCCCCCCGGCCACTGCTTCACTTCAGTGATGGGAAAAGAGCCGGAGCAGGAATTTCTGTGTCTGCAAGTGCTGTTTGGTTAGACAGAGTCATATAACACGGCGATGGTGCGCTCACATGTGCCTGAGCGTAGAGGCAGCAACAGCTATTTACATTAAAGAGCCCAGAGTGGGCAGCGCTGGGGCTCCCAGCCCTCCATGGTTACATTAAGTGAAATAGAATCAGCCTAAACCTCACCACTCAACACTCTCTCTTTCTCTATCCCAACACTTTTGTGTGTCTGCCTGCTTTTCTCCCACTCTTTCCATGGTCAGTCACCATCATGCTCTCCAACATCTCTGAGTTAACTTAGTTACTTCTGCACCATTTCCATTCCCTCCCTTTCTACTCCCCCATGCTGTTATTTTTCTTTTCTTTTTTTTTGGGGGGGGGGGGGGGGGGGGGGGTGCTGGCAATGTTCTCACCCTCAAAACCCAGGCAGCCCAGCAGCATCAAGCCACTACTCAGACTTTTGAGGCCATGCAGAGCAGGCTTTCAAAACAACGGAAGTGTTTTCACATCCACACAGGCAACGTCACATCTGTCACTGGTAAAGTCCGCGCTTTGCTCTGGCTAGCTGCCACCCTCCCTCACAGTGTGTGTCCTGTACTGCAACATCTGGCAGGAGTGTGGAGGTGTGCCTCACCTCCACCTTTACCTCTTCACCTCTGCTATCCAGCTGCTTTGGGGAAAAAGTAAAAATGGCCTCCTTTTTACTCTCACTCTCCCAGGCATGTGGAGAAACATGCCTCTTCTGATATAAATAAATACAAAGAAGAGACATTCTGGGAAATAATTGGCTTTGGGTTGTTAATATCATTGTTTTCAGTCATCTGTGGTTCCCACAGCTCACAGCTAAATTCTCAAAGCTGGAAGCATGCACTCAAAAAAAACAAAGAACTTTGTTTTTTTTACTTTGCCCTCATAAACATGAAGCAATAATTGTGAGTAAAATGCAAACCAAATATATATAATCAATCTACGAGTAAGAGTAAAGTAAGAGCTCATCACTGTATTGAGTGTCTGTTTCAGCTTCACCTGTCAAACAGTGATCACATCTTCTGTTTCCTTTCAGTTGCCATGATTTTTTGTCTCCCTTCTTCAATTGCTAGTTTGTGGTCTCTGAGCCTACACTTGGTTAGAATCCATCTTTACTTTCTGTCTGAAAGTTAAGAGATAGTTTGACAGTTCATAATCTCTCTAGGGCCAGATAACATTGTAAATTGCTGTAGTTTTTTTTATTTCCCATGTTTCAGATAGATTTCCTTGCATTTGTCTTACTTTGGTTGATTCTGGCTGGTCACATCACCAGCTCACACAAGGGACTATTTTCTGGGCTCAATTCTTTGGTTTGGGTTTTGCTAACTATTCGATTAAGAGGTGAGGTATTACTCAGTAACTTCAACTCCTCAGCGCTCTGCAGGGCTGAGGTACTTGTTAGCCTGGCATTGGGACTGGAAGAGCAAAAAAATATATATATATAAGAACAACCATAACTTAAAAGTGAAAACTAAATTATCTTCAAGTGCAGAACTATTGAGGTTTGCTAGATATGGTACTTCAAAGAATCTCTGGCTTCAAAAGTATCTACCCCCTGAAAAACAAACTTGTTAACTGATTGTACTGAATTAATCATGACTGGTGTTCTTGAGGTAATTTTAAAAAACAATTCCATGATTAAGAAGACAAACCTGTGTTTGGTGTGCAACTAGCTTGCTTGATCTGACTGAGTGACTGATAAGCCAAAATGCTCTAACACTAAAATACTGCAGCATGTTTCCAAACCTCACATGGAAGCTTTGAAACTTTTACAGAAGTAAAATACAATGTGATGACACCTTTGCTCCTTGGTAATTATACATAAATATATGTAACAAATACACATTGCCACGATGCTAAACTTTCCCACTGAATCCTTTTTTAACCTTCAGAGTGCTTCCTCTTATATTTGATCTTTTTTGTATAAAGACCCTACCTAGCCTATGGTACCTATATTAAAGTAGTTCCTGATTGCATTTTTATATTTACACATTTCATATTTATTTGCAGATATTAGAGAGTTATCAATGTTGTTATCAACTCTGAATTTTAGTGTCTCCCCCTCCTGCTGACCCATTCTGGTGTTTTTTTGTTTTATTTTGCGTGTCTTTAGACTTCATCATCTGGAGTACATGGCCCACACACGCACACACACACACAGAGACACACAAACACACTACTACTCCTCACATACCCTTTCTCCTACACACAGAGTTACCATGACTAATAGAGCGCCCCTTGGCAGGCGCAGGCTGAGTTCAAAGGTTAGCTCAGTGTCAATAAACAGGGGAGCATGTGATTGGTTAACAGTGACTCAAAGCATTACTGTAGCCTTCTATGACTTCTTTAATCCTGGGCTATCAACTCTGAAATTTTAGGAACTTTTACATATATATATATATAGAGAGAGAGAGAGAGAGAGAGGGAGAGAGATGTGTTATTTATGCCAATCTCACTCAATTACTTGGGTGTGTATGACATACCAATGAATAAAAAGACTGATTAAATGAAACCTCGTCTGAAACAGATAATAACAGTTTCAAGACTGATAAAGATCTGGTTATTTTCCGGCATTATGTGGTTTGGTCCCCTGACGTGAGCTGCTGTGAGTCCTGACTTTGACCCGACTGATATCAAATCCTTTCCTTTTTAACCTGTTGGTGGGTTCCTCCAATAGACTCCTCAAGAAGACAGGTATAGTGTTTCTCCCTGAGCTTTATACTTGCGCTTGACCCCAGCACACAGAAAACATGTTAGATAATGGGCACGGGCCAACTAGTGGGGCCATGTAACAGCGTTTGATCGGAAAATCGCATATGCGGCTGCAATGGACGGAAATCTGATTAGTAACCTTGGTGACAAAGCGATAGGATCCATGAGGCTTTGCTTCAATCAGATGTGACAGGCTGAGTATTTGTCCTCAGCTCCGGCACACAAGGATCACCTCAGACTGGAAGGGCTGAGTTGGAGCATTAGATAAAGTGCTGCAGAGCCTAATTGAATGCATGAGGCGAGAGGGGTAAACAGACATCTGATTGTGCACCGATAACCTGTACCATTTACCTGATTTAACTGTTCCCAGTGTCCTAGGTGCCATGTAACACCTCATTTTTTCCAACAAACTGGATAATTTACGATACCGTAAACCTAAATATCAAGTATTTTTATAGATTTTTAAAAAATGTTTGTACTCTTTAAACCTTTGCAGGAAGCAGAGCCAAGTCAAAGCAGCGGCCAGAAAAATCAGCAACCTGAAGGGTGAAAGCAGATTCCAGTAGTCAGGAATTTCAAACCATAACAAACATGTCAGACCTATTTAAAAGGCAAAGGCAGGCTGTGTGGAGGAGCCATGCGGTGTATATTGTTTCTGATTAAGCTTTTCTCCCCTCATGTTGCTACATTTTCTAACAATTTACTTTCAATTCATTAAAGCTTCAAACATTATGGTTTGCCATCACTATAAAAAATAAATCAGCCCTGTGAGAGGAGTGAAGCAGAATGATTGATTAGCCACTCTGCTCTGGGATGCTTAGTATCTGCCTCTATTAACTGCACCAGAAATGGATTTCGAAAGCATGCGCGTTAAATTAATTTACAATCTTTTTACTTTTGCCAAAATTATGTGCTCTGTAAGGCATCCATTCAGATTCCTATCTGTTTCTTAACCCTTAAAATTAACCGTCTCCTGGAGTTGTCAATCTACTTCTCTTCCCTAAGGTCGTGGATATTGATATCAAACGGTAACATTTCACACCAAAACACCTCATCCGCTTTCTCTCTCTGCGTCTCCCCAGGGGGACAGTGTACAAAAGGGGTGAAGTGACGCACCAGACATCTGCAAAAAATGTAACCTTTCCGTCGCTCTCATGATGTCAGCGAGCTGTTGTGTTCAGCGGGGGATTGGGCTAAAACACTTGTGGCGGAGCCAAGGTAAACCGTTCCAAATGGAGCACGGCGCGGGAAAAGGGACACCATCGCAACAAAAGGAGTTAGATATGGATCGTTGGGTCTGCGCACCGGCCCCAGCTTGAGCCAATTATTGGTGTCATCTTGATCCAATTTAATCAATCTGAGGGGGGACTCGAGGAGAAGAAGGGGAGAAGTGGACGGGTGCAAACGTTGGTCAAATATCCTGAGCTGAACGTAGTGCTGTCACCCCCCTCCACTAACCACCCAACCTCTAGCACAAACACCTCTATTCATCGCAGACATTTCTCCAATGAGCTTTTGATCAATTTCTTACTGCAATTTTCAGTTTGGGCAAATCTTGAGTCTGCAACCTCCTCAACAAATGTTACTCTCAGATCCTCAAAGAGTATTACTGGAAACACAAACAATGAAGGAACATTTCATAATAAGATAAATAGGCTTATTATAATAATTAGGACACCTAAACCATTTTTTCCTCTGAAAATGTAATAGAAGATACAGCCAAGCTGTCATTGCCTACAGGCATTGGATCCCACTGCTTAGCAGGGCTTAGAGTTTGGACCTCGATAATGATTTTTTTCCCTTGTTTCCTAAGGTAGTCCAGCTCCACTGCTGTAACCCCCCCCCCCTTTTTTTTAAACTTTTATTCATCCTAAGTAGAGCATGAGCGTCTAACAGGACTGCTCCACCTTCACAGTTAACACGCTATTGGTGTTTCAATATAAAAAAGATAAGCCCTTCTCACAGCATGAACCTTCCAGGCAACTAGACACCGTTTCAGGAATTTAGGAACCTCACCTTTGTTTTGACCAGAGGATTCAAGGTTTTTATTTAGTTCCTTTGCCGTAGTTCTTTGTGACTAAAAAGCATTCGCTCTGTTGACTTTTTTGCATTACTGAATAATGATCATCACCACCCAGCAAACATTTCGACCTTGAATGGCCATTGTCTAGCGGCCTTTTCTCAACGCGTACTCATGACTGAAAATAGTTCCAAAATAAAAGCTGAACTGTCACGGATGTTAGCTTGTGCTTTGTGCTATTTTAATTATTGTATACCTATTTCTATATTGTTACTTACTTGTTTGACTTAGGACAATTTTTAAATTCAACAATTATTTTTTACTATGTCTATTGACTGGAATATAGTTTGTTTGTTTGTTTGTTTTTTTAAATCCTTGTCTTCCTAGAATGGAAAAGAAAAGTGGGAAAAAGCAGTCCACCTTAAAAGCCATTACACACCACACGATCCAAAAATATGACGAAATTCTGAATATTTTGAGTGCAAACTTGTTGCGTAATGTATATACTGTATATACTATATACGCACACATACGTGATTTTGTGAAAAATACCTCCTCAGAAAATGTGCCGTAAAAAAAACCAGAAAGTCGACATCAAGCGATGATGATCTGGTTCTGATGTCTGTGAACAACAAAAGGAAGAAACTGAGATTTAGATTGCACCCAAATCTCATAAGAACCACATCTGAATAGTCAGAGGAATTGTTTCAGAGAGCTGACTGACCCAGAGCAAGTCTATCTGTATGTCTGAGGCGAAAGAGTATTATTTTATGATTTCCATGTCACTGTGTATTCTGTACCTGTGTGCGTTTTGAGCTACGAGAGGCCAAATGCAGTCGACTGATTGGTTAAATGTGGCTGCAGTAAGAATAGGTGAGGTTGAAAAACAGTTTTAACACACAAAATATTTGCATGAATTTTATGTTTTTAGTGCGTAAAGGCCTTAAGGGTGACTCAAACCCATAATTTCTTGTTTGAAAGCCCATCACTTACCCTATTTCATTCCTACCCTACTGGAAGTCAAGTCCACCACACTGATGCCGATGCTAAAGCTAAATGCAGAGTGGCATTCATTTTTGGTAACACAAAAGGACACGAACATTTTACTTTTCTAAGAAAGCCAACTACCGTTTTAATACTCCATCATGCAATAATATTCCATAATACAATATTTTTAATGGCTCTAATCTTGTAAAATACTGATTTTACAATTCACCTTTCCCAGGACTGCTCATCATCAGTCAAATACACATCTCAAGATTGCTACAGTTTGCTGCTTTGCCATGCAGGAGACTCTTGTGGGTTGTCAATTAGCCTGTGCAACCATTTGGAAATGTTCCACAGAGTTTTTAATATTGTGTCCTATTCCCTTGTTAACTCAGATAGTCATCCATGACATTTCATATTCATTTTAAAGAACTCATTTGCCTCGTGAGCAAAACCAGATTAGCATCTGTGTGAAAAGGCAGCGTGCTCTCCGTGGAATCCTGGCGTCTGTGTTTTTTTCACAGACTTAGCTTGTATTTGATTTGAATTATTTAATTAATGCTATACACACCACTGGTGTAGTTTTTCCACAAAGATGCAAACAAATCATGAAGCAGGGTCACTTGACAGCCATTAAAAGAGAATATCTGTGTTCAGAAAAAGGCAGTTGTGCAAAGGAGGTGTAGCATGAGTGGGCTTGCAGCACATTAGCAGCAGCGGCTTTAGCAGGACCAAGTGCAAACATCAGAGGTGTACACAGAACCAGTGCTGTAAGAAAAGCACCATTGACTTCTGAAGCAGTACAGCTTGGCTCAGAGATGGACAAATGAAAACTTCCACGTAGCTCGAAACAGCGCTGGACTGTCGCAACATGAAACATGAAAACTGAACAGGGGGGCCGCCTGTAACAGAAACAGGTTATCTTTAGTTATCTTTAATTCACTCAAAGGACAGTCTGTAGGTTCTGTCTTGCAGTGACCTTTTCGCCCCTCTGCTCTTCTCCTTTGCATTCAGTTGTTTAAAGAGGAGCATAATGACTCCATGTTTATAACCTCTCATGTGTGAAAACAACAGCTCATATAATACAGGTGTTTTTTTCTGTTATCTGGCTAATTTGCCTAGCTCGCACAGTTCTTCAGACGTCACTGCAAATGCAAAAGGGAATGAATAAATGGGACTTTTATTTCCTAGGAGCCGCGGCTCCATGGCACCTAGGATATTTGGTTGGAAAACGAGGGCCTGCAGTGTATGGGCTGACCACTGAGCAGTTCTACTGAAGTACTGAAGAGCATCTAACACATACCTGCGCTCAGACACGCAGCGCATAGCAACTGACATCTAATCAGCGTTTCGATCTCCAGAAGTCTGTTCAAATAATTAAGGCTCTGGAAAAACAATAGACATGACCGGTTATTATTTTTCATCTAAAGCCAGGTCGCGTTCCCAATTACTCTAAAAAGTTGTGATGACATGCTCTCTGTTTTCACTGATAATATTTATATTATTCCAGGTAATGGGTCCCTGCAGGGGAAGCGAAGAAGATGGTCACTCTTAAAAGGAGCTGAGTAAAGCTGTGTTGCGGCAGAACATCCGCAGAAAAGTGTTTGGATTCACTCAACTCCCCTTTTATTTTGCTTATACTAAATGTATGTGATCAAATGAGCTTTGAAGGGTTTTTTCATGAATATTTCCCTTTTCAACCCTGGTTTCATCTCCACACACTGTACACCGTTTACACAAACACGTTTTATGTTTTTTCTACTAGCATTTCTACTACTTTTCATAGTTGTTGCAGTAATTTTCTTCATCTCCCACCAGCCCTGTGATGTTGTGGCCATCCTGGAAACCAGTGTGTGCATCCACAGGATGGTAGCCAATTATTTGGAGCCCACTCCAGTTTTCTAAATTAAAAATGGCCTCCTTCCACTGTTGACCTTGGATCAGCTTTCCATTTCTTATTATTATTAGGTTATTAACGCAAACCGCTGAAAGTATCTTTTTAAAGTCTAAAACAAATTTGATTAGGCCTCTTTACTCGCACCGCTGCAGACATACCTATCGCTGTCTAACTCCTGTCTGCTGTCTATTACCTTCGACACTGAAGTCAGTGAGAGAGGCCGAACCTGAAAGCTTATATCCCTCTGCACGCCGCACGAGGCAGAGGGGGGTGCCGGGTTTGCAGCACATTACCGCTTTATTGAATTAATTACGATAAGGATCATAACTTTAAACGCGGGGTGAGGCGTGGGGCGTTCTCCGGCACGGATTGCTTGGAGCAATTTCTCTTCTGAACGACGGTGGAGGGGTTATTGGATCTGTCAGGCCTGAACTCTGTGGCATGGTAACGAGGTCCATAAGGTAAGTCAAGGTTGGGCACAGTTCGCCGTGTTGATCCCTATATGCCTGCAACACAGGGAAATTTGTACTACATACTGAACAAATAACAAGAGAAGAGAGGGAAAAAGGGGCGACTGGTGGGGCCTTGCTTTTCATGGCGCCTCCGTCCGAAAGCCCGGAGGGTCACGCGGGGTTATCCCCAGGTCTATTTACAGTTCCAGTAGATGCAATGAAGTGTGTCATTATATTATGATGCTGTTTTGATGTTGCAAAAATTCACTTTTTTTCCAGGTGTCCCAACTCTCTCAAAGGACCGTGGTGCTTGTGGTTTACAGAAGAGCCTTCCGTGGGGTCCAAATAGCCTCAGAACCCAGTAAGTGGCCAATTATGGTGACACTGGTGAGACCACATGACACGACAAAGCTATTTTTGTCTAATGCAGCTGAATTAAGGTTAAAATGAGGTAAAGGATGGGGTTAGGCAGAGTGCTGGCATGCTGTCATGTCAAGTCAAGAGGTTAAAGAGACAATATAAGTCGACAGAATGCTTAACAATGCAAGGATATGCGCGTGCATGTTGGAGTAGAAACGCTGACCTCCTAGTGAGTGCACTTCAAAGACTTGCACGCTCATTGAGAGTCCTTTCTTATTTCCACCAGCAACACTGAAAGTGGTACTGAGTGGTAGTGAGAAACATTTTCTGGATTTCTTTGGGCACTACAAAGGTAAAACTTCAGCGAGCCGAGGAAGGAAGGAAATCGCTGTGGATTAGTCAGTTTCAGGTTAGCGGCTGCATTGATCAATAGACCTCCCCGGGCTGTTGATGATGTGCAGATATTGTTTTTATTGTTTTGAGCGCCCACCAACATTTTAGCACATTTGACAGCTCTCCAAGGCTCCTCTCTTTGACTTCTCAGACATGTGAGCTGTTTTTTTGATGTGCGCGCCCCTACAGGCATGTGTGTGTGAGTACGGCCGAGAGTTAAATATGTGCAGATGTATCATAATATTTTCACTGTAAGAAAGTGTCTTTGAGGCACAATAACCTGCAGCTGAATCAGCGTGCTGCCCTGCCACGTGAGGGGCTTTCATAGGAGCACTCCAACTATCTGGAGAATGCGAAGGCTCGCTCCGGGTGAACACTCCAGTCCTCATTCTCTTTCTGCTCGTCACTATTGGCGGCTTTATGTTTTTTCACACACACATGCTGTTGTAAAAAATATCTGTACTGTTCTGCACACCTTTTAATTAATAAAAAGGGTTGTTTTTTTTGGCACAAACATATTCAAGCAATGACAATAATTTCTCATCTTTTATGCAAATCCAAAAACATGCCGAGTTTTATGGTACTGCAGTTTTGCCCCTATTTACTAACAAAGGGGGCAAAAGGCCTGCTAACGGGAACCGCGCTGGGAGATAAGATGCAGTTGCAGGCTTGTACAGCTGGCTCTTGTTTCGGGTGGGTGGGGGGGGGACTAATTCCCAATGAAAATACATCAGCATCAAAGAGCCTCTAATGAATCTCTGAAGACTGAAGGCAGGATTCATTTTCTAGATGTCTGTGTGGTCTGTAAATGCTTTCATGTTTTCTTGCAGCTATGATTGACAGTGACGTCAGGATGAGTGTGAGTGGCGCGTGTTGTATCTGAAAATACAGCAGCCTGTTTAGATGTGCTATTTTTGAGGGATGATCTCACTGCTGTTGCAGCACTGCATTGCTAACTCCTTTTTAACCTCTCCATCAGCCCCAGCATCCACCTTTAAACCCTGTTTACATATAAACAATTTCTTTGATTGCCCATTGTTTCATAGCTACCGGACATTTCAGGCTCTGTTGCCTGGGTGAACTGATTTATTTACAACCCCTCATGTCCCTGGATTTGGTAATTGTTTAAGTTTCTCAGCTCAAAGTTGTCAAAATATAAGGTCACTGCTCACTTAACATCACTTGAAGGTGCTGAATGCTGTTTGCTTCTTCATGTTTCTGTCACACTGGAGAAAACAGTGGTGGGAGACCATGGCCCAGCCAAAGTGATTAGTGTAACTGTGTGATTCTACAAGTTGGCAATTACATGCAATTTTTGTGTGATAATATGGTGATTAACAGTGGAAATCAAAAAGCTGTTGAAGTGACTTGACCTCATGCCAACTGTAAAAATATGGATGGCTCATAAGAGTCTTGTTACTCTCCTCTGTCTGTTAGAACTGGTAATTAGAAAAACTGTTATTCACATGTGATGACTTGTGTCAGTGTGCTTTTGAAGAAATTAGATTAACTTGATTAAACAGATTAGCTTGTTAACTTGACTGGCAGAGTGATAGATTTTTCACTTAGCTTTGTCAGGGATGACGCAGTTGTGCACATTTTCCAGTGCTCTCCTGGGTCTCCAAAAATGAGGCAATCCTTGTAGAAACAACCAAAAAGTTTAAATTGTGCCTTTAGGGCATTTTAATGGAATTAACTGACAAAAAATGCAGCCTGTTGTGTGTTACAGTTATGGTGAATGACATCTTATTGTTTTGTATTATTTGCATTCTTATAAGTTGTTAACAGAGGGTCGTAAACACACTTTTCATTACTGCAGTTTGGTAATCAAGCCTTAGCTAACCTAGGCTGAATTTTCAGCAGGCCACCTTCTGACCTTCTGAAGAAAAAAAAAACAATCACAGAGGCTCCAATTTGTGGAAACCTGTGCATGATGCCATGCTGCAATCCATATCCAAATATTGCACACTGTAAACACCAATATGTATATATGACAAAAATGTAAATGTGGGCTAAGGGATATGATTTAACCTCCTAGGACCTGGCGTCCACATATGTGGACATCACATTTTGGGATCTAGGCCAAAATAATAAGTTTTGCTCCACAAGGACCTGATATCCACTTACGAGGACTTTATGCTGCCACTGTTCTATCGAAATTTAAAACCAATGTCATCATATGTGGATCTCATTTTTCTCTGAAACAAAAATCAGGTACATGCCCAACATGCCCAAATATCAAAGAGAAATTAAAGAGGCGTGCCGTGGAGGAGTTCACGTTTTAGGAGGTTAAACATGTTTGTTGGTTTCAATATTTTTTAGCGACATAAAAAAGGTTGTTTTTTTTTACAACCCGGGTGCATAAAAATAGAAACACTATTAAACACAAACAAGCTGTTGGTCCATCCAGCCCTCATTCCCTCCCTCGTTTGATGCTATTTGCATCAAAGAAATTGCACTTCTGCTGAAGTGTGGACTCTCTTGGAATGAAAGTCTGTCTGAACTCCACAGAAAAGCTTTCTTTCACACTCTGGGCCTTATTGGCTCTGCGATCTCTTCATCTCTGGCCTGGCTTCACCTCTCCATTTTTCTGGCCTGCTCTCTATCTTCATATCTCTGTCTCCTTGCCTCTCTCGGTCATCCATCGGCATGTTTTATTTAATCCTTATCCATCCATCCTCTAATTTTTTTCCCCACTCATTTTATCATCTTTTCTTTCATTTCTCTTTTAGCCAAAACACTTTTTTTGGTGACTTATTTTACTTAAGATGATCTCTTTATTTCTGGCTTTGTGTCACTCCCCCCACTGCCCACCCTCCTCCTTTCCTTTCCCCTCTTTATCCATGTGAGTCCACAGCAGTGGTAGTTTTGTTTTTCTCACTTGTCACCTAGTTATTTGTTGTGCCACGGTACAGTAAATGTTTCTGATAGAGATAGGAGCTTCTCCAAGAGTGCTCCTTCAATTCTTTTATGTTTGTTTTGTTATCCTTCCCTCACTCTTTTTCTGTTCATCTCTGCGAGGCGAGCGGGACAGAGTCTTTATCTGGTAGCCAAGTTTACAAACTGGAATGAGAGCGAGGCTTAAAAGAAAAAAAACAGCTTTGCTACTCTTAAACGTAAACACCAGCACGTTAACTAGACCAAATATTTACCTTTCGCCCCTCTTCATCCCTCTATTCAGCTTGCCTTTCACCTTGCAGTGCCACACGCCGGCAGATGGCTATCACGTACCGGCTATATCAATAAGTTGGTTGAATATAAGGAGCCCACAGTGTTTTGGATTGTGCTTTAATGGGTGTGTGTGCGTGAGTGAATAGCTGTCTACAGGTGTCTCACACTTAAAATACACAAAAGACACACTCATGAACACCTATCTTGTTTTCATATTCATTTTCAAAATAACGAAGCCGACACACACACACCATCTCACACACACACTTGCACCTTGCACACAAAAGCACTTTAGAGCTTTTTAGTCACATTCAAGTGCACACACTCACACACACGCACACATATGTGCACACACATTTTGAATGCTGCTTTTTAAAAGATGAAATGAGGAAGGATATGCTTTGGTTTAAATAGCCACAGATTTACACTTAAAGCCAGCTGCTGATAAGCCGGCTGTATACAGAACTACTTATAGTGTTTTTACGTGTGTGTGTGCGGGTGTGTGTGTGTGTGTGTGTGTGTGTGTGTGTGTGTGTGTGTGTGTGTATTGAGCTCTCTCAGTGCTCATTGTGTTTGTGTGTTTGTCTAGGGGCACAGCTTTTGTTTGTGCCTATCAGTCACCTCGTCATTCTCTTCCTGCGCCGTGTGCGTAATGTTTGCGTGCGTGTGTGTGTGTGTGTGTGTGTGTGTGTGTGCGTGCATGCATGTGCATGTGCAAGTCCTGGGATTTGTGTGAATGGCTGTGATTTTTCCTTTCTTGTCTGGGTCAATAAATGTGTGCAATTTTTGTCAGTGACCAGATTTGAGCAGTTACAACATGTAGTGACGCTTTTTTGTGTGAGTCAACAAAATGCTCAGCAGATCAGTTTAATTGTTTAATGAGTCTTTGCCTCTGTGCTTTCTTTGCTTTATGAGTTTGGTCATTGAGAACATACAGAGGTTTCAGAATATTCTGCTTGCGTGTGCTGTTGACGAACAGCTGCAAGTGACAGCAGTTAAGTTGGGACTATTAGTAGTTAGTGTCATTTCACACTTTAGCTCTGAGCCAAAGTCTGCTCAGACATTCTCCCTCCTGGCGCTACTGGCACCTGCTCATTCACACAAACACACACACACACACACACACACACACACACACACACACACACACACACACACACACACACACACACACACACACACAAACACACACACACACACACATGTAGTAGTGTGTAGTGACAAGTAGTCTAGAGAGGGAACTCCTCACCATCGTCAGTACTACAAAAAGCATCTTAGTATAAAGAAATTATGTATTTTTTTAAGACATTTAAGTAAGATATTCAGTACATGTTTGAAAGAAAATAGGGAAAAATAAGGATCCACACAGCCCAACTGTCACCTGGTGAAATATGCTGATGACACAGTTCTCCTGTCACTGCTGTCAGGCCCCTCACAACACCACCAGTCTGCAGGAGTTTGCAGACTGGTGTGACAGCTCCAAACTTGAACTGAACGTGAGCAAAACCAAAGAGATGGTGGTGACCTTCTCCAGTAGACAGAGGGATCTGGCTGCTTCAGTCACCACCACCATCCATGGGAAGCCAGTGGTGGTAGTTGAGGAGTTGGGAACCATCTTTGACAACCACCTGAAATTCTCTGCCAACACAGAGGAGATTCTCAGGAGGTGCCACCAACGGCTATGCCTCCTTAGGAAACTCAACTCCTTTGGAGTCAGCACACCGATCATGATGACTTTTTACTATATGGAGGGCATAGCCGAACATATGAAACAGGAAAAGACCGCCGTGTAATCCCTTTATTTCAACAAAGTAACTGTATTCTGAATACCACCTTTTTAAACGATAACTGTAACGGAATACAGTTACTCATATTTTGTATTTTAAATACGTAACAGCGTTACTCCCCAACACTGATCATCAATGACCCATCTCACATTCTTCACCCTGCATTTCAATGGCTCCCCTCTGGGCGACACCTCCGCTGCATTTCCTGCAGGAGTGAGAGGACGAGAGCCACCTTTGGCCCCAAAGCCACTTTGCTTTTTAACTCCAGCCGATAAGACCATTTCCCACACCCATAAACATAAACTATTCTACACTCTGTTCATACTGCCGACACTTTATTCACTTTTACTCATTCACAGTTATTTATTCACCTTCAGTCACTTTAATTTTAAAACTGTGTATATACTGTATATTCTGTGTATTTATTATCTCACTCTTATTGCCTGTTTATGCCCTGTCCTTATCTTAAATAAAGTCTTTCTGATTCTGATTCTAATTCTGATTAATATGCACTTTAACTGGAGCTCTGCAAAAATACAGCCACCCCCTCTTTACCTTTTTGTAACTTTGCCATACATCATAGGCTTTGTTAGTTGGGGCTCAATTCAATTCAGTTCACTTCAGTTTTGTTTATATAGTGCCTCAAAGCAAGAGTAATTAAAATAATGGAGAAAAAAAATCTACCTATACTTACTTACTTTCCTTTTACTTATATTTACTTTTCATTTATTTATCTTGACTTTGTATTTACTCATACTTACATGGTATTTACTTATACTTACTGTGTATTTACTCTGGATGAAATAAAATAAGGAACAAGTTCCAACAGGTTTCTCTTGTTAACCGTCACTTGATGCGCTGAGTACCTTCCACCCTCCATAATTTCATGCATGATGTTCAGCAAAGAATTATGCCATGGGAGGATGTACATTGTTAGTTTGAATAATGTAGTTTTTAACTCTTCCTCTCAGAAATCAGCATCAGTTGAGCAGAAAGGGGCACAAGTGTTTCCAATCACTTTTAAAATCATACAGTATCTTTAGATATTTAGTCGAGGATTTGAGAACTCAGATTTATGCACATTTAAAAACAACAGAAGTGAGAAATGCCATGTTCTGCTCTTGATGCATGTAAAGGTAATATTCTTGAATTGTTTTTCACCACTGTTCTTCATTTATGCTTAGAGATAAGTAGCAGGATTTGGGCAACCTCCCCACCTCCACCCTACCATCTCCTTCCTCCAATCCCGCCCTGGTATTTGGGAGCCTCTCACGAATACCAGCATGGATGAACATGTCCTACCACTGAACCCCGTCCCACCTCCCTGGCAACACACACACACACACACACACACACACACACACACACACACACACACACACACACACACACACACACACACATATGCACAGACACACAGATGCACCACCCCTATCGCCAGCATCACAGTGCACAAGACTTTGCTTCCTGCTTTGCTCAGACACATATACGTACTACTGTATGTACTTGCAGACCGAGTGTGCACAGAACTTCCACAACGCAGTTTTCTCACAAACATCATTATCGTAGCACCAACCTTATCTCATTTGCCCAGATTCAATCACACATAACTTTATGTGTACCCACACGATCTAACACACATGCCTCAGACAGAGGCATACACTCACTTGCTCTGTGGTATTTGATGGTGGTGGTGCTCTGTGTGTGGGTCCTGTCTCAGATTTTGGGGAGATGCTTATCTGGACTCTTTGGGACAAGTTCAGCAGACAGCAGATGGGAGTGGGAATAGAGAGACAAACATGGGCACTGAGGTGTTTTATCATCCGCTTCCAATTTTACCTGCTTATCATGCCGACGTGGTGACAAAACACAGAAGACAACAAAAACAGGGCTTCAACTTACAGAGTTACATAACAAGATGTAATTAAAGAACCTTTCATTTGAGTAAGATTTCTTTTCAGTCATTTTTATATAGCCCCCTATTTTATGTTTACTCCTCCTACCATTATGACCACTGGCCTAGATGTCATAATAATAAAAAAACATTTACCTTTTAAAAGAAAACCTACTATTATAGCAAAACCCTGTTCACTTTTGAAGCCAAGTCAATAATTAGAAAATATGAGTAGGGTTCTGGTGGAGGATCACCAGCAGCTGTTAGGCTCATAGAGTAAGCAAATTGCAGACATAAGTAGGAGCCAGAGCATTCAATGCTTTAAAAACAAGCAGGGAAATATTAAAAATCAGTTCTTAAACTCATAGGATACCTGAGAGTTTTACCTGCATAAAACAGAGTAAAGTGTACCGCAACCATCTGGAAGATACAAAAACATTCAAAATCCTAAAAAAAAAATGACCTGAGCTTGCTTAACTTGTTTGTTTGTGTCATTTGGGCCAAGCAGGATTACATTTTACATATTTTAGTTAGCTCAAAGGAGAATTTTAAGTCAGTAATGTCTAAGTCACTAATTTCTTTTACAAATATTATTAGGTGGAGCACACTGACTGGAGACTGGAAAAATGGCCCTTGTGCTTAGGGCTGTGCGATATGACCAAAATCTCATATCCCGATATTAAGACATCTATCGTCCCGATAACGATATAAATCACAAAAATGTAACATTTTCTGTAAATTCTTTGAATCTCGGGCAGCTCGACTTGCGTGAAGTGTTTCCAGCTGGGCGTCATGTACCTGGAGTTAGACATAAGTTGTAACGGCCGCTGTTTTCTTTGTGAGTATTTATTAAACGGCGTGCTGCGGGGAAAAGCCTGTTCTAACGTTTGAGTCTAAGGTTTATTTTTTTAGCACCTGACGGCTCTTTTTTGCTTCTCATCCATAAATACTCTGCATCTTTCACGTGATTCTGTATATTTTGAAAAGTCTCAACAGGATCTTGAGCTTTATCGTGTAAGGTTTATGTGGAAAATAAACAAGCGGACACGCGGTGGTTTTACCTTCGTTGTTGCTAACCACAAGGCATAAAAACAAGCGCTTGTCTGTCTGTAGTGTGGTTATATAAAATATAAGAGAAAGAGAGAACTTTAAGAAATTAATATAGTGACCATCAAAATAATGAAAGAATATTGCCATAAACAGTTTATTTTGCGACACCACGAAACAAACGATAGCGTAAAATGAAATGATAGACGTTTTATATCATCATCCGATATATATCATTATATCGAACAGCCCTACTTGTGCTAAGGCCACAGGTGTTGTCATGATAACCATATAGTTTTTATTTATTTTTTAAAAATTATTAAGCCAATTTCACACTGCAAGTGATTTGCAGGAATATAGTAATGAGACGCTATAACAGGTGAGACTGTGACACTGGTTTGATAACCAATGAGAGTGATCAATGCAAATGATTGACTTGATACCTGGATTTAGATACATTAGTTGATCGGCAAGGCAACCAGAACCTGGGAGTGACCAGCCATTAATTTCAAAACAATGCCTGACGAGGGAATTGCTTCCAATTTGTATGCAGCATTACTGTCAATTACATGGAAGTTTCTACAGGATGTACTGTGGTACCGGGATCTATGGAGACGTACAACTGCACATAGCAATGGAATTTAAAATCTCCCTACTTCTAATTTTGATCAGGGCTAACATGTAGGGTATGCCAGGAAATAAAGGAGCATCAGATGAAAAGACAACGCTGAGCACAAAAGAGAAAGAGCTGTTTGAAAGATAAGAAATTATAGATCTCAGAGTTCCATCACAACTACCAGGAATGTTTCTTTCAGCTGATTATGATATCAAGGGCTGCTGTTAGCAAAGGCTGATCCAAGGTCAGTGAGAATTAAAATGCATTAAGGGCATCAAGCTGTAGCTCTTTGATAACCTTGATCAGGACTGCGTACATGCTGTGTAAAGAGTGGAAATTAGACTGAAAATGTTTGAAAACAATTAAACAATATCCACCTCAGTGTGGAGCTCAGTGTTGAAGCACTGCTGCATTGCAACTTGGGCCTGTTGGGCAATGTGATGAGGAAAATAGGTGGATCCTTGCTAGTAAATGTTAATAAAATGTCATTCAAACATTTATGAAGATCAAAAGTCCAACATGGAAGAAAGAAAACATACTTCTACTCAGAGATTGTATTGTTCTTTTACAGCCTGTCATTTAGACCTGTTGTCATTAATGTTGAAAGAGAGGCAGTCAACTAATGAAACTGTAAATGGTGAGTGGCAAGGGTCCTGTTATGTCATGCATCAAGCAGGGATTGTGCCACTTCTCCAGCAGATCATCATGCAGGTTGTTTTTTTTTAGATGATTTCTACATTGTAGTGATATTGGATTGGAGCCCTTGGTGCTCCAATGTGCCAAAAACACTACAGGCTGTTGCAAAACAGTGAATCTTTCTCCAGCTAGTTATTCACTTTCAACGCAATTTTTCAACATGGAGTTATTTTTCACAGAAATTTCTAAGAAATGTCATTAAAGACAAATCAATGATCAAGATGTCAGTTTTTTTAAATGATAACACAAACATTGGTTTGGCTTCCAAGTCAGGACAGAGTGCTCCTCTATTATCCACTATTGTTAAATGAGCTATTTACACATTCTCTCTCACACACACAGACACACACACACACACACACACACACACACACAAAATACAATTAGCAGTGGCTTTGCCCGGAGGCAATGAGTCTTGGTAATAAGTGATTGTTGATGTTTTCCAAATCTTGCTAATAGAAAGAATAAACAGAGCCTAACCTTTTAATTGAGTGATGACATGATGATGATGGAGAGATTGCTAAGCACTCGATGTGGAGCCAGAGAGGAGAGTTCTTGTGTTCCCTTCTTTAATTTCATTCCTCCATGCCTCTCCATCCGTCTGCCTGGTTCCTGTTTGTGTTCATCAGAGCTGCTTGCATTGCGTATGGCAGACTGTTGTTTTATTTCTTCCTCTGTCTGAACAGTCTGTGTCAGTATCTCTAGAGGATCTCTGGACTGGAAGTGCATTATGTAAAGACTCCTGTCCTAAAGGCTTCTCTCTGACCGTTTTCTCTTTTTTGATAGGACTAGCAGTCCCCAAGTTAACGTAGTTTTGCTGTTGCTATCATTCCTATGATAGACTTTAGAATATAGTACTGAGGAAAAACACACCACTCATAATAGCTTCTCAGTGATTGAAGTAAATCCTCCATGTCCAAAACATAGACAAAAGTCACAGATACTAGACTTACTGTTTGCTCAGTCTTTAATTAAAATAAAAGTTACTTAACTCCAAATGTATAGCGTATGTCGCTGTCTAGGTTCAAGTAACGTCCATTTTGACATGCATGATTTTGGAATAATCTAGATATTATATTTAAAGCTAAGCTTTTATTGATTTAAATTATGCTAGATTTCAAATGTAATTGAAGCCAAATTGCTCTAAAAAAAAAAGTCACAGAAAAAGAAAAGAAACTCTCCTATAAAAGCTGAGGGTTTGGCAGGTTGCTGGTCTGAAACATTCCAGTGTATATTAACATAATGCAACAACCTTCACAGGAGTGGACAGAAAAAAAAAATCCAAATGTTGCATCTCAGACTACGGGCCTCGGTTAACATGTAAAATATTAAAGTTCAGGACAGTGAAATAAAATAAAAAAAGACTAAACAAGTGTGACTTGTTTGAAAGAGCAGCCAAACTATAGCCTCTTTTCTGCCTCTTCTCTCTAAAAAGAATATGGAAGTATTGGTTAGGTCTGCAAAGCTGCATGTGAACCAATAATACTTCTGGAACAATGTCCTCTTGACCGACAAGACCAAAGTAGAGATGTTTGTCCATAATACACAGCTCCACATTTGGAAAAAAATCAAACAGAGCACAGGGGGGTAGAGAAGTGATGATTTTTGGCTTGTTTTGCAGCCATAGGACCTGGGCACCTTGCAGTTATTGAGCTGACCATGAACCAAAGTATTCTGTAGTCACATGTGAGGCCATCTGTCTGCTAAAGCTTTGAGGAAATTTGGTCATGCAACAATGGCCAACTCATAGTCTAAACCTCAGCAAGATTGAAATGGTTTGACTGGACCTTATGAGAGCTGTGCACAAACGAATGCCTGCAAATCTCAATGAACTGAAGAAATACTGTAAAGACGAGTGTGCCAAAATTCCTCCACAATGTGAGAGACTGATAACGTCTGTATTGTTCAGGCAATACAGTAAACAGCTACTTCAGGGTGTTGCTAAACAAACTGTGTAAGGACATAAGGACATTTTCTGGCCCAGTATTGTTGGACTCTATGTGGAGACTCTGGCTCTTACAACCCATCTGTTGCAAAGGTTCCCTGAGTCGCTGTGTTAGCTGTTGGTTACTGTCTGATATCAATCTGTATCAAACCAAGGTTCACATATTGTGATACAGTACATGTCCACAAAACAAGGCTCCATTCATCCCCTTACATGTTCTCGCTCAGAGAAGCCAGGAAAAAAATGTGAGTGTACATGAACTTAAAAGGTACAGTAGATGGTGTACCAACAAATCAGGAACACCTGTAAGTGTTTTTGTCATGTTTATTTTGTAATTTTGTTATAGTGTTTACTTACTAAAGGACAGTTTTAAAAAATCTAAATAACATCTTACATAAATGTGTATGGCTAATAAATGAGATGAGCCATCATATTTATCTATACCAATATGTACAGCTATAATATTAGATGCTTTACAACATCTTTATTTTATTTTTATTATATTTTTCTTTCTTTATATTATTATTCATTAAAACTCAATTATATAATCTATGAATGCAATGGATGGATTAATACAACGTTTATAGATGTGTTACTAATGATTTATCATAAGTAAATAATCTTATGAATGTATCAAATATTTACTCATATAATTGTAGTATTTAATTCAATAATAATAATAATTAGTTGTAGTAGTAATAATAATGGAATAAAGTGAATGAAAACATCTATAATTAATCCTTATTTAATTTATAAGCAACAAAGTAAATATCAGAGTGGTTATTATGAAGTCATAGCCAGTGTGTTAACAGAAATATTTCAAATAGCCCATATAAAGAATACCGGCAACCATGGTTTTTTAGAGTACTGCAGCATTGGACCCAAACCCGAGTGTTCAAAAACTGTCCCTGAAGCATCAGCCAAAAAAGATGCAGATTCCCACTGGATGTGACCACAGCATAAAATACCCCTACAATTCTCCACTTTAGGGGCCTGGTACTTTTTCTTGTTCATTTTGGTCTCCGAACTTCAGCCTGACTTCCACACTCGTGCGACTCGTTGTGTTGAACAGCTGTTCAAAAGACATTCCTTTTATGCACCATATTTTTTTGACCAGTGCAGCGACACGAAGACAGGTGTACACTGACACTGTCTCTACTGTTGCCCCCGCACACATCTATACACACACTCTTAAGTGCAGTGTCTGTATTTGTCTGGGTGCAGGGAGGTCCGGGGGCCTCTGGGGAACCAATAGGAGATCAGCTTTGTGTGACTAAGGGAGGGCTTTCCTCCTGTTAGAAAGCCGCAGAGGAATTCTATGTGAAACAGAGACCAGCCGAGTGACAGAGATACCACACAGCTGCACTGCTGCGGCACTGCTGACAAGCTGTACTTGCTGCCTTTTTAGACTCACTTTCCGTGTCTTTGATTTATTTTTCTTTGTTGTCAATCTTGTGCACTTCCTCCTACTTAATGCATTTGCTCAAGTGAAGACAGCAAGAGGAACGGATGCTATTGCAGATAATTGCTCAGAGGAAACAGTAAGAATTAGATGTGTTAGAAGAGTTGGTTGGGGAGACGGGGGTTGAAGTTCAGTTGGTATGATCCGATAAACACCACTCCTGAGACTCACCACCTACCTTTAAGTTGCAGAACATCTGGAGAATTGGCATGGGGGGAAGAAGTGTGTTGAGATATGAGTGTATCACACACACACCGAGTGTTTGCCTTGGCCTCAGAGGTGCAGACACAGTCAGAGAGAGAAGAGAGGGGAGTGAAGAACCGTGCCCTGCAGTGTTTAGATAATGAACTGTTTGTGTGTGTGTGTGTGTGTGTGTGTGTGTGTGTGTGTGTGTGTGTGTGTGTGTGTGTGTGTGTGTGTGTGCGTGCGTGCGTGCGTGCGTGCGTGCGGCTTCTCTTCCCAGCAGCTAAATGATTTTCATTCTTTCAGCGTGTGAATTGAGAGTAGACATTATCACACATGCCACTCAGCACTACAACAAGGAGAAATGCCACAGTAGGCCTACGAGCAACAGGTTTTTGCAGCCGCAGTGTTTTGTTATCACGTTCTCCTTTCACATGTTTCGCTCCTTATTCATCCCACAGACTTTAACTGGCAGGATTTCTGGTGAAGTTTTTTTTTAAAAAGAAAACCTCTTGTTATTGTTGTGTTTCCTTCACTTTGAATCCATAGAAACTACACACTTGCACATGCACGCAGGTGCGGTTTTGCACTGCGGCAGCTTGATTGGCAGGCAACAGAAAGGAGAGGAAGTGAGGCTGACAGGACTCTCAGGTGGTGTTAACTCCTGACTGACAGGAGGGCTGCACCCTCACTGACAGATCAAGTTAACCCTTTCCTGCCCAGTTTACAAATGATGTGATTTAAAGTGATGATATTAATTACCATTAAATGGGGAAAACTTTTAGAAAAGAAAATTAATGTCATACAGAAGGTCACGATGTTAACCATGATATTGAGCATAAATGACTTGCTGTAATGTGAAATGATTATTATTTTCTAAGTTTTATGTGTAGCTTGTCTGTGAATTTTAGGATCCATTTCACTGTTTGTCAAGCTGACCTTTGCCCTTTGCCTTTGTCTCAGTCTCACTTTTTGTCCTCCACCTCTCTCTCCTTCTTGTTGAGTACTATCTTGCATCTGGTGTCCTCTGCCTTCTCCTGTTTCTCTAGAGTGTTTCTGCTGATCCCCGACTTTCCCTGAAGTTCCCCAGGGTGTGTGTGTGTTTGTGCATGTGTGTACGTGCGTGTATGTGTGTGCACATGTGTGTATGCGCAAAGCCAGGTGTCTGCTCTTTGGGCTGTGTCTGTCAGTGGTGTCGGGGTTAAGGGAGAGGCGGAAGAGATGTATGTGTGTGCATGTGTATGTGTGTGTATCTGTGGGTGTGAGTAGGAGCTGCCGGGGCACTGTGACCAGGAGCGTCTGGGAGAAATTCTCTGCATTCCCAGGGATCGGCTTGGGATAAAAGCTCCAAAGCACTGCCATGCACCTGGCTAAGAACGGGGGATGGAGATACAGGCATGATCCAAACCCTGACACACACAAACACATATGCACACAAGCACACAAGCAGAGGCGTCGTCTCCGCACCAATTAACCTGAAACGTAAAACTACACCATCAAGTACAAAGGTCAAAAAGAAAACTTGAACTCGAGGACCTCGCTTTTTCTCCTTTCCTGACACAACAAAACTGATATTTTTCAGTGTCGTTATGTTTCTCTGCATGTAAAAAGCCATTTACAACAGGTCCTTTGAATCCTTTTAGCAGAAGTAGAAATGGGAGAAGAAAGGGGATTCCTTCTTAACAAAACTGCCTTCATACATTTTACATGCCAGTCAAGCCGAGTGCATAAAAAAAGAAAAGTCAGTGAAAAGTCAGTGAAAGTGCGCTGGGGAAGTTGTTTGTGTGATCAGAGGCTCTTGACAGTCTGTCATCTGTCAGCACTAGTCATCAAGAGCTCTGAGAAAACAACCACAGATGGAGACGGGCTTGGTGTGAGGAGCGAGGGCTGCTGCAGCAGACATAACTCTGGTTAAACACTGTGTTTGTGATTACTAAATATGTGGTTATATACAGTATGTGGACACAGCAAGCCTGAACCAAGCAACTTCATGAAATGCATGTCGAGTTAGGCCTGAGACGACACTGTGAGGGTATTTTTGTACTTTTCCTTTTTTTCTTTTTCTTTTTTTAGCATTTTTCACAGTTGAATTTTAAGAAATATGACAAGAAGACATTTTGGAGATTGTAGTCTAATTTTTGCCTTCTTAGCAGCATATAAATGAGAACATTTATGTTTTTGACGACAACAGAAGTTTGTTTTGAGTTTTTTTTCTTTCCATCGGGGCAAGAATTGAGGCAAAGGTGAGCCAGATTACGGAAAAACCACAAATACTGAGTTTCACCCAACCTGGCAGACGGGTAGAGCAACAGCAACGGAAAAATCCATTACAAACTGCCCATAGTACCGTGTTTAGTTTTTAGCTTTAACACAAGTAAATGCAATATGAGCTTGCTTTTTCCTGTGGTAACGACAATGAAAATTTAAGGAAAAGAATTGTCAAAAAAAAATCAACATCTTGTAATGCTAATCCTTTCCATTTTCCTTTTCGACAAAGCTTATAGTTAGGGCTGGATCAAGTGACCCTGAATCCTACCTTAGTTATGGTGTAATAAGCCTAGGCCTCCCGTGGGGTTCCCATGATGCACTGTGTGTGTCTTCTTCACTCACCTTTTTTAAATTGTGCCTTTGTCACTTGTCTCTATTGCCCAACCGGTCTCAGCACATGGCTGCCCCTCCCCGAGCCTGGTTCTTCTTCCTTCCTGTCAAGAGGAAGTTTTTTGTTCCCACTGTCACCATGTTCTTGCTGACAGAGAGTTGTATGATTGTTGGGGTTTTCATTCATTGTCATTTTTCCTTAGCCTACTAAATATGCTGCTACATTAAAATGCTCTCAGGATCACTTTTTTCCAATTTCTCACTCCTTACTGAAGAGCTTTGTTGACACCCAGCAGGACAAAACATATAGCTAACGAAGTTTCAAATTATAAAAAAACATGCAAAGTGATTCACAGCTATCCTCTGTGTAATTATATACAAGACTCTATCATTTCATTAATCATGTCATGGATCCTTGTCTGCATCTGACTTGCTCAGGTTTAAGTCCATCTCTACAGATACAGAACAAGTGTTTACTTGTACTTCACTCCCCTTCTGTTCCTTTGTTATTCCTCCCTTCCCCTCTCCCTCTTTCTCCTCATCCCGGCCTCTCTTCTATGTGTTTGTGTGTCTTTAAGTCTGTGTGTGTACGTGCAGGTGTGCTTTTGTATGCACGTGTACTTCTGTGTCTGTGTGTTGCTGGAATGTTGACCCCAAAAGGAAAGGGGGTGAAAGACTTCCCAGACATCAAAGGGCAGGTAGCTGACAGGGAGAAGAGGGGTGATAAGTCCAGTCAGATGACAATAGACCACAATGCACACCTGGACTGTAAGGAAAGGCAGCAACGTGGAGAGAACTACACACACGCACACACACACACACACACACACGCACAGCACACGCTCCTCAACACATTCTCATTCATTTCACTCTCTTAGCTTTGCTTCAAACAACATACACACATCCACACACACACACACACACACACACAGACACATCCTTTTAAATGCCTTTGAGCACTTAGCTCAGTTACCGTGTATGTCAATGTAACATTCATACGCTCCTCTCAACCTCCTTCCAATCCACCTATACACACCCCCACCCCACCTTATCCCCAACCTCTGCACTCACAGGTGTTGGGGTCTTTGTCCTAAGACATGTGTGAGCAGCCCGATGTTGTGACGAGCCCTCGGACCCTTAACCACCCCAACCTCTCTTCTCTCAGGTGCAACGGGGTTCTCAGGTGAACTTGGTTGGGAAGGAAGACAAAGATTAAGGATTACTTCACACCTGAGAGGTCAAAGCATTTAACTTGGACTCAAGAAATATATCAGTGGCAGAGATTTCAGTGTGACAGTAAAGCTTAGGGCCATACATTTTGGTAGAATAATCATTCAAACGACATTCAAGCAGCAATAATGCCACATTGTTTTGAGTGTCTTATTTGTGCTATTTGATGACATTTGTTTCTGCCAATCAAACAGCAACATGTACTTTTCTGGATTACAGATTACCCCAAAACCACAAACCTTTCTTTATATTAGCATAACAATACCTTTGTGGCTGGCTGCAGGGTGCCAGATCATTATGATTACAAGCCAAACTGGTTACATTTCTCTCTATATATTTATTTTTTATTCTTTTTCTGAAATACCTCACTCACAAAATAGTAGACCTTAACTAAATACCTCTAATTCCATGCAACTTTGTAAATTCTGTGTTTTTCCCTCTAAATTTAATATCTGGAAAACAAGACATTTTCTAGAATTTCACCAACTGGGTGTCACTAACCAAAGTAATAATAATGTAAATTTGGTGAAAATTGCCCTGAAGCACACACTTTTTTTCTAAAGCTGTAAAAATGCTAGACCCTGTTGATCGATAGCACAAATTTATTTAAATACAGCATCTCGTGTTATGTGCAGCCTGCCAGTATAGTATGCATCTTTAAAAGTCTTGTTATTGTATTAATAGACATCGTTTGGTTTTTTGGGAACCTGTATGACTTCTTCCAGGAAGGAGTACACAGTGTCCTTTATATACACATCAGACAATGATTTCAGAGGAGTGTTGAGACCAGTGACGAAGGTTCTGAGAAAAATAATTTGACATTTATCTACCTAAAAACTTACAGAAGGTCAAGCTGGGTTACAATGATCTCAAAGAGGCTGAAAGGTCCACAAGTCAAAGTGGTTCAAATAGGTTTTGTTTGAGCAAAAAGACACTGAGACATGACTTAACAACTAAAGACTTTGAATAAGATTAAGATAGATACTTACCAATACCATTTTGTGCATCCAGCCCCTGCATTGTTTGGATTCTCAAAGCCTTGTGAACTTTTAAAAGTTGTCTTTGGAGTAGACAAGCAGGTGTTTTGTCTGATACAGCCCAAGGACTTGGAAGGGAGGCAAAGCGGGGGGATAGCACAGAGAATATGGAGAGTTTGGATCATCCACAGCCTTCACCCAATCATTTATTGTTACATTGTGGGGTCAGAAGGTGGCAAAATGTCACTGAATACCGGCTTAACTAGACAAACATGATAAAGGATGCATAGGTGAATTTCTTTCCTATTTTCACACCAGTTTGTAAAGCTTCAGGGATGTCTTAAGACATAAACACCTGGAAGACTTCTAATTTTCTGCTGAATTGAATTGAACTGAATTCATGCTGAATTCAACATTTGAAAGCGATTGTTAATCGAGCTAAATGTCTGTGAGTCTGCACAGTAACGTTTTTGCATTCTTGCTCTCATTAACGTTCATACCACAAAAAACGAAGGAAAAGAGGCTGGGCCCCCACCAGCCTCTCAATGCCTCCTTATCGGACTGCACGCCAACAAGGAGGGGTCCAATCAGAGTCACTCTTTAGCCTCATTTCCTGTTTTTCCTGCCAGGATGTCCCGTCACCTTGGTGACCCAGTGACACGCAGCCTCTTAGCAGCCTCTTAGCAGCCTCTTAGCAGCCTCTTAGCATCCAAGTTCATCAAAGGAGTAGGCCTCAGGAAATTTGTTTTAAGGTTCTGAGAGGGAATCAGTTTATTTCCTAATGGGCACTCATTAGAACAACAGTCATCTGCCAACTCCACAAATGCTTCAGTTTAACATTTTCTTTTCCTTCATCTTGTTAATTGTGATTGATTTCCGACTTTTTCCTTGTTTTGCTTTTTTGGTTCTAACCAACATGCTAATTGTGGCTAATTTCTTTACAAATCACTTGATATGAGAAAAAGTTCGGTCTAGAAATCTTTATAAACAATCTTCATTCAAGTTTCAACATACTGAACTTACATTATTTGAAAGCTCTGTTCATATTTTTTGGCCACAAAAAAGAGGGGATTGTAAGTGAATACAGACAGCCAGGAATAGCATACATAAGGAACAACCAAATGAGAAGTTGTGAGTATATACAGCTTTGGGCAGGCCTGAGGGCATGACATGTATTAGTCAGCCAACGTCTGTTGTGCTTAAAGCAAGCTAAATTTTGTTAACCAGTGCTTAAAAGGTCTTTAACCCTGTTTAGTCTGGTGGTCACTCCTTTTAAATTACTGGCAGTGTGGTAATTCCTTAAACTTGAGCAGGCACGTGCAGAAAATAACAAGAAATTTTCCAAAAACACTAAGAACTCTTTCTAGTTGGAGTATTAGGTGATTAGGGGACAGTCAGGAAAAATAAAGCAGGAAAAACTTGTTATGCTATTCCTGAGGTTCTAATCTTTAACACTTATTGATGAGGAATGTTAAACACATGGCTTGAGCTCATCTGCCAAATGGAAAATCCAAATACTATTTGATGGTGTTTTTTGTTTGTTTTTTTTTACTTTATTTTGCACAACCAAACATAGTGTTCCAAGTCATTAAAATTTTCTGTGGCTGCCCAAACTTTTCATTTCATCCATGCCGAAGGTCAGAATTACCACAACAAATGATACTTTTTATAGAAAGATAAGGAAAATCCTGGAAGTATTTTTTCCCAATTATTACATTCAGGATCACTTTTGGCCTTTAGCCTATCCCAGCTGTCATAATGTGAGGGCTGAGTGCACCCTGGTCAGGTCATCAGTCTATTGTAGGGCTCATGTTTTGTTTTGTTTTTACTTGGTAATAATGCAGCAGTTTTAGTAGTCTTTCTAACTTAGTTGAGAACCAATTGGTTTGTATGCATCCCATGATGTAAAATGGGTTGTGCACTCCTGGTGCAAACCATTTTAAGATCTAACTAAGACACCAACAACAGATGAAGCTAGAACCAATCAGTCGAGGTGACTGATCAAAATCCTAAACACTGGTATTGGTATCAAATTGATACTTGCATGATAGGACTGATACTTTGTTTCTATCTTTTGAGTTCAGTATGTAGCCCACTGAATTGTTTTGAATTTTGGGGGGAAATAAAAAAATATAATTCAAACATGAACTATGAAAAATGTCCAAACCTTTTTGTGTGACAGTCACATCTGTTAATTACAGTCTTTACCACAGAACAGAGGTTGACCGAGGTTGTGCTTTAGATATAGGCACATTTATACTACAGATCTCCAAAAAGCTCAGTTTAAAAAAATACATGACAAGCTGAAAGGTGTATTTTCTTGTGGTAATTATTGCAATTAACTATTATTAAGTAATACCTTTTTTTAACTAATTATTGTGGAAAGTAAAAATCCCAGTGTCATAAGTATTTGTTCAGAATTTGCGAACTGATGATGATTTATCCCATAAGTCATGACACACTGCTCTTCTCTACATAAGCTGCCTTTATAGGTTAAAAGTATTTTTAACCTTAATTATTTTAATTACTCATAAATCACTTTTATGAGTTCATGACTGCTGAAGTGCTGAAAATGTTACATAAATAGACCATAGACGGCCTGTCAGTCTTTTGTCACATGTCTCCATATGCTCTTTGTCCTTTTGCAAGAATCAGTTGTTATCATTACACCTAGTGAGTCCACACTGATGCGTTTTCGTTTGAAAACGCATCGTTTTCTCTCCGTTTTGGACCACACTGAGACGGCGTTTTCCCCGAAGGAAAACGAAGCGTTTTGAAAAATCTCTCAAAAACGAATACATTTGAAGACCAGTCACTGTGTCCCGTCACAGTGTGGACAGCGAAAACTGAGACTTTCGAAAATGATGACTGGAAAGTAAACAAACGGCAGACAGAAATGAGGCAGGTTGAATCTTCTTGCGTTTCACGCATGCGCAGTACTGGAATGCAAGCGTTTTTAGCCGTTTCAATGTGGACGCACAACTTTGTGAAAACGACTGAAAATTTTCAAATCTATCTAGTGGGGACGTAGCCTAAGGTTACTGCTGATGTAGCTGCAGTGCATTGGGCTGAACTGATACTTGTTGGCTACCAGACTAAAGTGCTAACACTATGTGGTCAATTATGCATTTTTCAGGTTTATTTAAATATATTACCACACATGTGATTAAAGCAACTTCAAAAGTCAAAGCAAAAGATTACACGTGTACCCTTGCTGGAACATTCTCCATGTGTGTGTTCCTCTGTGGGTTATGCTAAAGGTCAGAGTGAAGCTCAGGGATACATCTAGGCACACGTTCACCCTTCCGCACCCCTGTACCCATTTCCCCCTTTCATTCATAATAAGGTTAACGAGATCTGTCACCACCTCGGCCCTGCGTTTATTGTGAGTGGACTCTTTCCTGTGTCAGGTAAAAATAATCGAGAAGTTCCACATACGCTTTTAACCACCGGGGTCCATTGGGGTCCTGGATGGCTGACTTGTTTTTATTGCAGCTTCTCTGGGGGGCACGTGTTGGATGGAGGGTAGGACAAAAAGGAAGTGACTTTAGGTTTTAGGTTGAGAGTAGAGAATGTTGTCAACACCTCTTAAGGATTCTAATTTTACCTGCTAAAGACAGCTATTTAAATATTTGAACAGCAGAAAAAAGTATGAGATTCTAGCAAGCTTTTCACAGTAAGCTAGCTAGTGTGTTATGCTAAATGCTAATTTCTTGCATACACGTCAATACAAGTGAATTGAAAGTTGCTCTGTTAGCAGTAACGGTGTTTCTATGACTCTAACTGCTCCACCACCCAAACTGTTAATATTTTAACACAAACTATTGTGTGATGAAGAGCTACTTAAAGCACGTTTTCTAGAATGTTCTGTTTCTGAAAGACAAGGGTCACAAATAAAACTCTGTTCTTGATCAGTGTTGCATGTACTGAAACACTGATGAAAATTGAGTAAACTGCAGAAAAAATGTTGCGGAAAAGGTCTTAATTATGAAGGATTAAATAATTGCATGACCTCCTGTAAGTGACTATTGTTAAAGTGCCTTGTCTACTTCATGACAACAGATAGCAACCTCCACCTTTAAACCTATGCCCCTATTTTACACACTCAACTGACATCCACTTTACCTTATTGCCATAAACAAACACGCCACTGGCTGTGATAGCAATAATCCCCGAGTTGAAATTTTAATGCACCTGTCAGCAAATGCGGACACCCACAAGAATTTGCACCCACCCACACATTCTCGCTACACGGGAGCCGTCTATCCCAATGGGGGTAGAGATGTAGGTCCATGTAGGCCAATGTCAGTGTTCGAAGAAGCAAAATATTTTCATTGCCAGGGTATCTGTTCGTGTCAACAATCTGATGTGTGCACCAGGTTGAGATATGCGGTTCCCATGAGGCCCGTGGCCTCGGCTGCGGGGCGTTGGGGGTGAGGAGGGGGTTGCGGGATTGGTTGTTCCCAGATATCAGGAACATGGTGAGTGTCAACACATCCAGAGGGACAGATAGAGTGAGGTCAGGATGTGACAGACGTGTGATAGACGGTGATGATTCCACAATGGAGCCATTCATGTAACTTTTTTTAATGTAGTGAAACAGATTAATTATGATACATTGACCTAAGTCATTTTTTTTCTCTGAAAAACAATCTTTTAAAAGTCCTGTTGAATGTTAATACTTACATAGCTACATCATAGCAACATAGCTATAATTGATTCTCTTGTCAAAATATTAATTCTTCATATCAGCGATTCATTTACTACTAGGGGGATTATCAGTGGTAGTAATAGATATTTATAAATATAATTTATAGATATAGACTGTCCTGTTATAATTTGGTTATAATTCAAGTCAAAATATCAATGATTTATTTTTGATTATATGTCAATCTAATTTCCAACAAATCAGCGCTCACTAGTCAAAAAAACCCCCCACTAAAAACAATACTCAGTGCAGATATTTGCATTGTCAATTTCATTAATAACAGTTTATCAGTGTTGGGTAGCACAGTGTTTGGTGGTTAGCCCTGCTGCTTCACAACGAGAAGCTCCTGAGTTCAAGTCTACTAGCCAACTGAGATCTTTCTGGAGGTTTCCCTGTGCTTGCATGGTCCTCCAGCTTCCTGCCACAGCCCAAAGACATGCAGAGGGGATTGGCTAATTCCAATTTAGCCATCAGGGTGAATTGTCCCTCCTAGTCCTACAAAAGACTGGTAACCTGACCTGGACCCCCCCCCCCGTCATTGTAAAGGTTTGAAATTTTACTCATATTGATAACAATTATAAATAAGATATCTACAGTTCCATGCACAACTACATATTTGAAAATGAATTTCCACTAATCGAAATATCTATTATAGATACTGCTTCATCACTGATTACATGTGAAATGTTTTGTTGACATGGCAAACATATCAGTAACCAAACTAACCAACAGGACAGGCAGAGCATAGCTCAGTTTTGTAATATTAGTCGATTTCTTGAAGCAAAAGGGTTTGGTGAAATGTTTATTTTAAGGACTTAATTAAGACCCACGTCTCATTTTTGCCCCAGGGTCCAATAGCAGCTTAATCTAGCCCTGGTGCGAAAACATTCTGGGAACCCTTTAAGCTCTTGAAATAACACTAAAATCACAAGTGGCAAACAAACCTAAGCGAAAGAGAACTAGCCTGTAGTTTTACTTAATTCTGTCTGTGAAATGTAAGTGTGGAATATGCTTGCATTACAATCTGTTTGTCTGTTTTCTAAACTTGCTCTTATTTTTATCACATTGCCTTCCTTCACCCCTGAAATGCCCGCTATCATTGTTGCTTGTTTTTCCACCCCTTCTTTGCTATTGATGTATTATTATTCAGCATAGCAATCTAGTTTTAACTGTTCATTTTTATTGTTACTTCTACCTAAATCCTGACACAGACATTCAAAAGTTCCACTTCCAGCTGTCAACTTTGTAAAAAATGTGTTAAAGGAGAAGAGTACAATTAACTCTTTATTATTAACTCATACATGTCAGAAGTTTAGCTTTTCATCTCTATAATACCAGGCCAGTTTCCAGCGTTTGGAAATACATTCCCAAAGCATTTGTCATGCACTAATAGATTTCTGTGGATATTCTTTTTTTAAATGTCGTCTCTACTCATCCGTACATGAAGGCCGACACATTGCAAATTGATTGGAACGGCAGATTTATCTTCTCTATCCTATTACTCCTTTTAAACCACTCCATAGTGCTGTCATAATATTAGTGTTACAACTGTCACAACAAGCAGGGGTATATTATCCCTACTGTGCTTTTTTTAAGCACAGATTTACCTGGCAATCATTTCATCAACTTAGTACATTTGTAAAATAGCAACAAACCCTCTTGTTCTCTGGGCTCAGGGGGTTCTGGTAAAAGTACAGTACATGTTATAAATGGCATATTACTGCACAGATATCTGTTATTGACTGTTATGTTAAGCTTTACTCCATTGGTTTAAACTTCCAACAGCGTCATTTGTTTAATATTAATAAAAACTAAGAAGAACAATAAGTTACACCCTTGAAATGTTCTTACATTTTTTTAAAAGTCTGTGCTGTAGAAAAGAGTCAGTGAACTTAGCCATGATCTTTAATGATATTTGGACTATAAAATAATGATTTAAGTTGAATTAGAACAGACAGAAGAAGCAGACCAAGGCTTTACCCTTGAGGGGCATTTGGGGAACATTCGGTTCCTCTTTGACCTGACGTCGGCGCCAATCTCAGTCACACCACTGCTGCGCCACTCGTCCCTTGGAGACACCGACAAGGCCGAAAATGGCCTTCACTGGAGAATGTTTAGCTTTATCTCATGAGCAACATCTTGGGAAAATATTTGTGCATTTAAAAATAATTGTCCCATACATAACAATGAATTAGAGCAAGGGCTAAATGGGATAAAAGACTGATATTGTGAGATAAGGACAACCACCAGGGATAAGTGGTAATTATTCATAAAAACCTTTTAATGTACCTCAGTAAGCTTTCCTGAGCACTGACAACTACGGGTAGGCCTGTCTAGTATCACGAAAAGACATAAAAAAAAAACACAAAAATTGCCAGAAATCTTTTTGTAAATTGTGTGTTATCATAACACACCTTTTGCTTTTAATGTCCCCTTTTACAATGTAACTCTGATCACTTAGTGTGTCATGTCAGTAAGTATACTGACATGTGAAAAGTCAAAAATGCATAGACATGCGACACATGAAGCAGTGTTCCCATCTCTGGGTTTTACAATCATACGGACTTTAGGAAAAGCAGATTTAGATTTCTCCCTCAAATTATAATTTTTTTGAAAAGTTAAAGGAGCGTGTGTTAGCTATCCTCCAGTAACCGAATGGTGGGACTGCTACTTATATGTGCTAGTTGTAAAATTGTGACCGTCTGTGCAAAAATAAACCTCACAAGAAGTTGTGAAGCTAGCTGAACAGGACTCCAGCAGATGTTCTGTGTCACTGAGGCTTTTGTGCACTCAAACACCAAATGGTAGGCTACTCCCCTAAAGGCCACTCTTTTTCCATAGAATTTCTGAGATAAGGTATCAGAGTTGCCGTGAATGTGCACCTCCTTGTCCTTAGTAATCAGTGTCCATGTTTACATGAGTATGTATCTTCTCCCTCAAGGACTGGATTGCTAACACTTGAAATTTGTTGATGCACAGATATTTATGTGTAGCTATAACCTTTTACTTTTCTTTCGGTTATGTTTTTATTTTCATGATACCCTGAACTGCAATACAGAAAGAGGGGTGTATCAAGTGGAGAAGAAAAAAGAGACCGATGAAGAGAAAAAGAAAAGAAGGGTAAAGGAGAGGTTAGCTGGGAGGCAGACATAGGAAGGAGGAAGTTCATCCACCTGTGTCTGATTTACAGCAGTCGGATATAATCTCCCTGACCAGGGTGAGATACAACTCTTTTTTCAGATCGATCTGCTCAAATGGGACTACATAGGATGAGGCCTGTTCTTGATATCCGACTACAGATATGAAACAAAGGAGGTAATGGCATCGCACTATAGGAAACGTACGCCTGTGCAGTTCAGAGATCAAAGACAAAGAAATTTCAAATGTCTCAGATTTGTTATGTTGGTTTTAAAGATAAAGGAAGTGAAAAACTATTTGCACTGTTAATCTGTTCAGCCGACGTGGCCCAAAATTGCAACTTCAAAAATTAACATTAAAAGTCCAATAACGTAAAAGAAAGATAAATTCAGTCGCTGTCACAGCATTCTGTTGACACGTGTACCTGCAATTAAAACCTTAAAGGTCAGCAATGCAATACAATTGACCATCTTGCTCTTGGAACCACTCATGGAAACACAGATCCAGAGATTTGTTTGCAAGAATAAGGCCTCAGCATGTTGTTTGATTCCCCACACCACCCTCCACCCTTGAAAATTAAGTATACTTTTATATTATATATATATGTGTGTCATATTTATATTTGCATATTTAATATGTATATTATACATATAAAATATAGATAGATGTGCATGACTCCATTACTTGTTTCAAAGTTCACCATTGCAGCTTTTCCCCCAAGGACAGCTGCAGACTTTATATGTTATTAAAAATTTAAAAACCAGTAAAATATTAAAATAATATTAAAGGTAAAACTGACTTTATACTAAACATCAATAATGAATAAGTAATGAAGTAAAGGATAGATTTGCAGCAGACAAACAACAGGATTAAAATTATGTTTCTTGTTTATATATAATGGTATACACTCTGTTTACTTATTCCATTCATTTGTGCAGTGCAAAAATATTTGTGTACCATAAGAATTACATTTTATATAATCTGTTTTATTTATTTGTATTTTTATTATGATTATCAAATTGTAGTGTTTTTAAGATAAAATATATTTTATTGTTGTTTCATTACTGTTCAGTGAGCCTCATTCACATCTGTCCTGTTTTTAGCCGAAATAATGAGACTCTCTCTCGACTTGTCACATTTTAATCCGAACCACATTTTTTTCTTGTCCAAAGCAAGTAATGCTGGGGCCTAAACCTGACCAAAAAGGCAAAAGTTTAAACTACGGGTGGAGACGAATCTAAACGGTGAGAGACCAGTTTTTCAAGTTTCAATCTTGTTGATTTCCCACGCAGCTGACTTCTGTATTCTAAGTATCAGTTTCCACTGTGCGAAAGCCATCAAAGTAATGTTTATAAATGTTAACAATTTACAGTGTTGTGTCATTTCATAAATGTACATGCCACCTTCAGTTCACACTTATTAACAATAATTAAAGCGTTGCCAAGTTCCATTGTGGTTAGCATGTAGCTGGTAGCTACAAACACAGAAGCTAGAAAGAACTGCTTTCCAGTTGAAACAAACACAGACAAACCACCAAAGCAGACAGACAATCATTAACAAAAGTGAAAGAAAAATATTTTCATGAGTAGACACACAGAAAATCCTCACTTGTATTTCTAAAGACCTTCTTACTCAAGCGCCCGCACTACAACTATGCACGGAAGGGCTAATCAGCAATTAGTGATTAGCTATGTCGTGCCACCGTCACAACCCCGCCACAGTGTCATTTCCTGGCTACTGGGGCCCTGCTGACTGACACCCTCCGCTTCTTTCACTCTTTCACATCCCTCTCAAAGAATCTGATGAAGCCGCTGCGGCCACTCACTACGTCGTCCACACACCCGCGGCCTCCTCTTCCCTCCCTCTTTTCTCTAATCACAGGCGAAACAGGCCTCTGCTCTCAGAACAAAGGGCGCTGTTTGTTTTTTGTGCAGGCGTTTTATTTCAGGCGTGTTCCTTCGTGTGCGTGTGCTGGCCTTTGATGTATACCACACCGACGTTCGCCGACTGAACGATCCGCGCCCCTCGGCAGCAGCACGCAGAGAGGAAGAAGACAGGAGGACTTACAAAGGAGAGGAGAAGTGTTTTCCTTCCCTCTCAGTCACTGATGAACTCTTTCTACAATTGAATGTCTTAGTCTTTCATTTAGCTCAACTCAGATCTGAGCTCTGTGCAATCAGCTCACTGAACTTTTCAACCTCAACAAGGCAGTGCTGATGTGGGCCTTTCCTAAGTTTAGCTCAAACTAGTTAGACTTGTAATGATTTTTTCATATCCCTACTCCAGCTGCTGATCACAAGGAAACTTTTAAGCGTTCTTTTTTCCTTTTTGTGCTATTTGTCTAGACAGACTCTGAATCACATAAAGGTACACGAGCATTGTCAGAATGTACAAAACTAGCCAAGGCAAAGAAAGCTACAACCCGATCACCTGATAGGAGGGAGTCCCCTCTCTGAGATAAAGAGACAGACAGCTGATGAAGAGAACGACGCCGATAAGACGGTGTTGCATGATGAGTCCCTCGCTTCCCCGCCCCTGCAAAGTGAGGAGCTCATACACACATTTCTCCATCGTCTACTGGATATCATGCTTCAGGTCACATAGAGAATGCCAGAGATTTGTGTGTGTGTGTATGTGTGTGTGTGTGTGTGTGCGTGTAGATGTGTGTGAACAGAGCAGAAAAGGTGTGAAAAGTCTGACTTCTAATTCACCTCTTTCTTCATAGGGGTTAATTGTTCCTTCCTATCCGGCTTACTTGAGATTTAACAAAAGGAGGGTCTGAAGTGCCTTCCTCAGATCTTCAGAGCCGAACATCTCCCTAAAGACTGACTCGTCCTCCACGTCCAACATAATCTTTTATTTTTCTCATTATTTAGTCATCTGAACTTAAAAATGAACACTGATTTCAAACAGAAGGACCCCTTCTCCCCTCTGTTTCATAAGCTCTCTGTGTTCACACCGGTCTCTATGACCAGGCGGGAGCTGTTTGGAATAACACATCGACAAAACAAACAAAACAGGCCGTTATCAGGCTGGGATCAGTCACTCCATTAGACAGTCACTAATGCTGTTTGTTCTCTGCAGCAGTCCACAAGAGGGCAACGTTTGTAGGCTGCACATGTGACCTGACCTGCACTGCATACAGTATCTATTCTGATCTGAGCATGTCACTTGTAGGTGACAAGCACTCAAATACTCCTAATGCAAGCTGAAAAACACAGAGAGAGAGAGAGACGAATGCTAATGTGCTCCACTGTCCCATAATGCACCAAGGAATAGGAGCGGCCACTCACAGCAGCGCAAATTTAATAAAGTGAGGGTGTTGGTGAGATAGCTGCAGAGAGATTGAGGGAAAAAACAAGTATTACATGTTTGAAAAGACATCGTACTAGCTCTTTTTGAAGTCTAGTAGATGGTAGCACTAGAAAGCTGCTGCAGTACATCACTCTCTCTCGTCCTTTTCTTTATGAAGAAGAATGCCCACAAGCTCAACAAGCCACAGGTTATCTGGGAGCTGATATCAACACAAATAAACACAACTTTCAGTAAACAAGATGCTCTGCAAAGTAAAATTTATATTTTAAAAATGTTACACACCTTTGGAGAAAGTTCACTTGCAACTTCCAGTAACAAAACATCACAGAAGAAGGCAAAAAAGTGAATAGTGGTCTTGTCAGACTTTGAAAATTTACAATCAAATGCTTCGTTTTGATAATTTAAGATGGTTTATTAACATGTCAGATCAGATGTATCTTCTGAATCTCCATCCCGAATTCAAATTAAATTCCCTCCTTCCCTGCACACACTGGTAGCCCGACCTGGTAATACCATACATGCCCCGCAAAGACTCATAATTGCCAAGTGCTATTTGATGGCCAAACGGGATTATGTCTTCAAAAGAAACATTAGCTGTCTTTAGGAAGGAGTGTGAGGGATTGGGGCACTCGTGCACCCCCCGCCAACCCACTCACCCCCTAATCTGGCAGGGGACCCCTTCAGTCACACTCCTCCACCTGGCTTCCATTACCTCTCCACAAATCCCTAATCCCTCCGTTTGTTTTCCCGGATAGAGACCAAGAGGAGAGGAGGCGAGAGCTGGCTGAGGAGGAAAGGGAAGGCAAGGATTTGGCGTCAGGGGTTGATGGCGAGTGTGGGGAGCGGCTATTTAGAAATGCTGATTTAGCGCAGTTAAAGCTTTTTGTTAACGTAACATAGGTTTGCCTTTCATTTCTATCTAGTGGGAAGAAATGTGTGTGTGTGTGTGTGTGTGTGTGTGTGTGTGTGTGTGTGTGTGTGTGTGGCTGGCCTCGGCGGTCTCCTTTCTTTAATAAAAGTATTGTTTGTGTTTCTCCTGATTGGGAACACATTGGGCCTGGGTCGGGCCCTGACGGGTCTGGGGTCCGGGGTCTGGGAGGCAGACCAGGGGTCCTGTTCTCTGGGGGTCTCTCCTCTGGTCCTTCCTCTCCTCTCCTCAGAAGTCCCGTCTGCTCGGGGGGCCACAAGGGGCGGCGGGGTCGCCCCTGAGAAGTGTCCCGCCGCGGGATGACCCCTCGCTGCCTCTGTCAGGGGGTAACCTTAGTCCCCCTCCTAATGCACCCCCTCCCTTCCCCCGCAGGGATGTAATATACACACACTGACACAAGCCAGTCACCAAACAGCCACACACATACCCAGGCCATTGTTCTCTATACGCACACGCACGTTCACACCCTTTTGCTCACCCTTCCCCTTACCAGACACACACACATACACATTACCAAAAGAGACTGTCATGCTGGTTGAGCCCGGCTCTGCCTGTGTGGCTTCAGCTTTGTTGTCTTGACGACGCCCCGTGTTTGAGATCTCCACATCTGATAGTGTTAACATGATCAGATTCAAGCTGTTTCGGCCTTGTAGCTGATCCGGAGACACAAGCAGAGCACAAAATAGAAAAGAAAGAAAAAGAAAAAAATAAGCGGTGGGATGGCAAATAGGAAAATCATAGGATGTGAAAATGATAGGAAATTGAAGTCAGGGATGGAGACAGAAAAAGCCACACCTCCACTCAGCATGACCAGCGAACACATGGACCCTATATTAGCTCATGGAGTTAACAGGCAGCAGCGGCGCTCTGACATGAGCTCATGTGTTTGGACAGATCTGCTGAAGGTTTAAGACCAGCACCGAAGCCTTATCTGATCCCCAGATAAAGTCTCACACTAAGAATGAGAGGAAAACACATGCACGGAGGCAGCCAGTGCGAATGAATGGTGAGAGGCGAGCAGGGCAGAAGGAGAAACGGGGCTCTTACGTATGAAGGGGAGAAAGAGAAAGAGAACGACTCGCCCTGGCTACGCATAGAGACGCAAAGATCACATGTGGGTCCTGAGAGACCCCCTGAGCATAGAGTCGACACTGGGTGTGTGTGGGTGATGATGTCAGTGTGAATTACAACAGTGCGGACAGACATGTGAACAAAAGTCACTGTGGGCCTCAGTATGTGTTATTTTATATCTTCAGGTTTTATGAATGATTGGGACATCTGTAGGAACATGTGTGGCACACGTACATGCAAACTGGAAAACCGCGTGTTATTATTGCTGTTTTAATGGAAGACGTTATGGGTTGAATTCTGCTAACGGTGTGAAATTCTTTTCTTTTTGCTTGTGCTTTTCTGCATTTTGTGGTTGCATATCACCTTACATTTTAGCTGCTTTGTAATTCTCACTCCTCAGTTTGACAGCTCAGTTGATTTCGGCCCTGAAAAGTCACTGCTGCCTTCACATCACTCATTTTAAATGATGATAATCCTGCTGACACTTGCTTATCTAACACTAAGATTTTAGTTTGTGTTAGGCTTTTCATTTTAGCTGTCACTTGAACATTTTTCAGTAATAGTAATTCAACTTTTCTCAAGACTTAAAATTTTAAACACACTAAGCACTTATAATATAGACTTTGCTTCATTGCCTATACTGAGACTTGTTTCAGATTTCCCACTTCACTTCCCTTGATCAAATAAAGTCAAAAGTATTAGCCTTGAACAGTCTGGTTTCCTCTGTTTTAAAGCTTTTTTGGGATTCATTCATTCTTATTTAAAAATATGCTACATGGCAGCTTTTCTCTGTGGTCCTCAGTGTTTTATTAGTAGCCACAGAGTCTTCAGAGAGTTGCAGTTGTAAAAAAAAAAATTAAAGTACATTCTCCCAAAGCCTTGAATCCAGCCCGTTCACTTGCAGTCAAGTTTCGGGTTTTGCGTTCATTACATTAAACTTTGCACATCTGTATGCCTTTCCATTCTTGCATCATCAAATCTGTACACGGCACACATCAGTAGACACGAACAACCGCAGATCGCCGAGGCTTTGGTGCCCAGCATGATGTTGCTTCCTGCAGGAAGAGGGAGAGCAGAGGAAAAGCAAAACAGGACATCTTCAGATCTGTCAGGGGAGCAGCCCCTCTCCTCCTCCTCTGCCCTCGGGGGGAAAACTCACCAAAGGAAGCGCTCTCGCCCTCTCCTTTTATCCCCCCTGTTCTGCCCTGGCCCTGCTCTGCTCTCTCTGGGACATGTTCTCCTTTTCGCTAGTACTCCTCCTTTCCTCCACCACTCTGAATTAAACAGTGATGGATGTCACCTTGCACAAGGGGATAGTCTGATGGCCGCCTGCTTTCCATAGACTGAATGTAATTATTTTGATAACGCTTTGTTTATTAATTTGAGTAAGATACTGACTGCAAGTTCATTAGTGAATAGTAGCAAAGTATCTACCTTAGATAACTTCATATCAGTAGTTACCATACACTGTAGCAGATCTTATCTAATGCCAGTAGATTTTGTGTCGTATTTATTGAAGATTCTTAATTATCATAATTATACTCACACACGCCTGTTGTTGCAAAGTGGATATTCCTGCTATACATTTTCAGCTCTATGTAAAGTTACATGAATAATGGGTTGTAATGGGAGCCAGAAAAGATTCTTCTGTGTTCCATTTGGAAAGACTAAACTTAAACTCTCATCTCATTCTCCGCTCCCAAGTAGCCGACCCCTTAACCATCCTTGAGGTTACCACAGCCACAGTATCTGCTGCTTATGCGTGTGTGTCAGTGAGTGAGCGCACAGTGTTTTTCAAATCTGTGAGATTTTGCCTCTCCGTGTGTGTGTCCCATTGCGTGATTTTCCTGTTTGTTATTTTGGTCAGGACGGAGGCTGAGGAGCTGGAATCGGAGAGGTTTGTGTGGCGTGCCATATGCAGAGAGTGACACGCCGTTGGCCAAGCAAAGTGTTTTAGTGGTGTGTGTGGTTTCGAGATCCCATCATCAGACTCTGTTTACTGGACATGTTTGAAGTCGGCAGTGGTGGCCTCGAGAATCATCTCCTAGCATCTATTCAGTGTAAAATATGCAGAAAGAAAATAAGAGTCGAAGCCAAAATGAAGCGTTTCTTTTTGTATTCTTTTGTGACTTTTGCTTTCATTTCAGACCATAACTCAACCCTTGTGTCCCCCCCCTCCCCCCAAAACCTCTGTAAATGCATGGGTGGCATCTGACCCAGCAGTGCCTGTAAGACTAATAGTAAAATTGCCAATCATTAGCAAAGCATGCTATATCACTCCATTTATGAATAATCAAGAGATGCTGCGATAGAGAAGAAACTAAAGAATACAAAAAGGTAATGAGAGAGAGGGAGAGAAAGCAGGTAAATAGACCATAGTGGACAGCTGGCGTTCAGACGAGGCTGCCTGGCTTCCCACTGCTGTCTTTCCATTTGGAGATTAGATAACATCGCTTACCTTATTCACTCCAGCCCACATAGTCTCTTCTCCATTGTACACGGGTAGACTGGCATGTTGAGGAAAGGAAGAACAACCTTGCCTGGTTGCCCTAACAACACTGCGGTTCAAAGAGAGGCTGTGAGGTGGGAAAGAAAGAGAAAGAGAGAGTATGGGCTATTTATGCAGGGCTTGTGCTTTTTGCAGAAAATTGTATGCAATATTTTTTAGCATACCTTAAAGAGGTGCTAAGGTTTTTTTGCAAACAAAATGTGACACTGTGTTCCTCAAAGCAATTCCCAAGATTTAAGAAAAAAGGCCTATAGGATTACAAAAAGCAAGCATTAAGCAGAAAGAGGCATAAAAGTGGGAATTATGACAGACTTCTCCTTCCAGAAGTGTCAGATTAGAAGGCTGCACACCTGCCATGTCCTCTGTCCTTCTTCACCAAGCTTACACAGAGACCACCAAAAGCGGGGTGCCACCAGCACAGCACATGAAGTATAGCTCTGCCGTTCTGCACCATTAACTCGCACTGTTCTCACACGCAGCTCTACTGTAAAGGTCATTCTGTTCACCTCTGATTCTTCGCCATCTTTCAGCTGCAGAACCCTCCAACCCCCCACCCCTACCCCAGTCTGTATGAAGGAAGTGGGTGAAGAAGTCTCAAAACATTGCTCACACATCTCTTTGTGCACAAGGAAGAAAAGAAAAAAAAACTAGAGTGGTTAACAAGCCGCCGTTTGAGCGTTCTCCTCCCGTTCCTTGTCACCCCCAGGCTTTGATCTGTCTTCGGGGTGTCAGCTGGCAGCCATGTTTGTTTGCCCAGCGAGGTAGGCTACCTGTGTAATTACCTCTAACGAAGTGACTTGTTTTGATTTGGAATGAAATCTAATCCCCTCGGCTGGGATGAAGATGTGGAAATGGGTTTGAGGTTACTTGGGAATGAAGTGGGAGTCTGGCTGTGACTAGCTGGATTGTTTCAGGGAGGGTGAAGAGGTTCAGCCGGTGAGTATTAAAAGGAATGCTGTATTGTGAGGATGGCAATTTTGGCTTGATATGAGTTTGGTCATTTAAGGTGTGGCAACAGATCAGGAAAACCTCAAAGAGAATCTTGCTGGCAGGAGGCTGCAGCACTTCACCTCTCATTGAAGGTTAGCAAGAACACAATGAGGCTCTCCTCTGCCCTGGACTCTACTTTTACCTCTCTCCACATTTCCCTCTACGCTTTAACTCATCATTGGAGTTGTCCAGTAGTCTCCTTCTCCTCCGCCTTTTTATCATGCATCAATCTTCATGCTCTTTTGCATTACTGAGTCGTTCCATTTATCAGTATACCCACATACACGGCTTTAAGGGGCCCGAGTGTAAAGGTTTGCCATGGCTCCCCACTGACCCTCTCACCTGAGGCGGGTGAGTGGAAGCACATTTTATGTTCCTGGTCTAATACAGCCCAGCCCACATATATGCACTGTTTTCACGTCATTTTTAATCATGGTACATTCAGAAGTATGCAATAACACAAAGCATGCAAATTAAGTAGTTTTACAAATGTTATTCCTCCTTTCTTTTTATTGTGTTGTTGCAAAACTTTTTTTAGAGTAACTTCTTCTGCAAAACCAAACTCACTGCTTCTTCCCTTTTTGGTGAATGTCCATTACACAGGACTTAGTAAAGTGGAAGACCATGCAGTATCCCACAGACTTATGTTTAGAAAAGAACTGCTGACTGAGTGTGATGAAGGGCAATGTACGGTCATGAGTGGGGATGTGGGATGCTCTCATATGATTGTCTGAATGTTTCAAAGTGAGGGGATGGATTGTACAAAGAGGCGAAGTGTCTCTCAAACCTTCTGCAGAGTGACACCCACAATATGTCGATTCCATTTTGTGCAAACTCGTGAGTACACATCTGACACCTCAAAAATAAGAGTATAGTGCATGCATATATCTGCCTCTCTGCATTCCTCACTCAAACATTAACCCATGCGGGCAGGGATGCAAAAGGAGATGCAGGGGGAGATTCTGGTGGTCAGTGTTTATTTGCTCTATCTCACGCTCTTCTTTCTGAGAGGAACAAGAGCCATGTTGGGGACGCCACATGAGGGCTGAGGGTACATCCTTCTCCTTCCTCTTCATCTCTTCCCTCTGTCCCTCAACCCACCCCCACCCCTCCCCTCTCTTTCCTGCACCTCATAAGGATTCCATTCAAGAGCGGCGGCGTGTTGTTGATGTTTAATAATGCAGGCGAGCCAGATGCAAATGAACCAGAAACCAGCCCAGTAAGATCAAACTAGGACAAGCAGTGAGAGCTGTCTCTCCCAACAGCTGTCCAGGACAGATGCACCACTGCTTATGGAAGATAAGAACCTCTGACCTCAGATAAGATTATTAACCACATTTTAATTATAATAACTGCAAATAACACATTAAGTCAAATATTATCATGTGTATTTCACTTGTTTTTTCTTCCTATAGATATAAAGAGTCCCTGACAGTGTTAAGCAAGATTTAAAAAAAACCCTTCATAAGCTTTGTTTTGGCAATTTTTCACCTTAAATTCTCAACTTTATGAAACAGAATAACAGGCTTTCATTTGCTAGTGCTTGAAGGCTGTGTTTTTTTCATTCACCCATATCAAAATACATATGCACACAAAGGGCACAGAGCACAGCTTAATCTGTCACTGCGCTATTATTTTTAAAAAGCAGAGGCTCCCTTGGGGGGGAAAGGGAATGTAGGATGGTTTAAGACTATATTGGAGAGAGGGATAGAAAAAAAAGTGGGACATTTTACAAAGGCTTAATAAATAAGAATAGACCATTTTAACAATAAGAGTCATGGTTCAAAATAATTCAAAATAAAACTAAGATCATAATAATAATAATAATGTATTCATTTAATCATAACTGTGATAATAACGTTATCAACCACAACAAATATTATATAATTATTATTGTTATTGATGATGATGACGCTATCACAGTTAAGATTAAATTAATAAATTAGAAGAAATTACTTTTATCCTACTACTACTACTACTACTACTACTACTACTACTACTACTAATAATAATAATAATAATAATAATAATAATAATAATAATGTTGTGGAAACGCACTGCTGTAGCTCCTGCCTGTTGTCAGAAGCCGGCTGGTCGTCTCCAGTCCGGTCGGTTGCTCTCCGGTCCCGACCTGACCTGGTGGTTCCGTTCGCCACATTCCACCCGCATGCGCAATTATAAACATCCTAGTCCCAGACCTGCGAGTGCAGGAAGTGCGAGAGAACAGGAATTCCACTCTTTCAAATTAGATTGAGGCCCGTTACAATGATGGCTCCTCAGCTCACTGGAGGCCTGCCTCACGCTCACATTATAGGAAAACTATGGCCTAGGTGTTGTACATATGTGGAAAATAAGTTGTGGCTGCGAGTCTATCATAAAAAGTAAACTAAAGTAAAAGTAACTTAAAAGAGCAAAACATTTAAACACTGATTGTTTTACAATTGTTGTGATTTGGATCATGTCTGTAGTCATCACGAAGATGGACTATATGGACTAAAATCTATATCGCGGGCTTGTAATACACATACTAAACATTCTCCTAACTTTAGGTGCATTTACATGAATATAAATAAAATATTTTTAGAAGTATTGGAAGTCTATCGGACTGTGTGCGGGTGGTGGGCCGGGGAGTTGGAGGCTTTTTTATTGGGAAGTTTTTCCACGAGGTGTCTGGGATTAAGCGATAACTTGAGAAGACTTTTGGAGTATGTGTATTTATCTAGGAAGAAGACACGGACTACTCTTGTCTCTCTGTGACAGCCTTTTGAGTCTCGGGAGTTCACGCCGCTATCTCGCCCATCGGATCCAGAAAATGTGCAGGGATAGTACTCATATCTGGTATTATTAAGAACAGGCAGAAATAATCCGAAACAACAACAAAAACGTTTGTGAGATGGATTTTTATTCGTGGGGTTTTTCAAAGCACAATTGCTAAGGTGCAGAGAAGAAAATTTCAAATAAGACATTTAAAAAAAATCATTGTTACTCTTCAGTTATACACCCTTTTATTATTTTTTATTAATTATATTATATTAGTAGTAGACAGTCTACAGGGAAGTTATTTATAGTCTATTTGTTTTTATTGTATGTCAAAGTTACCTTAAAAACAGGCTGTGCTCTCACATTAACATTCCCCAGGGCTGTCCTGAAGCCTGTAACTACTACAACCAGTTCAGGTTTCAGGGTCCTTATTTTGTTTACGGATTGTCGACATGCTGTTTACAGCTTTGTTATGTGACGTGAAGCGCGTGCGTGTCGCGCAACAAACCATTCCTCTATTAGGTTACAGGTATGGAGAGAGACGGAGCATAATAATAAAATTGCCCTAAGACCAGCGGCTTGAACCTGAACAGACAAGTGTCAAGTAAGTCCTCTGACAACACAGAGAGAGAAGAAGAAAAAAACATTTAGAGCTAGACTACCTGAACCGGAACCTAACGGGGTTACGTGGGGTCGTTTAGGTGACACAAATAAAGCAGGCCAATTATTTTGAGACAGCAGATGACCTTTATTATTATTTTCAAGACGTCATAGATTACAAAGATTACAGACTCTGGAATTACCTTATCAAAAGGCTATATTTAAATAAGCACACCCGTTTTGAAATAAATTGCTGATTAAGTTTTGCTATTTAGCATTTTAGCCTAGAAGCGGTGAGATACAGGGTTTTACGGGTGCTGCACAGGGGCCACCGGGGAAGTTTGAAAGGGTTAGAGGACTACAATACATAATTAAAAGCGATAACAATGGGCTATATTTTGTAATGCTTTTATTTATACATATATATATATATATATATATATATATATATATATATATATATATATATATATATGAACGATCCCCCCCCCCCCCTCCCCGTCAATTTTTTATTTTTTTTTTGTGAGTGCAGAAGCAGAAAACAGAGGAACAATGTGGAACAATAAAGGAAGACTAAACAAGTCATGGAATCGCGAGGTAAACCTAAACATTTAACGGCCGGGACAAAAGGTTTGTTTTTGTGATTTCTACTTTATTTGCACAAACGCAAACCACTCTACATATAGATGGCCTGTATAAATGAGTACAAGCAATACCTTCAAGTGCAATGGGAATAAACCTATAATTTTTTAAAATGTAACTTAACTTCCATGTATAAGCATTTAGCCTTTGATATTTCAAATTCAAAAGTGATTTCTCTGAGACAGGGTTGATTTTTCTCATTTAGGGCAGTTTCTTTGCACAAGTATCTTTTTTAACGATTTTACAGTTTTACGGACAAGTAAGTAGGAATTCTTAGTGTATACTCTTAAATAATATTTGTATTAATTAACATGATGATGTCATGTTTTAACCAAACCATATACTTGCAAAGTAAACCTGTAATGGCGGTGCAGAGATTATCGGGAAGTGCTGTCCGTCGTAAACACGTGAAAAAGACATTGGAACAAGAAATAACAACGCGTCGTAACTCTCGAAAGTGTGAGTCGGCGGTAATTGCATGTTGAGAGATGGTTGGCTCTCAGCGCGGTTCAGCTGCTGCAGACTGGCTGCAGACTGGGTGCAGGGTGATGACACACATGGCAATGCTGCTCCACCTGCAAAGACTCCCAAAGCACGGAAATACACTCCCAGAGAAAGCCGAGGGGACCCTCATGGGTGGCCAGAGAAATGTATACTTCACCACGCACTTCCCTCTCCGCGGTGAGCTAATTAAGCACCACTAGCTATCCGGATTTTGTAAGAATTATGTGGACTCTACAGCCCTTTACAAATATGCATGACTCTGGTGAGAATGTGTGGACTAGATTGTATATTTTGGACTATATATTGAATTTACTAGAAAAAGTGAAATTTTATATTTCACATTCAAACGTGGAAAAATATAGATATATTAAACAGAATTACTTTGAAAATTGGAATACGTTTGTTCCAAATATTTAATTTTGGGGTTGTTTTGCGCAAAGACATATTTCGGAACATTTCTTTATCTGTTTTTGTTATTGTTATTATTAATATTTTCCACCCCTTTTTCTGAAAAGCTTGCTTCCTTTCTGACTCAAACAGCAGAGTCAGTCATGTTAATATAATATTTTGAGCAACGAATTCACTAGCTATAAGCATAATTGCATTCTTTCAACGAATACCTGTATTTCTATTTTCATTACTCACTAACTGCTTCAGGTTTCCTACAGTGTTTTATGCCTGCATTTTACTGTAAATAGGTGTTTATCGCGCATATTATTACTAGTATTTTGAACCCTTTCTGATTAATACAATTTTCAACAAGTGAAGAAGAGCTCGTTTTTTCATTGACTGGAACCACGGAAGGCGGAACTAAAATACGCACAAATCACAAAGCACTACGTCGCTCGGTGTAGAGCGCTAGAGCGAAAGCAGCCTGTCAGCGGCCCTGAAAAAAAGGGGAAAGGGCTGGCCTTACTGACTCACAGTCCAAAACTTGGGTTGCGCGTCCATCAGAAAACAGCTTAGAAAAATCTCAGCTGAAGAGAGAGGAAGGTCTGGTGCATGTCACGTACTGATCCGCAAAATTACAATTAAGATTTCTTCGTGCGCAATTTGGAGGACAGTTTTTGACTCACTGGTGCATCCTGAGATTCTGCAGCGCAGCATTTCACCGATCGAGACAGAAGCGTCAGAAAGGTGTTCTTTTCAAAGTTTAGACTGGACTTGTTTGTTTTGGTGTGTGCGCAATGATGGCCACTTACCAAAACCCAGAGGATGACGCAATGGCCCTAATGATCCACGACACCAACACGACCAAGGAGAAAGAGCGCCCAAAAGAGGAGCCGGTTCAGGACAAAGTCTCCGAGAAGCCGGATCCGTCCCAGAAACCGCCGTACTCCTATGTCGCTCTCATTGCCATGGCTATCCGGGAGAGCTCCGAGAAGCGCCTCACGCTGTCCGGCATATACCAGTATATAATCACCAAATTCCCCTTCTACGAGAAGAACAAGAAAGGTTGGCAGAACAGCATCAGACACAACCTGAGTCTTAACGAATGCTTCATAAAGGTGCCGCGGGAGGGCGGCGGCGAGAGAAAGGGGAATTACTGGACCCTCGACCCAGCCTGTGAGGACATGTTCGAGAAGGGGAACTACAGGCGACGCCGCAGGATGAAGCGGCCTTTCAGACCCCCACCAACGCACTTCCAGCCGGGGAAGGCCTTGTTCGGAGGGGACAGCTATGGCTACCTTTCTCCACCCAAGTACCTGCAGTCTAGCTTTATGAACAATTCCTGGTCGTTGGGCCAGCCGCCCACTCCGATGCCCTACACGTCCTGTCAGATGGCCAGCGGCAACGTGAGTCCAGTGAACGTCAAGGGGCTGTCAGCCCCCTCATCATATAACCCTTACTCCCGGGTGCAGAGCATGGCGCTCCCCAGCATGGTGAACTCTTACAACGGCATGAGTCACCATCACCATCCCCATCATACCCAGCAGCTAAGCCCTGCCACCGCGGCACCACCTCCGGTCTCCTCCAGTAACGGAGCCGGCCTTCAGTTCGCGTGCTCCCGCCAGCCCGCGGAGCTCTCCATGATGCACTGCTCATACTGGGAACACGAGACCAAACACTCGGCGTTACACACGAGGATTGATATTTGAAGTTTACCAACTGGTCCGTGCAAAAATGAAGACTCTGGGAGAGAGAGACAGAGAGGTAATTCCTGTGACAGTATTTTGAAGAGACCACTCTGACTCAGATCTCTTCGGTTCCAAGCTGACATCTAAATGCCGACGGGGAGCTATATGCACGAGGTGATGCTGAGAAAGTTTTATGAAATGGAAACAGGAGGTAAAGGAGTCATCGGCTGCTCATTCATCAGGTAGCACAACCTCTGGGAGCCATTTCGTGCGCCTGTATTACACTTGGACTGATGGCCATAACTCGGTATTGTAAAATCAAAATTGTGAAATGAAAAACTGATTATTTTGAATGGATAGACATTGCTGACATCGGTCCAGCTGTATTTTTGGTGTGCGTAATGATTTGTCTCAGCTTTCCTTCGGCTTACTGCCGAAAGACGTCCTAATGAAGTCAGAGTTTTAATGTGTGATTAAATCAGAGCTAATTTTGGCTTTCTTAGTAAGCTGCACCGAGAAAGGCCTGCACGGTGATACTTCACCTCCTGCTATAGTTGGATACTTTGTTAGGTTTAAAAGGTGTGGGTAGAGATCCAGCAAACTACCAAAAGAAAAAAAAAACAATTCAGGGCTTTTCATACTTTTTGATTACATGATGTAAATTCCAAAGTGACGCCAGCCAGTGTCAGATTTTGTTCTTTCTAAATATCGTTTTTATATATATATATATAAATGTGATTAGTTATGTTTCATTAATGTTGGGGCCATGTTTCATTTTAATTAGCACTTTCCCTTTTTTTTAGGTTTGTCAATTTCTTAATAAAGTTGTATTTCTTAAATAATTAAGTGGTCATGAAGTAATCTGTTGTATGCTTTAGGCTATTATAGCAACCACTGCTGGCAGTAGGCGAGCAATCAGTAATAAACAAATCTGTGAACCTAACACGACATGAAAGTGCCACATTGGTTATGATGCAGGAGTTTTTTTCACAGCTTGTTCAAGAAAGAAAATAACACTATTAACAGCGGCGCGTGGTCGGCTGAGGATAGGCTTACATAAAAATGGCTGATAGGCGCACTCAGTATCACTTTAAAAATTAAATATGTATTCTATTGAACTGTTTGGCTCAAATTAGGCACATTTAAAAAATCTATCGATTTATTATATTAGTGTGACCAGGTAAAAGCTTTCTCTTTCAACTAAGAATCAGTGTCTGCGTTGTGTGCAATACAATAAAAACACATTTAGACTTATTCATTAGTATTTATGCCCGCTAAGGACAATTAATGTCATATGTTTAATATTTTATATTTTTCCCATCTGCAGCGGCGTTGCGTGTAGGTAACAGTCCTCTTTTTTACTAGTTAATTTCAAACAGACAAAGAAACAAAATACACACATAAACTGGAAAATTTCAGCTCGTAATTTATGATCATAAATATCCAAATATACATATACATCTAAATAGTCTTTCTCTATAAGTGCAGCAACACTACTAATGCCTTCTACCGCTAGTAATAATAATAATAATGATATAATATAATAATAATATTAATAATCATAATAATCATAATAATAATAATAAATTCGATAATATGGTGGAATTGATTTACGGCATTAGTGTATTGTTTGTTTGCGTTTTTTAGTATTTTTTTAGCTATAAGTATTGGTAATAAACAAATAAAATCAGTTAAGGTATATATATATATATATATATATATATATATATATATATATATACCAGTAATAGTAACACGTTACACGAAGAAAAAAAAAAGATAAAGTCATTTATCCCAAATGTAGTTTACAAAATATTGACATCTGCTGACAGTCTGCTCTGAAGGGTGAAAGTGGGGCACATTTAGACAGCTCCTCCTTCTTCCCTTCTTTTTGTTTTACTGAGAGATTGCAGAACTAAAGAAAATAAAATTCCATGCAGCCCAGAGGAACATCCATGAAGAAAATTAAAATAGCCTTTTGGTAAAACTTGATCTCAACCTCTTCTCTGCTATTATCACAAAGCATCGACATATTGGCGTTATCTGCTGTCTGCGTTTACATCTGAGTGATCGATCACTGCAAATAAAGTGTCTCTTTCGAATAGGTTATAGCTTTCACGCACAGTGGATTACTAAGGAATCGTCAGGTCATTTAAAAAATATTATTTCCTAAATTAATTATTGTACTATCATTTAAAGATGAAAAACTCCCAACACATGACTTCAGGGCACCACAGGAGGCGCATCCAAGCATTCACCTCTCTCCAACTTTTACTCGTCACAGGGACGGTCAAACAGGGTCATCGTCCAGGTGCGCCAAAATAGGACGCAAAAATCCTTTTTCTTGTTTTTTTCTACTGCAGAGACAATCGGTGACCGAACGAAAGCCACGCTTACGGCGCCATGGATACGCACATTACATGAGGTTTTGCTAAAGTAAGCTAACCGTAATTATTTCATTGCATATGTACAAAATGCATGTGGGTCATGGATAATTTAAGTAATTTATTGACAGAAAAAGTCGCATAGACTTTTTGCATGTATATAAACGAAATTCAAACGATAGCTTTTTCTTATATTTTCTTCTTTTTTTTTGAGGACTGCATAAACAAGGAATTCTCGCCCCTGGGTATTGGCTGCTGATAAAGCGCATAATTCACTTATAATCCTCAGACACAAAAGTCAGCGCATGTCGCATGATGACTGTTTTTCATTTATTATTCAAGCGCATAAATAAATAATTTCAATAATCCAGCGAGAAAACAGCACATCACTTCATCATGACAGACAGACTCTGCACAAAGTCATAATCACAGATAAATTGACTTGACACTCGGCCCAACTGTAAACAGCGTGTCTTCTTCTTCTTGCTCAGCAGCAGGCAGCTGTCGGGGATCAGTGAGCTCAGACAACCTCTTAACATTGTTGCCCAAAGCTCGTATAAAAACTGCGGGAACAGAAACACAGAATGAAAATGCCATCAGCCGGGTCTCACTCAGACTAACACTGACACTTCTCCATCCTCCTGTGTGCAGAGGGAGCGTCGAGGCAAGCCTGAAATGTAGCTGTGTACGTTCTCAGCTTCCTCACATTAATGTTTTGTAAACAATAAGGAGATAAGGGCGCTTTTGAAAGGCAACTGTATTCTAAACAAGCTTACAGAAATAATAAATACAGGGGTTTAACAAGAAATAATGTTTCGACCAGTGCAACCTTTTACATAAACTGTCCAACCAGAGGTGGAGTTTATTTTATTTCTTTCTCCTCCTGATTTAAAGTTGGAATCCATCAATCAGTACAGCAGCTTTTGTCATATATTTATTGATTTATTTGTGCGTTTGTTTGTTTTTAAAAGGGGAAAGTTGAACTTTTTGTTTATTAACAAAGTTTATTATTATTATTATTATTATTATTATTATTATTATTATTATAGGTCTATTTTATATGACAATTGCTTTTTACACTTTATATTGGCGAAAGCCTTTCTGCACCAAAGGCTTCCATATGTAAACATACATCGCTGTCTCTGTGTCTCTCACACACACACACACACACACACACACACACACACACACACACACACACACACACACACACACACCTTACTAGTTAAACTTGAGGACCAAAAGGCTCGCCTATAAAAGGCGCGAACATACAAAGACGTGTGCGGACTCGGGCGCAGCAGGTGTGCAGTTGCGCAGAAAGATTGTCAGTTCAGCAGGGCGGCAGGGAACAATGGGCCTGCATACAGGATGTCTCGGGGGGCTGAGACAGATAAGGCCAGCCGAGGTTCAGCCCAGGCGACACAGGCCTGCTTTAATATAGTCTTCTTTTACGCTGACCTCGGGAGTTTATAATATATCGAATTCATTATGAATGAATTGGTGGAATTTTTTTAGACATATAAGAGCAGCTTCCTTCAGGCCTTTACACTAAGAGCACGTTTAGCAGCCCATATATATCTAGATGTGGCTGTCGGAAACAATAATAGAGTTCACAATGACATTAGAGCTGCTGAGACATGAAGAAGAACAACGATTTAACTATGGCGAGCACAGCCTTATGGACACATCTCCCACGTATCATCTTAATTGGAAAGTGACGCTTTAGTGACTAAGCGGGAATAACAACAGCAACCGTGCAGTCAGAATTAAAATAACACTGGCTAATTATTATTAAATGTGAGTCGAGCGCATTTCTGCATCGGTGAATATTTCTGTCAATCATAATTATTTCTCCACAAGGTGAAAAGGTTTAGCGCAATGTGCGGTTTGTTTTCACGCGTCTTTTCCGCAGAGCGCGTTCTGAATAACCATGATTGTATCCTTTGTTGTGCTCTCGGAGATGACAGATTATAATCAACAAGACGAATGAGGTCAACTCATTGTGGAGGCAACGCATTTGACCCTCGCTTCTTCTCCGGCACACACACACACACACACACACACACACACACACACACACACACTGGAGCGTACCTGGAGTCGTTCCGCGTATGACAGCCTGCATGCTCCACGGGGCATCGGCGATGCGACCCGGCAGGTCGAGTCACACGCAGGTTGCAGGTTTCCCAATGCCTGCACACAATTGAATTCCTGGCATTCTGGTCAATGTTTGAGATTGAAGAGCAACAGTTTCCACTTAGACGCGGCGCACATCACCCCGAACCCATTGAAAAGGAGAGTGGGGGTCACCACTGTTTGGTATACATCTGCTCCAAACAGGAAAATATGCAGAGATTTGATTCGCAGAAAATCCGGCAATTGTTCCAATCAGCATGCGTTTTTTCGTCTTCTCCTGTCAGAGTAGAAAAACTCAAAGTTTCAGCCTTTCTGCCACGTACTGTGCTATGTCCACGCCATTACTGAATTTGGAGTTGTTTATTTTCTGAGCGCGTCCTCTGGTGAATCTCCAGCTTGCCACGGCGATCTACGTGATGTTTTCAGTGACTGCTGATCCCTATCTTAATGACAACTCGACGAAACAATGGATGACATATAATAATTCTTTTATTAAGCCAAAAATATTGCAATGGTGTGTGTTGATACACCGCCACAGTTTATAAATAGGAACCGCGCGTTTGTTAACTGGAACTTTGGGCAACAAAGGTCCACAAAATGTCTAGAAATACCATATCTATAAATACACAGGAGTGTCATCTATTCAAGGAAAAGACAGTCATCCATCTGCAGAGCAAAATCATCACGCACTGACCTCTGAGTACCCTCCAGCCACTCAGATGTCACACACACGCCATCCTTTGAGTCTGACAGCCTTTGAGAGGAGAGGTGGTGAGATGCTGACAAAGAGCGACTGAAAATAAGCAGTCACCGGGCTAAATATTATCTCATCTCACTTTGGAGGCTCTAAAAATATACCTGTTTAATTTGTCATTTCATGTATGATAATCTCTGTCCAACGTGATAATCACGAGCTCTTATCAAATAACAGTGTTTTCGTGACGGAATATCACCTCTCAGCAACGACTGGAGGTTATGCTCCGGCTGACCTGTTAAAGCAAACAAACAAACGTGCACACAAGGTCAAGATTTACCAGCGTTTGGCTCACGCTAACTTCTGCTGTGGATGTGGCGGAACTGACCAGCTTATACTGTAAAGGGAAATGCGATAAAAAACGGTTTCCGTTCCCTTGATTATGAGCTGCAAATTGCTTTGTCGGGATTTAAATGGCAGGTCTTTTCCCAGCGTGCTCTGATGGAGTCTATTTTTAAAGCGCTTTCCTTTCTCGCCCCTCTAAAAACTTCCGCAGGGTTGGCAACAAGAAGCTATTAGGATAACATTCCAATTAATCAAAGACGAAAGCAAATTCCCACTGGGATCATTAAGGGCCAGCACCTGTTCTTCTAATACTGTAGGCTGTATAATAAATCAGTCCAACTTCATGGTCAGACTTAGGCCGACCTCTGGGGATGGTGTGAGACACATAATCACTGAAAGCCAGTTATACATCAGCCCACTATCAGTAATAGAAACCCCACGCGGATATGAATGCCAAACACTGAGCTTATTTAAAGCAAAACATCTTCTGGACGCTCTCAAATTTATACTCTCAGGAAGCCTTTTAGGATACAAATTGCATGAGATTAACGACACATCCTACGTTTAAATGGATTCAGTCAGTTATTGTAATGCTCTTTAACAACTGTGTTTTGCATTGTCACATTCTAATATTCTCCGAATTTCCTCTAAATAATGAGATTTGTGAATATTTGGTTTAAATATACGTATACAAAACAGGAAGTTGGCCCCGCCTCTATGTGGATGCCAAACAATCCCAGGTCACATCTCAAAACAATCCAATTTCAGCCATATTTCTTTCAAGCAATTACATACCTCTTGGCAAGGCTTCACAATTAAACGAATGATCATACTTGGAAATCCATAATTGTACCATTCGCATAAGGTGCCCTTTCAACTTAAATGTGTGTTTTATTACATGCTTATCATCCGCGATGAGATTACGCACAGTGTGGGTTTGGACTGAGTTAGAGTACATTTAATCAAATAAGAGGAGACGTAATGGAAGCATGCTGGACCCAAAGCTTCACTGCCTAAGATGCTGTCTTTGAGCCCAGCTTATGTTTAGCAAATTTCAGACAATGAGAACATTATGAGAGGAACTCTGAGGGAGAGCCTTTTACCCCTGCCCACCAGAGGTCATACGCATGGCATATAACTAACCTCTACATCTCTAATGAGGCCCATCAAACATAAAGGTACAGAGAGATGTTTAAGATTACGCAAACAGGAAGAAATGCTTTTGATTCATAGCAGGTCCGATCATCATGTGGTGGCAATGGATATCGTCAGCTTTCACTGATTTTGAGAAACTCTTACGATTTTTTTTTTTTTTTCGTTTTGGCTCTTCTTGGGAACTGTCATGGTTCAGGTCAAGTTTGCTGTGTGGCTCTTTGCTGCTCCCTTGTGGCTCAATAACGCCATTACAAAGAAACGCACCATAGCAGACGCTCTTTCTCTCTCTCTCTCTCTCTCTCTCTGTGTGTGTGTGTGTGTGTGTGTGTGTGTGTGTGTGTGTGTGTGTGTGTGTGTGTGTGTGTGTGTGTGTGTCAGGTTTGTTGGTATTTTAAATTGATTTTTGAAATCAGTTAAGGGATTATGTCCAAAAGTTGATTCTGTTCATCTGGACGTAGCGTTTTTGTGGAAAAAAATGTTTCATCACTCATCCAAGTGACTTCTTCAGTCTCAGCTGACTGCAGGTTTCCTCAATCTTATAAACAGTACATTTGCATAATGACTGAAACCAGCCCACTGAAGGAACAATGGGCTGTGAGGTCAGTTCCTTAATCTTAATTATGCAAATTCTCATGATCAACAGCCACTGACCAAAACCCACTGATCAAAGCCCACTCATCAATGGCTATGAGTACCATTCACAGGGAGTTGGGGAATGGCTGCAATCACAGCATTGTAAGATGGCGAAAGATGTACCCTTAGGCCCCCTCCTCGATTCAGAGATGGTCTTTCCCTTTTCACGTAAATGGCCTCCTTGACTCCGCGCTCAAACCAGCGTTCCTCCCTGTCCAGGATGTGTACATCCTCATCATTGAAAGAGTGTTCACTGGCCTGTAGGTGTGAATAGACTGCAGAGTGCTGGCCTGACGAGTTAGCTCTTCTGTGTTGTGCCATCCGCTTCGCCAGAGGTTGTTTGGTTTCCCCGATGTATAAATCCTGGCAATCCTCCTGGCACTTAACAGCGTGCACTATGTTACTCTGTTTGTGTCGGGGGACCTGATCCTTGGGGTGGACCAATTTTTTGGCGCAGCGTGTTTTGAGGTTTAAAAGCCACAGAGACCCGGTGTTTAGAAAAAATGCATCTCAACTGCTTCGATACTCCTGACACATATGGGATCACTACAGATTTCTGCTTAGGGAGCGGTTGTCCTTCTCTCCTGGATCGGCTGGAGCTTTTTTTTTTTGGCGCCTTCCCAGCTTTGACAAAAGTCCAGCTGGGATAACCACATTTACTCAGGGCCTTCTTGATGTCCCGTTCTTCTGCCTCCCTGGCTGCTGTGTCAGTGGGGATGGTGTTCGCTCTGTGTTGTAGCGTCCTGATGACACCCAGTTTGTGCTCCAGTGGATGATGAGAGTCAAACCTTAGATACTGATCTGTATGTGTAGGTTTACGGTACACGTCAGCTTTTAGATGTCCCCCATTACTGATGGAAATCTCACAGTCTAAGAAGGCTAACCTGACACTTTTCATATCCTCCCTGGTGAATTTGATGTGTCGGTCCACCGAGTTAATGTGATCCGTGAAATGTGGTACGTCCTGAGATTTGATTTTCACCCAGGTGTCATCCACATACCTGAACCTGGTGTTCCAGGGTAGGATGGCAAAGCCCTCTTTTCCACTTCTTCCATGTACAAATTGGCCACGATGGGTGAAACCGGGGAGCCCATGGCACACCCATGTTTCTGCCTGTAGAATTGACCCTTGTACAGTGGGGCAAAAAAGTATTTAGTCAGCCACCGATTGTGCAAGTTCCCCCACCTAAAATGATGACAGAGGTCAGTAATTTGCACCAGAGGTACACTTCAACTGTGAGAGACAGAATGTGAAAAAAAAAATCCATGAATCCACATGGTAGGATTTGTAAAGAATTTATTCGTAAATCAGGGTGGAAAATAAGTATTTGGTCAATAACAAAAATATAACTCAATACTTTGTAACATAACCTTTGTTGGCAATAACAGAGGTCAAACGTTTACTATAGGTCTTTACCAGGTTTGCACACACAGTAGCTGGTATTTTGGCCCATTCCTCCATGCAGATCTTCTCGAGAGCAGTGATGTTTTGGGGCTGTCGCCGAGCAACACGGACTTTCAACTCCCGCCACAGATTTTCTATGGGGTTGAGGTCTGGAGACTGGCTAGGCCACTCCAGGACTTTCAAATGCTTCTTACGGAGCCACTCCTTTGTTGCCCGGGCGCTGTGTTTTGGATCATTGTCATGTTGGAAGACCCAGCCTCGTTTCATCTTCAAAGTTCTCACTGATGGAAGGAGGTTTTGGCTCAAAATCTCACGATACATGGCCCCATTCATTCTGTCCTTAACACGGATCAGTCGTCCTGTCCCCTTGGCAGAAAAACAGCCCCATAGCATGATGTTTCCACCCCCATGCTTCACAGTAGGTATGGTGTTCTTGGGATGCAACTCAGTATTCTTCTTCCTCCAAACACGACGAGTTGAGTTTATACCAAAAAGTTCTGCTTTGGTTTCATCTGACCACATGACATTCTCCCAATCCTCTGCTGGATCATCCATGTGCTCTCTGGCAAACTTCAGACGGGCCTGGACATGCACTGGCTTCAGCAGCGGAACACGTCTGGCACTGCGGGATTTGATTCCCTGCCATTGTAGTGTGTTACTGATGGTGACCTTTGTTACTTTGGTCCCAGCTCTCTGCAGGTCATTCACCAGGTCCCCCCGTGTGGTTCTGGGATCTTTGCTCACCGTTCTCATGATCATTTTGACCCCACGGGATGAGATCTTGCGTGGAGCCCCAGATGGAGGGAGATTATCAGTGGTCTTGTATGTCTTCCATTTTCTGATGATTGCTCCCACAGTTGATTTTTTCACACCAAGCTGCTTGCCTATTGTAGATTCACTCTTCCCAGTCTGGTGCAGGTCTACAATACTTTTCCTGGTGTCCTTCGAAAGCTCTTTGGTCTTGGCCATGGCGGAGTTTGGAGTCTGACTGTTTGAGGCTGTGGACAGGTGTCTTTTATACAGATGATGAGTTCAAACAGGTGCCATTCATACAGGTAACGAGTGGGGGACAGAAAAGCTTCTTACAGAGGACGTTACAGGTCTGTGAGAGCCAGAGATTTTCCTTGTTTGAGGTGACCAAATACTTATTTTCCACCCTGATTTACGAATAAATTCTTTACAAATCCTACCATGTGAATTCATGGATTTTTTTTTCACATTCTGTCTCTCACAGTTGAAGTGTACCTCTGGTGCAAATTACTGACCTCTGTCATCATTTTAAGTGGGGGAACTTGCACAATCGGTGGCTGACTAAATACTTTTTTGCCCCACTGTATGTGAAGTAAGTGGAATGAAGACACAGTTCCAAAAGCAAACACACTTGGTAGATGCTGAGAGTGGTCCTGTTGCTGAGGTTGGGGTCATCCTGTAATCTCTTATGCACTACCTCCAACGCTTCTGTGACTGGGATGCAAGTGAAGAGAGATCTAACATCGTACGAGACCATGGTTTCATCTGCCTCCATAATGACATCTCTCACCTTCTCAACAAAATCCAGGATGTTCTGAATGTGGTGTTCAGAGCTGCCTACCAGCGGGTTGAGGATTGAAGCCAGAAACTTGGAGATGTTATAGGTGACCGAGTTGATCATACAGACAATCGATCTTAAAGGTGCATCCTGTTTATGTATGTTCAGTAAACCATACAGACTTGGTGTAGATTCCCCTGGGTATAGCCTGTGGTATGAGGTCCGGTCATTAGCCTTGTCTTGTTCTAACTGGTTCAGACAGTCTATCACCCTCTTCCTGTAACCACTTCCTGGGTCTCGTTTCAGGAGCTCATAAGTATTTTCATCACTGAGCAGTGACAAAATTTTCTCATGATCTTTCTGGTTTAGCAAAACTGTGCACCTACTCCTGTCTGCCGGAATGTTGTTGTCATTACTAAGTGATGTGAGTGCCTTCCTCTCCTCCATGGTGATGTTGGATGCTGGGGGCTTTGCATTGCTGAGACAGGCCGAAACCTTGGTCCGTAGTTGCTCTGCTTCCACTTCTGCAATATTGTTGTTTCGAATTGCTGTTTCTGTGGCTGTGATCAGTTCCACTAGTGGGATTTGTCTCAGTGTGACAGCAAAATCCAGCCCTTTAGCACGGATGTTTTTTTTAATGCTAAATTGATTTCATTTGTTTTATTAATCCCTGTGATAGTTGGAGAGTTGAGGAGAAAATTATCTCCACTATCAGTATAAAAAATAACTCACTGCATCCTTTCAGATTAACCGAAGAGATAAAGTGTAAAGTGTAAATTGAGAAAAACAAAAAAAATTTATAAAGTTTTATAAAGTAATAGAAGATATAAACGTAATAATAGTGCTATCAGTAACCAAAACAGAAAATGACCTTATATGGTTGTGTTGATGCGTGCTCAAACATCCAGGTAAGGATGTTTGAGCACGCAAAAATTTGATTCATTTCATCTGGAAAACGCTACGTCCACAATGTCGTCTGGAAACATCATGGAGACGCCCGCCTTAACTCATCTATTCAACCCTCCATCACCACTGCAAACGAGAAGCAGCTCAGAGCAGATTCCTGACGTAACTCACCACTATCTTCATACATGCCCTCCTGCACTACCAGAGTTCCTCTCTTGGCACCCTATCATGTGCTTTCTCTAAATCCAAAAGACACAAGTGCAACTCCTGACCTCATCTCTATCAGCATTCTCAAAGCAGACATCACATCTGTAGCGCTTTGAAGCCATACTATTTGAAGTCACCTCTGCTGATAAGCTTCAACAACTCTTTCTCATATCTTCGTGGTATGGCCCATCAGCTTTATCTGTCTGTAGTTATTACAGCTCAGCACATAAACCTTGTTCTTCGAAAATCAATAACAGTACACTTCATCTCCATTCTTCAGGCATCCTCTCACTCACCAAGATTGTTCTAAACAATCTGGTTAAAAAGTCCACTGCCCTCTCTCCCAGACATCTCCACTCCTCCACAGGTATGTCATCAGGACCAACTGTGTTTCAACTCTCAGCACTTCCTCATTTAATAACTTTTCTCCATCCATACATTGTTTCTCTCATTTTCTTCAATCATCAGTTTATCAAAAATGCTGTAGTTCCATCTACACTCTCACACATCCTCTCTTCACTTGTTACTATCTCCACCCTATGACTCTAATCTGCTGCACATCCTTTCCAGCTCGATCTCTCTGCTTAGTCTTTTGATACAAGTCCTTTTCTCCTTCCTTACTATCCAGCCTCACATGCTATCATTAAAATTCTTGCCATCTTGCTGTACACCTAACCTCATGCCCTCTTTATCTCCCAGACGAACCCACCTTTTCTTGCTAACCTCTTGCTTTGAATACTTTCCTGCCTCCTTGTCTTTCTTCCTCTGTCCAGAGGACACACAAACACCTTCTTGGCAGTTTCCTTCAACACTTCAGCTGTACTCTTCCGGTCTACTCCTCCCTAAACTCTGCACTTCCTTCTTTAGCGTCAACCATTTAATCATTGCCTTTGCCTCCACCCAGTTCCTCTTATTGGTTTTCAGAATCATCCTTTGACTAACATTTGAAACTCACAACATATCCAGTATAAAATAATTTACAGGATGCACATGACCAAAAAGCAGGTTTAAAATGGGTTTAGGTGAGGCACAAAAATCTTCACAATGCACCTTTAGTAGTGCTGATGTTGAAAACAAACAAACAACAACAATACTTAAAATCTACATATTGAACAAATGCATTTTCTATAATCATACAATCACAGGCTTGCTGGGTGACCTGACCGAAACAGAGACATTTGGAATGATTATTTGGAAGAGATAATTATTTTTGTAAATTTGTTCTTTTAAAATATGGCAAAATATGAAAGGTAATCTCCAAAACGACTTAAGTGTGAGATACTCAGCAGTCAACTTCTTTGGCAGCAGGTTTGTCGTCTACACCTGGACCTACAATACAGAGCAGCTGTGCCTTCATATTTATAAGAAAATAGATTTTTTAAAACATCTTTTTCATTTGTGTTTCTCAAAATAACAAACTTTTATATTGACAGACCTCTGGATCAATGGCACTCATTTTTCTTTCTTGCATCCCTCTTTAGGAATTCAAAATATGCCTCACATAATATCTTTGAAAATGTATCTATGTATATATGTATGTATTATTTTGTTTTTTTGTTTTTATTTGGGTTTACCAGTCAATGAGAATATAAAATAATTCAGGTTGAACTTTTGTTAAATGCATAACTTAAATCACGCATAGCTTATGTGTGATTTCTAAGTTAGCTATAACACAGTTTGATACAGTGGTCTATCAGCGTTAGTAAGGTCACAAGCGGTCTCGGGTAAAACAAGCTCTTTATTTAACGTTTAGTTACAATCTGGCCCACAGTTTGGTTTATTGGTTGACGCATTAACCATAGATAATGATAGATTTGTTCGCCAGATGGCAGCAAAGTTCAATATTTTACTGGCACTGTAGAGTTGTGCAGGTTTTGTGAAGATTATAGCGATGAAAAGGGACACTGTTTAATGACGCTTCGTGGCCTAAGTGAATGATTTGGGGGCTACATAAAAATAAATGGCGACTAAAGAGTCGCATGGATCCTGTCCATAATCCGTTGTGGTATGAGCAATTTGAATGCGGAGCTTGCTTAATAGGCTGCACTCACTCTGGCAAGCTATTTCTCAACAAGGATGTTAAGAAATGTTGTGACATTACTTCGGCGTTTTGTACATGCTGTGAGCAGCTGTTGGTGAAAAGCCCGGTATCCTTCACAGCTCATCCGGAGAGCTGCCTCACACAAGCCTCAGAGCAAATCGCCAAGTTGTCGCTTTCAAAATAAAAGCCTCGCCGTGTCGCCACATGTGCTTGTTTTTTTTTAAATTTTTTAATTATATTAAAAAAAAAAAAAAAAACAGCACTGAATGCAGAATTTTGTATCCGTATTTTGCCACAAACAAAGAAAATACTGTACAAGTAACAGTTTCTAAAAGAGCGAACCCACAAAACTCCTGCATATTTGTGTTTTGTTTTACATGTGAAAGAGACTGACCAGCTGCTGCAGTGACCCTGTAGGCCTAATCTGCATCAACGGGATGAATTTACTGTAAGGCCCACATTCAAACGTGATTTGGATTTCATAGGCCCCATAAGGAGGGCAACAGGCAGTCGTCAGGTTACACGTGATGATCCTCGTTATAAGCAACGCTCATTTATTGCATACAACAGGATGTTTCTGAAAAGATGCAGTCTACAACATCAACATTCATAACCTCTATGTTGCAAGAATTTGTATTTAAATGCAAGACCGTGTGTTTCAAGTAAATCAAGATAAGAGCAGTTTTGTGTTGCCTTTGGGTACTGCTGCACTGAATGCTCTCAGGGAGGTGTTGGGTGTCAACATATGAGTTCCTTTTCTGCATCTTTATCATATTTTAAACTAAACTGCAATTCCCACTCCAAATAATAGCTTATAACATCTAAAACAAACAAACAAACAAACAAACAAAAAGTTATCTGAAGACATTTACCTTCCATATAGACAACGCCATGTCTTATTTGTATGGCTTAAATTTGTATTTCACCGCGAATTCATGAAAATTAATTTTTATTCTTGAACATTTACCGGATGTCCTGTTCTTGTTTTACTGATCGGGCTTAATAGAGCCGGTGGCGGAGGGAAATGCAGCAACGGAGGTGGTGTTGGTGGTGGTTGTTCACCTTCTGAAACAAACAGGAAGCACACAGATCTCTTGTCCACCTGCGGGATCCGTGCTATTCGTGGAGAGGCTGTCGAGCGGTGTTGTCAGATACGCGGACTCGCTGTGCGTGAAAGTAGCCTGGCCCACTCCGTCGTGAAGATAAAGCAGCACTTTTAACTTTCAGCTCTTCTGGCGTGTCCTCTGCGTTTTAACGACCTCCCAGGAGAAAATTAATGAAGGTAAGTCCCACTTATATATATAAAAAAAATCACTTCTTTTTAGCTGTGGGCTTTTCGCTCGGGGAGTGAGGACGTCATCACGCCAAACTCAGTTCATCAATTCGTCTAATGTTGCATTTATTGCTGTTTATATTTGGCATTAAAATCCCAGCCCTGCTGTGGAGAACGGTCACAACTTCAGCTAATCGTAGCAGTCTAGTCTGTCACCTTTTAATTAACCCCGATGAAGAGGTTTTTGTTTTTTTGTAACCCCCTCTTAAAGCTAACTAATCAGCCTACCCGGTGTGGTGGGCGGCGGAAAAACAACCATAGTTTTAAGTTGAAATGTTATTCTGATGTTCACAGAAAACCTTGTCGGCGTGTTAAACGTTTAGATGTTGTTTGAGGGGTAGTGGATTTCATTATCTAAGCAAAACAAGTAACACATTCCCTTTATCGTGAGCTCTCTCCACACGAGAAAGGGACGAAGCATTCCGGAGTGATTACTCCTCAGCTGAGGGGGACTTTGACGCTCGCTCATCGTGTTGTTAGTTTTAAAGTCGGAAACCGGCCCGCACCTTTAACGGATCTGTAGTCTCTGTGCAACTGACAGCTGTGTGTATCTCATTGTTGAGAAATGGACCGACAACAGAGAGGATGTGAAACTTAAGGGAGCAATTCGCACAGTCAGCTTTTCTGCAATAAGCATGATGACCTTTTTGTTTTTATTTCATTAAGAATCTTACAACTACAACAAAAACCCTCAGTAATTTGGTAAACTTGAGTGGGGGTAAAGCTGCTACGTCAGTCTAAATCAGGGGTGGGTAACTCCGGGCTTTAAGGGCGGGTGTCCTGCAGGTTTTAGATGTGTCCTTGATCCAACACAGCTGATTTAAATGGCTAAATTACCTCCTCAACAAGTGTTGAAGTTCTCCACAGGCCTGGTAATGAACTAATCATTTGATTCAGGTGTGTTGACCCAGGGTGATATCTAAAACCTGCAGGGCACCGACCCTTGAGGCCCCACCCCTGGTCTAAATGGTAATGTGACACCTGTGGGGTTTTTGTGTTTTGTTTTTGTTTTTTTGTTTTTATTATTTTAAGTCTTGTTTGACTGTCCACCCAACATAATGTCTGTTCCAACTAGTCAGATGTGCCTTAGAGGTTGTATGAGACTGTGCATGATGTCTACCTGAAAGATGCACAAACCCACTCGATTCATTTATAATAAAATGTAATCAGTCTTGATAAAAGTCACAATTGGCGACAATCGCAATCAGACTAAATTAACAAACAAAAACGGCTGAGTTCTCTATCACTTATAGTACACACCGGGAAACATAAGTAATCCCCTGGAGTGTTGCTACTTAGAGTCAAGTGTTTGTGTTAAAGACAGAAGATTAGAAGTGTCGGTCCCTGTAAATAAAGCCTTACAAAATATGGGTCTGATCTTAAAGTTTGTTTGGAGTGAACCAGACTTTGATCACCTTCACGGGACCTTAGAAGAATCTTAATAGAGATGCGTGAAAAAGTATTTTTAAAGACCTTTGTGCTTGTCAGTCCGCAATACGATTAACACTTTTGAACAAATTCAAGACTACAGCTACTTTCTGTAGCTGTGAGTGTCTGAGATCACAATATGGAGTCCATTAGGAGGTGAAAAAGAATTCAAGGGTAACAGCAAGCAAGCAACAGCACTGAGATCTTTGCTCATTGTCTATATTATTACAGGGAAAAAGAAACACCACGACTGCTGCTCTCCAACAAATACTCTAGCCCTCCTCAAGCTTACAAAAGACCATCCCAATTTTCTTTAACGTTTTTCTGTGGACTGACTTTCAGTGACCTTTTGAATAGAATGTTACATTTGGAGGATTTTTTTGTTTTTTTTGTTTTGTTTTTAAGTCTTGTATATCTACAGTGTAACATTATCCCAACTGTAAAGCATGGTAAAGGCTGCATTATAGTTTGGGCAGCAGTACAACTGTACAGAAGTACAATACCTAAAGCTTTGTAGAGACAGGGTAGTACGACAAGACAATCACCCAAAGCACAAAAGTATATAACCTATAGGAGAAAGTGCATGCTTTGGGATGGCCAAGGCAGACCTGACCTTAACACAACTGACATGGTGTGTTGTGACTATGTTGATGTTGTCGGATGGGAGTTATTGCTGTTAAAGAAAATTCTGTGAGTTACTGAATTAAAGATGTTCTCTACTTTTTCTACCCTGCACTGATTTCCCCAAGAGCCAACTACTTAAAAAAAAACCAAAAAAACCCCCCAATGTTCTTTTTTTAAGAAATCAGTGCAGAAATCGTGGTGTTTCCAAAGGGTGCAGGAAATTGCAGCCAAACCTACTGATCATGTAATGTACGACTCAACAGTTGGGCTACTTCCTTAGACCTATTTTCATTCAGGTTTTGGCATTTCTAGTAAACCAATAGCCTTCTTTCCAACTAACCTGAGATCTGTGTTTGTGTGTGTGCACCTTAGTGTTAGTAAAGTCATTACATATCCTTTAGCTCAGTCTTAAATTTTTATTGTGAGTTTAATTTATGTGCATCTAGTTAATCAGCAGCTCAGTGGTGATATATTGCAGGCAGCACAACAGATGATACGAACACGCAGCTTTGCTAGCAGGCATGCAGCCACGGCCACCAGTCACTTTGTTCTTTTGGCCATTGTAAGCAAAGGACTTGGTTTTTCAGATTATCTAGAAATGTAAGTAGCAGTGTCCATGTTTGAGTCCCCCCAAAAATGTAAACACAATATTCATAGCAAGCAAAAGCATTGCAAATGCTGCCTTACTGAATTTATTTTGTGTATCGCACACAGTTACACCTGCAGTGTATAACTCGCAGCTGAAGATCTAAATCTTTGCGGGCAGTAAATCTTGGACCTACACAACATTTTATAAAAGGGGAAAATAATTTCCCAGGGGAGCTGGGCAGTATTTGCTGCTTCTGTGGCACTTTGGGAAATATTGATGCCCAGTTCATGCATTTTGATATTATTTAAAATGGGCAATGCTCCTGCCTACTGTGTGTTGAGCAAGGTCTGCTGTCAGGTTCCCTCTGAGGTAAAGTTGGAGAACACTGATAAGGCTAACTGACGTCACTCCAAAGACATGAGCCAACAATGCAGCTATTTATTCCAAGCCAGATTTGGTCCCAAAGCAGGCCCCTGAGAAACGGGGGCACAAATGAAGGCAGAATTCTAAGCAAGTGTTTTCACAAAAAGAAAAAGTTTTTACAACTGTGGTGGTGCCTGTGTCACATCATTTTACTTACAAGAATGAACACTATTGTACACCGAGGCTGTTTTCTGTGAGGATTTAGCTAGCTGGTTAATAAATGATGAATACTAATGTGTACAGCTAAAGTGGAGACAAAGCCAGGTGGACTACAAATGGAAGGAAGAGTGTATTAGAGGTCCCAGTGTCAAATGGTGTGGTGTAGCTAAGGCCCAGTTTAAGGGAAGAATGTGATTAATATAGTCAGTTACTTTACATAAAAGCAGAATGGATTTGATTTGATATACTTTTATTAGTCCCACAAGGGGAAATTTCCCCTATGAAGAAGCTATGTTTTTGTCATAGCTTCTTCATAGTGATCAGTGACACTTGGATTGTTGCACACACCATAACATCAAGGTTTTATTGGCATATAGCAGCATGGTGGAATTGAGGACAGTGCAGTCTTAGTATTTAGACAGTGGTGTTTTTCATTGCTTTGGCTTTACTCCACCAACTTGGATTTCAAGCAAAACAATGACTCTGAGGTGAACATGCTGACTTTCAGCTATCAGGATGTTCACATCCACTGTGTGAGCAGTGTGAGAAATCTCCTAAGTCATAGTTCAATTTGAAATGCATCATACATTTTTTGTTTGTTTGTTCCCAGTATGGTCCCTCTCTGGAAGGTGACAAGTATGGCCCAAATGAATGCACAGTTATGAGTAATCATTGTTATCCTTGAGCAAAACTGACGACCAGGATCACGAAGCCCCATTCAACAGAGTACAAGGGTTCACTGACTAGTTTGAGGATGAAAGGATAACCCATTTGAACTTTATTGTTACTGTTTCTCAAATTATTGAACACCTCTACAAGATATGACATCATTTTTGACTTTGCAGATGCTGCGCTTCATTATCAACAAAACAAAATGAGGGACTATCACCACTTTAAGATACCTTGCCTTTTTTTTTTTTTTTTTTTTTTTTTTTTGGTATTTTTGTTTTTTACCTTTTAGTTTGCCAATTTGTACTAGACTGTAAATATTGTGATTCCAAAAGCAATAGAAAATATTCAGACTTTCGTTTCTTCAACTGTCTAAATGCCCCATTTTAGCTGTTGAGCAAGGTTCCAGAGGATGCTCTTTAAATGGAACATGTTAAAGAGAATAATATGTTGTTTGATAGCACAGTATGCTCATAAGAAGTGTGTGTGCGTGCGTGCGTGTGTGTGTCCTGCTTTTGAAACCAGAATTGTGTTCTATTGGTGGTTTCTTGAAATGGAGCACATAGCTGTGGTTTGCAGTTTTTGGGTTGTTTATTTTTTTAAATTTTCTTTTTGTCATCCCCCATTATATCTCTCTCACTCACTCACACACACCCACCACCACAATCTCTTTGACACTTCCTGCTGCTATACTTTTAAAGTAATGGCTTGCATAACATCCTCTCAAAGAGCAGCGTGTAAGATAGCCAGTAAAAGTAGTCTTCTTTCATTTGTGTGTGAGTAGGTGTGTTTGGTGTGGCACACCAGTTTGTCTGCTAGCTTTCAGGATCACTTGCATTAGATAAGCCCTATTTAAGCCATTATGGTCAATGAAAATGTTCAATTCCGCTAGCTGGTCCCAACTATACATAGAAAAGAAACTGCCACAGCTAGAAATGTGACTGACTGTGAGGTGAGAGTGGCCTGTTGGAATTCTCCACTCTGCTGCACAGCAGGCCAGGACCTGCCAAGGAATGCAAGGAAGACAGCAGGAGAGGGTTAGAGGGGGAAGAAATGAGCAGATTGAAATATGAGAGAGAAATCTGTCTGTACCCAAGCCAGATGTGGTCACTGACATATGTGGTTAGACACATCCATCCAGTTTCTTCCACTTATCCAATTCAGGGTCATAGTTGGGGTTGATGGAGACATATTTACCCTTGTTAAATCGAAAGTGCCATAAATCAGCTTAGGTTTGACATGATCCTTTGAATCATCAATAGATCTTGTTCTAAGCCAACATGTTTACATTGTGTCAGCTGAGCAAAGGAAGTCTTTGACTTGAAGTTTTATGTTTAGAATCTACCGTAATTTAGATGTTCACTTGTCCGAAAGCCACAGATGTAAAAAGCTTTGAGAAAGCAGGAGTTTAAATCTGTTTTCTTGCATTTAAAGTTGTTAGTCAGGTGTTGAAAAGCGGTCTGTAAGCTTTTCTGGCAAGACAGAGTAGAATTCAGTTGATCTGCATTACAGGTCATCAAATATGAGAGAAGTGTGTTATGCACCATTGCTTATCCAGTCCTGCGTGCATGCATGCAGGAGCATAAACCTGTCACCTGATTGCATTTAGGCAAGTTATGTATATAAAGACAGTCCCAAAAGGTTAAAGCTGGGTATAAAGTGATCACTTTTGATGTAACATGTTTTTATAACAAGAGTTTTCCATGAAGTGCTCACTCGTCCGACATCCCTGTAAAGAAAACGTTTGACGTTGAGTGGATGTGAAAAGCTAATCTGAGATAAGCTCTGGAGCGCATTCCTAACTACACACTGTCCATATGAAAACATGGCAATGTCTAAGCTATGATTCAGTTAATTTTGTTTTCATGTTTTCAGGTGAACACTGTAGTGGTGGATCATTCAAACGGGAATTAACTCTGCTTATTTTCTTACTGTCTGCCCACATAGCACATCCAGTAAGGGGAGCATCTATGCAGAAAATTATATTATCGGTTATGACATTACTACACTACATATAAATAGCTGAGACACTGATGACAAATTGAATTTGTGATATCAGACTGAGGATTGTTATTTCAATATGTTTCATAGAAGAGGTTTAGATGGTCCGTCTGTGTGTTTTGTCTTGTTTTTGTTAGCTTTCTAGATTTCAGTGACGTTCTAACATTTCACTAACTGGAAGACACTGACAGTTTTCTAGTGGTTGTTTACCCAGTATTTAAATTGTTATATTGCCCAGGACAGGCCTGGGATCAGCTTAGGCTTAATTAAATAATAAACCTCCTGCCTAATAAGCACAAGTAAAATCATTATTTATTTTTTACTAGTATTCAGATTTATTTCACATTGACAGCCTCCATTCTGTAACCTCTGAGGTCAAAACCTTAACCTGACGTCTCTATAGCAACACTTTCTCACAGCGCTGCTTCATGTCTGCCAAAGCTGATGACACGTGCACAGATGATGGCATTTGTTTTTTCGCAAGGCTCGGTGTGTGCACACATATCTGCATATGCACGCATATGGCGCGTTCACATGTTACCAATGTTCCCTCACCCACACATCCATGCAAATGCTGAAAACTGGTAAGAGTTGTAATGATTAGAACGGCAGCTTGAATAAGTTGCTGTTTATCGGCTCTTTAATATGTGTATGCTAATCTGTAAAACAATCACATCGGTCTTAACTGCCTTTTATTGCAAAGGGATGTCTTCTAACTTCCTGTTGTCTTCGTGTTGTCCCTGCGTCCTTAAATTCCAGATTATGTCAAGACTTTTGGTCGTCTCTCTTGAGGTCTGTTTCTTGCTTCTGTTCTCTTTTTTTCTCCAGTGAACTAAGTGATCTCAGTCAGAGGTCACAGAGTATCTGTTTTGTTTTGGCTTGTGCCAGTGTGTGAGCTGCAGGGAAGGGACCTTTTCTCTGTCAGCCCTGACAGAAGGTAACTGATTTACAGTGTCCGAGAGAGCTTTTTTTGAGAGTCAATGCACAGATAGTCTTTCACACCACCCACCTGAGGGCAGCCTCACAAACAGCCACTATAAATAGAGATTGAAGCAAGCAGGGGGAAGGTGTGGGTAAAGGCTAAGACATCGACTGAATGGGATTTTATCAAACACTTTAAAAAAACAAAAAACAACTTTAACTGTAAAAAATCAGCCTGTGTGTGAGTCTCCCATATTTGTTGGTGATTGAGGGTTCTAAACATCCCTCTGTGCTAATGAGCGGGTGTGTATTGTTTTTAGAAGACGACAGACAGTGGTCTGTTGTTTACGGTGAGGCAGTGATGACGCATGGTCAAATGTAAGGCCCCTTCAGACCACACTTGGTTTGGGGAGTGCTAAAAATGTGCATACTAGTGCATTCCTTCTGTGTGTTTTAGCTGTTGCTCTTTACTTGGCACCATTTCGACCCATATCTCAAAGCAGCAGTTTGTAGTTGTCGTTAACAGTGAACATTTGTTTTTAGCAGTCCGCTGACATCATACATCATGCACTATGTTTATGTGTTGGCTCTGGGGTTAAGTCAATGCACAAGGCACAATAAAAACATAGTTGTGTAGTCAGACAGGAAGTGCCCTCTAGGACATTTGTTGGGTAGGAGGGTGCCTTGAGGGTTGCATAATAAAGTAAAACACCTGATTAAAATCTGAGCTCTCACTGGTCTCTGTGGACTGGAGGTTGCAAGGAGGATACTAAGGAGAATAGCAACAGGATGGCAGCTATCCTGGCTCTCAAATAACTTCAGTGTAATCAATGTGGTCAGAGTACATCTGGGCAGATAAGATGCTCCTTACTGAGGACGGTGAGAAACTCTGCTGGTGATGAAGCCCCCCGGCCGTTTTAAGACTCCGCATTCCTCGCATTCCCGGACCAGAGGATGGGTGGAGGAGAGGAAGGGTGTGGGGTTATACGAGGAGAAAGAAACTCAGAGTCAGACTCCCACTGTGGTGTTTCTGTCACTCTTATCATTCTACAGGGAGTCTCCGAAGATGTGAAAATCCTGCATTAGGAATCTGTGTGTACCATAGCCTAATCCCTTTTGTGCAAGATGTACACATTACACTTGAGGTTAACGTCACTCACTACTGGGAATTGTTTTCCCCGTGCAGTTATCTTACAAAAATAACTTGAAGCTCAGGTACTTATTTGCTTAAACAAATGAAGTCTTCCTTACATGACTAGTTAGTATCCTGATAATGTAGCTGGAAACTCGTAGCTTCTAGTAAAGAGGCCATTTCAATCAAAATTGCCAGTCTGGAATTTTTATTATTAATTGACTTGAAATTTTATTAATCTTGAGTGTTCTGCTTTCTCTTCTCATCATTTTCAGACATGGTTCTGTTTACGCTCCATTGCTTCATGTGCAATGCCGCAATAGCAAGAATTTGATGATGGGCGTCTTATTTCTGTGCTTGTAATTTAATCATATTTTTAGTTTTCTCTTCCAGCGTTAAACAGAATAAAACGATCATTGTTCTGCATTCCATTTCAGTCATACCCTTGTTTTTGTCTTGTTATAAATCCCTTTACAGCTTTCAGCACTCTTCCTCCATCAGGCTCTGCACTGTGTGCAGGGCTTACGGCACCTTTGTTGCCTTCAACACCAGAGGGGAAAACAAACGCCATTAATGTTACAGATTTGATGCTCAAATATCAGTTCTCATGAAATCAGTGATTTGACGAGGCTAGTACGGGCTCCTTTACTCAGTTAAAATGGATGTTTAAGGGGCAAAATCTGTTTGTCAGAATAGTTGCTTGGTTATTATTTAGTTAGTAGTTATTTGTCAGGTGTAGTTGTAATCTTAGTGTTCTCACTGCAATTGTTTTAAAGTGGTCTTGTTTACGTGTGCAAGAGGATGGCAGAATGTCAAAATGATATAAGCTTTTTAGTCATTTGAGTCATTTGTCCTTTTTGTCATTTGAGAGAAGAAAATGCCTGAATGCGTGTTACAGATTAAACGCGACATTATTGTCTGAATTTTCTAGTTCCTGGAAAATCACACGAGTGCTGGTGAGTTAATGAGTCCAAACTTAAGCATCATCTGTGACATTCAACCAGAGATCTGTGCTGAGTGATATCTCTGGAGTCTGCGATTAAACACGTTATTTTCGACTCTGTCCCAAAAACAAACTGGCAGCCACTGGCATTACAGTAAAGTTGTTTTGCGCAGAACAATGAAAAGGCTAAGTTTGGGGTTTGCCCTTCAGCATAAACGTCATCCCTGAATCACTCCATAGTGAACCCTCTGTGCTGGTTTGGAGCTTTCTCCTAAAATCTCAAACACACGCTTGCTGTGTATCATGTGATACTTTGAGTCAAATCCAGTCAAGGAGTTAAACATTGACCATCTCTGGCCTGAGATTTTATCACTGTTAAACAGCACACTTCCTGGAACTGGTCACCCCACGTGCCTTTCTCCTGTATCTGTGTGCGGTGAGTACAAACACATTTTGTGGTGAAAAGCCAAGTCTTACCTCTTTCTATGAATTTATTCTCTGCACTTTCATAAGTATACTCATTCTTACTTGAAATGTCCGAGTCTCACACACGCTCACTGCAGTTGTTCTTCTCCTAGTAAACAGGAGAGTGTCTTAACCACAGGGGAAAAAACGGAAGTTTACCAGCTTCAGTCATTGTGTGCACTGCGTGTCATCAGTGTGGTGTTGTGTTTTTTTTATTTTTTTATTTTTTTTTTTTGTTTGTTTTTTTAGATGCTGTATATTTGTTTGCCATATTGCCTGGTTCACATCTTGGCTTCCATAGTTACAGCTCTTTGAACTGTAGACGGTGTACAGATACAGAGACCCATGCATATTTGTATTTGTATTTATTTATTTATTGTCATTGTCAAGAACAATGAAATTGCGTTTGGTGTTATATACAGTACAAACAGAGGTCAGGTCAGGAAGTCTTGTTTGAAGGTTTTGAGGTACCACAGAGTTTTCTATATTTTGCCATTTTAAAAAGTGGGAAAGAATTAATAAGTCTGCTTTTTATTTATTTTACTGAATTTATTTTTTATTTTGTAACACTCCGGATTACGTCTTGAAGGGCTTACTGACTCTGTTAATTTACCATCTTTTGGGATAAATAAAATGTATCTTATTATATTGACCAATATTTTGTTTAAGCATCAAACCTTATCCTTCCACTCACAATAATTTCCCCTGTTTAAACTGATAAAACATATTTAGAATGAGGTGAGTCATCCACTGCTGTTTTTCAGTCATAGTGTTCAAAAGATAACACATGTGCTTGTTGCTCCAGAAGTTACAAATGCCTGCCGGATGACTGTTCTTGACAGGCAGTGTGCCTTGTTGGTCAGACTGTCTCCTCGAGGACCTGGGAGCCCTGATGCTCCCAGGTCCTGGAGGAGTGGGACAGTCGTCATAGAACAGGGGTGTCAAACATAAGGACTAGGGACCAGAATCAGCCCAGAAAAGACTCCAACCCAGCCCACAAATGTTTTCATAGGTTTTACAGCTTTTCCCAGTTATAAATTCCTCCTCATGGCTATTTATAGAAACAGTTAAATAACAGAAATGGGGTTTTTTTGTTTTGTTTTTTTACTGATATAGAAAAATCAGTTTGTGCAGTGGATTGGCAGTAAAATAATAATAATAATGGAATGATATGCCAGAACTTTTATAATTTATAATCTATTATAATTTAAGCCCAAAGAGTCGTGCTTACAGTGCTTTTATTTCACAGTGTGTGTCTGTTTACAGAAACCGACACACACTGTTGAAATTAACCTTCTTAAACTACACATTTACTCTGTGAAATAACTTCCTCACATTGACTGATGGGGAGTTTCACCTGTCTGGCACTTCAGCTCAAAGTAGGCTGTGAGTGGACCAGGGTGTTAAATGAGTTTGACATTCCTGTCATAGATGGAGGCGGCAGAGGAAAGGATTGTAAGAAAAGGACAGTTAAGAGGGTCAGTAAGGAAGTTTTGGTTTCAGTGCTCAGCCTTTTCTGTTTTATATCACGTTGCAGGTCAGCTGGGCCATGGAGGTAACACCAGGTTGACAGACTTGTTAATGGTATAATTTCTCACCTACAGGACCAGTCTCGTTCTGTTTCCGTTTTTCTGTATTAAATCCCTTTTTATATTTCCTGTTTATCTACCATCACCTAAACATCTTTTTTTTTTTTTTTAATTAATTATTTATTTATTTATTTTTTTACTTTCTCGGTCCACAAAAACAACTACAGAAATGAGTAACAACATTCAGTGCTTTCCCCTCACCCTGACACTTTGTTCTTTTTCTTTATCAGATGCAGTGTCCCAGAAGCTATCCAGATCCCCCCAGCCAGGAGCTGAGCCACAGGAAATAAGTGACTTCAGGAAACTGGTAATACATGTGCATGTAAACATGCTGTATCTTGTAATTCCTTGACCTATTTTACCTGTGATTCTGCTGCTGTGTGCTGGAAGAGGAGGAATAGCGCTCAGTCTTAGCTGGAATCTGGGCGAGTAGGCCTCGTCCTGACAGGCGGGGAATGTGTGGAAGCCAGCCAGCATACCTTACTTCCCTGTTAGAGATCAGTGTTACACCATCTTGGTACACTCACTGCTTTTGGTTTATGATCCCTTATATCCTCCTTTCTGGGCTTTATTACTGTGGATCTTGTCTGGACAGTACAACAAAATCGAAGTCGTGCGTTGTTTATTTTCATGTCACTGCAGCTAGGTGTGGTGTTACTGTGCCCCCCCCCCCCCCCCCCCCCCCCCTTTGCTTCTCACTTGACTTTCGTTAATGTTGTAAAATCATTTAAGGTGCCGCTGGCCTTGGCAGTCGTTTCCTTTCTGTACAATCTTCAGCCAGGCTTGAGACTGTTTATGTAATATTGTCCTCAGTGCAGGAAGTGGTGGCTCTGTGAGCTGATCTGTAAGTCTTTTTTTTTTAAGAACACACATGATGATTTGATGAACAGCATATAAAATTAACAGTTGCTGACATGCAGTGCACTCAGCATTAGTGGTTTCATTTTATCAGTCCAGCCCTGACTGTTTTGTTTCTGTCCTCGCTCATGCCTTCATTTCCTTTTACAAGTAGACTGAGATGAAGCAGTTTGACAAACTTCTTTCAAAAAGTCTAAAATAAGTGGTCAGAAATTAGTCCTAAAGTCAACCTTCTCAAAAGTTCTCCACTGAGAATCAGCAGATTTGTGATGGTGCTTGCTAGTCCAGGTGATAAATGGGAATAAAATGCAGTGTTTCTCACACACAGGCAGGTTGCCTACGTTTGTTAACTGCCTGATAAGTAGCTGTGGCAGATAGTTTCAGCATTTTTAATCTAATTTCAATCTGTCAGAACAATTCTCAGTTTACTAGTGAACCTCTCAAGTCCTCTTGGTCTTATTTTGGCTCTTCCCATCTTGTCTGCTCCCTACTGCCTGGTTCCCTGGCTGTTATAGTGGCCCTGGAAATTGTGCAGCTGCTTCTTCGGATACGATCTTATTCCAGGGTCAGACATCCTGCTCTGGAGATCCACTGTGAACTGGCAGGCCACTCTAAGCAGGAGAATAACTGGCTCACGTGCCTCTATACCAGGCTGCACTTGAACACAGCTCCCAGCTGTAGTTCAAGTGGTGGTGGGGTTCATCCACAGGGTTGGACTCCCTGGAGAAGCATCTGACTTTTTCGCAGGGATTTGTTTGCTCCAAGTATGTGGTAAATGAAACATTTGCAGAAGAGCAATTCAAAAACTGTTTTAATTAGTAATTCACTTCATGAAGCCTGCTTGTGTCCCCTTTCGCAGCGCACATGTTGTACATACACATGTATGGATATGAACACAGCCCAGGTACAAACACAGTCTAAATCTGCGGGTGTGCAATGATGTGTGCTAGCTGCGAATGCTGACAGAGTAAACACTGGGTTAACATCCTTCTCCTCTCAATCACAGCACTGGGCTTTACAGGTGCAGTTTTGACATCTGTCTGCTTAATAACCACATTTCATACGGTTGGTGTCTGGCCAGTAATCACCAGTAATTGGTACGGTCGCCTCCTACCTGCACTCCGTTTCTCCCCTCCCCCTCATCCTTCACCCCCACTCAAATGTGGAAAAATAGCTCAATCCAATTACTCATGCTGTGTTCCTTCTCCATATCTTTCCACTAACACGACTGTATTGGAGGGTTTCCATGTTTCATCAGAAGTCAGTTGAGGGTCAGTCTGTGCTGACCTTTTTGTTTTTCACAGAAATGACCTCAAGTGTTCGCATTCTTGCTTCAAATATTAACATCAGTGTGGCTATAACCCTATAACACACAATCCTAGGAAGCCCAGCCCTTAAGCTTATTCTTAGGAGTGTGTTTGCTTGGCATTATCGTTATGGCATTGACCTTTCTCCCCGTGGTATTACAGAGGTTGCATATAATTAGACTTGTGTGTGTGATTTTTATCTGGACAATAGGACGAGAACTTCTGTATTTATCTAATTATAGATGGGTGGAAAGACACAGTGCCCTCGCATGCTACATGATGTTTTCTGTCACCGCAACGTGCGTGTGCGTGTGTGTGTGTGTGTGTGTGTGTGTGTGTGGTTAGCATTAGCTTGAGTTCTATATTAATAGACGCCAAAAAGGATGCAGATGAGCGAGTGTAGAGTCGAGCCGCCCAGACAAACAGATGGATGCATAAACTGAAGAGGCGGGCATCAGCGTGTCATTTACCGGATCTAAGTGTTCCCAGCAACCCAGTCACCTCTACAGTGAAATGATAGCTGGAGCCAAGAAATGTCTTCCATTTCCAGGCTTGTGTGAGTTTCATTCATTGCCAGTGTGTGGCTCTTTGTTTATGAGGGAGATAAATGGCTGGGAGACGAGTGCTGAAAACTCAGCTCTGTTTGTGTGTGCCATCCCTGCTACATTTCACAGCAGCTTAGTGTTATATTTGTCTATTTCTTTCCACTGTTTTCACAAAATAATCAGTTGCTGCAGTCCTGTGGAGGCTATGTGACAGGCTGGGGTTTTCTTCAAGTCTATTTTCGGGCTTTTCCCTGTGAAAGGATCTTGTTGCAGTCAATTGTTCTTCTGACAGTCACCTGAACCGCAGTAAGCTGTGTTGTTTTGTCGATAAATTTGTTGTTTCATTGAATTCTGTGAGACAAAGTGACCCGACGATTGTACATTTGGCCTGTCATAAATAGAGCTGAAGCAAATGGCCTTCCCAGGGGGCTGTGGTGGAGCTGTCTGTGGGTGGAGGGAGACGCAAAACAAGAATCCTGGGTAAGATAAGAGAAAGCCACATGCAGGTGCTGTAAAAGCAGTGGGAGGTTAGTTTTTTTTTTTTTTTTTTTTTTTTTTTTTTGTAGGTTTGTCTGTTTATTTGCCATATTTATTAACACAGGCGGCAATTACAGCATCGACACCTTAATGCTTAAGTTTGGAGCGTTTCATTCTGTGTGAGGTAGCACTTGTCTTATATTTTCTATAGCTAGTCCAGAAGATGCATAGCAGCATAACGATTTATAAATAAATCTCGGGTATACGGCTACACATCTAAAACTAAATCCAAGCCCTTATTGGATAAAGTGGAGACATGACCATGTGAATTTCATTTACAGTGGCAACTGTGAGAAGATGTACTTTCAAGGAAGGTAAGTGTTGTAATCAGTAGGAATAAATTGATCCCAAGTGATATAAATAAGGTGGCCAACATGCTCACTCCCTCATATCATAGCTGTTCATTGTTTCCTCTTTGTCAGAGTTTCCGAGGAAAGCTTTCTCTGTTCTTTTCAAAAACAGAAGCTGTTGTGTCAAATCGAACAAAGGCTAATCCTTATGTCACCCTCACAGAGCAGCTTGTAGAACAGCTAACTACAAAATGGGAAGAATTAGCCGGCTTCTGTTATGCAAATTGGTTTAAAGAAAAGAAATAAGGAAGTAGCTTGCTATAAAGTATTCAAAACATACTTGATTCCTGTTTTAATGACATCGTGTGTATTTAAGGAAGAGAACCTAAACATTTTCCATGAGTATACTTTGTCTGTGTAAAGTTTTCTGTAAGAGAAGGGGACAAGAGGTGTAGTAGTTTGTCTAGATATGCTTGCGATTAATTTTTTTTTCATTTCCTCTTTCACAGAATTAGATGGGCAAGGCTAACTCTGTATATAGGGGTTTATTTCCCCTCTAGGGCTTCCTTTTGCCTTTTGCGTTAGTATCAGAACTTGCTTTGAATAGTCGTATGTGGTCGTGTTCAGAGTTTGCATAGATCTTTAGCTTTTCAACAAAGGTATGGTTAGCACCAGCTATGTTTGGGTATGTTTGTTTGCATGTCTCACATGAAAGCTGGATTTCCGGTGTTGTATTTAAAGTATCTCTTACAAAGCAATTTATTTACATATGCTGATGACCCCGGTGTGCGCGTGTGAAAGCTACTGAAGGTGTGAGAAAGCCGCCTGAGGCTGCACATCCCACACAGCAAAATATGGCTAGCACTGTGTGACGACGATGCCCCCCTTCAGCCTGTGTTTTTTACTGCTCAGTATGTGTTTGTTGGTCTGCGAGGCCAAGCTGGCAGGGCAAGGGCAACACAAGGGCAGTGTTTGTGCAGGGCACGGGACTGGCCTTGGTGGCACACACGTACACATACAAACATGCGCGCACACACTTGGCAAAAACAGAGGCTTATTGTGGACTTCAGGCCCAGTTTGGTCCACCCACTACAGTCACACATTGTGTCACATTTTGCATTTTATCTCTGCCTTTTATCTCTTTTTATCTCATTGTCTATCACGGATTGGTCTGTTTTTTGTTTTTGTCTCTCCCCCCCCCCCCCCCCCCTTTTTTTTTTTTTTTTTTTTTTTTTTTTCTCTTTTTTTGGAGTCTTTTAGTGAACTCATGAACTTAACATTCCCATTTATTTTCTACTGCACCTGTTTCCCTTTTTAATTCATCATTTTTTCTCCTCTCTTTTCCAGCCATCTCAGAACTGACTGCTTCTCAGACCCTCCTGAATAGTCTTTAACATTCCCTCTTTTTTGCTCTCAGCCCTGAAGTCTGACAGTATAGTCACAGAGATCTGTGCTGGCGCTGCTTGTATTTATATCTGTACGTAACTTGTGTCTGTCCTTATTTGTCTCGTGCCTGAGAAGTGAATCAGGCTCTGTGGGACATCACACTTGCACATCAGACGAGCTCACCCGCTATTCTGTCACCTGCCTCCTCACAGACACAGACTGTGATGAAGCTAAAAAGGTGAACACTTATTCAGCGTTTCAAAATCTTCACTATGCTGGTTTCATTTGTAGTAATTATTGCTTAATGCTTAATATTACTTAACACAGTCGGTATTTTGAAAGGATCAACAGCGTTACAGGACTAATTGTTGGATCTGCACCGCGTATTTGTTCCTTTATTCATTGCTCCCTCCACACTTTGTTGCTTCTGCTACTTTATCTTCTCGTGGAAAACATGCTCAGTGATTCACCACTGTCCCAATATGATGGCTTGCACCACTGAAGCATGATTATGTTAATAATTACAAGTATTTTCATTGTTCTCTGGCAGTTGGGCACCTACCAATATGTATACTGCTGAAAACCAACTGGTGGAATCGGGGTGGACATTTTGCTATGTGGACTCAAGAAACTAGGGTGTGTACCACAGACCATGTGATAATGAGACAACCACTCTCCCCCCGGCATAGTTACCCCATAGGCTTGTTGCATCTTTACATGTATGCGAGTTATAATATAGTTACATCTTGCATACATGAATATTCAAATGTACATCTTCTATTACACTCAGACATGCTGAACGTGACAAACCTAACCTAAGAGAACCAGCTGTACTTTCATTGAACATATTTGTTCTAGTTGGGATAAAATGTGTCCTCTTTTAAAAGGTACCAGTTGATGAAGGGGATGAGATTGGAAGGGTTTTGGCTAGATCATCTCTACAACCCATACTTCCACTCAAAATCGGGTTACTGATAAAGTCTCTGGTTAGAGCAAGCAAAACTGTGATGACTTTCACAGGTCTCATTAATAATGATGCACCAACCAAAGCAAGGATTAAAAACACTTATAAAGACCTGAGTGTTCATGAACTCAGAGATGACCTTCTCCTAAGGAATGGTCATCCTGCACAATCTAATCTAAAAGTCTTAATGGAAAGATGTAAGGGTACCACAAGAGTCTCAGAAAAAGTATTCAAGCATGTTTCTATGAGCGCACTTCCCAGACATTGTGTGGTGGACACATGGGATACAAAAATGCACTCTAAAAGAAATTCATCACTGCACACCAAAACCTTATAACTGTGAAACATGGTGGAGGGAGCATCATGCTTTGTGCCTGCTTTGCTACCTCAGGACCTAGAGCCTACCATGCAGTTACTTAAACAGTGATTTCAATATTGTTTGTAAACCTTGGAAATCCCTTCAAAGCCCTTAAGGCTTGAGCATTTTTTTTTATTTTTTTTTTGAGCTTGGTTAAGTCCATACATCAGAAGGCAAATCTTCATTCCGTTCTTTCTGCTATATTCTGAACATGGAGTTAAATTCCCTGGGGTCTTACTCATTCCCTTTGGGAGAGGAATATGAGGAGAATTATGCATTGATCTAAAAGCAATCTGTGGTGCACAGGAAAAGGATGTTTCCATTGCTCTGTCTGTCATGCTTCATTTCTCCTCCACTCAGCTAATGACCCGGTCTTCCTGATACACAAATAGAATGCAAGGAGAGCATATTAGACCTTTTGCTGTCATTCAAACTTGATACCATCTAAACGCAGTCTTGCACGGTCACAATTTATCTGGTGGAGTGGCACGTCATGATGTCACAGATGGATGTAGTTTGATGTGGTTGTGCACAGTTGTCACAAGAGATTTCTCAGACGTGGATATTAAAGAAGATGGAGCTTTGCATGTTGTTTCGTGTCTTGTCTGTGATGTAACCGTGTCATAATGGCTTGGATATGATTAGTGTCAAGGTGGATGAATGGTGATGCAGCATCTGTCACATTGATTCCAGGTTTACTAGTAATTGTCTTTATTGTAATGCATCAGAAAGTTTGGCATAAAGTGGCTCAGTGAAGATGTAATAACCTGTTTATACAAGATGATGGTGTGATCGCGATGTGATGCTCATTTTCTGGCTTCTCTACTGTTTGGCTCTAATATTTATTCATATAGCCTTGAATAAGGCATTGCAAGTGATACCATGTTCAACAGCGATGTTTTGGCCTCATTGGTGGCCAAGATATCACTCTTGAACATAATGTGGAAGGATTTGCTTAATTTACTTTCTATGGAGCCGCATGTGGGCAGAGTGGACACTCTTGTCATGTGTTTGACAGATTTTCTATGCACAAGCAAGTATTATTGTGCATATTGTATAGTACATTGCATATACTAGGTATTGTATATTGGGTAGTCTACTACACAGCAAATGCCTATTTAAAAACTGGCTCTGTAGTGATTTTCAAACAACAACAAAAAACCTGTCCAGTCTGTGATTCAGCGTCCATCAGCTTTTATGAATGACTAGTTGGGACTTTTTTTTTTTTTTTTTTTTTTTTTGTCACTCACTTCCTGTCTGGTGTCATTATTTCCTCTTTAAGAAGTGGGTGTATACCATTGTGTCACAGGAGCCAGTGACACATGGCGCACTCTTGGCTGACCAGATGTGGTTTGTTCATGTCAACCCTAAAGATACGCTCACTTCATTCATGTTTTCTCCCGGATACAGTATGGATGTCGTCTTGTGACTGAGAATATTGTTTTGCTGGTGAGTTGGTTTCATTTCTGGTCCCTGCTCGTTTCCTATGTTGTGAAGATGATTTGGTTTTATATCATCAGATGAGTCATGTGGACAATCAACAAGAAAGGAAGTTGATTTTGTTAGAAATTGAATGCTTTAAAGATGAAGTGTTTATAAGTAAGTCTCATACTTGGCACGATACCTAAAAATATTACACCGCTGCATCGCTCGGCAGTCACTTCTGTGGAAATATGTCTGAAAAGTTGTGCACACAAACATGTCTAATCACCGACACAGTCACAGTGTGTCACAGTTGAAGTGACCGTTATGCCTGAATGTGTGTTTACCGTCTACAGCCACCACCTATGTCCACTCCTAATGACAGTAAGCAGTAGTACTACTTCTACTACTACTTCATGGGTGAATCACAGCCAGGGCTACACACCTCAGCTGATCACTTATCCACACAGCCGCCAGATAAACTCCTACTACAGATCTTAACAGCTTTTCAGTCAACCTACACACAGACTAGACTGTGTAGCTGATTCAAAGCAAGCGTTAAAGTTATGAAAAACAGTTGATTCATGCCTGCCTCTGTGGTAGCATACCAGTCTGTAATACCTGAGGTAGTCATTTCCTGTTGTTTTTTTTGGCTTTTTAAGTAAACATAAAGGCATTCCTTTTTAATAAATGGGTTATCTCCCACTGCTGATTCAAATTTCAGGGTTTTTTTTGCTATCTGTGATATGAATGTTTTGTCTATGGTTTGTGTGGAGGGAATAATCTTTTGTTATATTCTACAACTTCTCACGCTGAGTTTCATTCTGTGCCATTGTGGTTTGTGGCTGAAACTGAAACAAGAAATGTGGTGCAGGTGCTAATATGCAAAGTAGTACCGGTATACCAAGAAGTACACTGCTGGCATCAGTGCTGAAGCTGTTTGCTTACTATAACTATATATAGACTCTCATTTAAATGGCACCAAATCACTTTTTCAATGTATCAATGTGCCCTTTAGTTTATAAAATATATGAAATCTATAGAAAATTGCCAAGCCTAAAGTGATGTTTAATAGTTGGGGTTTTTTGTTTTAGTTTTTAAAGAAGCTTGTTTTTAATCTTGTGCACAGTCATGCCCACATCCAGACAAATGTACGCACATGGACACACGCGTACACACTGCATGCCCAGAAGTGGAAAAGCTGACTCAGGCAGCGTCTGTCTTGCATATATTTGTCTGTATAGTCATTTACGGGAGGACAGTGGTTTGGAGTGGAGAGGTGAAGAGGTCCTAGATCCTCTTTGTGAATCTTTATTTTTAGCACAGTGTGAAGGAAAATGTGTCACAGGACCCTTAATCACCAGGCGTGACCTTTTACGCAGACACCATTTATTTAAGCCCTGCTCCCCTTTTCTTTTTTTTAATTACTTGTACACAGAGATGCACAGACACACTCACTCCATTGTAGAGAGCCTCACAGGCTTCTTACTGTTAAACAGAGAGAGCTTTAGAAAGGGAGTGCTGAGTAATACCAGTGTTACTGTTAAATGCATCTGGGCATGAAAGCCATCACAACATTCAGACTAGTTCAGAGGAAGCAAAGGTTCACTTTGTTTCTTCTGTGGTGTGAACTCGGTGATTACTTGGTTTGGTTGTGGTGTCTGCTAAATATCAAAAGTTGTTAGTCTGGGTTCTCCGTTACCTTTTTGTTAATTAAATAAAAAAATAAAATAAAATCGTAACAAAGGAATTACTTCTCTTCTTTTACTGGTCTCCTTTGATTTACCCACAAACCCTGTTCCCAGTGCATTGGCAGCTGTCTGATCAAAAGACTAAAGGATTCTGGGATGTGAATAGACTGTAGCTGTGTTCTTCCCAGGCAATTTCTTTTGTTTTCTTTTTTGTTTTGTTACATTTGTGAGAGGTTAATTCCAAAATAAAGAAATGTTAGACAAGAAATATCCATTTGTGCTTTGTTTTTTGAAAGTGTTGCCTAATAATTGTCCTCATATTGCACAGAAAACGAAGGACATCCAAGTAGGATCATATTTCTGCGCCTCCAACCATCAGGAGTCATCAGAGTTTGCCTGTGGAGTTTGGGAATGGAGGCTAACATCGTGATGCGTTGTTTACTTAGCCAACTTCAGGCCAACTGGATGTGCCCCTTCAGGCTTCTCTGTTTGTTGCCACATGAAACGCTCTTTCTTTAACTGAGCTTGCAAAGCCGCTTGTTCTTCTCTGATCCTCCCGCTGAAACCTGACCTAGCAGCAGACCTCTGGCTGACTGCCACCACATCCTCAATAACCCTGCTCACCTGTGTGTGTGTGTGGTATGTGAGAGCGAAAGCGGCTGAGTGTGTCTGCATCACAGCAGGATGAGACTGTATTCAAGCTGTCTGCTGTGAAAGTGTCATTTTTGAAGCATATAATTAGAGAGAGGGATGTTACATGCGTAGATGAGCTTGCACATGCACTCGTTCATCCATCCCTGATAACATGGTGCTGTGCTGTCAGTGTTTCAGACAGACATGGTGTCAAGTTACTCGTGTTTGTAACTGCGCACCTTTGTGGCATAACAAGTTTGCCATTGTCTGACCTGTGACTGTTAGTCTCAGTGGCTACTTGTGGTTTTCTGTTTGTCGTGTGAGAACACAGAGCAACACGAGCACACACTGTCTGCAGTATCTGGGTGTTTTGTTTTGTTTTCTTGGTCAAGGCAATAGTCTATAGTTCCAGAGCATACAGAAACACGCACGAGGCTGATTCCATTTGCATGGTTGATCATGTTAAATGGCTGGGATCGTGGCTCCAAATGCACCGCAGATATTGCACCACACTCAGACACGTGCTGAAATGGTTGCTCATATATGGCTTGCATGAGCACTTAACATAGAGGAGAAAGGCCATTAGAGGCAATCAGAGCTGTTGTTTTTAATGGGCTGATCGAGCTGGAATGGAGATGGCCCTGTGGCCTGGAGGAAGAGTTAATGTCCCGGGCCACTCGAGGACAACGTAATGAGAATGCAGGTGGAAGTGGTGCGATGTGCAGCTGTGGTTGAGGCAAAGGCCCAAATGGAAACCAGATTGTGGATTATTTTTTTTTTTCTGTTTTGTTTTTTTTTAACACTAGAAGATGGAAACTCACTTATGCCATCTGTATGGAACTTTACGAGGTAAACTGGGTGGGTGCATGAGTTTGTCCGCCTGTCTTTGAATTGACTATATGCATAGTATGTGTCGATTACATGGCTTGGAGACTTTTGCATCTGCCAGTAATGAACTGTTACAAAAATAGCCTCACCATGCTCGCTTTCACTTTGGCACCAGCCTCTGAGTCTACCGACATATTCAGTAAATGTCTGTATACATGATTCATATTTGTGTGCATTCCTATGCATGCAGAACCCCGTTGCCAGTGTTTTCATTTTATGTGTGGTTTTTTCCGGAGGCACCAGATTGTCAGATGAGGGGAAGGCAGGCTGAACTTTTCTGTTTGCTTAGTGGGCATTCTTCTGCACTCTGGCCCTCCTCCAAATTAAAGCAGCGGCTTCCCACTGGACTCAGCACAGCGCTTCCGTCACAGGGACACAGTGACACTGAATCATCTGCGCCTGTCAACTTCTCGCTAATGAAAATGTATGAGCGTAAAAATGGCACTGTGTGTGTGTTGTTGTGTCTGGAACTCTGATTTAAAAAGTTGGTGTTGTTGTTTGGTGAGGCTGGATTGTGTTTGGAGTCTAAGAAGCAGTTTTGGGGTTTTTTGTTTTTTGTACAAATGAAAGTTTAAACTTGTGACAACTGTTTGCTGGGTTGTTGAAATGCAGTACAAGTTTAATGCGTGTACATCTTTTATTCTTGAAAAGCTTTAAACATCTCCTTTTGACCATATTCAAATCTCTTACATCAGTTTGAAAATGCTGTCAGCTTGTCTCTTAAGTTAGTCGAGCTTATTCTGGGTTAGGTGGGGAATTACTCATTATTTGGCATCTGTTGTTTTTGTTTGCTTTTTACAGTAGAATAGCAACAATGAACTTAAGTGTACAATTTGTTTGTCTCTCCAGGTCCTTATGGTTGAGGTGGTGTTAACTTCCTCTTGCCATGCCTCCCGCCATGACAGACCTCCTGGACATATGGGCGGCACACTCACCTCTGGCCGGACACGCTCCGGACCAGATCACTGTGGACTTTTTGCTTCCCACTGGTATTTATATCCAGATGGACGTTCCACGCGAGGCTACAATTCAGCACATCAAACTGGTGAGTGTCACTGGGTTGGTGACTGCACAGGTTTCCTAAGCAACAAGGTTATTTAAAGTTTTTGTTTTGACCAGTGTTAATATTACACCTCAACTATTTAAACCTCTTTCAGTATCCTGCTCTGTTTGCACACTATCTGTACTCTAATTTTAACTGTACTGTACTCTGCTTTGGTAATTATTGTCCATGATGTAAATATGTAAAAAGTGTTTCTGTTCTGTGTCCTGTTCTGTTTGTATATGGTTTTTGTTTTTGTTTTGCTGTGGATACAACCAAATTTCCCCTTGTGGGACAATTAAAGGATTATTCTAGTCTAAATACTTAATCAGTTCATATAAAATTCAACTGGGAACCTACTTTGAGGACTTCTTTTGCTTATTGTGTAGTTGTTCCTGCATGCCTGTAGGCTTGCTGTCACATTAAGGGAAAACAGAGGCTGCAGCCCAACATTCAGACAGCTGGTCAGTCAGTCAGACATTATCCAATGCCTGTTTTGACAGAGGTGATTGTTGTGGCTGGCAGAGTGTTTTTCTGTTTGCAAATGGCTTGTGATGTCAGCTTATAGGTGATGAGGCCATACAGTGGGGCAAAAAAGTATTTAGTCAGCCACCGATTGTGCAAGTTCCCCCACCTAAAATGATGACAGAGGTCAGTAATTTGCACCAGAGGTACACTTCAACTGTGAGAGACAGAATGTGAAAAAAAAAAATCCATGAATCCACATGGTAGGATTTGTAAAGAATTTATTCGTAAATCAGGGTGGAAAATAAGTATTTGGTCAATAACAAAAATACAACTCAATACTTTGTAACATAACCTTTGTTGGCAATAACAGAGGTCAAACGTTTACTATAGGTCTTTACCAGGTTTGCACACACAGTAGCTGGTATTTTGGCCCATTCATCCATGCAGATCTTCTCGAGAGCAGTGATGTTTTGGGGCTGTCGCCGAGCAACACGGACTTTCAACTCCCGCCACAGATTTTCTATGGGGTTGAGGTCTGGAGACTGGCTAGGCCACTCCAGGACTTTCAAATGCTTCTTACGGAGACACTCCTTTGTTGCCTGGGCGGTGTGTTTTGGATCATTGTCATGTTGGAAGACCCAGCCTCGTTTCATCTTCAAAGTTCTCACTGATGGAAGGAGGTTTTGGCTCAAAATCTCACGATACATGGCCCCATTCATTCTGTCCTTAACACGGATCAGTCGTCCTGTCCCCTTGGCAGAAAAACAGCCCCATAGCATGATGTTTCCACCCCCATGCTTCACAGTAGGTATGGTGTTCTTGGGATGCAACTCAGTATTCTTCTTCCTCCAAACACGACAAGTTGAGTTTATACCAAAAAGTTCTACTTTGGTTTCATCTGACCACATGACATTCTCCCAATCCTCTGCTGTATCATCCATGTGCTCTCTGGCAAACTTCAGACGGGCCTGGACATGCACTGGCTTCAGCAGCGGAACACGTCTGGCACTGCGGGATTTGATTCCCTGCCGTTGTAGTGTGTTACTGATGGTGACCTTTGTTACTTTGGTCCCAGCTCTCTGCAGGTCATTCACCAGGTTCCCCCGTGTGGTTCTGGGATCTTTGCTCACCGTTCTCATGATCATTTTGACCCCACGGGATGAGATCTTGCGTGGAGCCCCAGATGGAGGGAGATTATCAGTGGTCTTGTATGTCTTCCATTTTCTGATGATTGCTCCCACAGTTGATTTTTTTCACACCAAGCTTCTTGCCTATTGTAGATTCACTCTTCCCAGTCTGGTGCAGGTCTACAATACTTTTCCTGGTGTCCTTCGAAAGCTCTTTGGTCTTGGCCATGGCGGAGTTTGGAGTCTGACTGTTTGAGGCTGTGGACAGGTGTCTTTTATACAGATGATGAGTTCAAACAGGTGCCATTCATACAGGTAACGAGTGGGGGACAGAAAAGCTTCTTACAGAAGACGTTACAGGTCTGTGAGAGCCAGAGATTTTCCTTGTTTGAGGTGACCAAATACTTATTTTCCACCCTGATTTACGAATAAATTCTTTACAAATCCTACCATGTGAATTCATGGATTTTCTTTTCACATTCTGTCTCTCACAGTTGAAGTGTACCTCTGATGTAAATTACTGACCTCTGTCATCATTTTAAGTGGGGGAACTTGCACAATCGGTGGCTGACTAAATACTTTTTTGCCCCACTGTATGTGAGTGGAGGTCAGAAGTCACAGACGTGATGAGGTTCACAACTCTAAGAAAATAACTTTGAGGCATTTGTTGTCAGCGTAGGTGTTTGTGTGCGTGTGGCCCTCATTCACAGCACAATCAGATTCCTTCTGTAATGACTGACTGTATGAGAACACAGATGCTCAGTCCTAAGATGTACCAGCTTCTGCAAAGGTAGCATTTATTGCTCTCAGTACAGGGCTGTTTATTGGATTGCACAGAATTTTTATTTTTATAATTCTGGTGTAAAACAAACATGTGCTGCACTGAAACACAAAGTCATTATTTCCCCAAAAAGGGCACCATTTAAAGCCTGAGGAGGTGGGTTGTTGCTGTGTGTACAGAGTGTCTGCTATTCATTGACCGCAAGTCCTGATTTCTCTCTGAAATTCATGGGTCTTTGAAATAAATTTTTTATTTTTATTTTTTTCTTCCCCACTGAGGTCTGCGTCCTTGCACACTGGTATAAACCCATACACGGACGTGTTTGCATTTTAAAAAGTACATAAACCTGTGAATCAAACAGAAGCCGTGTTTGTGAAAGGCCAGAGGCTGTTAGTTTAGCTAAAGGGTAGAATATTCTTTAACTTTTTGCAGGCTTTCAGACCGTCTGTACAAAACTCTTTATTAGTGATCATATGGCCAGCAGTGGGCTTGTGAATGACTGCTTCTTTCATTCACAAGCCTCCATTCATGTTTCAGACTACAGCCGAGCTCCCCAAAATGTTTTACAGCGATTCTGGGAAATGAGTTATCATTTGAAACTCTTTGTTTTCCATTTGTCACATGTTGAGATCACTTGCTCACAAAAGCAGTTCAGAGAAAGTAACTGTGGGAAATGTTTTGAGTGTTTGTGGAGAGGAGAGAGGAGGCTTGTTCTGTTTTGCCAGAGTGCATCCCTTTTTCCTCACAAAAAGACTCGCTCTTTGACACCCATCCTGTGATCAGGCTGTGGGGAGCAAAGGGGCATGAAGTGTACCACCAGGGGCTGGCAGGCAGGGGAGTCGTACTCTGATTGCCTCACCCAGAAACTGTGTTGTAAAGATATGAGTCACGTCCATTTCTCATTCTTGAAAATGCTCTCAGCCTTGTTTTATGAAACTGTCAAATAAAATGTGATGTTTATTACAGTTGCTCATTTTATGTAAGATTTATTTAATATGGGCTAATGGCTACAATAAAACTCGCCGTGTGGATTTTTTTTTTTTTTGTGTGTGGGGCAAAAATACCTTAGTGGAACATATTTGTTCTTCTCCCTTCTAGCTCTTATGGAAGCAGGCTCAGAGCTTCCCACTGTTTCCTGCACTCGGCGAAATGGAGAGCCACATGTTCGAGTGTGTCAACCAGGCAGCCGTACACGAAGAGCTGGAGGACGAAACGCGTCGGTTGTGCGACGTTCGCCCCTTCCTGCCCGTTCTCAAGCTGGTGATGCGCAACTGTGGTCGAGCAGAGCGCCTGTTGGACTCCAAGATCGGCGTGCTCATCGGCAAGGGTAATGCAGCATCGCTTTTAAGACTCTACCTCGGTTTGAAGCAGTACATTATCACACAAGCTCTCTCACATGCGTTCCTCCGCTCCGGATAGATTCCTTTATTCTCCGTGTTTGACATTTCCAATAAAGAAAAGCACTTAAGAGCTGGTAAATGGGACTGTAAATCTTTCCTACCTCACAACAAGCCGTTAGCACCTCCTCCAGTATGCTAAGCAGCTCTCCCACTCAGCACGCTCTCCCATGCATTCAGACCCAAGGCTCCTGTGCAGATGGCTTCTATCACTAACTGATAGAGAAGCGTGATGTTTGACTGGACGTGTTCCTGACATGCCTTCCATCACATGTCACTTTGCATTTTCTCTGAAGATTGGGCCTTTTCAAAGAACACAGGGGCTCTGTCACTACCGTATAACAGCCCAGTCCTCTGAGGTGATTAACTATTTGGAGGAAAAGCGGTGTTAAGTCTTGAAGCAAGGTGAAAACCTTGCGTCATGATCAACACTCAGTTTGTTTATCATACATGAAAGAAGGCACAGTAACGTTGAGTTTCGGGAGTGATTCCTGAAAGCAGGCGTAAACGCATTACAGCGGGCTGCAGGTAAAGTATAGTGGAAAGTCTTTTCAGAGATTTTAAAGGCAAAACGATGCCGTGACTACTGAAGAGAATAACAGAGAGGTTAATCAGTAATGAAAGGGAAGTAGTGTAGCCCCATTGGATTATTAAACAGACACACATTCAGCATTCTTCCAACCAAGAGATTACGAATTGGAAGTCCTTTGTTCTTCAAAGAAGAAGAGAAGAGGCTCTGAGTGTAATTGATCAAGACTCAGGTGATATTGATATTCCCCCCCCCCGACTCCACTTTGGTCTGACCTGATCTCTTAAAGGCTTTTGAAAGAGTAAAGCGGTGTTTCAAAGGGAACCTCACAGGCTTGTCTAGAAGGTCAACACACACACACACACACGCGCACACACAGGCACACATACACGTGTCAACCATGTTTTCCCCCTCCAGTAATGCAGCCACACAAACTTGGTCTACACAGCTAATGTGCTTCAGAGCCTTCTTGAATGCTGAGGGTCATATGAATGTGAAATGCCTTTAAATGTCAACATGTTTTCATTACTCAAGAGTGAATGAAAAGTACCCTTTAAAAAAATTATAATAATAATAATCCAGTGATAAAAGCAGAAGGTGGACTGTGATCAGCCCAACAGCAACTTATACCTCTGTGTGTGAATATTAAGGGGCTCTACTGTAATCCAACATGGAGACAGTCATCATTTTATGCACATTCATTACTGCTGGTGTCTGGCACTGAACATCCCACAGGTGGTTGTGCATTTTCTATTAATTTTAAAGCCTCTGTGTTCAAGTGTGTTACTTTAGGAATATTCACCATCTTCCTACTCGTTTCTCTTATTTCAGAAGTTTCGTACTGACTTTAGTTAAAAATGCTAATTAATTTTGTTCCATACTAAGAATCCACATTGCCATTTTTAATAAAAACTCAACTTGACCATTATCAGTCTTTAAATTGAACCTGTTATGCTTTGTATGATGTAAAAGAGAGGGAATATCTTTACTGTGTTCCTCTCAAGCAGATGGCCCCCACAATGTGCTGTTCAAACCTTCTGTTTGTGAGTCAGAAGAAAGAAATAAACTGGCTTATAGGGAACAGCTGGAACAGCTTGTTTCAGTAGATGAACTGAAGGGCTGCAAAGTTGTTGATGAATTGGTTGAAGTCAGTTTGTTTTTTTTTGGGGGGGGGTTTTACGCTGATTTCTTGTAACATTAAGAATCATCAATTTAGATTTGTAGACAAATTACTGATATCCAAGTGCCCCTCTTTCTTAAAGTGGTGGCACGGCTTTCTTTTGCAATGTTGTAACGGTGTCCTTTACTCGTGTTCTCTAGGTCTCCATGAACTTGATGCCTTAAATGACCAGGAGGTGAAGGATTTTCGGAGTAAGATGTTTCGGATCAGTGAAGAGAGGATGCAACAAATACAAATGATGGCATTCTCGGAGTGGGTGCAAGCCTGCTACTCCCCACAGCTGGAGCCTGCGGCAGTGACCGCGATCACAGCCGGAGTCAACGATGCACCGGTGGACCTGAAAGTCATTATCCACTTTGACCAGTCCCAGGTGAGGGTCTGTAATGCAGAACAGTGCAGCGTAGCTTAATCAGTGGCAGTTTATGTAGGATAAATAAAAAGGATACACTGAACTATAGATGCAGGAGGTAGAGCAGGTCTGCTAATCAGAAGGTTGGTGGTTCGAGCCCTGGCTGCTCCAGTATGGATGCCAAAGTATCTTTAGGCAAGATACTGAACCTGAAGTTAGTCCTTTGGAGTGTGAATGTTACATAGAAAATTTGGGTATAAAAAGCATTTAAAAAATGCCTGTAAAGTAGAACAGAAAACTAGTCTTTACTAGTTTAGTCTTTGTGTTTTTGTTTTGTTTTTTTTGTTTTTTTTATTATCAAAGAAGGCTACATTTTCATTTCATTCAGATGCATAAACATGGGTTGGAATAAATGAGTCCTGCACAGCTTTATAGCCATTCTGTTTCAAAATGGGCCTAAACAGGATAATAGATGTTTTTACCTTCACTTCAAAATCATTCTGTAAAAAAGTGTTTTCTTTATTATAGTCCTGTAATTTCATAAATGCAAGGTTTGTGATGAAAAACTCAATCATGTAGTTCACAGGTTGCAGCTTTCTTTAGAATGCCTCATCCAGTCTGGTCTTTCTACCACAATCGCTGAACCTCTTACGGCTGTCCTCTTTTCAAAACATCAGCTTTAATCATTTTTACAGCATCAATAAAACCTGTTATACTTCCTCTCAACAGGCTCTGCACTAGCGTTGTAGGAATAAGTCAAAAAGAGAACTTATTTTGGATGATCTTAGACCTTTCCTGAGGGTTTTGACAGCTCTGACATTAATTCTTAATTTCTATTTTTAAAACAAGTTCATATAATGTATCCTCGTGTTGCTTCATTTTGTGCTTATATTGCACGATGCTGAGAAGGATCCTCAGTGAATTGTGGCTAATTTATATCTATTCTATCGTTTTTTTACTGCAATCAGCAAGAGTAGACAAAAAGACACTTGAGTAATATTTTTGGTGTTGAAAAGAGATAGCATGAGTGCTAACGAAGAAGCTGTCTTTGTTTTGTAATGAGCTTTACAATATACGTGTAAAGTTTTGTCTGTTCAACATCTCTGTATACATAATGAATTGAGAATAACCGTGTGACTTACTGCTCCACTACAGAAGACAAAACCACCTTGTTTTAGAAGCAAAAGTAACCATGTGACTCCACCAGCGCAGGCACATGTACTGTAGCTCAGCCTTTTTTTTTTTTTTTTTTTTTTTCTCCCCTGCTCTCACAGTTGGCAGCTTCACAACAGTCACGTGATTGAGCCCAACTAGCAAGACATGTGACGACAATAAGTGGGTCAAAACCATCAGTGAAATTATGCCATTCTCTCAGATGCACGCACACATTAGCATGGCAGCTCAAGGGACCAAAATGCGGATTAAAATGAGCTCCCTTCTTTTCTCTGAACTCACTTGACTATGTCCCTCCATCTGTCTCGGCCTTTCTCTTTGCCTCTGTAATAGAAATAATATTATTTAATAATAAAACAGATGGTCACATCCCTCCAGACTCCTGTATATCAGCTTTGATCAACATCACAGGCACACACATGCACATAATACAAAGACTGGCCATCTGTGCCACCGCACTCAGGTGAACATTGGCAGGAAGTCTTATTTTAAGAGATCAGACACAATAAGCTACATTATAGACAGGAAGTGCAGTGGTGTCGTTTATTGTTCAGAAATAACCAGGGTTTGGTGTGGACTGTCTAAATCATTGACCGACTTCCTCCTCCATGTTCACGTCAAGTCTCATTTTAGCGTTTAAAATATGGCTTTTATAGTTACCAGCGTGTAATTAGTAAAAACTTTTAATATCTCTGCTGTGTGTAGATCCTCACTAATGCAGCTAAGGTCGCTTTTTTTTTAAATTACTAATGAAGGATGTTTTTATTAAATCACCAGGAAATTAAAAGCAATTCCATCTCTGGTATCGGGTCAGTGCTGTGCTATAAATGGCATGATGCAGTGAGCCTCACGGTCACACAGCAAACCTGGTAGATTCCCTGTGATAAGGCGATGGAGGCTAACACGTATTTGAACACACATCAGTGGAAATCCTGAATGAATTCAGCCATCAGTGTACCAAGTGATTGCATGTATATGAACTCACTCTGTGTATCAGTTACTTGTACACATGAAAATTGAGAGACTTTTGTTATGGTCTTATAGATCTTATATCATTACTTGTTTTACTGTGCTCTTCCTGTTTAAGATGAACAAGCAAATGCAGCTTCTGTGTGTGTGTGTGTGTGTGTGTGTGTGTGTGTGTGTGTGTGTGTGTGTGAGAGAAATGTTTGTATTTAAATCATAGAGGGTACCAAATATACACACAAACGATGATTTAAAAAAAACAAACAGCTATTTTATTCTCAGATGGTCCCAAATACATTTTGACCAGTAATAAACACTTGACTGTCTATTTTCCCTTCTTGCAGGACTCTGCCAGTCTGAAGGTGTCATTGTCTTGCACCCCCAATGAGCTGATGGAGCAGGCTTTGAAAAAGTGGCTGACCACCCACGGATCTGAGGACGCGGTATGGAGGGGTCAGTATATACTGAGGGTCAGCCAATGTCTGGAATTCCTTGGTGGAGACCATCCACTGATTCAATACAAGGTCAGTGGCTGCATATCAAAGCTGTGTTTAAGTGTCTGTGAGTGGCTGATGAACTTCAACATCAACTTACATGTCTCACTTTCAGGTTCATGCACAGATATAGCAGATACAGTCTTCTTAAAATGTTGTTGCTGCTGTATAGTAATACCAATAGGGAGACCACTGCAACTGAAGGTCAAAAAGGGTCTCGCAGTGTTATTACTGTGACAGCAACACACCAAAGCCTGTTTTCTGATTGCAAAGAAAGATGTTTACAAGTTCAAATAGTATGAGGTTGTACTCGAACCATCAGCATCAAATTGGTTTCTAAGAAATATTTTCAGTAGAGGTTTATTTGTGGGTTCTATTTCTTAAAAAAAATCAAAATAAAGTGTGTTTATGTACAACTCATTTCAGCTGTTTTGGAGACAATTTGGAGCACGATTACAGCTATTTGCTGAAACATATGCTCGCTAGTTACTCTTTATTCCCCTTAAGAATTATACGTTGTGTTTTGTGGGGTTTTTTGCACATTAATTTTTCAGAGTAATCAATTGCAAGCTTACGTTTTCTTGTTAGTTCATTCTGAATATGAAACAACTAAGCATGATAAAGTTTAAGTGATATTGAGCAGTATGATGGATGACTCAAAACTGCCAAAGTATTAGCTTGCAGGTAGCTGTTATAAGCTGAGAAAAAATATATACATGTGTATCTACATGTTATGCTTCGTAAGTTCTTGTTTTTCTGTTAAGTATATTGAAGTGGTTGCTTGGTCTGTGATTTTTTTATTTTTTTTTTAATGTTTTTAATTTACGTCTGAAATTCCATTGGGAAACACTGCCAGGTAGAAATCATGAAATATTTTGTTTTATAGATTTCTTAGGTCTGTTTTTATTAGTCCAGCAGTGTAAGCGCGCGTGTGTGTGTGTGTGTGTGTGTGTGTGTGTGTGTGTGTAAAGATGTAGTCACATTTTTATGCATCTGAATCTTGTTTGGATCCATGTGGGCAGGCTGCATGATGTGCTTTTTAAACATTAAAAATATAATCAAGATAATAATGAAATACCTGAAATTGTTTGTGCACAGTCTTCCATGTTACATTGAAGTCTGCTGACAAGTTGTGCAGAGATTAAATTTCACTTCTCATTTATTCGGTCTCTAGCTCATTAGCTTAAGTGACTTTAGCACTTTTTCTGCTCCAGAGACTGCTTTAACATGACATGGCTACAACCTCCTAAAATCTCCTGTCCTGTCTTGTGTGCAGTACATTCGCTCATGCCTGCAGGCCAAGGAGGCTCCCCACCTCACCCTGGTCCACACCAGCACTGTAAAGACTATGTTTGACAAGGAAATCTCAGCCATTGGCGCTGTGGTTAGCCGCAAGTCCTCCAACCCACCTTTACCGCTACCTCCCAAGAGAAGGCCTCCCACGGTTAGTCCAAATATTATGCATGACTCTGTGAACAATATAATTTTTATGAGTGTGTCTGCTAATCGGCTGATGTTGTTTTCGAAGAAACTGTGCTTTGCTAACAGCTGTACATCATCTGATTTGATGGCGATTTGTTTGACGTGATCAGGCCTAAACAGGGGGTTGAAAATGTAAGAAAACGTTCTTATGTGCACTAGATTACAGTGACTTGATATCCACCAGCATTTGCTGCTCTCGCATCAATATAAGAAAAGTTGCACACTTTAGTTGATTCACCTGCACAGGTGTGGAGGTTTAGTAAGTAAACAAGTACTTTTGGCAGGTGTCTCTTTTATGAGGCAGTGTGTCAGCCTGTACTGCACTACCAGCATTTGCCACGCTGTCAGGAAATCATTGCCAGCGTCTTAGCACTGCTTGCAGGTGCACAGTGACATCACAGCTCAATGCGTGCATCCACATTTTAAATGTCAGGTTGAATTTCATTGGCCTTCATTAGCTAGTCTCCTAGGGGTTTTAATTGCCTGATACTGTTGAAGCCCCGGTGATGTGTGGTTTCAAAAGTTGATAAATATTTCAACCATGAGTCACCTGATAAAGGATTGAAACGTTAAATTTATTATGTAACGCTGCAGGAACAGCTACGGCTTCATAACCTTTCCTTATACTTTGCACCTGCTTGATTTAAGATCTCTGTTCCTCTGCAGTACTAACAGCCAGTCATTTCACTGCCCTTCCATTTCTCACTTTGACTGCATGTAGCATACACTCCCTGCACTGAAACTATCACAATCATTTTGTGTCATGATTTGTGTCCTATCATGAAGTGACATTTATTCCAAGAACACAATTCCCTGTGATATCTTGTACCTGTAATTAATTTCACTTGAATTAGTTTTAATTGCCTCAGCTCTAAAGTTGGTATATTTTTTTCCTTTTTGTAACGCCTCTTGCTCAACATTGGAAATGTCTGTTAATCAAAACAAACTTAGCGCTTTTTTTTTTTTCTTTCTCTCAACATCACAACAAGAGAATTCCTACCTCAGTTATCACCCTCTCACTAAACAGCTGTAACACCTTGCTTGTTATCTGTGAAGCCTTGATTGTGATTATATGTATGTCACTTGGACCTGGGCTGATATGGAAAGTGTAATCAAGGTTTTCTATTTACTGATGGCGCAGTTTTTACCTGGCAGGGTTTTAACTACAGTTAAGAAGCATTATGATTTTTCAGTAGTTGTTGTGGTTCTCAATGAAAATGTGTACTAACAGTATTGTGAAGATTAGGGTTTTTTTTTTTTGTTGTTTTTTTTTTTTGGGGGGGGGGGTTACCTGCCATCAAAAATGCACTAAATGCTGCTCTGTTTAAGGGCTAATAGTAGAGCACAGAGTATGAAACTAGATCTGAAGCACAGTGTATGATGCAACCACGCATCTCCAAACTTTGTCATATAAGTGGCTAAATCACACTGTTCATCACAGGTAAAGGAAACTCATGGATGTAACTCTTTCCACCGTATTAAATGCAGACAGATATAGATATAGATATATGTTCTTTGTCCACTGAGTTAAGATATAAATCATTTTGAGTGCATGGCACGTGTAAATAAATGTGTTCATGGTCTATGACGATTACATCTCCTATCACTTCCTCTTGTTGTTGTTCTAATTAGTCTAAAAAAAGCTTACATTTTAAAGTGTTTTTCTTTTGTTTTGTGGACTTTTGCATATTTTCTGTGCTTTTTCTTTATTATATCGGTCTTGTCAGTGTTCTTTAAAGTACCATAGAAAAGAATGGTGCAATAGAGGAAGCAGACAGAAACGGACACTGGGCAGACTTTAATAAGGTTGCTGTAGAATTGCGGCTATTTGAGACAGGAAGTGAGATTTTATTTTCTTGCAAGGAAGTGGTTATTGGATGCTCTGCTGTTGGAAAGCTGACTGATAATTAGAAAAGAAAACAGAAGTACGGAGTGTTTTTTTTTGTTTTGTTTTGTTTTGTTTTTTTGTGATTATGCTTTACTTGACATGGAGCTGTTTCTGCCTGCAACAGTAGAATCAAACAAACATACTTCCATCTTTTCTGATAAGGGATCACGTTGACATTACATCAGTCTAATCACATAGGAGCAAAGAGACGGGCAGGAAGTGTGCTGTGTTGTTCATAGTTTGTAGGTGTCATGTGACTGTTTGTTCTGCTGACTTGCTGACCCTCACAAATCCACTTGGCTTGACATCAGACTGACCTGCCTGACCTTTCCTGTTGTTTGTGCCTGTGTCTGGAACTGTTGCTGTTTTTGTTTTTTTTATTTAGTTTTTAAGCATTTGAGTGTGTATATCTTCACAGTACATTATGCCAGTCCCTCAGTTTTGTTTTGTTTTTTTGGGGTTTTTTTCCCTCCTCTCACTCTTCCTCTGCAGCAAGTACAGACGTGTGTGTGGGACGTGCCTAAGCCCTTTAGGATAGTTCTTGTGAAAGGCAGCAAGGTGAACGCAGAGGAAACTGCCAAGGTAAACTCTTCTTGTTTGCATCTATTAAAAAGTCATGTGTGTACCTATTAGTTTGTCACTGCACAAACCCTGCAAACCTGTGCCATCTGTCTTTCCAGTTTCACACAAACTAGCAAAGATATTTTGTCTAAGTTTGCATCTATGGCCATTGGCAGGTTGGCTTGTAATTGTAAAATTCAACCCTTCCTGCCGTACACAGGTCCAGGTTAGGGCGGGGCTCTTTCACGGTACAGAGCTTCTCTGCAAGCCGGCAGTTAGCAACGAGAGTAGCGGGCGCTCAGAGCACACGTGGAAAGACAACACAGTGGAGTTTGAAATCTCCGTTTGTGACCTGCCCCGCATGACCCGCCTTTGTTTTGCTATCTATGCCGTGATGGACAAGGTTAAGAAGCAAAAGTCCACCAAAAATCCACACATCAACAAGTATCAGACCATCCGCAAGGCGGGGAAAGTGGTGAGTGGGACGCACATTATCAGACAAGTGCCTTTTTTCCAAACTATCTTATATTGACTAACATTTAATTGTATGATCCAGCACTACCCCATAGCTTGGGTAAACACCATGGTGTTTGACTATAAAGGGCAGCTGAAGACTGGAGACATCATCCTGCACTGCTGGTCATCATTTCCTGGTATAGACATACACAAAGTCACGGTATAATTTAATAATTAATAAAGGGCAAATTCATATCAGCTATGCATGTGTGTCTCTCCTGCCCAGATGAACTTGAAGAGATGCTGAACCCCATAGGAACCATTCAGACCAACCCATACACTGAGAACGCTACAGCACTGCACATCCACTTCCCAGAGTACTCTTCACACCCCATCGTCTTCCCTCCTTTTGACAAGGTCACACAGCAGTCAATCGTCATATTCAGTCAAATTAATAAGATGATACCCATTTGCCCTTTTAAAACATACCAATTAGATTAGATTTGTGATGTATGGATAAACACTATTCATCTGCGAATGAAAAACTGAGTATGGGCTTTTTTTGATAGCATGAGTTCAGCTGAAATTGTCAGCAGAGTGGCTTAGTGCTCTTCAAAATAGTACCTAGTGATTATGATGAAGTGGTAGCTGTTAGCATGAGAGGATCAGGACGTGCTCGGCCTGTTTAATGCACTCTGATGCATCAGTGTGCGTTCACTCATGCATTTTTTTTTCATTTGAATTTTTTGCAGATACTGGAAAAAGCTGCAGAGATGGTCAGCGCTGACTGTGTGTCCATTGTGAGTTCATATACAAAAAAGGAGTTGACTGTGTGCGAATGTGTTTAGATGATTGAATTCATTCAGAATACATAAAAGTGCAGCGAAGCTGAAAGCACAGTAGTGATTGCTACATGATGGCTTACACGAAATGTGAGAAATGATGCAGCATGCCCATCTCTCTCCTCACACACTCTTAGAGTCACACAGTACAAATATAACCTCAACAGGCACCCGTTTGCTAGTTTCCTTGGAAACCCATTGTTATTACTTTGGCAGGGTGTAGCTGCAAAAATATTCAAATCCTCTTCAAAAGTACAAAACTACGCACGCTAATCAGATTACATGTACGTTTTCCTCTTACCACCCCTCAACTGAAAACCCACTCATGGGTGTGTTACAGCCAGTTACGTAATCTGCTGTTACTTAGAGGGCATGCCTGAACACGGTCTCTTTTTTTCCTTTTCTTTTTTTAAATATGCAGTCTGTGCGTGAGAGAAACTAGATTATCGCTGACTAAAAGTTGTAATTTCATTGTTACAGCGTGTCATGTTACATATTAGTATAGAGCGCTGTACAGCTCAGCTGTTATTTACCTGTAAAGAACGTGAATGTCAGGACTTGGGTTACATTTTGTAGCTACTAAAATCCTGCCTCTTTGTTGAATCAGACACTTTACAAGTTTTTAACAAACAAATGAATGCTAGTTCTTGGCCCACTCATGCACATTGCAAAGATGGTGAGAATGTTACTACTTTAATGCTCTCCTGCCCTCATGTGGTTATTTACAGTAAATGCAGTTGCTCATCTACACGCTCTGAGTTCCTTACGTCCACCTTTCTGCTCCTTTGTATCTCAAAATCCCAAACCCAGCTGACCTTTTCTCTCTTTTCTGAACCGTTTTGCTCTCAGGGTCGTGGTGTTAAGAAATTCTACATGGAGCTGAAGGAGATCATGGAGCGTGACCCGGTCTCTCAGCTCTGTGAAAATGAAAAGGATCTGATCTGGACACTACGACAAGATTGTCGTGAGACTTTCCCCCAGTCGCTGCCCAAGCTGCTACTCTCTGTCAAGTGGAGCAAACATGAGGACATGGCCCAGGTTAGGAAGCATATCCATTGTTATGGGGTGTTACTGAGGATATAATGATATTAAGTCAGCACTTGTTTCAAGGTTTTAAAAAATTGATTCTTTAAAAAGCAAACTGTTTGATTCAGTGCAATCCCATACAATTCAGAAAAGGTCATATTTCATATATTGAGCTTATGCACAAATGTCAGTCTCATATTTTTACTACTTTTGACATAAAATGTGTGACAGTATCTCTTAATGTATAGTAGTCTGAGCTCTACAAATGTTATGGGTTGGTGTCAAAAATGCACAGCACGGATATGATGTGCAATGTTAAGAGGGTCCTATGAAACTTGGTCACACCTTCATCTACGTCTATGAGTGCAGGCAAGTTGCACTGAATTTAAACTGTCCTCCTTAAAACTAAAATCTAATTTAATAATAAACCCACAGCTGCCAGCACTGTTGTGAGAAGCAGAGCGTCATCGGTCACGGCACAGATGAAGCAAAAAGCCTGTGATAGAGTCTCTACTTGGGGGCAAGATTATCACTGTTGAAATGATTAACTGCATCATAATAAAGTCACTCACACTCAACCGTATTTACAGGAAAGAAATTACAGTCCTAACTGTTGTTGCTATAGAATTTATTAGCATCTTTATTATGTGTGACCCCATGGGCATTTGATTCACAGGTCCATTTAAAAACTAAAAGCATTCCCTGATGTAAAATGTATCAGTCTCTATCTCTGTACTATTGCTATGTGTAGCGTAAATTAGTCCTCCGGGGTGAGGCTGTCGGCTCTAATATTCAGACGAAATGATCACAACTGTAGTGTGTGCTAAGGAAACATGGGAGTTTTTTTGGCCAGTCTTGCTCACCACCTAGGCCACTTGCCAGATTTGGCTTCCTCGAACTTAGTCAACTTCCCTGAAATGGATAACGAGTTTTGCACTTCAGAAGTTCTACAGTGTATTTAACAGGAGTGATCTAAAAATAAGAGAAGGTGCATGAGAAGATGGCTCTAAACAGGAGAATGATTTTGATGCTTTAGGATCTGTTGTCCTTTTTGGTCACACATCATATCTAACTGATTAAATGTCAGCATATCTGTTTCTAAAGTTGTTTGTCTCTCCCAGCTCCAGGCACTGCTCCAGATTTGGCCCAAACTGAGTCCCAGAGATGCTCTGGAGCTGCTGGACTTCAACTATCCTGACCAGTATGTCAGAGAGTATGCTGTGCGCTGTTTAAAGGACATGAGGTAAATCCTTGCACACTTTTATGAAATGCAGTAGACTTCACTGTCATATATTACATTTATTATACGCTCCAATAAAGTATGCTTTTTTCTTTGTTCCATATACATCAACTGACCACAAACACACTTGGTCTGTTTTAAATGCTGTTAATCATACACTGGATTACATTACTGTTTAGAAAAATGGTCTTTCTAAGTTTCTGTCTTCCTGTTTCTTCTTTCCCCTCATCAGTGATGAGGAACTGTCACAGTACCTGCTACAATTGGTGCAGGTGTTGCGTTACGAGCCCTATTATGACTGCGCCCTCACTCATTTCCTGTTAGAGCGTGCTCAAAGAAACCGCCAGATTGGACACTTCCTCTTCTGGCATCTACGGTGGGTGTGGTTGTGTGTGCGCGTGTGTGTGGAGGCAATTGAGTGTTGTGGAAATAAACATGCAGGCTTTGAACAGTTACATATTCAAACTAAGGGAGAAGGAGAGGGAATGTTTGAAATTTCTAGATGTTTCTCGTTTGTCCATTCCTCCTCTGTGCTGCCCTCTACAGGTCAGAGATCCACATGCCAGCTGTTTCAGTCCAGTTTGCGCTACTCCTAGAAGCCTATTGTAGAAGCAACATCCCTCATATTGAGGTTCTAAAGAAACAGGCAAGCTGAACGCACCCACACACACCTATTCTCTCACACTATTAAAAAAAAATAGTAAAAGTGATGACTGCTTTGTTTTAGACTCCCACGTTTCATTTGCAAATCTTAAAACTTGCTGGAGGCAGAAATCTTAATGTATTGCAACTGTTATTTCAGGCAGTCAGGACATGATGTAGATATGTCATTATTAAGATTTAATTAATAAATCATCAACATTTTTCTGTTACTCAAATATGCTGAAATGTTTTATTGCTAGAAACTGCAATTTTACTTTGAAAAATCTGCACACACCTGACAGATTAGTGCTGATCTATTAAGTTCAGCTGGGGTAGCTCTATGGTATTTTTAGCCTCTCCGGTGCCAGCATTGTCACCCATCCTGCCCGCTGACCTTTGGCCCCTACACTGTTGGTTTTGACAGTCTCTTCTCAAATCATCCTGTGACTTCCTTATCATTTATCTGGCCAAATTTCCTGTTTGGTAGCGTATACACAGTGGTGACACAATGCTGACGTTGTCTATTTCAGGAGAATGATATCAGTTCTTAGTAACAGGAGAACTTTGTTCACGGGGTTAAATCAAACCTGTATGTTTGGTTCTGTTACATTGTTCTTCTCTTGATATGCCAGGTGGAAGCCCTGAGTAAGCTAAAGTCAGTCAATGAGCTGATTAAATTAGGGACCATCAAGAACACTCGTAGTAAAACCAAGGAAGCAATGTTGACCAAGGAGGCCATGATGACATGTTTAAGACAGAGTGGATACTCGGAGACTCTTTCAGACCTTCACTCCCCTCTAAACCCCAGTGTCCTGCTGTCTGACATAAAGTAAGATTACACAAGTTTTTATGTATTTATACCGGAGTGTGACAACCTTTGCTCTTACAGGAAGCTGATGGGTCTTTTTTTCTCTCTATAGTGTGGAGAAGTGTCGGTATATGGACTCAAAGATGAAGCCCCTCTGGATTGTTTACAACAACAAGCTGCTGAGTGGAGACACCCTGGGAATCATCTTTAAGAATGGAGACGGTAGGGATCAGAGAAGGGGGGAGGGGGGTTTGGAAAGGTGGAGATTAAAAGAAGCAGGAAGTGGCAAAGGAATGGAAGGAGAAAAGTCATCCTTCTAGCTTAATATTGCCTTTTTTTCCAAACTGAGGCACTTTCCCAGTATTCATCTTGACTTTTACTCCTAGACCTAAGACAAGACATGTTGACCCTCCAGATTTTGAGGTTAATGGACCTTCTCTGGAAGGAGGCACATCTGGACCTCAGGTGAGTTTTTGTGTGTGTGCGTGTTAGACTGACAGATTTTTGCCAAGATTGTTTTTCTTCTTCCTGTGCTCTGTGGGGAGTTAATCTCCCCGTGCTAGTTAGACCTCTGGCCTCATTTTCTAAACATGTATACAGAGTTGTGTACAGGCACACATGTACTACACCCTGACCCATATATTCTATTGCTAATAGATAATAATATTTAAAAAATGACCCCATCATTTTTCTTTAAAATTACTTGAACATGCTGTGTACATATGTTACACAGGGTTGCTCTCTAAAAGCTGCATCAACCCCAGAAATTTTCTGTGCAATTCTGAAAGTCAAAAACCTTTTAATCAAATCCACACTTCACACTTTGCAAAAACCCTCTCTATACATAGACCTACACATCTGGAGCTAAGCGGTGGAGGGGGGTGTTTTGACAGTTGAGCCTGTGGCCAGTGTTTCAGATTACAGGGACACAGGTTCACAGTTCAAAAGCAGTGGGACACTGGGAATAAAAACAGGGACGATATAATAAAAATACTGAGATATTTTATCACTTGCAGTCTTCCTTGTCAGCTGTCTCTATTATAATTTACTTTGCTTTTTAATTTTTGAGTTAGACTGAGAAACAAACGCCTTTAAGACATTTGGTCTCCATTAAAGTCTGTCAAACTGCTAATACAATCTCTAACCTAAGCCTACTCTGAGTATTAGGTTTAAAAGACTAGGAGGGTGCTGTGTTTAATAGAACAGTGAAGAGGTCATTGTAAGGAGGTCCACGTCACAAAACAAGGACCTGCTGCCATCTTGTGGAACTGAAGGAAGTTAAAGTGAAAACATTGGCGATAACATGACCAACCGCATAACAAAGTATTGTTCCACACTGGGAGTGCAAAAACAGTTGGGGGGGGGGGGAAAAAAAACCCTCACGCTTACATTTATCTACTTACCCAGAAACCTGTCACACATGTATTACTGAGCAAGATCTGAGAATTTCTTCATTTGTACGTTAAAGGACAAAAGTCACTACATCAGATATTTCAAGTGTCTATCCATGTATAAACCAAAAATAATAATAATAATAAATGTTCTGATATTGTTACGCTCTCCTCCGTCTATACAGAATTGTACCATATGGTTGCCTGGCAACAGGCGACCGCACCGGGCTGATTGAGGTCGTCTCATCTGCAGAAACAATCGCAAACATCCAGCTGACCAGCAGCAATGTAGCAGCAGCTGCGGCATTCAACAAGGATGCTTTGCTTAACTGGCTCAAAGAGAGGAACTCTGGGTAAGCTGGAGCCCAGTGATCAGATAAAAGCCTGCAGCCTCAGAAATGATCTTAAGTGTTGTTTGTGGTTGTGCATTTACAGTGATGCTCTTGACCGGGCCATCGAGGAGTTCACTCTGTCATGTGCAGGCTACTGTGTAGCCACTTATGTCCTGGGTATTGGAGATCGCCACAGTGACAACATCATGGTCCGCAGCAATGGACAGGTTAGACAATCTGAGTTTTCTTTTTCCATTCTCCACCTGGTTTTTCCTGATTCCACAGGCTTCACTGATTGGCCTTGTGTGTTTTGGGGTTTTTTGTTTTCTTTTTTAGCTCTTTCACATAGACTTCGGTCACATCCTGGGCAACTTCAAGTCCAAGTTTGGCATCAAAAGGGAGCGTGTACCATTTATCCTCACACACGACTTCATCCACGTCATACAACAGGGCAAGACTGGAAACACAGAAAAGTTTGGCAGGTTTGTTTCACTTTGCTGTTTACCTCCAGCCCCAGCACCTCTGTTCACACGAACCACTGTGATTCAAACTGTAACTTCAACCATTTATTGCAATTCAGTCAAGTTTTTGTATCATTAAGATTAATTTGATAATCATTTACATTTGATAGCTTACTCTGTTTGGACTAATAATAAACCAAGTACAGTTTAAGGCCCTAATTCTGGTTTTCCTGTCTGATGCTAAGTTTGTGTGGCACACTTTAACAAGATGGCTACCAGAAGTGCCTTTTGTAAACTACATCATGGTGAAATGTATTATTATTATTATTATTATTATTATTATTATTATTATTATTATTATCATCATCACTCATACAGGAAAATGTAACTATTTTAATACAAGACAAAAATAAAAAGCTTTACAACTAAAGAGAGTAAATGTTGCAGTATAGTGTGGACCATCGGGGGCGGCCAGAACAGGGGGTGCAGCAACAGAAGGAGTTTGCTGTCTTAAATGCATGCTGCCATTCTTCATTTCATTTAAATTCATTTAAATGGCGCAGACTGGCTACACAATCTGGTCAAAATACAACTATTACCGAGAATTTTCTACAGAAACATAGTGTCCACTCATACCCAGAAACCTCCTAAATTGACGTCTAGTGGGTGGAACTAGGTAGCTCAATACTTGATAAAACATAATAGTTTCAAAAGAACTACAGGAGTTCAGCTATTACACTTCATGTATCTGAACACTGGTTCTCCAGTTTTGTTTTAACTTTGGGGACGTACACAAACTTTATTCATACGAGCAGATCAGAAATGCATTTTCTCTCAAAGCTATTCAGTGCTTTGAAATCAGTTCTTTGACAGAAGTCTGTGTAAAGATCGGAGAACCGGAGTGATCTGATATGCTTTCCTGTTCTTGGTGAGGATTCAAGAGTCAGCATTTTAGAGAGACCTAGAAACATCCCCTTACTATAATGGAGCTGAGTAAATTGTTTTAGCAACTCACAAGCGTATGATTGGTAAGTTAATAGAAGACTAAAATGTTAAGTTTTTGTTTCTTGGTTGATTTTTTTTTTCTTTTTTTTTTCCTTGATTTACCATCCTGAAAATTGCAACTGACTTCATCATGCTATGAAAAAGCTACATACATTACATGACAGAAAATGCTCAATTTCCATTTGTATTTCTAAGTAACTCTGAAGTGATATTCCATCTGCAAACTTTAAAAAAAAAAAAAAAAAAAAATTGTTTCAGCCACATAGGAATGACATCACAGCTTTAGCAGTGTCAGTGCAGTACCTTCTCCCTCCAGCAGTTGGCAGTAGAGACTCAGTGAACAGCATGTGTCACTGAGCAAAAATGTGCTCAGTGAAGGATACAGCTTTCTACTTTTATTCTTCCTTTATATGAAATTTGGACAATCCAAATATAATAGAAAACATCCATGTAAGGCATTATGTTCTCTAGTAATCTAAAAGCTGCTCTGGTAACTGTTGTTGCTGGTTCTTTTTCTTTTGCTAAAGGAAAGAAAAAAAAAAAAAGTTTAAAAAAAGAAAAACCTGTGCAGAGCTGCTGCTGCCAAGTCAAGAAAAATATGGGTTTGATACTACATTAAGTTATTGCTCAGCAATAATGATACCTAAGCTCAGACATGTCAGTCACGTGGAATGGTGCATGTATTGTGTTTGCAGAATGAGGTGCACGTTGGCGGTGGTGTGCAAAGGCATTACGAAGCAATGGCTCTCTGTTGTTTACAAAGTTCTGATCTGTTGTGGAACAAGTAGATGATTCATTTTGTGACGTGGAAATACCCGTGTGGTATAGTAATCTGTTATTGTGGCCTATATGCATATCTGCATTTGTAACTGTCTCACAAGAAGGTAGATGCCTAGAAGCAAGTCCTGTGAAACATCAAATGTTTTTGCAGCTGAAGTTACTATAATTGAGCAATAAATGAACCAATAATATAAATAATGTCTTCATTACTACTGAAGAGCTTAAAGACCAGCCCAAGGCATTAAATGTTTAATTACAATTACCTCATGTCTGCATGCATAAGACCCAGTATGCTGAAGCAACATTTGAAGTTATCCAACTAATCTGCACAGCAGTGCGCTGGTGAAGAGCAGCGCAGAGATGCACATCCTGCATGACGTGAGCTTGAAAATAACCTTTATCGCTCAGCAAAGCATACTGTAAAAAGAAAAGTGGAGTAGCGGCGCATTGCTGCGTCAGTTGTGGTTTAATATCTGGCACATTGTGCACAAAATGTGACAGTTGGCATTTCCCTCTGGATCACAAGAAGTATTTATCAGAGGTGTCTTTTTGTGGTCTTTGCGTGCTTAAAAAAAATTATGCAGCAAGCTTTTATTAAAGCTAGAAGAGCAACTGTGATTGTGTCCTTCAGAAGTCTGCAAGGAAAAAGGTGGATTCAAAATGCTTCTTACAAGCAGAGACAAAGTCATGAGTGCAGCGAGTTACTGCATGGTGAAAAGGAAGTGTGGCACGTTACGAAGAGCGTGTTGGTCCACCCTTTAGCTCAGACACATTTGTGTTGCTAGCAACAAACAGTGTAAACAAAAACCTTGAATCACAATCACTGACTTCACCATGTGTACTTTGTTAGCATGGGTGGTTGTAGTTCAGGAGGTAGAGCATGAATGCATGCGAATGTTGGATAGAAAGCTCTTATATTGAAAAAAGCATAGAAAAAAGTGCTGGTGTGAATGAGGCAAGTTGTGTGAAGCACTTTGAGTGCTCAGGTCGAGTAGAAAAGCTCTGTGTAAAAACAAGTCCATTTAGCATTGTTTTATACATCAAATAACTCAAATACAGTTATGAAGTGAACTGCAATAAAAAACAGGCATACAAATGGAGTTTTTGTTCTTTTTGTTTTTTTTTGCTCAGTTATAGTCTGTATTTACAGTTTCCTGTAAAAAGACAAAACTTGAATCAAATGGGCACAGCAGTTTTTTTTTTTTTTGTTTGTTTTTTTTTAATGGGTTCAGTGGCCAGCAGTCTGTGCTCACTAAGAAATTCTGTGCATAAGGTTTTGTTAGAAAACTGAAATGTATTTTGGAACATTGTATTGGTTTTAGGAATGTGGAAAAAAACCTTTTTATAATAAAGTTCAAGAAAGATGGGGTTTGATTGACGAGTGAATCATCCCCTAAAGCCCCATCTCACAATTTTAAAAGGGAGCGATTTAGAGCCACAGCAGAGCAGCCTTTTTCTCAAGCCTTTTTCCACCTCTCTTAACAACTCCATTGAAAGTTTCAATGGATGGTACTGTTCGCATGTTCTCTTTTAGCTTTTGCTTTCACATTGGTGCAGATAAAATCTGACTGATTTATGGTTTTTGTTTTATTTGTTTGTTTTTAAGAAAATACAATAGACTTCATTAGAAAGCAAATAATTGAAACCATGTTCCAAAATGACTAACGTGTGTTTGTCTCTGTGTGCTCCTGTAGTTTCCGACAGTACTGTGAGGAGGCCTATCTAATCTTGAGGAAGAATGGCAACCTCTTCATTACACTGTTTGCCCTCATGCTGACTGCTGGACTACCTGAGCTCACTTCAGTTAAAGACATCCAGTACTTAAAGGTACGACAATCACAAGTGGCGATGCAAGGAGAGCACAAAAACTGTAGTTCTGTTACAGTGTGCATGTATAGATATGGTGTTGTAGTGGTGGAATGCACAAACATATCAGTATTTTATAAAGATTAACCAAATATTTTAGCTTAGCTTAGCATCCATATCATCCCGTTTTCTTTTTAGACCCCTACCTATGGTAAATGGCCTGTATTTGTATAGCTTTACACACCCAGTCATCCACCCATTCACACACACATTCACACACTGGTGGAGGCAAGCTACAGTTGTAGCCACAGCTGCCCTGGGGCAGACTGACAGAAGCGAGGCTGCCATATCGCGCCATCGGCCCTTCTGGCCAACACCAGTAGGCGGTAGGTGAAGTGTCTTGCCCAAGGACACAACGACCGAGACTGTCCAAGCCGGGGCTCGAACCGGCAACCTTCCGATTACAAGGCGAGCTCCCAACTCTTGAGCCACGATACCTTTAATTTTAATTTCCATAAATCATCTTTAAAAAAGAGCTGCTTATAGCTTCAGGACCTTCGTAAGAATCTTGATACTAACATTATTTCTTCAGTGTCAGTAATTCAGTCATTGTTCCTAAACCTTGCTATTTTTCGACCATTATGTCATCATGAAGTTAATTCACATGGGGGTGATTTGTCTTCCAGATTTCAGCGTAGAATCCTTTTATAAAAATATTAATATTCTCCAAATTGGTACTCTACAGATACACATGTCTATAACATTTTAAATAACTGAGTGTCAGCATGTATGCAGGGAGACTACATCTTCATCCTCCTGCCCACATGACTTATCCTGTCTTACTTTCCGCTCCCTTTTCAGGACTCCCTGGCTCTGGGTAAAACTGATGAGGAGGCCCTCAAGCAGTTCCGCCAAAAGTTTGATGAAGCCCTGAGAGAGAGCTGGACAACTAAAGTGAACTGGATGGCCCACAATGTGGCCAAAGACAACCGGTCTTAGGGCAGCTGTAACCTTTCAAAGGCTAGGGGAGTGGTCCCAAGAGGACGCAGTGAGGGAACGTGAGAGTGTGAGGGAAGAGGCAGGATGTGCCAAGGAGACAGGGTGACAGAGACCCTAATTTAAAGAAGGGAATCTAGCAGAATATCCAAAACTTGAGCAGAGTCGCCCCCCTCCTGTACTATACAGAATAAAATCTGCCCCCTCATTCTTCAGTTAAGCTACTCTGCATCCTTACTTGCTGTATCCCTCCTCACCTTGCATCACACTGGCACGGTGCCCCGTGAGCCATCTTCATTCATGGTCTTGTGACATTTCAGTGGAATCACGGTGGGTAATGTCATTGCAGATTTTGCACAGGCACGAAAGCCGATGGAGCACGCAGCCAAAGGAAGGGAACTGAAGCACCCACTGTGCCCACGCTAAACCTTCTCAGACAAAACTCCACACAGAACAGGCTGAACTACTGGCTAACAAGATAAAATTTAGGAGTGGCTGAGTTATGTCAGATGGACTTGAAACTCTGCCTGAACAGACCCTGATGGAGTGCATATTGTGCCCACACCCCTGAACTTGTTTTAAGTAGAGCTAAGAGATGGGTGTAGAAAGGACAGAATGAAATAGACAAGAAAAAAAAACCCCATCTGACTCTGTGTCTTAAAATGGTGTGCACCACAGCCACAGGAAGTGCATCTTAACACTCGCTTCCCGTCTCAGTGTGCCTAAAAGAAAATTCAGGAAGATTGTATCGTTTCGGACATTTCTTTTTCCTCTGCCATTTAAGAATGTATCCCTGGATGTGGATGTGCCAGAGTACAAGTCCACAAAGTCAACTTGTGAGGGAAATGATGAAAGAGAAGGACTGATGCGAGAGATGCTCTGAACCTACTGGTCCACTGTCTGAATCTCACTTCACTTGGACCGTTGAACACTGGAATGTTTATAGAGAGGCATATATAAGAAATTTTAAATAGTCTTTTAATAAACTAAACAGTTCATTCTAGTTTATTTTATTCTGAATTGACAATGTGCGTCGTCTCTTTGTCAAATCAAAAGCATTGTTGGCCAAAGTGTTATCGCCTGCCAGTTACCACTACCCCAGATTGTCCTCCTTTTTAAAGAATTCAACGCATTAAAGCCACCAAGTACACTGAGAAATAACTGATGCTTTTAACATGGTAGGACCAAAACAGAAAAAATGTTTAGCAGTTTCTTTTTGTTCTTTTTTTTCTACTGTATTTTTAACAGTCTGTTTCCATCGAATGTGCAGATATGTGCCGCTCTATTTAAGTGTATTTAGCCCCTTTCAGACATGGGATGAGTAACATTACTGACTGACTTGTCAGTGAGACAAGCTGCATGGTACTGCTGAGTGAGCTGCCCCCACCCTTCCCACACAGGCTCCAGTGAGGAAGATGTCTTCTGGACTGGCAAAGATGAAAATCATCATTTAAGGGCATTCTCTACTGACGGAGCAACTCACAAGGATGCTTAAAAGACGGGCCCAGTCATGTCATGTGACCTGAAGTGTACAAAAATGCTTATGGTGAGACTGATAGCTCAACTTTTCCATTAAAGTGAGCAGACATGACGGTGGCCTGTTCAGGTGCCCACAGGTTAATTGGAAGGAGTGCATTTCTGAAAGGGCTTTTTGTCCTCATACAAGCAGATGTGGGCGGAGTCTGAAGTCTGGACCTGTGTGGGTGGGATTTATCAGTAGGGACATTACACTGCAATGTAAAGCTATTTACTTGTTTCAACATATGGTGCTCTACCAGCATCTGCGTCTGTTTGGAATTTTTCTTTTTTTCCTGTGCAATATCCCAGTATATGAACCATATCTAATCATATGAAACATTGGTCCCGGGCCCAAGCCTGTAATGGTTTTGCCTGCTGGTTTATGTGTGATGCAGCTGCATTTTGCACTACCTGCCTTCAGAAGTCTCAGACACTGGATATTGTCAAATGTACAGGCTTTTAATGTTTTGCTGGTTTCTGTTTTCATAGGAGTTTTATTAAATTTATTTTCCACTGTGCTGCATTTCTGTCTGTGGTCTTTTTTTATTCTGCTGCTTGATGTGGGCTGAGTGACTTCTGCGCCTACATAGGCCAATGGATATTTTTTTTCCCTCTTCTAAGAGGCAAGAGAACTTTTTGATTCTAGACAGAAATATACACAGGCTTATTTTCGACAGCTATTTTTGCTAAAAAATATAAAAGTCAAACCAGTTTGTATACATCCAGAAATGAGTGAGTCTAGTTATAAGAGAAGTTTCCCTCTTTTCCCTCTATTTTAATTTAAATGAAAAATATCAAAAGGGCAGAAGGTTTCAAACCCTCTGAAATTTTACAAAAATGTGATGCCCTCTCTAGCAAAAACTGCAGGCAACTTTTTTTTTTAAGACCAGTTTGTGTATTATGAATAATCCCATGTTCTCATGCTGGTACATGTCCACTACAGAAACATGCTTTAGTAGGAAGATGGCCCTTACTGCACTGAATAAAACATTCAAAAACAGCTATAGGAACGTGACTGTTAATGCTGCTTTAGTTTCCAAATTCCCCAGCTCTCAATTAGATTGAACTAATAATCTGCAGAGCCGTCTCACTGCACCTTTCAACTTATCTGCCATTAACTTCTTGGTGACTCACCCAACAGATGAACTCTGAGGTCTTGAGCACATACCTTGAAAAGTCAGAGCTTTTCTGGCAGGGTGGGGGCGAGCTGAATTTAAGTATAGGTGGCTTTAATGATCTGGCTGCATGCATAAATTTGCACGTATACTCAACAAAAATATAAATGCAACACCTTTGTTTTTGCTCCCATTCCCCATGGGATGGACGTAGAGACCTAAAATTCATTCCAGATACACAATATAACCATCCGTCACAAATCAGTCCAAATGTGTGGTAGTGGGCACATCTGCTATATTGAGATAATCCATCCCACCTCACAGGTGTGCCACATCAGGATGCTGATCTGACATCATGAGTAGTGCACAGGTGTACCTCAGACTGCCCACAACAAAAGGCCACCCTGGAATGTGCAGTTTTGTCTCACAGCAAAATGCCACAGATGCCACAAGCAATGAGGGAGCGTGCAATTGGCATGCTGACAGCAGGAATGTCAACCAGATCTGTCGCCCGTGCATTGAATGTTCATTTCTCAACCATAAGCCGTCTCCACAGGCGTTTCAGAGAATATGGCAGCACATCCAACCGGCCTCACAACCGCAGACCTCGTGTAACCACACCAGCCCAGGACCTCCACATCCAGCAGGTTCACCTCCAAGATCGTCTGAGACCAGCCACCCAGACAGCTGCTGGAACAATTGGTTTGCACAACCAAACAATTTCTGCACAAACTGTCAGAAACCGTCTCAGGGACGCTCAACTGCATGCCCGTCGTCCTCATCGGGGTCTTGACCTGACTCCAGCTCTTCGCCGTAACAGACTTGTGTGGGCAAATGCTCACATTCGATGGCGTCTGGCACGTTGGAGAGGTGTGCGCTTCACGGATGAATCATGGTTCACATTGTTCAGGGCAGATGGCAGCTGAGAATGTCCCAGTTCTTGCATGGCCAGCATGCTCACCGGACATGTCACCCATTGAGCATGTTTGGGATGTGCTTGACCGGCGTATACGACAGCGTGTACCAGTTCCCACGAATATCCAACAGCCATTGAAATGGAGTGGACCAACATTCCACAGGCCACAATTGACAATCTGATAGACTCCATGCGACGATGTGTTGTACTGCATGAGGCAAATGGTGGTCACACCAGATACTGACCGGTTCTGGGTCCCCAGACCCCCAATAGTGCAAAAAACTGCACATTCCAGGGTGGCCTTTTGTTGTGGGCAGTCTGAGGTACACCTGTGCACTACTCATGATGTCAGATCGGCATCCTGATGTGGCACACCTGTGAGGTGGGATGGATTATCTCAATATAGCAGATGTGCCCACTACCACACATTTGGACTGATTTGTGACCACTGTTTGGGAGGGATGGTTATATTGTGTATCTGGAATGAATTTTAGGTCTCTACGTCCATCCCATGGGGAATGGGAGCAGTAACAAAGGTGTTGCGTTTATATTTTTGTTGAGTGTAGTTAAAAAAGTAATATTTCCACCAGTGAAATTAGCTGTTAAGTGTAGACTTGAAAAACAAAAGCAAATAGAAATCAGCCATCAAACTTGCACATGTCAGTAGCGCTGTTTTTCACCTATCTCTACAGTTAGAGGACCATAAGGGGATTTTTATAAATGCCACCCTGCTCATCATGAAGCTCCTTTTGTGTCTGAGCGGTACAAAAATGCTCTTTATTGCTGTTTGGATGACTCGGGGACTGATTTTTATTTTTCTCTGTGGGCAATGCTAACAAAGTCACTACCTCCAGAGATCATCAATTATCAGTTCTCTTTCACTTGGGCTACAATCAGTGCTCTGTGTGACTCATCTGCTGTACGTGTGTTGTTCTTCAGTGCAGTTACATAATACAGTAACCTGTAGAAGCTTTGGTCGTAGGGAGTGTAGGCACAGTGTCAGATATTGTGTATACTGGGTGAAAACATAATTTTTTTTTTTCTTCAAATTTTCAACAAATTTGACACTGTTGGGGATTTATTTAAAATAGTTGGAAAACCACTTCAGGTGACTACATAATGAAGCTCATCCAATGCAAGGAGTGTGCAAACAGTCATGAAAATAAAGGTGTGTCCAACCTTTTGACTGGTTTTGTGTGTGTGTGTGTGTGTGTGTGTGTGTGTGTGTGTGTGTGTGTGTGTGTATATTTTTTTTTTCAACTATTAAAATGTGTAAAAGTTAGGAACGAATCTGTAATAGCAGCTTCATATTAATATAATTAGTATTACATCACTGATGACTTCACACTACACCACAGACTGTATATTACAGATAGATGTAGCTACTTCGATGTGACTGTTTGTGGGCATTTAGAAGGCTCAACATTAGCATTTTGTCCTGCCACCATGGTAGGTTTTTTTGGAGACAAATGTGACCATATTTATATGGGATGGTGGCTTGCTATGTTATCAGCTAAGGCTGGCTAGCCATGTTAGTAAGCTGCATTAATAAACTATATAAGTTCAATACACAGACTAATTGGTGCCAAGTATCAGACTAATAAAATAGTAGATTTTCTTACTGAAATTTAAAGCACAAACCTTTTAGATAGGTTGCACCACACAGTCTATCATATACTTCCATTAGAAATGCTCCAAAAAGCACACGGACACAGGTCATGTTCAGGACACTGAACTACTTAAGTCCAGAACTGATCAGATGTAGCACCTATCAGTACAAATGGCAACACTTCTGAAGAGACTTATGAGCTAGAGTCGCAATACAATAAGAACTAGAAATTTTGAAAGGACTTCATCCTCCCTAGTTTTTAGAAGTAACTGTATATATAAAGATATACAGAATTATTCCTTCATTTGGCATTAAAATAGTATAAGGGGGAAAAGTTACTGGTTCTGACCCCACTGTGCCTTTGAGTCACACCTTCCAAAAAAATTGCTTATGATGTATGCATCAGCTTAGCCCCCTAAACCCAGTAAGAGGGACTCTAGTCCAAGCCATCATTTTGTAGGAATACCATAAACTTTTCAAAGTAAAAGCCATAGAAAGTTTCACCCGCTGATTCATGCCGTTTTTTCCTGCCTTTCCTGCCTTGTTTCGAAAAGGGTCCAAAATTCAGGCCTCTGTGACTTCATAGCTTGTGTCAGGTACAATGGCATAGCTGTAAACTAATGCTGAATGCTTTTAAATTCTGTAAAACTGGACATTTTCACGTGAAATTATATGACTAGTGATTTGCTTTTGGAGCCAGCCCGTGTGGCGTTTAGGGGTACTGCAGTTTTTAGAAATTTTGCAGTGGTTTCATTTTCCAGCATCCAGAGGTTGCTGTGTCATCCTTTACACCCTGATAACACTGTATATAAATTATGTTTGCATCCAAACAGATATTTCAGGGCAAAACAGTTATGTTCTACACTTTTCACGCCTCACTTTATTTTCTTATTCATTAGCCATATCTTTAAGAATCCAAATATATACATCTTAAAAAAATTTAAAGCAGACAAATGGCTAATATGAACTGTGTAGTTTCACATGTGGGGCAATTAATGAAGAGGATTTCTGGTTAGATAATCATGAACAACAGTCAAAGCAGATGAAGCTATACACAGCATGATTCAGTCTTGTTTAGGGACTTCCACCCACCTCCAGGATCTCCAAGCCTGCTCCCACTGCCAGAAAATGCGCGTAGTTTAGGGAGGAGTTAAAGGAGGGGTGATTCATGAATCAGTCTAATTATACAGAGTCAGATCCACACAGATGTCCTGAGAAAAACACAAAGCAAACATGCCAGCAGGAGAGCCTGTTGCTGGGCTCTGGGTGATATCATAAAAGTGGCTTTATAAAGTGTAGGCTGAGAAGGAGGGTGTTCGTTCTCACATGTTCTAAGGAGTGCAGGCTTTTGCATGGTGTGTTGCTACCTGAGCCAGGGTGGGTGGCTGCCACTTGACAAGCAGTTACAAAGCTTAGAATCCTGCTTACGCAGGTAAACTGCTCTGTGGAGGATCTTGGCTAGAAAAGAGAAAATATTGTGTTGTGGCTATCATGCCAGCTTGTGGGAAAAAATATCCAGCAGGTGCTGTCCAGTCCCAGAAAAACAGTGATGAATAAGCTTGGCACATAGCAGCCCATTAAAAAAATGTAACAAAAGACTGCAAACCTTTTATTTCAAAGCATAATGACGCAATCAAGACGTAAAGGCCGTTTTTAAAATGTAGTTTGCTTTGGTTTGTTTGCATGGCATATGATACACATCTGTACGTTAACTAACAAATGTATGTGGGCATGGTTTATCTGTGGTCTCTGAATGGAAAAAAAACCTCGCCACAACTGAAGGGTAGAAATAGATGTGACGCAAGTAAGAATGTGTCAAGTTTCCCCACCACAGACCTGTCCCTTTGCTTCGATAAACACTTTCACTGCATTATCGATGCTTGCGCATCTGTTGAAAAGGTCACACAGGTGAAACATTTCAAGGCTTCCAACAGCAATCACGCAATAACTCGCACTTGCCTTCCCGAAATGAGTTTCTAACTTTTAGACTGACTGTCATTTTCTGTGACACTTTTTTCTCTCTGTCATCATCAGTTCCTGTTCGTTTCCTCCTTGCATTTTTTCATTTATGTAATTTTAACATTTGATAGGTTGTTGTGGATTCTGCTGCTCACGCAGTCGTAACTGCCCCACTCTCACACAACATGAGATTCCACGTGCAGTCAAAGCCTTGTTTATATAAAACGACGGACAGCACTTTAGGCCAATAAGCTTCCGATATCGCATTTCCGTCACGTTCTCCATGGAAACCCCTTGCATCCAGCCAATCGGAAAAAGCACAGGGAGGAGTCTAAATTGAGGTCGCGAGCTGGGCTCGGCGATTCGCTGATAGGCCTGTGCGGGAGAGAACCGGGGAGGATCCATTCACTACTGTGTCAAGCCGTCTGAAGCTCTGCTCCCATTGAGGAATACTGAACGGTATAACTGGATAGTTTTTACGTGTCGCTTTTGATTTTACATCTCGTTGGAGACCACCGGAGAGAGGATTTTTCCAACTACTGCTCAGGTTGGTCAGCTTTCATTTGCGCCCTTTCATTTTAGCAAAAAAGATTGACGAGCGAAAAAATAAGTTGCATAACAAAAATGCGGTCTGCGCATGCGTGAACCCCGAGTTGCTCTACTTTTTGTACTTTTAAAACCAAAAAATGCCGGTTATATTTTTTCTGTTCAGTCAGACAGCTAGATAAATGTTAGCTTTTATGAAATATGTCCTCTGCGGGTATCTCGCCGTGGATTCGTGGCTGCTTTTTAACGATTCGGTTACTTTTACATAACTGTGTCAGTGTACCGTGCACTGGATTGCAGGTCAACGTGTGTGGATTTTAAATAGCAGGTCAATGGGAGTCAGATGGGGGAAGGGGGGTCATTTTTAATGTTTTTTCCTTTAATATAAACGTTATCTAATACGAGAAATTTCATATGCACGGAAGTGTAATATTAGACGTATAAAAAGGCTCTTCGTCAGGTTTACTTTTTAGCTGCTCGCACTCGAAACACTTTTACAAAATGGCTTTGAATTGTTGGCACAATTATGGCCCGAGGAAGTGGTTTAATTTCTTTATATAAGATTTTTAAAAGTGTTTGTTAAATGTTTGGATTGACAGACAGGGGAAGAAGAATAATCAGATTAAGATTATTTCTACCTAAAACTACTACTTTTGCCAGATTTAAAAAAAAAAAAAAAAAAAAGTAGAAACCGCGCATGTTATTCAAAAGCATTTATTTGAAGCCTAAAAATGTCACTTGAGCTGTCTTTTATTTTTCACCCCAAACGTGTGGCTTTCATGTTACAAAGCAGTTTCCCACAAGGCCAAAACAGTGATTATACCATGGCAACATGCAGCTACAGGAAAAAAAGTGTGTGACAATAATCACACACACACACACACCCCGGTGTCTTCTTTTAACAATTTTTACAACTTGTATGTCAGCAGTCATCATTAATAAGTAATATCTTAAGTTGGTGGCCTACACTGTGATGTAACTCACTCGGTCTGATGCCATTTTTATTGCATATTGAGATGGGCCATAACAGGAGGGGGTTAAGTAAAAATGATAGGTTTTGCCACCGTATGTGCAGCATCTTTCTACATCTATATTGATGTTGTCTTCCACTAATATTTGTTAAGCCATGTTTTAACTTTGTGTGGATTGTCAGATGAGTTAATTTTTCTCAAAAATGTAACAGTATGCCTTTATTGGTCTTCATGTGATTTCAGTTTCGCATGCCAGTAAAAAAGTGCACTTCAGGAGGAGCTACTTACAAGACAAACCATGTGGGTTTTATGAAACAAGGCTACCATAGCTTTGTGCTGCGCTATGGCCAAATCCATGTGACTGGAGCAGGGTTGTATAATGCCTGAGATCTGTGCTAGTGTGCTGGCTGTAGAAGCCCTCTAGTTGAGGGCTGAGCTGGAAGCAGAGGGAGTTCAGTTTCATTATGTCATTATTCTGCTCAGTGACGTGTTCGGCAGTGTTGCAGAGAGTTTGGGAAGACTCTCTGGTGGTTGGAGTTGTACTTTTGTGCTTGGATGCTGGTGTTTCTTGTTATGTTGATGGAGGAAGGGGGGGTCACTGGTAAGCCAACGTCTGCACTGCATGGTCTTTCATTGAAGTTGAACACACTTTAAAATACAGGATAGTAGTCAGATTTTCTTCAGCAGTTTCATGTATGGTTTGTTCTGTGTTATGTCCACAGAGGAGCCGGTGTTATGACAGTTTGCACGAGTTTCAGGGATCAGTGCTTAACATATGGTCGTGTTTGTGTGTGATTTACAGTTTAGTAAAGCTTCAGTTTATCCATAGTGGACTGCTCCCACATAAGCACATGTGGGGAATGATTTACATAAACATACTTCAATTACTTAGTTTTTTGTCTGTTAACCTAATGTTTTTTCTCTTTTTATGCATTTATTATTAGCTCTTCAGGCTCCCTATATGAAATAATCTGAGCAATAAAACTAACTTTAGCTCGTATATTGTAAACAAAATTTACCCGTGTGATTTTATGAGATATGTGCTGACATGTATAGAAAGTAACTAGAGGACACAATTCTAGGAAATGCTGGTCTTATTTCCTTAAAGAGAATGTAAATAATAGTAATAGGAATAAATATTTTGTTGCCATGATTACAAGCTGTGGTCTCTCTTTTGTTTGGGTGACATTATTCTAACCAGTTGTAACTCCTTGCTCTCTGCCGATTGGTCATTTCCAGCAGCCAATAAAACATCTCTTCACAGCGCCTGGCTGCTGCCTCCTTTAAACAAGAGTGGGTCATTTTCTAAGTGGAGTGGGTGGTTTGGAAAGTCTGCTGGGTTGTGTTTTTATATATATTTCTAGTTTAAAAAAAAAAAATGAAGAACCTACTCTTAAAACTTTGAGAAGTTATGTAAAAGTGCTTATGTAAAGAGAGAGAAGAATAGACAGGCTGCTGAATGTGCGCGCTTACATAAATAGCTGCAACCTGACACTGGAGAGCAGCAAAACAGTAAAATAGTTTGGATTTGGCCTCAGTACCTGTTGCCGGTATTTCCTGTTCAGCTTTGAAAGACACGAATAGCTCCAACCACTGCTGAGGTAATTGTAGGAGGATAAAAACTGATAAAACTGGATCTTGTATTTGTCTTTTGGAGACCAGCTTTTACTCCCCAAGATCTTCTAAAGGCTCTTATTTAATTGCGGCTTTCCAGAAGCAAGTGAAAAAAGGTCTTTATTTACAGCATGGCTGAACTTCTAACACAGAAGTGGACAATTAGTTTTCTCAAAGGGCCACTGTTTTGGAGGGTCACACCAATAAGCTGAACTTAGTTCTGTTCAGTATTATATAGTATAAAGTGCTATTGGTGGCTAAAATGGGAAGCATTGGGAAGTCCTAATTTCCCATTAAACTCATGAGGGCTGCTCAGGGACAATTAAAGGGCCTAATGTGGTCTAGGGGCCACACAATGACCAGGTCAGTTCTAACACTGACTTGAATGAGAACACAGGCCATATATATTCACTTAAATAATTATGAAATATAATATGTTTTTTTTTTTTTTTTTTAAAGGTAATTGCTAAAAGGACTGTGCATCCACGGTCACTGTACTGTGTTACATAAGGCTATCTTTGATTTTTAATATGGACAGTTAATGTGTATGTGTGGGAGCTGTATCTTTAACATTAATGATACGGCTGTTTCTCTTAAAGACTGCTTGTCAGGTTTTCCTCCTACTGCTTCATTGTGTAATTTGTGATGCAGCCATCCATACAGGAGACTATTTAAACAATAAAACCCAATTTTCATGCTTTTGTTTTGTTTCTGCTTCTCACATCCAAGTTGGTCCTGATTATGTGCAGGCAGCGGAGGTTTTTGTTTGTACTGTGTCAGCAGACCTGTGTTTCATCTCTGGAGACTCACCTTTTATTTGAAAAACTGAACCAGATTAAGCTGGGACTGATGTCTACCTGGAAAGGGCAAACGACTGGCCTATTTACTGTGCAAACCTTTTGAAAGCTGTATGGCAGCTCCTTTGGTGTGACTGTGTTAGTGTTTGTGTAACAGCAAGATCATTCTATCTGTGCTGTGGTGCCCTTTTTATTTATGGTTGACTTTTGAAAATGTGGAGATGTGAGGCCACACAGGTTGATCAGATCAAAGTCATGGCTACTGTACTTTGATAGATGGGTTGATTTAATCCACATTGATTGCTTCTAATATTAGAGTTGTGTTCCTTCTGCTATTGATCTTCTATCATTAGAAGTGTACTGTGCTGTAAAGTGTTGGTATGAGTAATTTCACCTGTTTTTGTTTTGTTTTTTGTCTTGTTTGTTTATTTCAGACTGCATTTCCACTCCTGAGACAACAACCCCATTTATGCTACAGTTCCATCAACTTTGTGGCATTGCCATGTGGAAGGTAACTTAATCTTCCATCACTAACTTGTCCCATGTCTGAGGATAGTGATCCAAAGCAGTACCTGTACTCAACCCTGGACGGGTGTGAACGGAACCGGGAAAGGGCAGGCTTGCACGTGGAGGAAGCGCAGGGCACTCCCTGCAGCTCCATTAGCCAGCTTCACCGCATGGCCAGCTACAGTGAGGGTTGTGGCGGGCAAGATGGGGTCGAACTCGAACCAGAGTTAGGATTGGCCTCCGAGGGGAGCGATAGCAGCCACGAGCACCCGGGGTCCCCGCATGATGACAGGAAGAGACCGCGCCCACCTTTGCACGAGGATGTGGAGATGGGTGGCAGTGGTTCGAGCGGGAGCGGGACAGAATCCCATGGCAACGAGTCACATGGCAATGAGTCCCACGGCAACGAGTCGGTGGGCAGCTCAAACGGCAATGGCAAGGATTCCGCTCTCATGGAGTCCTCGGGGAGCAACAAGAGGTGAGAACTCATCGAAACCACTGAATCGTGGTAAATGAAGTTTTTTTTTTTTTGTTTTCTTTTTCTTTTTCCCACCACGGTGGGGGAGCGGACCAACTAGGTCACGGAAGTAAGGTTCATTAAAGTCATTGAAGGGCTATTTGAGTTTTGCTGGGCTGAGTCATTGCTATAGTCCAGTAGACTGCTTAAGCTGGAGGAAAGCAAGTTGGGAATTGGTGTTTATTCCTAATCATGACATATAGGTTCATATCAAAATGTTTTGTTTTGGGGTTTTTTGTTTGTTTGTTTGTTTGTTGTTGTTGTTGTTGTTGTTGTTGTTGTTTTGTTTTGTTTTTTGGAAGAGAAACTGCAGGAAAAGTGAATATTATTGAGACTCTTTCTAGTTTATTGATATTTCACTATTTCCCATACTCATTAGGGTGTGAAATACTCAGCTCACACTCATATTATTGGACCTGATAATTACATGTCATTAAATTTGATTTCAATTCGGTTCCCACTTATAGTTTTCTGGTGGCCTCATCTTTTTTTGATTAACCATATGGGATTCTGAGATGCAATCCTTTAAATAATAGTCTTGTTTGAAGAAAATGGCACACTTGGTGAAGATTGTTGTTACATATCCAATGCTGATGCTGTCTCCATCTCCATTTACATCCACGAGGGGGGAGAAAATACTGGAAACACATGTCAGCTATACTTGCAACAGTGACGCCTCATCTTGATTAGACTCCACACCTAATACTGTGTTTCCTTCATTCCACTGACTCTGATAGATTGAACTTGGGATTTATAATAGGGCTTGCTTAAAAGCCCTATTCCTTAGAAGTATATGAGAAAATGTCTTTCTAACTTAACTCATTCACTGCCATTGACGTCTATAGACGTCAATTACGTTTTTCAATGGGAGGGGCTAGAATACAACCTCGGGCAGCTTGTCAGTGAATTTTATTTTTACATATATTTGTAAATAAATTGTTTTGATAAAACATAACCTTTCTCAGTGTTATTTCTGTTTTATAGAAGTGAGAAACTATTTTATATGTTAGAGGTGTCACAAAGCAAGAAATATTAGTGTCAAAGGCACTTTTCTGCTTGAAATGTATTTTTCACAAAAAGCTCGTTTTCTCCCTTTTTTTGGTCAAAACAGGCATTTTTGGTGGAACCCACCTCTTCTACAGCTGATTACTAAAGAATGGTAAATGGTAGAAAAAAGCTTTTTTTTTTTTTTTTTGGATGAAAGAAGAGAGTCTGTTCTTCATTTTGGTAGGTTCAGCGTTTATATGATCATAACACACAGTTTTCTGTGGCTCTTCAAAAATGAGTAAAAATGCTCAAAAACCCTGGCAGTGGGGAGTTACCTGATTTGAAAATGGCTGGCAGTGAATGAGTTAATGTCCTTCTTAATAAGTTTATTGCTTCAGTGACTAATTTCATGTCATCTAAAATTTAAAAAGGGAAAAGAAGATTGCAAAGGTGAAAGTGCTAATCTCGAGACTTAAGAGACTAAACGGTACATCAGAAACCAGTGGATGACATCACGGTAGCTGCATCCATCTTTTATACTGTCTGTGCATCGACTGTACAGTGTCCACAGAACCACATCCGTTTGTCATACTCTTCATACTCTGTTTCAAAATAGGACGTTATCACGTTTAAGAACAAACTTTGTGAACCTTTGTGTCACGATTTAAATTTGAGGCAAACATCCAAGAGAAATAAAATGCATGTTTGTAAAAAGTCTATGCCAAAAGTCAGTTTATAACTTGTTCAAAAAAAGCTTTTTGTGGGTGGCTTGACCTGGTTGTTTAACTGCCCACAGAATTTTCCATTGCACTTTGCGTTTCTTGAATGCTCCTTTTTTTTCTTTCTTTTTTTCCACTATACATTATCATAGTAGTCTTCTTTTCAAGGTTTAGTATTTGCCTCAGAGGTAACTAAATTAATTAAGGACTTGAAATTTTCTTTTTAAATATAAATTTTCATGTGACTTGAAAAGCGCACGTGAATATAATTGGTTAATTACACTTAACACTTGTTCACTTTCTTTATTTGTCCTTCCAATATTTAAAAAAAAAAAAGAGCAGCTCATATGACGGTGCAATTCTAAGAACAGCCTATAGCATCAAATTCCTGAATCACTTAAAATGTTTGCTCTTCATTTTTGTTATGCGTTTTCTGGTTTTCCTGCACACCTTTGTTCATAACATGACATTGTCCTTGTGATTACAGCTCAAACTCTCATAGCCCCTCCCCGCCAAGCAGCTCCAATGCTTTCAGTCTGGTGAGCTCCGAGCAGGACAACCCATCAACCAGTGGCTGCAGGTTAGTACACTTCTGAAAAAAAGCCCAGCCCAAATCTACTGGTATTTAATGCAACAACAATTGGAAATGTGAACAGAAAGGTCTAAAACCCCTTGTCAGTACGTTCCCCTCCTGTTCTGCTTCCTTTGCTGGAAAGCCGAGTGTGACATCAATGGTGAGATCTTGTCATGTTGACACACATGTCTCTGTCTCATTTGGGTCCTGCAGCAGTGAACAGTCAGCCAAAGCTAAGACACAGAAGGAGCTCTTCAAGACGCTCAAGGAGCTGAAGGTGCACTTGCCGTCAGAAAAAAGGAGCAAGGGCAAGTCGAGCACTGTCAACACTCTCAAGTATGCACTGCGCTGTATCAAACAGGTGAAAGGTAAGACTTGCCTTGTGTGCATTGTTTTTATCTGTGTGTTCATGTTGTATGACTGATGTTATACTTACTTACATACTGAAAATAAACTTTTATCTCACGTGTTCACTTATCCATATTGTCTTGGTTGCAGCCAATGAGGAGTACTACCAGATGCTGATGAATAACGACAGTCAGCCACCAGGGTTTGATGTAACATCTTACACCATTGAGGAAATCAACAGCATCACCTCGGAATACACCCTTAAAAACAACGTAAGTACCACCGCTCTTTACCTCATCTTAAAGGATAAACAGCTAAACCAGTCTTATGCCTGAATGGTGAAAACCAATGTTATGGTAAATGGCCTGCATTTGTATAGCGCTTTTCTAGTCCCTAAGGACCCCAAAGCGCTTCACACTACATTCAGTCATTCACCCATTCACACACACATTCACACACTTGCAATGGCAAGCTACATTGTAGCCACAGCTGCCCTGGGGCGCACTGACAGAGGCGAGGCTGCCGGACACTGGCGGCACCGGGCCCTCTGACCACCACCAGTAGGCAAACATGGGGTTAGTATCTTGCCCAAGGATATTTGGCATGCAGCCAGGAGGCAGCCTGGGATCGAACCACCGACCTTCTGACTAGTGGCTGACCTGCTCTGCCACCTGAGCTACTGTTATTAATGATAACAGTGATATAAAAGTTATGGAGATGAGCAAACTACCAATATCAGATACATGCTATATAGCTAATTGGCTAGCTATTAGCTGTTACTATAGAAAACAACTGTTAGTTATTTTCTTTCTTTGAGACATTTTATGATTTACTGTTAAGTATCGTCCGTGTTTTTTCAACATTATTCAGAAGTTTGTATCATGAGTCATATTAGCTGGTGAAGTAACTTGGCAAGTTAGCCAACTTTCATTTCTACTTAGATTTGGTAGCAATGAAGTTGGCAAGTGAGATATGGCCAGTCAGCTGGTGTGTGTGTGTGTGTGCGCGTGCGCATGTGCGTGTGTGGGAATTTGTTTCCCATTCATCCAGAAGTGCCTTTGTGAGGTTAGATAGCAATATTGGATACAACTTCCAATTTCTAGTTCTTCCCATAGATGTTAGATGGGGTTCAGGTCAGGGCTCTGTGCAGTCAAAGTTCTTTCACTAAAGAGAGGTGCAATTTATCGCTCACTTTCGACGCCGCTCCGTCCAGCGGTTGAGTTTGTGCTTGTTGATGTAAAGTTTGCATACAGCTGCTCAGCCATAAAAGGTTGTGCCATGAAGCTCTTGGTACACAGTTTGTGTGCTGATGTTAATACCATATCAGTTTTGGAAGTCTGCAGTTACGGAATCAGCACATTATTGACGACTTTTACTTTTGCACTATGCACCTCAGCACTTACAGTCAATACAGCTCTCTAACTTTATGTGGTCTGCTGCTTTGTGGTTGATATGCTGTGACTCGCCCATTGCAATAATACCACTTACAGCTGATCATGGAAGATCTTAGAGGGAAGACATTTAACAAGCTGACTTGTTACAACAGTGGCATCCTAGTCCAGTAACACTCAGCCAGACTCAAATTTAGGTAGATCTAGTTGCATAACTGCATAACTAGATGCTTGATTATATACACTCGTAGCCATGAGACTGAAAACACCTGAATTTACAGATTAAGAGTTGTGGCCCAACACTTTTATTCGTGTAAAGTGTGTGTCAGTGCATGTATGTATGTTAGTAAATCAGACGCATCCATGGGCTTGCAGGTAGTGAGCCTAAGACTCTAGGCTCACTACCTACAATCTTACAGTTTTATTTGGATACCACCACCACCACCCCCATTTCCCTGCACTGTTAAGGCAACAAAAGCAGGAGAAAGTCTGTCTCAAGAAACCTAATTATAGCATTCAAGAGGGAAGCCAGAAAAGGCAGAGTTTTCTCCACAGGGGTGATGACCATTATAAAAAAGAAAAAGAACAAGCTTTATTGTTTATTTATTCTTGAAGTTGATGTGGAAAAAATAACAGACGTAAGATAAAGAATAAAGTGGGGGATGATAAGGAGCAGCCGATCTGTCATCTGAGTAGTAGTCAGTTTGAAGATGTGTTTTTAAATCTTCTGAGAGGGCTAGAAGTACCTAATTTGGTAATCCTAAATGATTAATATCTTTTTGTTTTTGCCTTTAGGATATATTCGCTGTAGCAGTGTCTCTCATCACGGGGAAGATTGTTTACATCTCTGACCAGGCAGCATCCATCTTGAACTGCAAGCGGGAAGTGTTCGACAACGCCAAGTTTGTGGAGTTCTTGACTCCTCAGGATGTCAGCGTGTTCTACAGCTTCACCACACCATACCGCCTGCCCTCATGGAGCATGTGCACAGGAGCAGGTAAGGATGACGAATGCAGGTTTGAGCTCCACAAAAGCTCACACGTGTATATGTATAAATATAAATTAGATAAATTTTAGCCTCCTTGACATAATTGGTCGTACAGTATGGTAAGGGGCACTGTAGACACGGATGGTAAAATTTCCAAAATAGGGTCACGCAGCAAACCAATATGAAACACATGCACCACCTGCACATGGAAGTATTTCCTCCACATACTCATGTTCATACATGCATAGCACATATTTCATTAGCATTCTCAATCACACATTAATACATGTATGACGCTAACAAATGTGGCATGTTTGGCAGTCAGGTCTGTGTTAACTGATGATGTGTACACCTTCAGGTTGTATTGCATTTAGGTTCTTCTTATCACAGAGTTGGTGAATTAGTGGGTTGTAATATAATTTTCTGCCCAGTGGTCATATAGATTCTACTAAAACTCATTTCAGAGATTACAAATTTGTGCATTATCTTTCAAAAATTTTCTCCAAAGGGACTTATGTTCTATAGTTGATTGCACTCCCACTTTAACAACTGGAAGCTGGTATCAGTCCAGTGAATTCCAGCATTTCCACTCATAAGCATCTATAATTTTTTTTTTTTTTTGTAAATTGTCTCAAAAATGACTTTTTAAAAAAAAAAAAAAACTTTTGTAGTATAATTGCATCTCTTGCATTCTTATCTATGACACATGAGAGGCAAACATCTCAGGTCTGCTGAAGAGTATTTTGAATATTGATGACTGACAGATGGCTGAGTGGGAACTACTCATGCTAATTCAATTATTCATCCGACCTTTTTCCCCTCTTCTTTTTATTCAGAGTCATCTCCCACGGAGTGCATGCAGGAGAAATCCTTCTTTTGCCGCATCAGGTGAGTGGCAGCAGTCGGCAGCTGCTTTGAGTCACAGTTTCCTGTCCAAGCAAGCTCTGAGTCAGAGGAGGGATGGTGGGTAGGAGAGGGGAAAAGTGAGAGGGAGGAAGGAAGTCAGCAGCTTTGAGCTTTTGAACTTCATCTCCATCTAGTGGCCAGATGGGGTACCTGCTATTGCTCATTTAAACTTTAAAGTTGTATATTTATATAATATAGGTTGAGCTGGTTTGGACATGTATAGAGGAGGAATATGCCTGAACATGGATAACAGGAGGATCAAAAGAAAGGTTCATGGATGTAGAAAGAGGATTGTTGGTGTGACAGAAGAGGGTTAGGTTGAGCATTGTAAGTTTGAGTTAATTTTTCTACAAGATGCAGTATTTTCTACCACAAATGTTGTTTTTATGAAAGAAATGATGAGCTTAGGACTAAAACCACAGTTAACTAAATAATTACAGTAATTTCACTACATGATTAGTAGATAAACTGGTAAAAGGATCTCTTAATGCTTTTAGCTCGTTTTTCTTTCTTTTTTTTTTAAATATTTTATTTTGAAAGGCAAAAAAACCCAATATTCATTATTATGAAAGGGTCTTGACATTGTGTGTTTGCATTCTAGTGGTGGCAAGGACCGTAAAGGAGACCTCCAATACTATCCTTTCCGGATGACTCCGTACCTGATGAAGGTCCAGGACGCTGAGCTGGCTGAGGAGCAGTTCTGCTGCCTCCTGCTGGCTGAGAGGGTGCACTCTGGATATGAAGGTGAGAACTGCACTGTTTTAATAAAGCACTCAAGCGTATCACCCAATAATGAATGCAGTTTTATTTTGTTTACCAGTTACTTCTGACATGTATCAGATGGAAAATAAAGTCATTTGTTTCACACGTTTAGAAGTTGAACCATAGATGGCACAGACTAGTTAAACTTATACTAGTTAGACTATGCAAATCAGAGATGACAGCCTGAAATGTACCAGAGAAAGATGCTTATGGGTTTTTTCTATTAGTTATTGTTTTTATCCATGTGTGTACTTGAACAGATGGTGAGCCTTATGATAATCTCTATAAACAAGTTATCATCCACCCAATACTGTCGCCACTATAAAAACTGATCACCTGGAAAACAAGGAAATAGTGTTACATTTTTTCTGCAAGGCCATTTGAATCTGATTAACTTTTTTTTTTTTTAATGTGTCACATTTTTTTAAATAAGGTTTTAATTAAACTAATTAGTTGGACAAGGGTCCAGGTCTGCTTTAATAACAAAAGCAGCCTTCAGAAAGTGCTTAAGATTCAATAATAGATTCATTGTTTCATAGTTGTTTTTGTTTTTTTTAAATCCAATTGATCAGTTTATTACCGATCAATCCCCTTGCTCATGTTTTGAAAGTTCAAAACCAGCTCGTGTGAGTTTAATCCTTTTAATGTGAAACAAGAGATGCTATCATCCTTTTGTTTCAGGGGATTACTGTACAATCATTTTGTTTACTGACATTTTTTCCCTTCCCTTCGCACACCTAGCTCCCAGAATACCTCCTGACAAGCGTATCTTCACTACAACACACACCCCTAACTGTGTGTTCCAGGATGTGGATGAGAGGTGAGTGGACTGAATCCTTCTATGATCCTTACAGTGGTGCCTTGTGTGAAGTCATCCTGCTGGCCTGTTTTCTACTAAAGTAATTACTGTTTTCCCAATAGGGCTTTGCCTTTATTGGGGTACCTCCCTCAGGACCTGATAGGGACCCCCGTGCTGCTCAACCTACACCCGAGTGACCGACCCTTGATGCTGGCAATACATCGCAAAAGTACGAACATTTGCATGCATACCTGGACTGTCTCACTGCGTTCTTATACTCTGAGCTCTTCCGCTCACACTTTACCTTCTGTTACCAACAGTTCTGCAGTACGCTGGTCAGCCGTTCGATCATTCTTCAATACGTTTCTGTGCAAGAAACGGTGAGTACATCACAATCGACACCAGCTGGTCCAGCTTTGTCAATCCCTGGAGCCGCAAGGTGTCCTTCGTCATTGGCAGGCACAAAGTGCGCATGTAAGTATTCCCACTGTGGTGGGGTTTTTTGTTGTTTTTTGGACATCTGTATTTATGAGGACATTAGGTGACAGCTCTATGCCTGCATGTTTCAGGGGTCCTGTGAACGAAGATGTTTTCGCAGCACCGGCTTTCCATGGAGGGAAGATCATAGATTCAGACATCCAGGAAATCAGTGAACAGATTCACCGGCTGCTGCTTCAAGTATGCACGCACACGGTTCACTTTTACACACACAAGAGGCATTTGACAGCTCCTCTAACAGCTACTCTCTCTGCAGCCGGTCCACAATATGGGCTCCAGTGGTTATGGTAGCCATGGCAGCAATGGATCCCATGAGCAGCTGGTGAGCATCAGCTCATCCAGTGAAAGCAATGGGAACATTACAGCAGGGAACACAGCAGAGGACACAGGCAAGACCAAGCCCGCCAGGACTTTCCAGGAGGTCTGTAAAGATGTCCACATGCTCAGGAATCAGGACCCTCAGATCGGTCTGCATTCCCCATCTCCCGCGCCGTCACCTTCTCTCCCCAAACATGAGCAGAAGAAGACCCATGAGAGTGAGTCCAGTTGGCAACTATTAAGTTCAAAATAAAGTGATTATTAATTTAAGTACAGCAGAAACACACGCAGAGTGTCTTTTGGTTCTCCTGTCTGTCTTCTCGTGTGTGTTTCTCATATTATCTCCTCTTCTCTTTAGCATTGGCAGCTCAAAGATATTCAACTGTGCGTCCAAAAGACTCAGTGCCCCCTCTGCAGGCCAGAGACAGTACTGCAGCCAGCATGGAGGGCTTCACCTACAAAGACCAGACTGTGTGCTCCTACCAGCAGATTAGCTGCCTGGATAGTGTCATCAGGTCAGGCATAGATTTGGTCATGAAGTCATCTGCACAGTAATCCCTGTGCAAAGGCAGAGAGATCATGCTCTGTTTGCACAATATCAAAGCTCTCTCATTTAAAACGCCTTCTTGTTTCTTAGGTATCTGGAGAGTTGTAATATACCCATCACAGTGAAAAGAAAATACCAGTTCTCCTCAAACACCACCTCCTCCAACTCAGATGATGACAAGAAAGGCTCAGAGGATGGCATGCAAGTGCCTCAGGATACAAATGCAGGTATGTAGTAATCATGCATCTGTGCACACAAAGTCTAAGGTACTGGCTCAGCACTAACAGAATCTTTCTCATTTAGATCCCTTGATGTTGGATTCTCAGTCAGGCCTGTCAAACATGAAAGCACTAAAGAAGCCTCCATCTGGGGCAGCTGCTGTGGTGGGAGGCCCCCTGGCACCCCTCACTCTGCCCAGTAAGGCGGAGAGTGTGGTGTCCATCACTTCTCAGTGCAGCTATAGCAGCACCATCGTACATGTGGGGGACAAGAAGCCTCAGCCAGAGTCTGGTGAGTTTCTGTGTCCGTAGAAACATAGCAGGACTGTCATTAGCCGTGTTTTAATGAGTTTATTTGACTGATGTTTATGGCACTGCTTTGTACAGAGATAATTGAGGATGTTGCAGAGAGCCCAGCACCCCCTGCGCTGCCTGTCAGTATGGTGTCTCCACCCAGCCAAGGAAAGGAGGCCTACAAGAGGCTGGGCCTGACCAAGCAGGTGCTGGCAGCACATACCCAGAAAGAGGAGCAGGCCTTCCTCAACCGATGCAGAGAGCTCCGTAATTCCAGGAGCTTCCAGAGGGACTGTTCCACATACCTGTACAAGCACAGAGGTCCACCCAGTGTTGAAGGTACTGTGAGCTTCAAATTTAGCTTTTCTGCTTTGTTGGGAGAAGATATACTTTAGCTAGAAGCTTAACAACTGAGGCAACCAAACACAATAAAAGTTCTACAAAGAGGAAATAAGGCTCACCTTTACATTGACTATCTTTTTTTTAATCTTATCTTTTTTAATCTCATGATTTTACCAAATTCCCAGTTCATGTGGGGAGTATATTCCTGGTCTCCAGTTAGTGCGCATCTACATGCATTTTTTTTATTCTCCAGCTCAACAAAAATGACATTCTGACCTCTGCGTCTATGTCCTCATTTCAGAATCACCTGGACCACGAGGCACTGCTAAACAAGGCACCGTTAGGCCAGAAACTACTGCCAAGAAGGGTAACCGCAACAGGAAGTCCAAGAAGCCACGGATGAAGCATCCCGATTCATCAGACAGCGCTGTGTCAAACCGTAAACCACGCCCCCCTCTCCAGGGCCTCAACCAGACCTCTTGGTCCCCATCAGAAGCATCGCAGTCAGCTTTTAATGTGTCCTACCCCACCATGGTCCCTGCATATCCGCTCTACCCACCAACACCTGCTGCTCCAGCTCAGGCTCCCCGACCGGACCGCTCTCTCTCTACAGGATTTGGAGAAGGGCAGAGCACCCAAGCCCCGCCCACTGCCACTCCGTTTCCTGCACCCATTGTTACACCTGTGGTAGCTCTGGTGCTACCCAATTACATCTTCCCCCAAATAGGACAAATAGGAGCAGCTCCCAGACCACCATTTTTCCCTGAGCAGGCCCAGCCGCAGCCTGCATTCGCTACCCAGCAGCCCTTTCAGCCCCCTCAGCCAGCCTACACGATACAGACGCAACCCCCCTTCACCAGCCAACAGCCATTTCCTGTGCAGACTGCCTTCACCCCCCAGCAGCCTTTCCAGGCTGCTCAGTCCGCATTCGCTACTCAGCAGCCGTTCACCGCCCAGCCGTCTTTCCCAATGCAGGCCCAGTTTGTAGCTCAAGCCCCCTTTCCACCTCAACCTTTCCCCTACAGTCTCTCCAGCGAGCCTCCCAAAACCCCTGCAGCAGAGCCTCGCGAGGGTGCGGCGTCACGATCTTCCACCCCTGCTTCTGGGGCGAGAGAGCCCGCCACATCACCGCCGCTGTTTGAGTCCCGCTGCAGCTCGCCCCTGCAGCTCAATCTGCTGAGCATGGAGGAGGGGCAGCGCTCAGTGGAGCGTCAGGACACTACAGTAGCCTCTGCTGGAGGACAGGGCGGCAGTGCGGCAACAGCGTCTGTAGGAGTGGGAACAACAGGGGATAAGAACGGAGGCGCCTCCAAGCCTGATAGCCAACAGCAGGTAGGAGCCACAGGACATTTACAAATACTAACACAAAGTTACTAACTTGTACAAGTGCCAGCACTTAAACACAAACTGTGTCACAGCGTGCCAGTGGAGAGTGAGTGTGGAATTATCTCTGATGTGTGCACCACCTTGTGTCTTAGGTGGAGTCTCCAGGAGACGGGGCTCACAGTGACGGGAACTCATCATCCTGCGACCTGCTGGACATCTTGCTGCAGGAACAGGAAGACTCTCACTCTGGTACCGGATCAGCCACGTCTGGATCCATGGGCTCAGGGTCAGGCTCTGGACTGGGCTCGGGATTAGGCTCAGGCTGCATTGGCTGTGGTACCTCAGCTAGCGGCGGTTCTGGAAGCAGAACAGGTCAGTAGTTGAACATTGAGGTCTGACAAGAGTTTCCACAAAATTTAAGAGTTTTTTGGGGGGGTTTTTGTGACTCTGTCTTTGTCTCCCCCACAGGGAGCAGCAACACCAGCAAATACTTTGGCAGTGTCGACTCTATTGAGCACGACCCCAAGTCTAAAAACAAGATGAGGGGAGAGGGCGGGTCTGAAGGCGGCAAGCCGCAGGACAAAGTCTCATCTCGAGGGGAGGGAGAGCATTTCATCAAGTATGTCCTACAGGAGCCCCTCTGGCTGCTGATGGCCAACGTTGATGACAAGGTCATGATGACATATCAAATGCCATCCAGGTGAGTCACTAAGTGGAATTAAATATTATAAGCTTCACCACCTGTATGAAGTATTAACCTTTTAACTCCATTAAATATCGTTCACACAAATGTATTTGTTTTCTGACCATCAGAGATATTCAAAGGGTTTTGAGGGAAGACAAGGAGAGGCTGAGGCAGATGCAGAAGAGCCAGCCTCACTTCACATCAGACCAGCGACGAGAGCTAGTGGAGGAACACCCCTGGATGAGGAGGGGAGGCCTGCCTGCTGCCATCAACGTTAAGGTGGGGGACAGACACAGTTTTAAGCATAGTTTAAAAAAAAACACACACACAGCACTCCCATTGCAAATAATTTGAAAAAGTATACCATGGAAAATAACGTGACTTGTGTTCTGCAAAAAACACAATAGTTGTACACTACTTTCTGCAAATGAACTTTATAGGGAAGATGGCAGTTTTCATGCAAGTTAGTGCTGCTCAAAGTCATTACAGATAACTGACAAGCCAATAATGAGACAAAACAAATGTAATGAAGCAAAACAATTAAAAATATAACTGTAAAATGGATTCAAATGAGCTAAATGTATATCTATAAATGTTGTAAGGTAACGATGGCATGTGTTTGTGTTCAGGAGTGTGTGTACTGCGAGGATGCGGCAGCGGCACCCATCGAAGAGGATCTGCCTGACATGGACATGAGCGAGCTGGGCGAGGAGCTGAGCAGAGACAGTCAGAACACCCAGAGCCAGTCTGGGGAGCCTCAGCCTCAAATGGAATCAGGCTCCTAAACAGCCAGCAGAGGGCATGTGCATAAATAGACACTATGGATGTGACAAACAGCTGTGTGCCTGAAGAACACATACATGCACACTACAAGCAGAACTCTGTGTTGTGAGTGTGATGGTTAGGAGGGTGTACACTGCTTGTGTGTGGGTGTAGGACTGCTACTGTGGTCCAGTTCCTAATGCACCCCAACAGGGGGCAGTAGTGCTGTCACAGCAAGTCACTTTTTCCATCTCTCACACACACATTCTTTGAAAAGACCTGTCTCTATTTTTTTATTTATTTCTCTTTTTAAAGGCAGAGCACATTATAAATCTAAAGCTAATGACTGAGAGCTACTACTTTTAAATATGTAAGATTTTGAAATGTTTTTTTTTATTATTCTAAGTGTCAAGCTGTCAGAAGCAGCCAGGCTTTGCTGTTAGAAGTTTCTCCTGCCCAATTTTGTTTGTTTATTCCTGACTCCCCACATGATCCCATTTAATAACAAAAACGGAAAAACGACAAAAAAACCCCAAAAAACTTCACAGCCTGGGATCCACGTCATTTTCTTGTTAGGAATAGCTGAATAGTAGAATAATGGGGATTCTCATTGGATGATGAAGGTCAGTGGGTGGGGATTGGCACTTTTTGTATTTTGAATGAGTTTTTATGTCACTGCTCGTCCTGGACCTGAGTACTCAAAGTACGCAGGCGCAGCAGTGTTAGCACCAGACAACAGCCAGCAGAGTGACATGCGGAGGCTGGCCGGAACTTTCCTCAACTCTGACAATCTTATGCCTAATGATAAAAGTTATCCGTTTATGGGTGTTATTTATTATCTAGCAAAGGATCTGGCCAGAATATTTTTAAGCCGAATCTGTTCATCTGAAAGACTAATGTATTGCATTTCTAAAAGCTTGGAAACGCTACAGGAATTTTAAAGTCGCTTAAGCAGCAGAGCTAGCCTCTCCTTTTTTCACAGCACAGTCTGTAAGTGTTGCAGGCCTCTGCAGACCTTACAGAGCAGCTCAGGTGCTATAACAAAAAGTGGGCATCATCAAAGATCAAGAAGCTGCCAAAGTATTTTTGTAAAACGAAGCAAATGACAGAGGAGCGATGCACTAAGAGCGAGGACTTGTAGAAACTTCAAACTCCAACTCTCTTTTTTGTTTCTTTTTAAAGAGAAACTTGCAGCCGTACATTTTCTAGAAAGATGAGTAATATCTTTTCTGTCAGTGTGGTGCAGCTCCACTACATAATTTCACTTTTAGAACAAATAACTACATTTTTAGGGAATTTTTTTGTTTTTAATGCAGTCCTTTTTCCTTTTTTTCTGGATCTATTTTTGCATCAAAAATTAGAACCCAATGCCTAATTTTTCTTTTTCTTTTTTTTTTATCTTTTTTTCTTTTTTCTTTTTTTTTTTAAAAATAATGCATGTCGAAAGGACTAAATCATGAGTATCTGCAGGTGCAGCAATACAGATCCTGGAGTACTGTAAAGCCTATTGGCCAGAGCAAATGCGCGGCGCTGACGTCATTGCTCAGCATTGGCACTGACGTCTGCATGAAGGTGGGAAAGCAGTATTACATGTGTAGCAAATAAGAGGGATGATATTTCCCTGCTATTTTTTTCCTCTTTTTTTTTTGGGTGAAAGTGGGGTTTTTTACACTTTGGCCTGAGAAACATCAGCTCCTGAAGTATGAAGTAAATGGGTCCACCCTGCCTCTGCTTAATTGACACAAACCGTACAAGAAGTAGAGACCACTCTGGTGCTAAGGCAGAGAAACTGTTGGGCAGGGCTTGCAAGTGTACCTGGACCAAGAGCATCTCACCAACTTAGTTTTTTTTTTTTTCATGGTTTTTGGTTTCTCATTAACTTGGCAGTCCTTTTTTTTTTTTTTTTTTTTTTTTTTAATATTCTGTTTTTCTATTTCTCTTATTTGTGTGTCTTTATTTTGTTTGTTTGTCATTGGGGACGAACCCTACCTCTTATAAATCCCGGGTTCATGTTACTGTAAGCAGAACGTATGTGGAATGTGTATGCACCTGTGGGCAAAGAGCAATGGACAGAGTGGTGAGATACTTTGAGTGATTCCAGTGACTGAGGGCTCGTACGGAGACTCTTTGCCTCGGACTGGCAAAGGTTTATGGACTCCTCCTGAGGAGAGTACGGCGCCTCTCACCACCTTTAGTAACTGCATCTTTCTCTGTCATTAATCTCTTTTTCTGTGCAAAGTATCTCCATGGAGCCTGCAACGCTCACCTGTGTATAAAAGACCGGATATGTCTCAAGTCATGTTTAAAACTGACTTTGTTTCATAAGTCTCCATAAAGAGAGAGACTGATTTTAAACACTGCACTGGTGATCTGTTGGACGTTCCTTGACCTGTAAATGTGTACACACAGTATCGGCACGTGATGTCGTGTATGGTTATATAAGCCTGTCTCATTACCACTGTGAGTCTGTGGTATAAGAATCTGGCACATTTCTGTGCTTTTTTTAAATTTTGAGGTGAGATGTCTTGTTTGACAATGTTGAACAGCCCCATTTCCAAAAATGTTGGGATGTGGCATAAAATTTTAAATGAAAACTTAAAGCATGGACCTGCAAATCCTAGAGACAAATTCAAAATGCTGCATTTTCTTTTCTGAAATGTGTCCGTTTTAACATTAAATATGTTGTCTTTATACATATGTATAAGAGAGAGTTTAAATGTGTAGCTTTTGCTTTTATTTTGTTTTATGCAGTGTTCGAACATTTTTGGAAAGTGGGATTGTGTAATAAAGCTGCAAAAATAGAACCACTCTGATTTGTGTGTTGTTTTATTATACATGAAGCTAAACACTAAAGAGGGCGTATGGAGTCCAGTTAAATGGCTTTTCATGTTTGGCATTCACACAAATCACATTTAAATTCTAGAAAAAAATATTGCTTGACTCCTTTTTAATGTTTCTGCTAACACTTGAAACGAACGTGCATCAAAATTCAGTCATTCAACATTGCAAAATGTTGAATGACTCAAAATCTTTTTTTTTTTTTTTTTTTTTTTTAAGTAGAGGGAAGTTAAAACTTATCTTTGCGTTGTGTTGCCACGCTGACAGCTGAAACAGGCTCCAATGCTCCAGAGGTTGGATAAATGTGTGTGTATATCATGACACACTACGATTATTCAAAAATATCTTGAGCCTGTAAAAGTTCATTAATTTGAAGGGGACCTATGTTTCCTTATTTCCTGTCATAAACATGCTGTTACAGTGGTGGATGCTCATATTAAGCATGTCCAAAATGTTCAGTAATGAGGTCAGTGTATGTACGAGTAATGGCTGTAAATCAAAAGCTGAGACTTAAGAGTTTAGACTGCTCTTAACACAAAGGTTCTTTTTTCCTACTCCTGGCTCTGTATGATGTCAGGGAGAGTGGATACCCTAATACGTTCATCTCAGCTTCAGAGCTCCAACCACTTGCTGTTCAAACCTTTAACTTGCAAAGGGCAGCCAAGGAAACTGGCTTAAATGGAGAGAAGCTGAAATGCATCATTTCAGACAAGCAGGTGAATTTGGAGGGAAGGGAGGGGGTCTGTAACAATCCTCTATTGGAGCTGGAAATCTGAATAATTAGGTTTGATCGTAGCAGCATAAGGGCTGCAACGACATTTTGACATTTATTTTAAAAAGCAAATGCATAATGTGATAAATTTGTGTCTTACATGGGACACAGAGGCATCCCCCCCCCGCCGGCTCATAAGAGGCGATTGTTCTCTCGAACAGTCAAAAACAGTTGAGAGTCCTGAGGGTGTTTTTCAGGGTCCCCTGGGGATCTGTTTCAGCACCATATGCTCTCTTCTGCTGTTGAACCTCTCTCACACCAACTGTTGCACTGCACTGACCTTTAACCTCAGAATTCACAAGCGTAGTCGCAAACCCACAGCTGATGTATTTGGTCAGATAAGTCTTCCTCATGACTGATCGCCTTCCCTCCCCTCAATGTTGTCGGCCTGTCAGCATAAAATCCGACCACACATTCACGATGTGTAATATCTGAATGGTACATGGACTGGTTCTTTTTTTTCCTACTGTAATTCAGCACTCAAAGGTGCTTTATGCAACTTTCCTCTTACACCCACTCACACCTGTTCATGCAAGAACTTTTTCTTTCTTTTTTTCCCTGTACAAGTGCTTCCAATATTCACACACATTCATACTCTGATGGATGCATTGGAGAGAAACCTAGGGTTAGTATCTTGCCCAAGGACAAAGTCTTAAGACTCAGCTTTTGATTCACGGTTGTTAATTGTATGTACACTGATCTCATTACTGGAAATATCTGACTAAAAATATACATTTCCTATGATGCTGTGAGTTTGCATCAGGTACGTTTTGGTTAAATGAAAGCTTTGGGGATTTCTGTGGAGTCCTGTGGTAGACAGAATGGGTGTGTGGGTGTAATTGAATGTGTCTAAATACCTTTGATAACATCTTAAAGGTGTGTTTGGGTAAGAAGCATACATTTATGGACTTAACTGTCTGAAACCAGATATGACTGGCTAACAGTCCTACATTAGACAGGCACTGGATTTATCATAACATCCCAGGTTTTGAGCCATTTTTGTGCTAGCTAGCTGATGAAACGGCCTGCTCCAAATTTTCCTTATTTTAAAAATAATTTGACCTCCCTCATCATGTTTTCGTTGAATCTGTTAGTTCACACAAAATAATACTGAGAGGAACAGAAATACCAGACAAAGGGGAGTGAAACTAGCACAAGTGTAGTTGTCTGAGTTTGATTCTAGTGTGATTCATTTGTTTCATTTCAACCTTTAGATCATAACATTGTTAGATCATTTTCCTGTTCCACACCTCCTCTTTCAGAGTTAGGAGGCTTTAGGGTTAGACTATGGCATTTGCAACGACTGGGGAAAGGAGTGCACTATGTCAAAAGATGTCCTCACACAGATATCCCTGCAAGTGTATATGTGTGTGTGCTGTGCCCTGGTGAAGAATCTCAGCATGCACTTGGACCATTTTAGTACCCCCCCCCCCCCCCCCCCCCAAACCTCCACATACTTTGACGCTCCGCTGTCAAACAGTGGCTCAAAGCTTTGATCAGCTCCTCTTCGCATATGTTTCCTCCGACGCTCACACCCAGAGCCTCCAAGCCCCCATACTCCACCGGGGGTTGATAATTGGCCTGCCTCCTCCTCCAGTAATCCAGGATCATCAGACAGTGAACAACGTGCTCAACGTGCGGTTCCCCCACCTAGGTTATTAGCTGTAACCTAATGGTTGTGAAATATGACATGTTATTTACTTTTACGAGTAGAAACAGGTGCAAGTATCTTTATGGCTCTGCGTAAGTATACCTACACTATAATCATTCCAGTCGAAAATATCTTTATAGAAGTCTTGTGTTATATTTGTTTATAATTTCCGCTGCCCTTTCGGCCAGATCACTCGTTAAAAAAAGGCATTTTAATGTCAACGAGACTTTTTAGCAGTATAAATAAAGGATATATAAACATCACTTTGCCAAAAATGGATTTCAGCTGATTGTGGCTCAGAATGACTTGTTGTTGGTGTGATGACAGATATGTTTGACAGATTATGCGCCAGCAAGTCATTTATAGCTGTTTAAATGGGGGAAATCTTTTTTTTTTTTTTTTTGGCAAATACCGGAAATCACTTTCTGGCACAACACCCGACTCTTACTGCATGCGATTATAGGAGGGATGAGGGGAGTTGCCCCTTTGTGAGGACCTCCGACGGTGCGTCTGGGTGACTGGTCCAGACAGGATCTAACACGCATTTGTTAACACGGTCATTGTGACAGAGGTGAGAGCGAAGACACTTTCGGAGAGGTGCGACTGCTTTACGCGCGCGCATGCACGCACTGTATGAATCAATGAAAGTTTAAGTGAAGGACATACTTTTCCTTTTGAATGCACTGGGCTACTTATTCAAGTGTTTGGGTTGCTGTTGTTTTCAGAAACGGTTTGCTTTATCAGTATTTTCAGACACAAACACGTTGACCCAGTTTCTCTCTTCTATTCCAAAGCTGGAGTCACGTCAGACAAAGAAGTTTTCAGTTACGTTATTTTATTTAGAAAAATTCAGACATTTTATTCGCAAGACATTTCTAAACAGCTTTACAACATAAAATGGTCATTCTTAAAGGAACTACTGGTCCGATAAACTAAAGGAACCTCTGAAATGCAATAGAAATATTTATATTAATTGGGGCATCGCCCGACTTCTCAGTTTCTAGAAAGAGCTTTTCTCCTTGTACAAATCCTATTTACACTGAAGTATAGACCAAACAAGAGGGAGAGTCCTGCACTGTTGCCTTTTCTGTGCTTTGTTGGGTGTTGAGAGGGATTGCTTTTTGTTTCTCCAGGTGTAAAGACAAGTCACAAGAGGACTCAAAGCCAGGGTGTTACTACTGAAAAGAACAGGAGGGCTATTTTTCTGAGCCTCCAGCTGAAAGCGTAGCAGAGTGTAGCAGATCCCTCTGATGGCATAAAGGAGAATCCACTTTTAATTTGAAATATATATAAATGTCCAAAGTACTCCAGGAAGGACTTCTGATGAAATGTTCTCTTACATTTTCTGATTCCAAACATTTCCCAGAATTGGGGGAAATCTCTGTAAACTTGTATTCAGTAGTGACTGTGAAGAAAATCCATCTGCACGCCGGTATTCAGAATCACTGCAGAGTTTTGTTGGTGCCTAAATTGGTCTCAAGAGAACAGACTTTAATTATTGGACATCAGTGCCATGAGTTCAGGAGGCCTAAGAAAAAAAATCCATGCATGTAGTCAGCCTTCTTAACCGGTCTTATAGGAGGCCAAAACTGGTACAGCCACAAAATCCTCTTGTATTGTAGGGTGGAATTTTCTCTTTCAGTGGGACGTGCTGTGTCACACCATAAAAATGAAAGCCCATAATCCCCCTTTCAACACATCCCAACTGTATTCCATCCAAACTCCCACCACTACTCTACCAAGGTCTCCACATAGACCAGGGGTAGGTCATGGTGGGCATACTGGGAGGCTCCCTGTTCTCCATGCCCTCTGTAGAGCTCTGGTTGTGATCACTGTCAGTCTCATCCAGGTCAGAGCACAAGTCTTCACTGGACATGGAGGAAGGGGCTGGGGAGAGGGCAGAAGATGACCCGCAGGAGAAACTCCGTTCACCAGGAGAAGTGAGAGAAGCGCAGAGTGCCTCGCTGCCTCCATGCCAAGTGCTGCTGCTGCTGCCCTCAGAAGTGTCCGTGATTAGATCCGTCAGCATGTCCTGCAGGTGGTCCTCATTCAGGGGCATGCACTCCAGGAGATGGTTGAGGAGCTCAGCCGCCACCGTCGCATCTATCCCAGGACAGCTGGACACAAACATGTGGACCTCGTGCATGCACTGGATGTAACCAGCTGCAAACCGCTCGTTGGCTTCTCGGTTTAGTGTCTCTGCCTCTGTGAGAGGAGAGACACGACTGCTCAGCATCCAAAGCATTGATAATACAAGACTGAAGAACTCCTACTTTATTGACTGCAGACACGTGACAGCTAAATGTTTCTCCTTCACTACACTACAATTACTTAACAGCTAAAAATGTTACTTTTCAGCCTTTTATGTGATAAAATATCACTTCCTCTTATAAGATAATTGCAAATTGCTCTAGCTCTACATATAAGCATGTTGATACAAACCTCCGATGGTGACCATTCTGCGGAAAAAGTGTTTTTTTTCTTGTAAAATACTGTATAAGATATTTAGATGAGAGTTAATGGTATAAAACACACGGAAATTGTAATTTAAAAGACCCCACTGAGCTCTTGTTTGCTCATCACTGTTTATATTTTTAAATCAAGCATTTCCTGACTCTTCACATGCTCTTTTATTAGAGCAGGGTGAAAATGTACCCCTGTCTTGCAATAATAATGAGAGTAATTCTATCGATAATGCAATACTCAAGCGTTTTATTATTTGGCACTCTGAGCGCTCAACAAAACAGATCTTTACTCTTTTATAGTTACACGGGCTGGATAAATTTGGGCACACCTTGTTTCCGGTTCTTCAGTATGTCCTCCACCTTTTTCACGGTCAGCTCCAGCACCTCTGCGTTCTCCATCTTGGAATGAAACTGAGGAAAGAAACCAGATGAGCACCACCAAGGCCACAGTTTACGCCTTCATTGTGGCGCAGAGCAAAAGTGAAACTCCAGTGCAGGAGCTGTGTGCGCTCCGTACTCACGTCTGTGTCTGCCAGCAAAGTCCGCAGCTCCTGCAAACTCTCGTTGATGCGAGCTCGCCTCTTCTTCTCCACCAGAGGTTTCCTAGTCTGCGGGAGCACAGAAAGAAAACACTTCAGTGACATGAGGAAAGAAGCACCATTCAAAGTCATAAGCGTCCACCTGTCCGCGGTTGGTGCGCAAAGGCAACCCAGCGTCATTCTTCTCTCACTAAAGCATGTAACTAACTTTGAATCATTGAGGGGTTCCTCTCAAACTAACCATCCCTGCCTCATAACTGTGCACACGCAGCGTTAAAGCGGCGTGACAAGTGCGTCACTGCCAAGTGTCTCTGGACAGTGCCTCCACCGGTCCCCCACCTTTCTATCCGCTTTCTGTATCCCGCAGTAGGACTCATCTTCATCTTTCACATCAAGTCCGAGGCCGTTTGGCCGAGCCGAGGGGGCCATGTTGGTTGGATCGCCGTTACTGTGGCTTCTCCCACCGCTGCTCGTACCTCCTGAGTGGTCCTCGAGGGGCAGCTGGCAAACGGAACCGGTTAGAGGCAGAAAAAAAATCGACAAACTCGTAGGCGAGGCGAGGCGCCCTCTGTTTATTGTGTAATCCTAGTCAGACGTGCTGCTGGCGCTGAGTGGCTGTTGTTAGTATTTATAGGGGCTTATTAACATGTGAATAGGGGCTGTGCTGCTCTCGCTGGGGAACAACAGAGCGCACACGGTCGGAGCCAATGAGCGCTCTCCCCCTTTGTCTGCGGTCAGCCCAGGTCTGCGCCCCGAGGAGCTGGACTGGCTTTAATCAGACAATTTTTTGGGTTAGGGGAACGAACGTTCGTTTTTTGTCCCCCTTTCAGTTAGTTTCAGTGAACTGCTCGCACTTATAATTCATCTGCACAAAACGAATCAGCACAGAGACACAGAGTACAGTGTTAGAATAGTGCTGTTTGTTTTTATTTTCGTTTTTGTTTGACTGTTCATATGTTAGAAGAAGCCTCAAATATATGTTTAACTCAAGACAAAAATGAAATTCTTCAGGCTGTCAAATATAAACCAGTCAGTTACTTATTCAAACCAGCCCAACCAAAATGATTGCAGCACGACGCTGCACCTACACCACATCGAGGCATTTAAACCCTGCCCCCGTCTCTTTTCTGCCCGACCTCTTTTCCTCTTTGCTGGCTTCTGTGTCCGAGCCTCAGCAGATTTACCCGTCTGTTTGGCGGATGTAACGCGATGCCTTCAGTTGGCAGCTGCTGCTGCTGGCGGCCCCTCGGCCAAAACTAAATCAGTTCGGGGAATTAAGGGCCCTTCTCCAAAGAAAGCGACAGGTGTTGGCCTGCGCCTCGTTTGTTCTCCCCGTTGTTGTTGTGACTTCTGATTTGTGCGCAACTGCATTCTCACATTGGCTGCTGTGCAACGTGGACGACTTTTTTTTCTCTCTCTTTTTTATGTGTGTTCAAACACACTGCAATATACACATTTGCACAACTGTGAATAAGTCAAAAGCTGTTCTCATAATACCAATTTTGATGATTTAATTCGCCTGGAATTCGTTGGGGTGCTTTGCTGGTGAGCGTGCATATGGCGCATTGAGAGAATCCTCTGGCCTGGTTATTACATGTTTTGTTTACGTCATTTTTATTCAGATCACCCTCACAGCAGAGCAGAGTGGCTGGGTCAGCGTGCATCTGTGAAAGCTTCCAGGTAAATGCAGGGCTGCGTGCTAAGTTCGTGTTTTACGCGCTGTTTCCATAATTGCGCAGCAGCATTTCCGCTAAGACTGAAGCCCCGTGCCCCGAATGAATGAAGCCCTTCAGACCTTTGAAGTGAAGGGGTTTTTTTTGGCACCTCGCCACCCCCAGATCTCTTGTTCCAGAGAGCTTTAATGGTGTGGACTGTGGAGAGAGCAGCTGTCTCGGCTCGCTTTTGTTGGCGAGCTCCGCCGAGGGACCAGGCGTCCCCCTTTCTGTCTCCCTCTCTCCCTCTCTCTTCAGACCAGCCGCCTGGCTCCATGTGGCGGCCAATCACAGGGACTATAATAGCTGGGGAATGGGACACTCGCACGTTTGCACTTCTCAGAAGCTTATAATGAATTGCATCTTTATTAAAACGTGAATGTATGAGCCATCTCTGACACGTTTGTTTTGCTTCCAGATGGCAACCCCCCCCCCCCACACACACACACACACAACTCGTTTAGATCCTCACTGTATTTATCTGCTTCCCTTATTGTAATGTAGCGAACTCGGAACGAAGCTAATCAAGCTTGGCGACATAGCATGAAGCATAAATAAGCTTGTCCTCTCATCTCACATACGCACTATACAATGCTGGCATCATTTATAATTACAAATCGTGCTAGCCAGACAAACCTGCACACAAGTGATAAGTGTTGGTGGGTACTTATCTATATGTCATATCCTCCCAAATCATCAAATCATAAAGAAACAATCGTTATGACTGAGTTGTTTTCCACAAACATACAGAGTTCAGGTGTATCCGGATAAAGTCAAATGGAACAAATATGTCGAGCAGCTTCCTCCATCTCAGAATAATCCACAGACCTTCTGCAAAGAGGTTTCATTGGAAGCAGTTCTAATAAAGAAACATTAAAAATGACTCTCTTTTCACACTTCTTTTATTGCCATGACCTATTAGAAATGTCTTATATGAGGGGGTGGGGGGGATACCTCAGCAGAATTTGAGTTGCATACTGGAATCTGCTTTGCACAATTAGAGGTGAGACAGGAAACGGTTGTGTTATGATTTGGGTGCACTGACTGTAGTTATAGTCAGTGCAAATATATATATTAGGGTTGAGCAAAAGAAGCTCAGCTCTAATATATATTACTCACAAAGTTGTTTTAGCTCATGTTAGCTCATGTTGTCTATTGGCATGCTGTATAAAATGTAAATAAAAACAGCATGCAATGATTTGCGAATCTCATAAACTCACATTTGATTCACAAAAGAATCTAAAAATCATATCCAATATTTAAACTGAGAAAATGTACAATTTTAAGAGAAAAAAAAAAGAAAAGCTTGTTTTCAATTTGATGCAACATTATGTAGAAATGTTGGGACGGAATCATGTTTACTACTGTGTAGCATCCCTCTGCTTTTAACAACAGTCTGTAAGCATCTGGGAACTGAGGAAAGGCAGCTGTGGGACTTTTGGGAGAGAAATATCTCATTCTTGTCCGATTCTAACTGCAGTCCAGGGTCTTATTTGTCATCATTTTTTCCCTTTTATCATGCTTCAAATGTCTGCTCATCCCCTTGACTTGCTGTTGTAATAAGTGCAGTTGCGGTTTAGCGTTCTCTTGCTGAAAAATGAACAGCCTATCAGGAAAAAGAGGGTATCTGGATGAGAGCATGTGTTGCTCTAAAATCTGTATATAACTTGAGATGTGCAAGTTTGTCATCCACCTAATGCACTTCCATACCATCAGAGATTTTGAACTGAAAACTGACAACAAGCTGGATGGTCCGTCTCCTCTTTAGTCCAGATGACACAAGAATTTGAGATTTTTATTTGTTTGATCACAGAACAGTTTTCTACTTTACCTCGGTGGATTTTAGATAAACCTTGGCTCAGAGAAGATGGCAGAGTTTTCTGATCATGATCAGGAATGGCTTCTCTTTTGCACCATAGAGCTTTAACCTGAATTTGTGGATGGCACTGTGAATTTTACTCATAGATAGTAATTCCTGGAAGTTTTCTAAGGCCCTTGCACTTATTTCCATGATTTAATGCTATGCTTTATGAGGGCCTGAAGATCCAGTATTGATTTTGGGCCTTGTCTAATGCGCACATTTCTACACATTCTCTTCATGACATGATGTAGATGTAGATCATTACATATTTGAAATGATTGCAATTTTATATTCAAGAACTCTGAAAATGTTCCCCGATATGCAGAGGCAGTTTTTACAGATTGGTGGAACTCTGCCTCTCAAAGATGCTCTTTTTCTACCCAGTCATGTTACTGGCCCGCTAACCTAATGATTTCACATGTTTTTCCAGCTCTTTAGTGTTAGTGCCACTTACTTTTCTTTTTTACTTTACCCTTTTTTTAAAGATGACTGTCATAAAGTTCAAAACAAGTTAATATTTGTCGATAAAATTTCTCTGTTTAAGCATTTGATATATTTTCTAAGCTCTATTGTGAATAAGATTAGGGGGCAGATCACTGCATTCTATTTTTATTTACATTTTATGCAGCATGCCAGATTTTATGATATCCGGTTTGTAGATTTGTTGGTCCCAGGGTGTTCATGTTAGACATATTAGCTTACTGGGGTAGTGGAAATGAAATTTTGACATCTGTTCTCACCCCTTTATGAAAAGTCCAAATATTAGCTGCTTCTCTGTTCTGCTTAATCAGCTAAACTACAACTGAGCATAAGGATATGAGTCTATGTAGTACTTAAGTGTTTTCTTTCTGACTTTGACACGTTTCGATTAGGCAGTTGAGTTTAGCACTTATTTGACTTGTTTCATGTCCATTACATGACAATAGTCCATCCATGAATCCATTTTCCTAGTTTATCGCATCCAGGGCCACAAGAGGGCTGGAACCTGTCACAGTCGAATGCTGTATAATCCCTAAAAATCTTAATCCATATTACTGTAACATCATATTACAATAAACACTTGTAGGCCTCTTAGACCTTAAAGTACTCCTGTCAAGATCCAACAGAAAAGAGCACCTGCAAAGATCATACAATCTGAGTGAGTGCAAAATAAGTTTTATTATTAATAATGTTTAGGTTAATAGTACAGCAAAGGAGGAATCTATGCAAAGGCCAAGCAGGTGGTCTAAGAAGCAAAGTCATGCCTTATAATAACAATAAATAAAGCTGTTAATACAATAAATACACGAAAGATTAATAAGAGCCTTCTATAATGCAGGCTACAAGAGGTCAACTTCTGAAGGGAAGTACTGAGAAAAGGTCTGTATAGAATCATTATAGCACACCTACAATAATAATCACTGGAACAAAAACCGCCCCACATGTTTGTCTTCTGAGCAGCATATCTATAAGATACATAACAAAGGATGGTCTAACGGAATGGACAACCAAGATCATCAATCCAGCAGTTCACCAGGGCCTCCACATCTCAAGTGTCCCCAGGTGGGAACTGTGGAGTGCTGGCCTTTCCTGAGGTCCAGCCTCTCTCTGGAACTGCTCTACTCTGAGGGGGGACCCTGGGACAACTTGGGTGGCTGGAAGAGCAGCATCGAGTCTGGGTGTGGGCAGGGTGAGGGGGTGCTCATCGGTGGACCTAGGCAGAGACTTGAGGAGGTGGTTGAGAAGACGGGAGCCCAGAGTTTTGTCCATCCAATCACAGGTCAGGAGCATGTTGTGAACCTCGTGCATGCACTGGATGTAGCCCGTGCTGTATCTCTGCTGGGCCTCAAGGCCTAACGTGGGGTCTGAATGAAGAGAGAAAAAGATACATGTGTCACAGCGAACCCCGGTGGTAACAGGAAACAGCACAACCAGTATAACCGGTTGGCTGCAATGACATTTCCATCCATGGCTCAGCACCTCAGACAGCCATCATTTTCTAATTTTTCCACTTTCGCCCATCCAGCAGCTCCACATACCACGTTGCTCTAACCACCACCCAGTGAAAACATTGTCAGACCTCCAACATATGCCATGATATGTGCTGATGCTGCCCCCTGCTGCCTAATGCCAAATGGGTCAGTGGATTTTCATTCTCACGCGTTATCGGTTTATTACGCCTAACCAAATTTAAAAAAACGGAGATATAAATCTATTTTATTACGATGAATAACAGCAGTAACAAAGCTCGTAATATCGTAATCAATCAAGTGCCCGGCTCCTTACCGTTAACTTTGTTGTTCTGGATGTTCTGCAGATGTTTCACCGTCATCTCCAAAATATCCGCTTTCTCCAGTTTGGATTGCTGTCGAGAGAGGAGAAACCTCAGTTATTATTGAGCCCTCGCTGTTTGCTCAGAGGAGACACGTAAGGACAATACTCACGTCCAGCCTGAACGCTCCGATCACGGTTTCTTTGAGCTGATCCAAACAGTTGTTTATCCTCTCCCGCCGCTTTCTCTCAATGAGCGGCTTTCTGAGCTGTAAAAAAGTAACCAAATCAGGTAAGAGCAGCAAAAACAAGATGGAGAGGCACTATGCTGGATTCCTTTAAAAAATTGGTCAAAAAGAAACCCGGCTTCAGTATGTCCAGTACCTTTCTTTCCTCCTTTGCGCTAGGATGTTTCCCCAGGTTGTGCGCTATGGATGAAGCAGTCATGTTTTAACCTGTGGTGTGTGATGGTGTGTGTATGTGTATATGTGTGTGTTTGTGTGCGCGCTTTTTTGTCCCTTCTCCTCTGAATCTCAGTTCGTCTCTAGGGTCCTCGGCGCGGCGCGACCCTCTTATTTATAGGGCGCAATTAGCATGTGAATGCGCCAACTCTTTGGCTGCGGGATTTTCCCACACACGGGGTCCCATCAGTCAAGACTGACAGGTCACTGGCTCCATTGAATAACTGAGAGACCCGGCCTAGAAAAAAAAAAAAAAAAGCTCACAAGCGACAGATGTCCAGCCTGAAACCATTGCGCTACACCCCCCTTCCCCCCTCTTCACCCGACAACAACACCAAAAAACTGCAGTTTCCTCTTCTCCCAGGCATGAACAAGAGTGTGCAATTACCGTGCTTTACTCCCGGGACCCCCACGTCTATTCTATTCAAGGGCAACATTACACCTGCAAAAAAAGACCAAACCTATTTCCTCAGAGCTCACGGGACGACACAAAAAGGCTGACAAATCACCTGAGAATATATTTCTGTCACCTGTTATAGTTCATAATCATATCCTTTAAAACCCCTGAATTACTTTAACAGAAGCTGGTTGCACTGGGAGAGGTTGTACCTTCGTGGAAGCGCAGAAGAGGGGGGACACGCTGTGTATTTAGCCTGCTTTGATCACATTCGGTGTTTTTAAAATGTGAGACATCTGCTGTTAACTGTTTACGAGCAGATGTCAGATTGACCAGATACCCCCTCCCCCTTCAACCCTCTCTCGCTCCCTCCCCGTCCTCCTACCTTTTGGGTCCCCTAAAGTGGGAGCCCTTGTTTCAGAGCCACGCGACTGCCAGGCGAATGCCGGGTCGTGGGAATCGAGGTCGGACAAAGAGCGCTATTCACCCAAACTTAATCAGCATGAAGTGAGTAATAACCTTCACACAGGGCCCGACCAGAGGAGGACGAGGAGGAGGCTCGGCCTTTGGCAAGTGACCAGTAGATAGCCGGTGACGAGGCCAGGTGTAACACATAGCAACCAATCCAAATACATCAATCCCTCAGAGAAGCGTTAAGTAGGCGTCTGTATTTTTAAAGGGAGTGGGTTTTTGAAGCCACTGTGGGGCTGTTGTCGCACTACTATAACAAAAGTGTTTGTAATAGAGTTTTGATTTTACTGATCCATCTTTTTCCAGTGTTCAGTGGCAGACAGTGGCAAAAACAAAGACAAAATAGGCCCCGAAACAGCTCATGAGCTACAGAGAGAGACAAGTCAGAGTATCTTAGAAACTGCTGATCTACTAGGATTTCCTCGTACATCCATCTCTACAGTTTGCAGAGAAAAAGGGAAAAAAGTTTTCTGAAAAAAGAAAACTTTCAGTGAGTTGCAGTTCTCTCTGAGAAAATTATTTTTTGATGCCAGAGGTCAGAGGAAAATGGCCAGATAGCTTTGAGTAGTACCAAGGCAACATTAACTCCAATAACCAGTTGTTTAAAAAATTATGTGAAAGTGAATCTCTGAATCTCTGAGATCTCAATCCACTAGTGCACCTCTGGGTTGTAGTGGAATGGAAACTCTGCAGATTTAAAGCAGTTCTGAAATCTGACCCTGCACCAGCATGGTCAGCGAGTGTAATGTCAGTACTACTGAATTCTGAATTCTAATGGAATCAATAACACAGAGGATCTGAATTGTTACAGTATAACAGACTGCACAAATACACCAGGTATGTTACCTGTATGCAAGGGCTTGACATGCAGGACTGCCAATCCCATCAGTGTTCGCTTTGGGGAGTGGGTATCTCAAACCATCTGGGTGATGTAGTTGCTTTGAATTTTACGTTGCAATTGACTTTACTCAGTTAACTGTTTATGGGTTAAGATCAAATCTGATGATTATGATGAACATTTGATGAAATGATGAAACAAGGTTTCATTTTTCGTTAGAAGTTTGCCAGCAAAAGCAGATAATGCTTTATGAGGGGGCCATATTTGCTGCAATTACTTTTTGATAGTCAGCCATATCCCACCACTATCCTCCACCTGAGGCTTCTCTTGTTTAGAAACCAGCCTTCTCCTTCTGTCTTATCCCCCAACATGTAACTTTCAGCTCTAGGTGAACCCTTACTACACCTTTAGATGAAAAACAGAGTTTGGAGCTAACAGCTGCTAAACTCCACTTCATGCAGCTAAACAGACAGCTATAAAATTAAAGCCTCTTCCTGCTTCTGTTAGCTCTCACCTGAGGCTTTGGTTATTAAAGTGAATCACAGCTGTCTGTTTCCCAAGCCACTGCCTGCACATTCTTAACTTAATATCTAAGGAGTTAATGGTTTTGTGTATTGTGCATTAACAAAACATTTTTCCTATACAAGAGGCTTTAAAATACTCTGGCTGTTGGCAATACACTGCATCATCACTTAGAAAACAACTTAAAGTACAACTAATTAATTTAGAAATTTGGAAGGATGCAATGCATCCAATATTTGTTTTGTTTAGAGTTAAGGAAGAGTTTGTGCTAATAGAGAGAGCATACCACACAACTTTAAAAAAAAACCCATTTCAAACAAAGTTCAGTTTTATTTCAAGCAAAATGTAGACAATTCAAGGAAAAGGCTGAGTTATTTCAAGCAAAATGTAGACTTATTTCAAATGTGTTAATGTACATCATTTCATTTGTCAAAACTGGATGAAATAATAATGCTTTGAGTTCAAATCATAACCTGTAAGTACAATATTTCCTTCAGGTGACATTTGATACAGTGTACTCCAGATTTATGCTAACTGCATCCTAAAAGGCCTTGGTTTCTAACCTTAAATGGGGTGCTAAGATTTCGTTCCACATATGCTCTCTGTACACTGAAATAGTTATAAAAGGAAGACAAATATTTCAAATTTCCTGATTTTAAGTCAATAATCCTAAAGTTTGTAATAAAGTAAAATATCTTGAACGTTTTATTACTGATCAGAGGACATGAAGATATTTATAGGCAAGAAGACACATTTCTATTGAAGTTTAGTGCATGTACAGATTGTGACCGATGCTAGTATTCATATTGCACACTGGACGGTTGCAGGGAAACTGTAGAAGTGGGATCATATGGTTCAGTGCAAGTGAAAGGTTGTTGTTGCTAAAGGAAGTGCTTTTAAGCTTTTAAGACACCTCATACGTACATTTATTTGCAGGCAGATTGTCGCTTGGGGTTCTACCTAATTCATCTTATAGGTCCCATGATCTGTCTATGGAGCAAGCGCGCCCTCATGCGGTGATCTCGCATGTCCCTGCAGTGTAACCCCCACTGTTGTTGCACGAGGCGACCACCGGAGGCGCTAGACGACACTGCAGTGACAGCCGCTCTCTGCTAACATTACCAGTCGGGCTCAGAGAAAGCACTAGGAGGAAACAGGGGCTGCACAATTAACAACAGTACAAACAAGGGGAGGCGACACGAGCAAGGAAAACAAAGCGGTTTTTGGTCCGAGGAGCACCTGGATTGCCTTTTACTGTCTTGACAAACCGGGAGAAACGAGTGAAAACGCCGTTTGCAAGGTATTGTGTTGTGAATATTATCCTATGAATTGTGGTTTGCAGGCATAGCTTTCTGAGCAAGTGGAAACGGTTTAGCTGAACCTAGCCTGCTGCTGATAGTTGCTAAAGCCAGGCATGGTTTTCAAAGCACTAACGCGAGGAGCCTCAGTCAGGCCTGGCTAACGTTAGGCCGAGTTAGCTAATTAACGTAGCCACTTTTACCTTATGATAGCTAGTGAGTTGGTAATATATTGCCACAACTCCTAGCAGCTGTAAATGAAGGTTTAGCAGCTGGAAAATGCTTGTAAGCAGTGGGCCTGCCGAGGCCTCCCGTGTGTCGACAGCACACACACAGTCATATACACACTTCCATAAGCCAGCCAACAGTAGCACGGTTGTTTGGTGGACTGTGATTGAAAAACTATAGGCCACGCTACCTTGCAAACAAATAAAGTTCGCTGTCCTGCAGAAATGAAAGAAAGCTAAGTGGCATATTGTTCCAGCTTTGCGGTAAACGCTCCTTTGTTTGCTAGACTCCATGTTATTCAGTATCCATTTTGTTAACATTGCGCAAAGTTGGCAGACTTCACACCATCACAAACCAGGCATGGATAACAGAGATGGGCGGTGCTCACTGTCAGGTTTATGTTGCACAGCTTATTGGGCCGTAGGTTTGCAATTAGCTTTTAAGTTGTACGAGTTGTACGATACTTTCATTAAATAGATGTGTTGATGTGTATAATATATATATATTTTATATATCGCTTGGAAAATGTTTTAAATAAATCAGGGGACTTGACTAGCACTTGCTAGCAGCGAGTAGCGGTTGCTAGCTTACCTTCAGATTGTAGCAGGGCACCCGCTGCTGTCTGGACTGAGAGAGATGGTGAGGTTAACGTTGAGCTGTTCTATGGCACTGTATTGTTTGAGTTCTGGTAGGTACTTATAGGACAGGATTCACTGTCACTTGCCACGACAAGTATTTCTAGGCTAATTTACCCAAAGAGAGGTCGAGCGGGTTTGGATTTTCTTTTTGTCTTTTTTTTTTTTGTCTGTGTTAGGACAGGTTGTACAGACGTCAGGTTGGCACAATTTTACTCGGACTCCTGATTAGTACCGGAGTCATTGTGGGTTAGATGTGATCTACCGATTTTGAACGCACCATATGTATTTCCCTCCTATTTGCGTCACTGGTACTGTATCAGGTCAGGAGCAGAGAGGCGCTTCTGCTGCCTACATTAACGAGCATTAGCCTGCGCGAAAGACGCATGTGGCCACCTGGCGAAGCTGAAGCCTGTGTACGTTAACGAAGCTGTGAGCAAGCAAAAACCATCCGCTTGGGAACATAAGGCTCTCCTGTTTCAGCTCTGTCACACATGACACATCATATATGAATGGTGGGCAACAGCAGCAGCCTGCCACCCCACTTTGGTTGCTGCTCGGTTTTATATTCCTGGCTCCAGCATTGCTTTCTAAATGTGGACTCCCTGCCAAGATATAAGAGGAAGTGTGTGACAACTCCAGGGTTTGTGTGCACAGTTTAGAGGATCCTGGCTGGAAAACAGGTTTGTGGCAGTGCCAGATTTGTACCTTTAGGTCACTAAATTCACCAAACATCAAGTGGAAATATGTCCTAAAAGGGCAGCACGCTTTCTATTTTTCCTCCAGCTAACCTGATCATGAGAATGGGATTACAGTTTACTGGCCTGGTGTTGCCTCTTCGTGACTGTTCATGAAACTTTGACTTTTGCCCTGCCCTGTGAACTTAGGGTTGTTGGGTGGGTCGGAGAATTTTGTAGAAAGGGGTCCTTGTTAAGTCACACAGTTAAACAGGAGCAGCAGTGAGATATGAGATGGTGACATCAGTCGATTGCATCACCCGTGGCCTTTCTAGGGTCTTTAGTGTTTGTTTTTTGGTATCGTTTGAGGATTTAGTTTTATAGATTTGTGACTCAAAGGGTGTGTTTACAAACCTAAATTTGAACTGATAAAGTATATTTGGCAATGTAGTGTCTGTTTAGGTATGCTATTGAAGTGAAGGAGTCGGGCATACAAAGGTCTGAGGTGGTGTCTTCATTTATGTGGCCCTGTGTCATAGTAAGCTCATTTCACAGTTAATCATTTACTAATAATGACCAAAAAACTTCACAAGCTTTTACAGCTGCTAAATGAAGCTTTAAAGGTCAGATCTAGATATGTGCAAATCATTAAAAAAACATATTTCCACAAATTTATTTCTATAACTAACATGAGCTTGACTTTTATTAGTATTGAGAGCTTCTTTGGGACTTACTACGTAGGTTAGTGTTTGTTACAGGATATATGGAGTGCACCACTGCCCTGCCCCCACCCAACTTCTACTTCTCAGCTCAAAGTTGCATAACAATACAACTTCATCAAAGGCTCAATCCAGAGTAATGACATGAGCAGCATTTCTGCTTATCCAATGAACATTTGCCAAAAACGCTAATTCATAAGATAAAAAAAAAAAAAATCTCTTCTTGTCTTGAATACAGTAACAAGTAGAGGGATACATTTACTGCTACCATGCACACCTGTAAGTGCAGCAGCAGTCAATACATTTCCTGTTTCTGCGGTATTTAACCTTTCAAACTTCTCCTGTTCAGGGTTTTGTGTCTGCTCGTTTTACCATTTCTGTGATTGTACTTGGTCTTATCTGAAAGGTGGATTTGTTTTACATTTCTTTCCTCAGGTGGACAGTCGGCTGCCTGGTCACTCGTGGTAACTCTCCGCCATGCCTTTCCCCTTTGGCAAGTCCCACAAGTCGCCGGCGGACATCGTCAAGAATCTTAAGGACAGCATGACGGTGCTTGAGAAGCACGACATCTCGGACAAAAAGGCAGAGAAGGTAGGGTGAATCTCTTCATCTGTCAGGTGCAGTGTCCGTCACCTAAGAGAGTTCACTGTACTTAGTGACACGAGTTTGAAGGAATTTGTTTGAACTTTGAGATAATCTGATATGTTGATGTTGTGCCCTGGATTAATTTGTGTGTTCAGGCTACAGAGGAGGTGTCAAAGAGTCTTGTGGCCATGAAGGAGATCTTGTATGGGACTAATGAAAAAGAGCCCCAGACAGAAGCAGTGGCCCAGCTCGCCCAGGAACTCTACAACAGTGGATTACTCAGCACCCTGATAGCAGACCTGCAGCTCATCGACTTTGAGGTGAGACTTTTGATGTGAAGTTGAAAGAACAGGAACTAGTGGTAGATATTGAACAGTGGTCTCAATTTATCCAAGGTATGCAAGCATTGCAAGAATGCGTCTTACAGGGGCACTAACCTAATAAAATATCTGCAGTTAGAAGCCATTAGCAGCTTTACAGTGACATGTAAGGTCTAGCACTTAGCACACATGATGTAGAGGATTCAGATTGTGGTGAGAAAGTTTGAAAAGGTGTGGATACATTTTATTTCTCACTGCAAACATAAAGGGAACGCACAATAAAACCAACTAGAGAGCACAAGGAATTAAGCCTACATTAATCAGTCAGTATAAGTGGATGGATATTGATGATCTGAAAGCAAAACAGTGTTAAGTCATAATGTTTGTCCCATTCTTGCTATTTATTTTAGGAACTTTGTTGATCCACTAATTGTTTCAGGTGTTATTTTTAATTTGTTTAAAATCACTTCACATTAATATTAGTTGAAGAATCACTTTATGTCGTGACATGTGCCTTATTTTGATTCACAAAATGGAAACAGTAAATGAAAATAAAAAATTATTCTTGCGTTTGTGGTATGCTTGCACTCTGGGGATGTCCAATCTACCTGCAGAGAGCTCTGTTGTACAGTCGTTGTGTGGACCACTCTTGCTTATGCTTTTGTCCGTCTGCCAGCTGTGCAGAAGAGTGAAGTTCCAATAAACAAAGAGCTGAAGTGAAACAGTGTTAAGAACTATGAAAAGTGTCACTTCAGCACTGTCTGTGCTTTTCATGCTATTTGTTTTTTTTGTTTTTTATCTTTGAATTTCTTTTTGCGGTTCTGCAGTTCCCGGTTAACTCTGCTGTTGCTCCCATGCCTATTCCAGTCTACTTGTCAACCAATTGGCATTTGGCAGAAGTATGTGTCATCTGCTTCCAGCAACACGCAGTCAGGATTTAGGAGGAGTGCATCTGCCATGGGTGAAAACCCCTCCCATCCAAACACAAAAGTGTACGCAGACAGACACATGTGCAAGATCATAAATGATGCTTAACATGTCAGTGTTCTGTTGGTCATCATTGTGTGTTGGCAGTGGATCTGCAGTAACTTTACACTCACTGATGATTTGTTTTTGTTTTTTTCCCCACTAATTCACAGTAGCAAATGCACAAATCAAATGCAGTATAGCAAATGATATAACTAAATATAAAATGCCCTCTGTGTTAGTGTCAAAGGATAACCTGTCTAGGGTTTAATCCGCCTCTTTCCCTATAATACCTGAGGTAGGGTCCAGCCCCCTGATGACCCTGATAAGAATAGAGAGAATGGATGCATGGATAAAATAACGAAAGAGGGTCTGCAAATTAAATTAGGTTCCTGAACTTGGGTAAAAAAAATTATTTAAGTATGCATCTTGTAAATATGTAATTGATCGCTTAAAAATAAAAGCTAAAAATATTAGATTCCTTGATATGGAACAGACTGGTAGGGCCCTGCACCATTAAATGGTTCAAACCACATTTCAAAGTGATGTTTTTAAAGCTCTTGTTCTGTTTGACCAGCAGTGCAAAATCTGCAGAAATGTACTCCCTTTTAACTGGTTTAAAAAAAAAAAAAAAAAAAAAAGTACTGTTGTTTTTCTCTTTAAAGGTTTTTTAAAGCATTTTGTTTTTAAAACAATGGTGCAGGAACTAAACTATGTATGAGAAGGAAAAAGCAGGATGTTTCGAAAAAGTGCACGTGGATTGACAGCTTGCTATTAATGACAAACCTGCCTGTTTTGATATGGGAGCAAACTCATGTCTCGCTGCAATATGTCATGGTGTGTGTGGTAACTGCTGCAGGCTTCCCTGACTCACCCCATCACAGTGTGACTCACTGTACTGTGTGATCCTCCTTCCTCTTTTACCCTCGCTCATACTGCCCCCTTGCTCAAAAGAAAAGCCTGGTGAACAGTTGCAAAGCACAAGAGTCCAATATCAAAGTGTGACAGTAATTTGATATTTCTGATAACTTTACACACTTTTATTATATGTTCAGTTTTGCCAGTATACGACAGTGTCTCTCTTTTTGGCTCCTCTGTTTAGTGCTGTTTCCTGTCAATATGTTTAAACCTCAAGAGAACGAATCTTTCATCAAGGTTTTATTGCCACACTGCAGAAAATTAAAAATACAGCAGATTCCTAGCCGTTCATTAGCTGTTATGCAATAAAGCACCACACCTTACATTTACAACGGCCCCTTGGCTTTCCACCCAGAGAGCTTGTTGTAAAATGACTTCATGTATAAATTCTCTATTGTGTGCATTTCTGTTCTGTCTAAGCCTTCATGTGGTATTTTTCTGTCAGGGTAAAAAAGATGTGGCTCAGATTTTCAACAACATCCTGAGGCGTCAGATTGGTACTCGGACACCCACGGTGGAGTATCTTTGCACCCAGCAGAATATTCTCTTCATGCTGCTTAAAGGGTAAGAGCATATACACGGAGTAATACTGCCCCCCCCCCCAATGATTATTTCATTATAATTGTTGTTGTTAACAGTACTTGGTATTGAAAAGACCAAGGAACCAAGTAACTTCTTCCTAGCATAAAGGGAAATGAGAGCTGCTGCCTATATAAGAAAAGTAAAAATAGAACAAGCAGTCCAGTTCACTACAGATTATAAAAACACCAGTATAAGGCATCCTAGAGTGCTACACCTTGTGGAAGGTGGCTCGTTTCTGTGCACCTCATCCACGCTTACAGATATCCCCTGGTCTGCCCTTCACCTTGTCTAATTTTGCAGTAATAGAGCAGCTACTAGTAACATATACAGTTACACTTTTCTTGTTTTTTAGAGTACAACAAGCTACATGCAAGTCCAGGCTGGAATAAGTTTGTGAATCGCTGTGCTCAAAATGTCAGGTGTTTCAGTTAGATAGAATTGGAAGTCTGCGCTTCTCAGATTCAGTAGTTCAGTGAAGGTTTGAAAAGGTAAGTGGAGAGGTTATACAACACATGAGAAGCACAACTGGTTTTATGTTGTCAGTTTAGTCAGATTGTTTCTGTCTTTCTGACTTGGATGAAGATATGAGAATATTTGGAGTCACCTGTGCAGAAATCCTAGCGACTCCAAAGGATTTAAAAATCTCTTCTTAAACCTGTTTTGTGAAAACCAAGCACACGACACGAGGATCAGTCATTTTGTGCCAGGGGCACGGTGAATAGATGCACTACTGTACTGCACAGCTTGACGTGACTGAAGCTTTCTGTTCTTTGTGTTTGTTCAATTAATCCCAAGGGAAACTATTTAAATGTCTGCAGTAAAGTGGTGCTCTGAAAGAACATACATCTTGTGCGCATACTCCCATTGTGATAGGACTAATGAGGATTTCCCTTGTTGTGTGTCGCACAGTGGAATTGATCCTCATTATCAGTAGTGTAAACATCATAAGCTTTCACCCAGCTCAGTCACTATCCCTGCTTTGTCTTTCCTGAAAACTGAAGGATCTTTGGCTAGCTGCACTCAGTTTAAACACTGGAAGTCTGTTTTATGTGAAACTGGCGGGGCCATATCATACCGTTCACGGTAATACCGGTATAATGTTGGGCAACGATAAGAAAATGAAATATTGCCATAGAATATGGGTAAAACGCGCATGCGCAGTGCCTTTGTTTTCATATGCACATGGCGGAAAAAGCATGCCAGCGACGGAGAATGAGAAGGGCGAAAGCGGATTGTTGAATGAAACGGATGAACCAGAATTGATTTGTAAAAATGCTGCAACTTCAGTGATGTGGAACTGGTTTAGCTTTTCGTCCGTCAGCTACACAACAAAGTTTTTTTGCACTAATAAAGTTGTGGAGTTGTAAAGTATCTTGTCTAGTGTCAATTATATCGTCAGTTATATCGTTATCGCAAATTTTCAATGTATATCGTGATAAATATTTGTAGTCATATCGGCCTGCTCTTGTTCTGTACACCATTATTATGCCAAACATTTTGCAGCTCACTGTGTTCTTGTTTTCAGTTTTTCAGGAAACCATCCATCCTCCTACCGCTTGTGTTTGCGTGCATGTGAAATACAAAATGAGAAATCATTTTCCATATGTTGATGTTATATGCAGGTATGAGTCTCCAGAGATTGCACTGAACTGCGGTATCATGCTGAGGGAGTGCATCAGACATGAGCCACTGGCCAAAATCACACTGTGGTCAGAACAATTCTACGACTTCTTCAGATACGTGGAGATGTCCACATTCGACATCGCCTCAGACGCATTTGCCACTTTCAAAGTAAGTCAGCAAAGTTGTTAATCTATTGAAGTAATGCTCTAAAACATCTATGGTTCCTCATAGCTGTAACTGCCTAAACAGCTTAAAGAAAACAGACTTGACAAAGCACAGTCACCAAATGCCTTGAATTAAAAACCAGATCTCAACACTTCAGCTCTCATGATCTGCCTCTTAGATTCAAAAGGGAAAACCTGGTCATGCTTTTATGTTTATGACAGTTTAAATAGCTGTTTATATTATTATGTAAGCCCTTACTTGTAGTTTGCTACTTCAGTCTCCCATTGGAGCAGCTCATGTTTAAGATGGTATTTTTTCAGGATGGGGACGACAGGCCAGTGCCAGCTTTGAGCATGCAAATCGAGGGCCAAGTTGTAGTACATGTAAAATAATCACTCAAAGAGAGTGTAAGAAGCAACAGAAAGTTTATTACTTTATTCCCCTGGCATGACACACAGCTGTTCTCTGTCATGCTGAGAGATTTTTTATTTTATTTTATTCTTTTTTTGGGGGGGGGGGGGGGGGATTCTTCACTAAAGGGTATCTGAAAATGGCTAAATCGGGCAACAAAGTCACTAAGTACAAGACAGCGATGTGAACTGAAGCAGGATGATTACTGCTGTGAGTGAGAGGGGTTTTCTTCTAGACACATATTTAAAAAAAAAAAAAAGAAAAGAAAGGAAAAACCTGATAAATCCAAGTAGTCAAGTGTTTTAAGTGCACGGCCCTTTGTTAGCTTTGATAGAAACCAAACAAGCTGTGTAGTTACTGTGGAGTTCTTTGACTATTTTAAATCTTGTGCTATTCAAAAAGACTTTCACACCTTTACTTATTGAATACATTTACTGGCATGTTAGTCTTGACAGTAAACGTGTTCATTCCATCCAGCAAGAGATAACTTTGATAAACCATTGTAATAAAGCATTTGTCTGCTGTCTTGGAACAGTTTCAGTCATCAGACAGTGAGCTGACATGTCTTTTCTCGCTAATTTTTAGCTTCAGAGTGGTTCATTTAGTGACAAAACGTAAATGGATTTCTTTGGGTTGTGGTTTGTATCTGCGCTGTACAAATAGGAGACAGATGGGACCCAGTCATAACTGTCAGGTCTGAATGTGTCGCTGATAGTTGGCTTTGTCTGTTTCCAGGACCTCCTTACAAGACACAAGCTACTCAGCGCAGAGTTTCTGGAACAACATTATGACAGAGTAAGTTCACATTTAACTAAAAATATCTAGATTAGATCAAAATATGTAAAAAATGTACTCTTAAATAAACCATATAGCCTCACCCCTGCCAAGGATAGTGTTTGAGACAACTATAAGCTTTAGATTAAAAAACAAAAACAGTTTCTTTTGACCAATTACGTGTGAATTAGGTCTGTCTCTGTTAGTCAGGCGGTTTAAGATGCTGGCAATCTCTTTTTCTAACAACATCAAACCAGCCATTTGGGCGATAATTTGCAGGCTGGGAGCACAACATAGCTGTCAGTCCGTGAGAGGAAAAGCTCTCATTTTCCTGTCACAGTGTTTTGATACAAGATACAGATGTAATTGTGAAAACACCGCTTGAAGCATTTAGATGACTGCCTCTCTCGCTGACCACTTGTATTTTGTCTGCCTCACTGCCTCTTTCTCTGCTGCTCTAGTTCTTTAGTGAATATGAGAAGCTGCTCCACTCAGAAAACTACGTGACTAAAAGGCAGTCCCTCAAGGTAAGAGCCCAGGATTGTGCCAGTAAAGAGGTTTCAAGTAGTGGTGCAACTCTATTCAGAGAGCTATTTAAAAATGGTTTCTAGTGTTGGGTTTCTCTGAATCACTCTTAACATGACTGCCATCTAGTGGTTAGACCACAAACTTATGTGGTTATTTAAAGAGCTTTAATGGCTCCTTCACTGGCCTCATATTTGGAGTGTTTAATTCGATTTCAGTCTGAAGACTGAGTACTTGATGACTAAATCTGTAATCCAGATGTTTGACCACTGGTGATTCTCAAACACATTTTTATTGCCTTATTCATGATCACTAATGATTTATATACAAACGAGTAAAGCGTGACTACTTATTTAAATATAGTAGAAGAAATACACTGATGGAATACATTTTTATTTCTTTTCTCTCTCTAGTTGTTGGGGGAGTTGCTCCTCGACCGGCACAACTTCACCATTATGACAAAATACATCAGCAAGCCAGAGAATCTCAAACTCATGATGAACCTGCTACGGGACAAGAGCCGCAACATCCAGTTCGAGGCTTTCCACGTTTTTAAGGTAGAATCAAAGCACTGTATGCTAGTCCTTTCTACAGAAGAGGCAAGGCTTGAGGGGGGTAAAGAAAATATTAAGGTGCTTAATGCACTTCCTGATTTAATAGTGTTGTGTAAATTATTCAAGACATCAGGCAGACTTTCTTCTAATTTCTTCTACTTTTCATGTGGATCATTTCTAGTTCTGTTCTGCTTTCTTTTGCTTAGTGGAAGAAGCAGCAGGTAGAGAACTGATTCATGTGCCAATACGCTGAATTCACTGAGCCTGCAATGCAGAGCACAGACTACTGTCACTGCCTGCAGTTCAAGACAGAGCTGCACCAGTTCATGGAGTAATTCAATTATAAAAAATTCCTGACACAAATGTTTTGCTTCAGTGCTTCATTTAACGCACAGCTGTGCAGCGCATCGATGTGTTAAACAATGTAAACATGAGCATTTCAACTACATTTGTGACTAAAAACAGACCTGCAGTACAAACGTATTTAGGAGCAACGTGTGAATAAAGAAATCTGACAACATTAAGCCCACAGAGTTTTAAACAAACACTGACAACACAACAGCAGCAGTGATGACGACACAGGCACAGTTTAACGTACATGCAGCAAACGGGGTGAGTCTCATGGCGGACATGGGATGCACTAGATCATATTTATTTCAAACATTTTTCAGATTGAAAATGAAACATAAATTATAGTGTTCACTAAATTACATTAATATTTAAAAATAAGAAAAAATAGCTTTAAAAAAAAAAAAAATAAATAAAAATATATATGGGCCAGTAAAACTCTGAGCCACTGACCTGAGGGTTGTTAGGTTGGACACATTGGTATTATTATCATCCATACATACATCGATCGTGGGGCAGCAGCCCAGCCCTGACCTCCCTCTCCCCAGCCACCTCCTCCAGCTTGTCCGTTGGAACACCAAGGCGTTCCCAGGCCAGGCTAGAGATATGATCTCTACAGTATGTCCTGGGTCTGTCCCGGGGCCTCCTCCCGGTGGAACATGCCGGGAAAACCTTGCCCAGGAGGCGCCCAGGGGGCATCCTTGTCAGATGCCCAAACCACCTCAAAAGGCTCCTTTCGATGTGAAGGAGCAGTGGCTCTACTCTGAGCCCCTCCCGGATGGCTGAGCTTCTCATCCTATGTCTAAGGGAGAGACTTAGATTCCCTCTACCTTATCGTGGTTGAAGGGTTTGTGTGTCCCAGGGATCCCAGGGGCGATGTTGTTTTTAGGGTTTTTTTTTCCTTTTGTTTGTTTTTGGCCCCTGGTAGGGTCTCCCATGGAAAATTGGTTCTGGGTGAGGGACCAGACAAAGAGCAATTCAGAAGACCCCTATGAGAAGACCATTGAGGGAACAGTTCACCCTGTCCGGGATAGGGTTGTTGATATTAATGTTATTATTATCATTTATGTTTTCATAGCAGCAGTATAAGAATTTGGCATCAAAGCACAGAGCACACTTCAAAATGCTGGTATGCTCGCATTTCTTGCAGCCACCACTTTCTTCTTTAAAGGCTTACAATGAAAACACATGAACACACACCTGTTCTACCTTGTTGTATATGCATCGAATTTTATTCAACTCTGACATATGACTCTACTTGAGATATTTATGTTTTTGCATTTAAGAAAATGTTTTCTTTAAAGAATAAATTTTTAATATGACCTCTACATACAGTCAAAGGGTTTAGTTGTTGTTTTTGTTTGTTTTTTGGCAAATCTGAGCTTTTTATTCTGAAAGATCCTCTTTTCTCTTTGAAATATTTATTATTGCTCATTAATAGGACAAAAGTATTTCTCATCAGATTTTTCATTAATCGATGGAATAACAGAGTACTCGGTTACTAATATAATCAATAGTGCAATATATATTCTTACTATTTAGTGAGTTATTTGGTGAAGTGTTGATGAGCCTCTTCTTGTGAGCACATGTGGTCCTGCTAGCACCACAGATACAGATTCTGTAGAAAACAAAATCATGAAAAATTCCCTCTTTCTGTCTCTCTCCACAGGTGTTTGTGGCCAACCCGAACAAGACACAGCCCATCCTCGACATCCTGCTGAAGAACCAGACCAAACTCATCGAGTTTCTGAGCAAGTTCCAAAACGACAGGACAGAAGACGAACAGTTCAACGATGAAAAGACTTACCTGGTCAAACAGATCAGGGATCTTAAGAAGCCTGCACCTCAGGAGGCCTGAGGCGAAGAGCGTGCAGAAGTTTAGGGGGGGAGCCACCAGGACCATGTCTGGACATCATCCAGGCAACATTTGCTTAATGGACCCCATCAGCAGCTGCTGTTCTGGTTTCTGAACAAAATGTAAGAAACAAATTAAAAAAAGAAAAAAAAAAAGAAAAGAAGAAAAGAAGAACAAATCTACTCGTATCAACTCGTCAGGAAGTTGCCAGCTCCTCTGCACCCCGGAACTTTTTTCTTTTTGTTCCTTTCAGTCTTTTTCCCTCAAAAGAGAAAATAATAGTTGCTGCTGCTTTCTTGCACATCGAGACATTTACGGTATATTATATTGACACAACCCACAGCCCATCAAACACAGTGGCAGAAAATATCCGTGCATTTAAAGTAAGGCAGACTTCCTGCAACAAAAATGGACCCGTTTACACAAACATGCGTATTACAAAAAAAACAAAACATGCATACACACATGCTGCAAGAATGTGTGTATGTCTTGGAAATGGTACGAGCAAGTTGAACATTGGTGTGTGTGTGTGTGTGTGTGTGTGTGTGTGTGGTCGTTGCATGCCTCGAAATGTGACAGATCCATTGCTGTGCCCGGCGTCGGCTCTGTGATGGCCTGCCGAGCCCGGCACCCACGTTCAGTGCCACAAACTGAAATTTGTGTGCATCACAGCAACATGTATGCCTTCATCCAACAAAGCAACAGCGGCTCGTTTTACAGGGGCGAACTCTCAGACGCCATCGCACCGTTTACCTCCCGTGTGCTTCGTCACCACAGGGCACATGAAGCACAGGCGCAAAGCAGGGAGGGAGGAAAGGTATAATTCTGGTGAAGCCCAAGACATGGACATTTTTATTGTTTTCTGGGACAGGATGAACATGTACATATGCCTTTTTGTTTCTTTTCTTTTGCTTTGTAGATTTTTGTTTAACCTTGACACATGAATATATATTATATATATTACCTTAAACATAATGTTTTCGGTTAATTGTAATCAAATTGCTTTCTAAACCATAAAAAACAACACAAGTTAAGTGACATTGTTTTTGCATTTCATTTTACTGCTGATTGCTGGTGGGTTTCTTTGTACATACTTTGAAGGGCCAGCTCACGTTTAGCTAACCTTATAGGATATTAACAATTTGTCCAGCAGAGGAATGTCATTGTATTAGCTCTGGATCTCTTAATCTTCTTTTTATTCTCATCTACATTTTTGAGTATTTCAGACTCAGACTGCTGAATATGTATTGGGGGAGGTGATGTAGGCGCAGAGCATTTACTGAAACATTAAAGCCTGTGTGTTTGTGCACTTTGTGAAGTACTGGATGATCAGCATCACTTACTGGAGTTAGGGTGATGAAGATTTCCCCAGTTTCTTCATTAACTTGTGTTTTTTTTTTTTTTTTTTTTTTTTTTTTTTTTTTTTTCTTTCTCACTGTTTGGCATGAGGCCCTGGAGTGCTGTGCAGCCCCACAGTGAGTGTACTTCTGGGGTGACCTCATTAGGACTTTGGAAACTCAGCACATCTTTCCACATTCTTACCCCACCCCCTACACCCTTTTTTTCCCTTGTGTTTGAGCCTGTCTCTTCAGAGGGTTGATTTAATTCCAGTACAATTGTGAGCGTAAAGCATTGTGGGTAGCAGAGTACTTTGGGCATCTTGGATTGTCCTCATGGTACTGAGCAAAACTGATGAAACCACAGATTTTTCTGCATTTACACTGAACTCGGGCAACGTGTTATGGTCAACACATTCAAGCAATTTAGACAGAAACCAGAAGCCCATAGTTCTTCCATGAGCATTGAACAAGCATGTTGCTCCACTGGCTGTGCATGATGCTGTACTAAAGATGTTGTACTGGAATTGGTTTTTCCAGCTATTTAACAACATTGAAATGTCCAGTTGAACTCTTGGCTACATGGCTGTACGCTGGCTTTGACTCCAGTTTCAGCAACGAGCGTGTGGGTGCTTTCAGAAGTGTCAAAGGCTTGGGCCCTACAATCGAAATAAAGGAATAAAAACAAAACAAACAAAAAAAGTATTTGGAATAAAACAAAGCCTGTTGTTGCTTTCCTTCTGACTATCAAAGTCTCGGCTGTTGATTGTATGTGTGCTCTGTGATTCTAAGGTTCATGTGGGTACTTGGTAAAAGCATTACAAAGTCAAGTGTCTTGTAAATAGCCTTTTCTAATTTCTCCACTCATTTTCAGTCCAGTCCTTGTACCTGACCATTAACACTGACTGATGAATCCTTCTAACATAAAGATGGGAATCACTCAGTCTATGCAGAACAGACAACTTACAAAAAGCAAAATTTGTAATTGAATCTTTAGGAACTTTGTTACCATTCTTTAGTTGAACCTATGGAAACTGCCAAAGATAAAATGGCGACAGACACAAAATAGTATTTCTGAAACACCAAGGTGATTCCTAAGGAGCTGTTAGCTCAAAACGTATAATATCCCAGCATGGTGTGAAGGGTGTCCTTATTAAATAAGGAAGCTAGAAAAGTGGAGGATGAAAGAAGTTTCAGGCCTTAACGCTACAACAGATAAACGGTGTCTGAATCCATGTTTATGGAGGACTTCAGGCGAGAGGTAGAACAGTGAATGTAGTGTCGTCTGTAAAACACAGTGGAGGGTCTGTCATGGTTTGTGATTTTACCAAAATTGATGGAATTACGAACACACAACTGTCAGATTTTGATCCACTGTGAAAGATCATCTAGAAAGCATCTGATTGGCAGTAATTTCATTTTTCTGCCAGTGCAGTAAACCCATATCTAGAGAGTGTTCCACTGTGTGTTTTTCTACAAGTCACGGATTGGTGTCCCTAGAACCCGGACCTCAACATTACGAAAGCAGTGTGGGGTCATCTTAACAGAGAACAGACCAAAAGGCAGAAACATGCAAAGAAGCGTTTTGAATGTCCTTCAAGGAGTTTGGAGAACTATTCCTGAAGAAACAGAACCCTGGTTTCTCGCTATATTAAGGCAGGACCTATACCACACCACGTAGCAATATTCCAGTGTAGAAATACTGCTGTTGGAAAACTGACCTATCACTACTTAAGTATCAAAAGTTAAGTGTCAAACCATAAAGTGCTCTTCAAGATCATGTATGTGCATGAAATCAGAGCCAGTCTGAGAAAAAGTTTGAGACGCTGAGAAATGAACACATTAAGCTGTGTGTGAATGCAGACCGATGACCGTTTCATACAGTCACTGATGAAGACAACCAGATCAGGGTCAGAAGTGTGAGAAAAGGCTAATAATTACTCACTACATCATCTTGTGGTACAAAGTGGTAGTACAGCGGCCACTCCATACTTCTTTAACACAGTGCATACATAGCACGGTTACCACTCTGCCTCACAGAAAGAAGGTCGTGGTTTTGAATCCACCATCTGGCCTTTCTATGTGGAGTTTGCATGTTCTCCCCGTGTCTGCATGTTCTCCCCGTGTCTGCGTGGGTTATCGCTGGGTACTCTGGCTTGATCCCGCAGTCTAAAGACATGCAATTAGTGGGGTTAGGTTAATTATGGATAGATGGATATTTTGCACACAGACTTTAGCCGTTTCTTCATATTCTGTTGATAGGTTTAGTTAATTTTAAAAGATTTTAATAATTTCAAGCAGAAATTTAAGCTGAGGGTAGATAAGTTTGAATATATCAGCATATATTATTATAAAATATCATTATAGCTACAGCCTTAGTTTTATGTGGAAACTGTTTGTCTCGTTAATAAAGCTGTTCCTCTGAACAGTAGACAGTAAAGCGGCAGATTGGTCCTTTAAAGGACGATTAAAAAAAGCACACTTCCGGTGGGCAGAGACAAAAACAGAGAGGCACCCCGGTGGTGACAGCAGAAAAGAGGGCGAGAGTAAGGGATCTGTCTGAGAAAGGTGGCCAGCTATCGTCAACACAGCCCGAGAGTGAAGTCACCTGCAGCGGATAGACAGGCGAGCAGTGACCGCCCCACTACCCCGGAGCCATGGTGAAGATCAGTTTCCAGGCTGTCTCGGGACAGAAAGTGGAAAAAGAGAGCGATGGCGACAAGACCGAGATCCTCATTCCTCATCCGATGGTGAGCAAAAGAGTCGCCTGTTCACATTTAACCCATTATAATCGAGCATGATATCAACTCTTGTGTGTAGATGGTCTTTATGTAACGCGATGCCTGCTGTGTGTCCAGCAGGCTCACTTGCCTGCTTGGTCCGCAGGGCAGCCTGCACCTGCTCGGTCATGAGCAGCAGCAGGGGGATTTTTTTTTTTCCCCTTTTTTTGACAGCATCTATCGACATTTGGTTGGGAACAAAAACATGTCATTGCTGTGACGCTTTCCTGTGCGCCAGCGCGCTTTGTGCACGTTTGATGCAAGTTATTCCAATGTGCAAAAAGCACAGCAAAAAGCCACAATGTACCAATTTAAAGGCTTTGTACTTGGTTTATCTGTCGATTTCCCCTGCAGTGCTGATGTATTCAGCAAAAACAAAACCCCCAAGCTTTCAAAAAAGGGTAGGGGGGGTAAAAAAAAAAAAAAAAGGGGGGGGGGGGGTAGAATGCAAGAAATGCAGAGCTTTGGGATGACAAAATGGCAGATGGGTTGCCGAGGCTTGCAGCGCATGCAGGATTATTTGTCACAGCTCTAAAGGGAGGCAGAGCTGCGGAGTCCTGAAGTTTGCTGTGCTGCGGAATCCCACTGCATCACTCTTATTAAAAAATACATGGCTGAGCAGCAGAGACGACAAACACCGACAGAATACAGAGGAGGCGTCCGGCATTGCATAGGAAGTGAATATCGCAGGAGTGCAGAGCTGCGGCCCCTGAGTGACTTGCGCTCCTCCAAATGTACTGAACAGGAGACAGACAGACAGACAAGGCCTCATGGTGTGACACGCACTCAGCTGCTGCCACGATCCCATCTCAGTGGGACGGAGGAACACAAAGAACTTGCAAAAGTCTGCCTTCACACATACACTGCTGTCTCCTTGTCCTTGTGCACCCTCCAAATGCTCCCTCCAAAGAACAAAGGCTTGAAGAATCAAATTCAGCTCAAATAGCAAAAGCGGTGTCCTGAAACTCGGGCCATACCACGCAATGTTGGTGGGGTGAGGGGGGTGGTTGGTGAAAGCTTTCAAGCATTTTGAAGTCATCTCCCTTTAAAAAAATAATAATAATAGGAACACACGCAAACACAGTTGCCATCATTTTTCTTTGAGGTATCCTCAAAGAGTCTTTTTTTTCACATGCACACAGTTGTTATTTTTCCCTTCATAGCTCCAGCTAAGAATAGCAGCCCTTTGTTTCCTTACAGTCTGCTTTTCACAAGATAATTTCTCCTGCTGTAGTTACTCTGCAGCACATCTACAGTAATTCGCTGAGCCAGTTCTCAGATAGTAGCCACTCGCTGTGTGTGTGCGCGTTTCCTTTTACAACAATGACTAACTGTGTGTAGTGCCACCCTCCAAACACTGGCTGGGTGCGTGGCATCAGCAGATGGGCTGCGAGACTGGAGGCGTCTGGGAAGATTACTCACTATCTAAGTCAAGTTTTCATTACCCGCCGTCTCCGTCAGCCTTTCCTCCTGTCCGAGATCCGTGCTGCTAATTCCTGCAGTTAAATTCAGATTTCTTTTCAGCCACCCGTCACACGATCGAATCGAAGCTGGCTAGAAATGCTGCTCTGTGCACTTCTCGAAGTTTTAATGTATGCATTTGTGGTGTCCTCCAGGATGAGGAGGAGCTGGTCCTACCCCTGCGGCCCAAGAAGTCTCCTCTCAATGGCCTGTGCTGCCTGACGTTTGGTCTGGTGGTCTTCATGGCTGGTCTGGTTTTAGCCTCCATCTTTGTCTACCGCTACTACTTCATACCTCATGTAAGACTCGATTATGCTCTGCAGTGTGCCATATGTGTGCCCTTGTTGGCCTTGCAATGAAACACTGCACTAAAAAATGGGGGGGAAAATGTTCTTCTTTTTAAAAACAATAAATAATTGTAATCACTGCCATCTGAGACAGATAATGTTGCTGCAGTCGTGTTTCTTGGCTGCTGTGTTGCATTAAAAGCTGATCTGTGTGCATGTGTGTAGATCCCAGAGGAGAACTTGTTTCACTGCAGGGTGCTGTATGAAGACTCTGTGTACGCTCCGCTGCGTGGCCGTCAGGAGTTGGAGGAGAATGTCGGCATCTACCTGGCCGACAACTACGAGAAGATCACTGTGCCCGTGCCTCACTTTGGAGGAAGTGACCCTGCTGATATAATCCATGATTTCCACAGAGTGAGGACAAATATACACATGTTACATATAGGTCTGATATTCTACCCCTTAAAGACACATTAACGCCACACTCGCATGTCTCCAGAATGTCTATTTCAAGTTTCAGCCTCAAATACAACACACATAGATGCAGTTCTGAGCCAAAATGTGGGTTGTAACATTTTTTCAGTATGATAACTTCTTTTTTTTTCTTCTTCTAGTAAATGTGAACATGGAGTTTGTCTGAGTTCATGAAAATCTGCAGTCCAGGAGTATAGAACAGCTAGAGTTTTTCCACACAGCTCATAGGCTGCTTTAAAAACAAGACTTCATATTCGTTGTCTTTGTCAGCTGACAAGAATTGGGGGAAAATATGAACATGAGGCAGATTTCATTGCTCATTCGGCTGCATCAGAGGGAGTGAGTGCAGAGCATCGGAAAGAAGCATACAGCTAGCAGAAAGTGGACTCTAACTATACTGTATACTCATTGCTCATTTGGCCAAAGTGCAAAGCTGTCGTCTAATGCTAACTAGCTTTGTTAGCAAAGTGCATCCATAGACGACATGGGTTTATTGCACTGCAGACACAGACACCTGCTACTTGGTGCTGAGAAAATAAGTAAATAAATGATGTAGCCCCATGCACTTATACAGTGAGCCTGATAATCATTCATATTTAAGGCTTTTTACAATTTTTTTTATTTTTTTTTATTTTTATTTTTTTTTTACAAAACACAAAACTGTGTTGTAAACAAGTGGCCTTTTGAGGAACTGCGGTCTTCACCGATTCCACGTTGGCTTTATCTTTCAACCACAAAAGTTGCAAAATATACAGAAAATCTAACATTACTGACTTACTTTAAATATCAAAGTTCAGTCAGTGAAATACTGACCTGCTTTTGTTTTTAAATGAGAATGAGAGTTTAATTTTATTGTTAAAGCACCAAATGAAATTCTAGTCAGCTAAAGGTGCTTTACATTGTAAGCTAAAGACGCTACAGTAATGGAGAACTGGTCATAATTAGATTGCTTTGTTGTTGTTTCCAGGGACTGACTGCATATCATGACATTGCTCTGGACAAGTGCTACGTTATCGAGCTCAACACCACCATTGTGATGCCTCCGCGCAACCTCTGGGAGCTGCTTATCAATGTCAAGGTAACACAGCCAATCTTAGGCGACATCTCCAGCTGTTACCAAATGCTGGAAGCTAACATATTTAGCAGTGTAAGAAATGAATAAGAAGAAAACCACCCCACTTCTTTTCTTCCTTTATTTGTAATATCGTTGGTGTACTCTGTGATGTATTGATACACTGCTTATTATGTGGACACACTAACAACTAGCATGGCTTAGTAAGTCTGTCGAAGCTTCCCAAGCTTTTTAATTTAAAGAAAAAAAAATTTAACCTTCTTTGCTGATGTTCGAAGGAGTTGATACTTTTGGCAAAGTTAAAATTAATTTGAGTTAATACACCATTTTGGTGTTGTTTAACTGGAAATATTCCTCTGCTACAATTTGCCAGCATTAAAAGTCACTCGGGAAAATTTCCACAGATGTCAGTCCCCTCAAGAATTAGTATTGCAGCATCATCAGCCCCTTTGTGTTCCCACCGAGCTTGTTACTGTGTCTCTTGCAGAAGGGCACATACTTGCCTCAGACCTACATCATCCATGAAGAGATGGTGGTGACCGGCAAAGTGCACAACATGCGTCAGCTGGGACCTTTCATCTATCGCCTGTGCAACGGGAAGGACACGTACCGCCTGAACCGCCGCGTCACCCGCAGGCGTACGTTGGGGTTAATGGGGCCATTAAAAAGAGCTGATACATGCCTGTGTTTTTGTTTTCTTTTGGGGGATTAAGAGGTTTATCGTTTAAGCTGTGATTGTATCTGAAGTTCAGCGACTCGGCTGATCGCCTCTCTGTGTCTCGCCCCATTTTCCCTCATAGGTATCAACAAGCGTGACACGAAGGACTGCCACCACATCCGCCACTTTGAGAATACATTTGTGGTGGAGACGGTTATCTGCGATGAAGCGTAAACGCGACTGTCATCTGTGAGATTCCCGCCCACACAAAGGCACATCACCAGTCATGTCTCCAGCCACTGTAGCAACCTCCTGTGGATCTGATCATGTCTGAGTTGCACTTTACTTGTTTTTGTTTTGTTTTTAATTTTATTTCAGTACCTCCCCTTTATTCTGTTTCGAATTAGGTAATATTTACCCTAAAGTGTGATGCAATACTAAGCTGCTGGTTATGTCACAGGATTTTCCATGTAGCAAAGGCCTTAAGCCAAAAATAATGATTTCAAGACATCTCCTCTTTGGGGATTTGTATGATGGTTACCGTTGCCGGGGGAGACGACTTTCTCCCCATGTTGTTTTGTTGTGCTCCCCTTGAGGTTACGTTGTTTTCCTTAGTTATCTACACAAAGCATGAGGTATTGCCTTCCTGAGCAAACATGGATTCATTTATTTATATTTTCTCATGTTCAGTGTAATGTAACTGTTGATGACTAGTAGCTTGCTTGCATCTTTAGCCTCTTGCTTACCTGTTGCTTCCTCGCTTCTGCCTTCATCCTGTTAAAAAGCACTATCGCACAGTAGACTTTAGACCAGGCTGCATTGGGCACTACACTTACTATTTTTCTTCTTTGGGAATAATATTCTGCCCCTGAAACACAGACCCATATTTCTTTTTGACCTCTAATTTGTCACACTTTTTCTTCTCTCTCTTCCCCCCCGTCCCCACTACTTTTCTGAATCGTTTTAGACTAACCTTTGTTTTCCCTTGCATGTGTTTATGTATAAGAGAAACAGCACTCTTAGAATGTTTTGTAAAACCACGTTTAAAGCCTTAGTCCAGAGTCAGAGACTGGACTAAAGTCAAAACAAGTGAAAGGGAGCGTATTATATGTTAGATGAACAAAACCAACTGTGATCTGTATATTTTGTCTGCCAATGAAATCTGTCTGTGAATAAAGTAGTAAAAAAAAAATGACTGAGTTGAGGCATATGTTACTTTATTTCAAACGTTACTAGGCTTCAGTCAGTATCTTATGAATGTAAAAAGACTAAGGGGGTTTTGTTGTCACCATACGGGTGGGTGGGCAAGCAATGTTGACACCCAAATTTGTGAATACGATGACTCAAGAAAGAAGCGATGCAGGAGTTTCAAAGTGACAGCGTAGGTGTATCTTCGACAAATTTTAATCTCAGTGACCTAGACTTCGAGGTTGGAGGTCAGAGGTCAAGTTTTTTGAAAATTCTGTGAATGCGATAACTGGAGAAAAAGCTGACAAAGGATTTTGAATTCGATACCATGGGAGCATCCAGTAGGAGGCTGAGGGTCGACGCTGGCTGCTGCCAGTATTTTTCATTTTACGGTTTCTATTTTGTGTTCTGTACCGATTTAAACATTTCTATAGTAAAATCCTCGTGTGAACCTGCAGCTCTGCCAGCAACTACATTTCCAGTCACCATTAATCAAAAACATAAAATCTCCCTAGATTTTCTAAAGAAATCTCTTAAAGTAAAAGAGGTGACTTTGATGTGTTGGTTATTTGTGTTGCATAATGAAATCGCTCTTAACTGCTATTTGTATTTGACATATGCGCCTTATAGTTGCTTTTTACATCTTCCAGTCTTTGTCAGTGATTTGAACTACATGCTGTGTGAAACTTGTAGTAGGTTAATGTAGGGTAATATTAGAAGAAATGATGACTGTATTACACAGATGGGATAAAACATGGACGTAGCCACTGTGATTCAACCACTGCTTTTGGTCTCAGGATTATCTTTTCTGTTTATATTGGAAGTAGAGCTTGTACATTGTTATCTGATGCCATCATGTCATCAGATAACCTTTAATGAATTCTGTCTTTAATGACTTTAAAAAAGCCTCAAGTACTGACTGCAGACATTTGACTTTTTGGGGGATTTTCTCCAATCCACACAGGGTCAAAGCTATACGTAAACGCTCATACAGGCTCTATTAATGTCCTTAGCAAGTTGCACTTTGGCAAGATGCTTTTGGTAGCCATGAAAAAGCTTCTATTGTAATTCTGGCAGATTGAGGGAGTTCATTTTAACCATAGTCCACAAATTTTCTATAGTGCTGGTAATTCCAGAACCTTAATGATAGACTGCTTTATCGATTAACCAGTTTTAATGTGTCTTTGAGATCATTGTCCAACTGGAACACCCAACTGTGTCCAAGTTTCAAACAGCTAGGTGTTGATTTGAGGCGAAGCTGAAGAATCTGAATGTCATTCATGGCTGTGTGGCAGGCAGACTAGGACCCAAATGCAGGACTCTGAGTCGAGGATATGACTTGAAAAAAAAGCAACTTTAATGCTGTGACTTAAAAGTTTCAAAAATGGTATAAAAAAATACAAGACATCAGGTAAAAAGCTAAACTTGGAAACTCAGAACCGGGAGACCTGAAAACACACAACAAAAAACAAGAGACGAGAGACTGAGACAAGGACACAAAAGCTTGACATTAGGACGGGGATAAACATGGAAACACACGACAGACTGGAGAGAAAAAACACACAACAGAAAGCAGCAGGAGATGCTGAAGACAGAACAGACATGAGAGCAGGCAAAAACTAAAAAATAGAAATATTAAACACAGATGCACTAGGAAATACAAAACTACAGACTAACTAATACAGGACAAGAAGATGAAAATCTGTTCAATCCAAAAGAAAGATTCACAAAACCATCATAAACTCACAAACTGTGTCAAAGACATAGGATCATGACATTTGTTCTTCATTACTCCATGCACAACAGAAGTGCTGCCACCACCATGCTTGATGTCTGATACAGTGTTCTTAGGTTTGAAAGCCTCAGGTTTAAACATACCTAAACAAGCATACCTCTTGCCATTGTGGCCAAATAACTCAATCATTGTTTCTTTGACTGGTAAAACTCCAGAAGTCATTTGTCCTGTTCGTGTGGGCAGGTGTAAATTTCAGCTTGAAAGTGTTGATTTTGTAGCAGGGTTTTTTTTCTGAAACCTTCTCAGTTCACCATGAAGTAAAACTCACTGGACATTGGCCCTAGTATTACAGCACTTTCCTGTTCATGCCACAGTTGAACTTTTGTGGTTTCTGGGTTGTTCCTCAACATCGAAACCAATTTCATCCCAGCAGAATGTAACGGTTTGGGCCTTCTTCCAAGACTTGGCAAAGTGGTGACACGTCCAGATAACTTGGTCCTTATATCCTGGCAAGTAGAAACTACCAGTTGTAGTCAATTATGATCACTAGGTCTTGGCAAATGATGACTATATTGAATATGACACAATCAACTTTCGTGTACAATAGTAAACATTAACAACAGTAAAATGTAATGGCCAGTCTGGGAAATTCAACCAATCTTCAGTGTCTAATAGCATTTTCAGTGATAACCTTTGGATAATTTTAAATCTGCAGATGAGATAATCAGTCGTCTTACAGTCTGTTGTAGGCTTACACCAACACCCTTCCATCTGGTGGGACTTAATTAGGCCTTGAGCCGTTGGCTCCACTACTGAGGCACTCGCAAAAAAAAACAAAGGCCTGAGTCTTATGAAAGGACTTAAAATATACAGAAGAGATGGGCTTAAACAGTGCTGTATGTAATGTTTTCAAAAATATTTACAAAATATTGTGATTAGTCAATTTTAAACCAGCTTTTCTGCTGAATGTTTAATTATTCTTAATCTATCCTCAACATTATTCATTCATGTGGTACTTTACATGCGTACACACACCCATCTGTCAGAGTTATTCTTATGTATATGCTGTTTTATTTGCCAAAAGAGAAATGAGGAGATTGATATTACTCTTATACGTCTTGATTAAATATTAGGCCAAAGCAACAACGATATGAGAAAAGGTTGTTTGTTTCATGTCCCTGACAGTATGTAGTTCCACACACGTGACTTCTGGAAGACTCTGTTTTTTCTGGGGGGAGGGGACATCTTCTCATGTCAGAGTGTTAAATCTGACAAACTTATTACATGATACTGATCAGGATATTGACTTCATGTAAACTGAAGACAAGTAAGGACGCAGTTTTGCAAACACAAAAAAGTGTTGCAGGTGACTTTTTTCACAGTTTCTAGTAAGTCAGCCACCGATCTGTTTTTGAGGCTTTCATGTTGCAGCGAAAATGGAACATGAAACCACTAGGCCAAGCCTCTTTCACTCCTTCACTTTCTGGGCTTGACACAAATGTTACTGAAGAAATGAACATTGATGGTTAACTGCTGAAAACTGTGCATGTGGTTGAACTACTTAAGAATCTTGTGCACAAACGAGCTACTTTGTAAAAAACAAAAACAAAAAACAGGCATGTATCATGGGACATCTGGTAGCAACTCTAGCAGGTCACTAATCTATAGTTCTCTTCCCACGTCCTCTTTTTTCTTCCAGAAGGAGTCAAAAGAAAAATAATACATCAGTGGATCCAGACAGCAGCTCAAAACAATCAGACATGCCAGTGGAGTTATGCTGGTTTTGCTTTTTGTAAGTATGTGTAGTGGCATGGGCAGAAAACATGTGCAGAATATAAGCAAGTTGATGGCAAAAATCAGCATTACGTTCACCTTGTTTCTGACCTTTGCAGAGTCACTGAGATGTTTGTGTAGAGTCCAAGAAACCATAACGGTGCACACAATGTTGACTGCTAGCATTGTGACCAGTAACACAATCTGAAGGTAAATAATTGCTGATCGTGTTACACTTTTATATTCATGAAGTTCAAAACAAATGTGATCTGTGTGGTTCTGTAAGTGTTCTAAAAATCCTTTGGCCTCTGGGATATTTACCACCAGCAAAAACCCCCAGACCAGCGCTGCTCCTTTCCAGGCATTGCACGAGGTCCGAAGATGGCGAGACCTCAGAGGATAAACCACAGCCAGCAGTCGGTCCACACTTATGAAGGTGATGAAGGAGGCGCTGGAGCGAATGTTGTTGCGAAAGATTATTACGCTGAAGAGGCATGTGATAATTCCCAGCGGGGTGCCTGTTGCATGATGGTAGATCCTCATGGGCAAAGAGAAGATGGCTAGCAGGTCTGAGAGTGCCAGGTTCACCATGAAGACAGCGTTGGGTGATTTGAGGCTGTGGCGGCGAAGAAGAATCCACAGTGAGACTGCATTCAGTGGCAGACCTATCACCATAATGCAGCCAAAGATCCCAGCATAAACCCGGTCATCTTCTGTGGAGCTGTTTGATGTGTTCATGATGAGAAAAGAAATGTCTGAATGTCCTTTTTAAAGAACTGAAGCCGAGCAGCAAAGGTTCCTCTTTGTGTGGTTTTTCTTTGTGAGTGAGGCGTGACTAGTTTGTGACTGTGACTAGTCTCACTACAGGAAACTCAAGCTCATCTCATCTCATCTCATCTCACCTCATAAGCTCTGCCTCTATATTTGTGCTTTGAAGATAGGATCTCTGATTATGATTCCTGTAATACACATTTTTAATACGCTCTGACTGTAATGAGTTTATTTTTAGATTCTTGATTCTTTCCTTTGCAATATGGTTTAGTCTTGAGTTTAGTTCTTTTAATGTCTCTGAGTTTATTTATTTGGGGGATGGTTTTTTTTGTAATATAAACTTTACTTCTATAAAGTATTTTCCCAGGTCAGGTTTGTGTCAGCCAAAATACAAAATAAACGTCTTGTTTTCTTTTACCAATTTCTCCTGTGTGGTCTTCATTCTGGTCCTCGCTGATTGGTCTCACACAATCTGCAGCCTCAGATCATGATGGTTTAGAAATATTGGAAATGACAGTATTATTTTTGAGTCTTTAATCTAGGCTATTGCAACCACTGTGCCTCCACTGCAGGCAGGACCATGATAGAATTCACACATGAACGGCTTCCAAACTGAAGTTCACTAATCTGCAGTCAGCTTGCCTTATTTCCTTCCCTCACTTTTTTTTTTAACTTTCAAGAACATTGAAAATAAAACAAATAAAAAATAATAGTCAATTAAATTTTTAGAGTTTTGTTATTTTAAGTATTGTGTAATTTAGGGATTTTCCCCATCTTATACTTAAATCAGACATTTTTCGTCAATGTTCAGCTGTACACATACAGGTCCTTCTCAAAAAATCAGCATATTGTGATAAAGTTCATTATTTTCGGTAATGTACTGATAAACATTAGACTTTCATATATTTTAGATTCATTACACACAACTGAAGTAGTTCAAGCCTTTCATTGTTTTAATATTGATGATTTTGGCAAACAGCTCATGAAAACCCAAATTTCCTATCTCAAAAAATTAGCATATCATGAAAAGGTTCTCTAAACGAGCTATTAACCTAATCATCTGAATCAACGAATTAACTCTAAACACCTGCAAAAGATTCCTGAGGCTTTTAAAAACTCCCAGCCTGGTTCATTACTCAAAACCGCAATCATGGGTAAGACTGCCGACCTGACTGCTGTCCAGAAGGCCATCATTGACACCCTCAAGCAGGAGGGTAAGACACAGAAAGAAATTTCTGAACGAATAGGCTGTTCCCAGAGTGCTGTATCAAGGCACCTCAGTGGGAAGTCTGTGGGAAGGAAAAAGTGTGGCAGAAAACGCTGCACAATGAGAAGAGGTGACCGGACCCTGAGGAAGATTGTGGAGAAGAACCGATTCCAGATCTTGGGGGACCTATTCATGATTCCATCTGCTGAAAAGCTTTATGGAGATGAAGATTACATTTTTCAGCACGACCTGGCGCCTGCTCACAGTGCCAAAACCACTGGTAAATGGTTTACTGACCATGGTATTACTGTGCTCAATTGGCCTGCCAACTCTCCTGACCTGAACCCCATAGAGAATCTGTGGGATATTGTGAAGAGAAAGTTGAGAGACGCAAGACCCAACACTCTGGATGAGCTTAAGGCCGCTATCGAAGCATCCTGGGCCTCCATAACACCTCAGCAGTGCCACAGGCTGATTGCCTCCATGCCACGCTGCATTGAAGCAGTCATTTCTGAGAAAGGATTCCCGACCAAGTATTGAGTGCATAACTGAACATGATTATTTGAAGGTTGACTTTTTTTGTAGTAAAAACACTTTTCTTTTATTGGTCAGAATTTTTGTGAGATAGGAATTTTGGGTTTTCATGAGCTGTTTGCCAAAATCATCAATATTAAAACAATAAAAGGTTTGAACTACTTCAGTTGTGTGTAATGAATCTAAAATATATGAAAGTCTAATGTTTATCAGTACATTACAGAAAAAAAATGCACTTTATCACAATATGCTGATTTTTAAAGAAGGACCTGTAAAACTGAGATATGATCGGTCTAAAAAAAGAAAAAAAAACAAAGCGTAATTTTACATGAAATAAATAAAAAGTATGAAACATTACAGGGCCTAGGCTTATGTGAATTTACATTGATGGATGCCAGATGGTTTGTTTTCAGTTACCTTTAATACGTTTGTAAGTTTTGAAGAGAGATGATCAGTTTGAATAAACAGGTAAAGACATGTTATTACAGTAGATAACCTGTGCTAAAACTAATCATAAGAACAGGAAACAATTTCTTAAATGTGGCAGCGTGATGATAAATGATTAGACTGGACACAGTGAATGTTCCTCGTTTGGAGTCTTTTTTTGGAAAACATTTAAATATGTGGCGCTTGTGCGCTATCATCACATATGGTGATGATAAATAAAAGTGGCAACAGGTGCACTGGAGAGCCACAGTATCCACAGACCATTTCTCTACTTTCCCTCCTGACTGATTTTCCTTTTGTTTGGTTTTTAGCTACTGTTCTTGTCACTGCTGGTAGCCCAGATGCTTACAGCCAATTCTGGTTGCACAGGTAGTCCAACTCCTCCAGGATGGCACATCCATGCAAGAAAGTTTGCTGTGTCTCCGAGCTCAGTCTTGAGTATATGGAGGAGATACCAGGAGATGGGAGGTTGCACAAAGAGAGTTGGACAGGGCCATAGAAAGGCCTCACCCTAAAGGGCAAGATCTGTGTCTGCTCATTTCTACTAGGAGGAGCTGCCAGACTCCCACAGAATGACCTCCAGCAGGCTATTCCTGTGCATGTTAGTTATCAAACTGTCAGGAAAAGGTTTTGTGAAGGTGGCACAAGGTTCCAACATCCTTTAGTGGGCCCCGTGCTCACAGTCCAGTACCATGTATCTGCATCTTCATCTGCAGCTATGTCAGCTGAGTTAAACCTTCTTCTACTGACCACTCTGTGCATGGTCACATGTTAACCAAGTTAAACAGCAAATGTATTCAGCACAAAATTAAAATATAAACCTAAATTGTTCCATGCCACCATTTTTATAAACTCTGACATCACAGAAAACTGCATAATGCACGATCTATAGCAAACACCAGTCAAACATTGGTGAACTTTACTGGTATTTCTGGAAGTTTTATGAATCTTCAGCTTTAACTGTAGAAAAAGAATTCTTCATCCTTTTATAATCTTTTCCTCCAGGAAACACCGCATCAGCTACAGGACAGTTAATTAATGTACATTTTGCTGTTACACAAAAGAAAACAAACAAAACAAAAAAGCATCTGTGTAAACAACAAATATTTGTTTTATTTAAAATCTTTATACACTTTGACATATATTAGCCCAACATTACTGCGACATACACAAGCTAACATTTGTTTAACAATACCAATAGAAACGTATCTACAGGAGATTTAACCTAACTAAATGAAATCAATTTCACTGCACATGGATGAAACAAATCAAAGCAAAATCAAAGAATCAAAACAAAACAAGCGGGAGAAAAGGCAGCAAGTAAGGGAAATTCATTCTTCACAAATTTCTTTCAAAAGAAAGGCGAGCACAGCATAACTAACATGCTAAGATTGATTTAGCTGTCAGCAGTTGTAACAGGCAGTGGGAGAGTTTTATATGTGACACTATATCTATCACAATTAGACAGCACAAATTACCACAATGAAACACATGGGCTTAATTTTAGAAAGAGCCATACAGAGCAAAGCAGCAGCAGCTTCCTCTCTAAATGATGTGCCATAAGGTGGGCTGATATAGTGGCAACTAAAATCTCCATCCATTCACCTCTATTTATCCAATTCAGGGTTGAAGGGGTGCTGGAGCCTATTCGAGCTACCATAGGGTGACAGGTAGGATATACCTTGGACAGGTCGCTAGTATGTCACAGGGCTGCCACTAAAATTCATTTTGAGCAATCACTTGTATCGACAGAAGTTTCAAATGAAACCTTAGCAACCCTAATATCAAGCAGAATTTAACATTATTGTATATTGGACTAAATCAGCCATAAGGTTAGAGAGGCTTTTTTGTGGAAGCAAGTGTGTTTCAGGCAGATGAAAAACAGCCCCAAATGAAAAGCTCTTGAACTCATAAACAATTCACAAAAAAACATAGAAAACATACCAAGTGTTTAAACTGAGAAAATGTACCTTTTAAAGACAAATATTAGCCCATTTTAAATTTGATGGCAGCAACTGATCTAAAAAAAAGACTCTTCTACTATGAAGCCACACTGCTGTAATAGAGCCAGTATGTTATTTATCAGTCTTATGCAACAAATTCTCTGAAAAAATGTCATCAACATTTAGAGCATTGCTCTAAAATCTGTATATAACTATCAGCATTGATGGTGCCTTTCCAGATGTGCAAGTTGCCAATTTCATGGTCAGTAATGCACACCCATACCATCAGAAGTGTAACCTTTAGAAGGCCCATCTCTTCTTTAGTCCAGAGAATTGCTCTGACCATAGAAAAGTTTTTCAATTTGTGCATTTTAAATGCATTTTGCCCAGAGAAGATGGTGGTGTTCCTGGACCATGTTCTTCTTTTTCTTTAACTTGGATTTGTCGTTGGCACAGTAAATTATGATTATGATTCACATACAGCAATTTCTGCAAGTGTTCCCATGCAGTGATTTCCATGACACAGGCATACTTTTTTGTAATGCAGTGCTATATTAAGGCCTGAAAATCACAGGACTGCAATGTTGATTTTGGGCTTTGTCCCTTGCGCACAGAGATTCCTCCACATTCTCATAATGCATTGATGATGTTATGTATTGTAGATTATGAGATATTCAAGCCTTTACAATTTTACATTGAGGGATGTTATTCTGATTTTTTTTCACAATTTAAAGACGCAGTTTTTATAGGTTGATGAAACTCTTCCTTTCTAAGATGCTCTTTTTATACCACATTACTGACCTGTCTTTCATGCAACTGAAAAATGTACAAGGAGACAACTTATCACAAAAACAAAGCAGCTAGTCTGACTAAAAAGACGAAAAAACACGATTTTTCTTCTGTTTTTCTTATCTGTTTGTTAAAAGGTGGTTTGTTTCATGTCCTGACAGTATTTAGTTCAACAAGCGGTGACTTCCAGAAGCTTTCTAACTGATTTAGACAAGCTGCTTCGTCAGTTGTGAAGTGAACAAATATAAAGTAGATTTAATGAATTATGTGATTTTTTTTCTCTACACTGTTTTTCTCAACTGCATGAGAAATACTTCAGGAGAAGGCTTTAAGAAAAAAACTTCAGTGTGTCTGAATACATCTTCTCATGTCAGATTGTTAATTCTGACAAACTTATTACATGATACTGATTGAGATATTAACTGAACTTGACAAAAATAACATCTTAGTTCCAGTGTTGCAGCTGCCTTTTTTCACAGTTTCTAGTAAAGCAGATGAGCCACCGGTCTTCCTGTGGTTGAGGTTTTCATGTTGCAGTGAAAATAAAACATGAAACCACTAGGCCAAGCCAAGGCTTTTATTCTTTTACTTTCTGGCTTTTACACAAATGTTACTGAAGAAATGAACATTGATGGTTAACTGTAAAATAGTCAGATGTCAGATGTCTATTCATATTAACGTACAGAATTCACCTGCTTGCTGCTACTACTGCACACCCAATGTATATACATATATATATATAATGTTCTTCCTCTACACCCCCCCCCCCCCCCCCCCCCCCAATTTTTTTTGCACATGTCGAGGAGCGTGTCAGGCTACATTTCACTGTGTGTTATACTTGTATAACTATACATGTGACAAATAAAGAACCTTGAACTGCTGAAAACTGTGCATGTGGTTGAACTACTTAAGAATCTTGTGCACAAACGAGCTACTTTGTAAAAAACAAAAACAAAAAAAAAACAAAAAACAGGCATGTATCGTGGGACATCTGATAGCAACTCTAGCAGGTCACTAATCTATAGTTCTCTTCCCGTGTCCTCTTTTTTCTTCCAGAAGGAGTCAAAAGAAAAATAATACGTCAGTGGATCCAGACAGCAGTTCAAAACAGTCAGACATGCCAGTGGAGTTATGCTGGTTTTGCTTTTTGTAACTGCGTGTAGTGGCATGGGCAGAAAACATGTGCAGAATATAAGCAAGTTGATGGCAAAAATCAGCATTACGTTCACCTTGTTTCTGACCTTTGCAGAGTCACTGAGATGTTTGTGTAGAGTCCAGGAAACCATAACGGTGCACACAATGTTGACTGCTAGCATTGTGACCAGTAACACAATCTGAAGGTAAATAATTGCTGATCGTGTTACACTTTTATAATAATGAGATTGAAAACAAATGTGTTCTGTGTGGTTCTGTAAGTGTTTAAAAAATCCTATGCCCTCTGGGATATTTACCACCAGGAAAAAGCCCCAGACGAGCGCTGCTCCTTTCCAGGCATTGCACGAGGTCCGAAGATGGCGAGACCTCAGAGGATAAACCACAGCCAGCAGTCGGTCCACGCTTATGAAGGTGATGAAGGAGGCGCTGGAGCGGAGGTTTTTGCGAAAGATTATTACGCTGAAGAGGCATGTGATAATTCCCAGCGGGGTGCCTGTTGCATGATGGTAGATCCTCATGGGCAAAGACATGATTGCTAGCAGGTCTGAGAGTGCCAGGTTCACCATGAAGACAGCGTTGGGTGATTTGAGGCTGTGGCGGCGAAGAAGAATCCACAGTGAGACTGCATTCAGTGGCAGACCTATCACCATAATGCAGCCAAAGATCCCAGCATAAACCCGGTCATCTTCTGTGGAGCTGTTTGATGTGTTCATGATGAGAAAAGAAATGTCTGAATGTCCTTTTTAAAGAACTGAAGCCGAGCAGCAAAGGTTCCTCTTTGTGTGGTTTTTGTTTGTGAGTGAGGCGTGACTAGTTTGTGACTGTGACTAGTCACACTACAGGAAACTCAAGCTCATCTCATAAGCTCTGCCTCTATATTTGTGCATTTTGAGTGTATTTTTATATTCTTGATTCTTTCCTTTGCAGTGGTTTAGTGTAGCACCCTCAAGGATTGACGTACGCACGATGTAGTTATAGAACAGGGGTTATTCTGTTCTTGGCAACCCGTGAGAACTGCTCACGGACAAACAATAAACAAAACATCACATCAAAATGCGCTCTTGTACTTAGTGCCAATCAATCAAAAGTCCTTAATTACAGAAAACAAAACATTTAAAACACACAAACCTCATGTGCTGACATCCAGGAGGTGCTAAATAGTCCTTTATGGCCTTATTGCCTTATCCTCCATTTTCTTTCTCAATTATTTCTACTCTTTGAACGATATTTTCTCCATGTGTGGAGCTAACTGTGAGCTGCAGCATGCAGACACCATGTGCGTTAGCAAAAAAGGAAACTGGGAGGAGATCAAGCTGTACCCTACACAATTCACCACCAGAGGGCGCAAAGAACAAAATCCAGACATACAGCTTAACAAACATCAAATGCAAAAGACCGTTACATTTAGTCTTGAGTTTAGTTCTTTTAATGTCTCTGAGTTTATTTTAATGGGGGAGGGGTTTTTTGTAATATAAACTTTACTTCTATACTGGGGCGATTCTAGGATCAGAGCTTTGGGGGTGCTGAGCACCCAGAGAGCTGCCCATCCAGGCAAGGTAAACTTTACTCATCACGATGAGACTTCTTCCCTGTCTCTGTTAGTCCCTGCATCCCTAAATGTCTCCAGTTGTCCCAAGTTCCCTCTGACTGTCTCCTTGGTGCATTTAAACCCCTGTTCCTCCCTGTCCTCATTGTCTGTTGTCTTCATCTCCATTATCAGTTATCATAATTTTACCCTCTCTGTGCAAGTCTGCAAATTTCTTTATTAAATCATAAGATTCTTAAATTCATCAAATCTCTCTGTGCCTGGGTCCTCGTCACAAAACATGACATCACTGTTTTGTACATTTTAACACAATTTAATCCCCACAGTTGTGAAAGAAAAGCAAAACACTTTTTTGACAAGTCTGTAACAAAACCATCAAATCTGATAAAGGTTATTTAAATGCTGCTAAAGAAGAATGGATTGGAATAAAAAACAAACAAACAAACTGATGATGAAAATGATGCTCATAGTGAGTAAAAAGTAAACTGAGTGCATTTTTTGGACAGATTCACTTTTAAAGTGTATGTATAATATAATACGGATACGTAAAAAAATACACTCCAAAAATAGAAGAGTCCTTGAAATGTACAAAATATTATTAAAAAATTAGAAAACTGAGACACCTTGGCCTATGGTACAATGTATATAATGTATGAAAAGATCTTTACTGCAGATGCTACTATGGCTCTGCAGATTTTTTCTTTTCTTTTAACCTATGTCGCCTCACCTTGAGGTTGGCAAATCTGTCTATCACATTTTGGTGGTCAAGTCTCTCAAGCATCTCTTTCTCAACTGACATCACAGCCAGGTGCTGGAGTCTGCTTTGACCCATGGTCCTTCTCAGCCAGGTATGGAGCTGACTCAAGAAACTAAATGACCTCTCACAGCTACAGCTGCTAACTGGGTTTGTTAGGGCAACCTGAATAACAGTTTTCAGTGTGGGGAAGATCTGATTATCCAGAAGATTGTACAATGTTAACATATCTGGAATGGCACCAGCCTCACTCTTGAGCTTCAAAAAGTCTTTGGTAACCGTGACTTCCTCTGACTGAAGCTCAATATGGTAATGCAGTGCCAGGGCTGACAACCCAGTTTGTTTTGCAGATTCTGTAGAGCAGCTTTAATATAGGGAGAACACAACTTCCAGATTGTATGAGTAAAATTAGTTGTTTCCCCCTTTGCCAGTTTAACAGTTTCCCCCTTTGCCAGTTTAACAGTTTCTGTTTTGCCTGTTAGTACTCCCTGTCTGTTTTCTTACCTGGTTCTGCCTGACCTTGTACTTTCTCCTCATGTTCCCCTCTTTCCTCTTTGGACTGACATTCATACACAAATAGATTGTATTCAATTAGATTAAAAAAATACTATTAAGATCACTAATAAAAAAGTCCTCTCTCAGTGTATTTTCAACCAAAAGGCAAATAACCAAACCACATGTACATCTAATAAAGGATACAAATATTGAAACACTGATCCAACATTATCCGTTATTGATGGATCATTTGATCTTACACTTTTACCTGAATGTGTCACGGGGCCGAGTGGCATGTACTGAACAGGACTCAGGTGCAGAAACCCAGAGCAGAGACAGCAGATGATGTAACAATTTATTAGGCTTAAGTGCAAAAAAAGAAAAGATAGCAAAGACAAAAAACAAAACAAAACAATAAGACGTGGAGTTTGACGAGGCGTGGCCTGGGGAACGTGGCTAGGGCGAGGGAATGAGGCCTGAGATGCGGAGTGGAGCTGCGCAGGGAACAGTCACACTGAAGAGAGAAGATAGAGGAGTTAGGGAGGTAGTGGAGGCGTGCAGCTCGGATCTCAGCTGACCCTTCTCACCCTGGACACAGTCTGTTTGACCTGCTCCCCTCAGGCAGGAGGCTCCGGTCCATTCGCACCAGAACCTCTCCCCATAAGAACAGTTTCTTCCCCTCTGCTGTTGGACACATGAACAATAACCGTATGACTGTTCCCACCACTAACACATGACCCTACGCTGTGTTCACTGCATCATTCCATGTTTGGCACTGATCACCACCTGCACTCATGTATATATCTACTTAGCACTTTTAATTCTTATTCTCATGTCTATTTAAGCGTAATTTATGACAGTATGTTTGCACTGAAGCACTGCAGCAATTTCCTAATGTTGTAAACCTGCTCAACATTTGGCAATAAAACCCTTTCTGATTCTGATTCTGGAGGCAGCTCTGAAGTGGCCAGTTGTAAGAGTAGCAATTCTTACTTGCAGTAGGGGACATGGAGTGTTGAGAGGGGGGTGATGAGAATCCAGGGGGAGGCTGAGTGGCGTGGAAAGGCTGGCCTGAGATCCGGGGCTTCAGATGGAGTGTGATGGCAGGAGGGCAGGCAGGTGAGGCACAGAGAGATTTTCAAAATGATTGCTTGGTATCCTGAGTCGGGAGGTGGAGCGTGAGCCAAGGTGAATACAGCAACTGCAGCACAAGAGTCTTGTTAACAAGATAGATCACAGCAAGCACTTGAAGTATAAGGCCTGTTACCAACATGTGTTGATGACGAACTGGCAGTGAATGAACATCAACGTGTGGTTTAAATCCCTCTGGCTTGATTGCCTGCAATAGGCTCCAGGTGTGCAGGAGCTGGAGTTGGCCCTGCCCAGGGGCGGATCCCAGGTCAGATCAGGAGCCTTATGGAAATTCCAGCCACCCACCGCAGACCATGACAGAATGTGGCTCCTTCTTTTGAAAAAACTTCCTCATATCCATTATGAGCCTGGCTGTCTCTCTGTGTACACACACACACACACACACACACACACACAGAACAGGAGCTATAAGGTTAATGGGCATCCAGTCAGTTAGCTAGTTAGTACCTTGGGTTCAATATCGGTACATGCACATATGACAAAATAACCAGTTTCTCTCATTACATTTCAAACAGGACAGTGGTAACAACAGCAGGCTACGGACAATGTTAAGTTTTAGATTTTAAATAGGCTATATACATTTCAATGACATCAACAGGACAGTCAAATAGCGCTGGTTTTACTACAGAGTAGGACGGATTGTAGGGTAGCAAACATCGTCGGAAGTTTTCAACACTGCAGGTTACCTGTTATAATGTTTTTCAGCTAAAAAGAAACATGGCCTGACTCCTACCTAACTATATAAAGAGTAACTGAAAATTAAATGCAGCTAACATGTCCTGTTTCCCAGGTGGTGTTACCCTTTTCCCTGCGGTGGGGAGAGGCAGACCGCCCCGACTCCGCAGCAGCAGGGAGGCCCCACACTCCAGACCGCAGTTGGACGGCCAACTCCTCCTAGCCCCCCCGCTCCAGCAGGCCGCAGAGAACGGGGGTGAGAGAAGACCACCACCACCTGGGTCTGGGTGCAGTTCCCCCCTCCAGGGGCAAGGGTACCTAGACCCGGTTCGTAGAGTACGCTTGGGGAGTGTGATCGTGTGTACAGCGTCTCTTTATGTCTGTCTCCACGTTGGTTGAGTGTGGAGTAAGTGCATATGAGAGCATGAGGGTGGGGATGGATGTTTGTGTCTGTGTGTGCCTATATGTCTGTGTCTATATGTCAGGTTGGGTATCAGACGCCACCTCTCTGGGGACATCTCAGGCCCTCCAAGGTTTGGAGGCCTATCTCCACCCACCACTTCCCCTGCCAGTGGCGGACTCCCTCAGGTGTCGGTGCGTTGGTGGTTCTTTGTGTCTGGGGGTGGGCGTCCGGGTACACACTGGCTCACTCCTTGGCGGCCGCTTATCGGGGCCTGGAGCCTGGGGCTTGCTCGGGCCACTTCGGAGGTGGGGTGCCCCCGGCCTCTCGGCCTGGGGCTCGGTCACTCAGGCACAGCTGGGTGCCGGCGGAGCTCACGGGCGCGTCACTGCAACTCCCCCTGGCTTCTGCTCCGCGGCTGCTGAATGAGCCCTCATCTGGGACTCTCCTCAGCTCTTACTGGGACAGTGGCGCGGCTGCCCCTCTGTTGGTCTTCCTTGGTCTCTTGTGTTCTGGGGACCTCTGGATGTCTGGAGTTTTGATCTCCTCCATACCTGCTTCATACCCTGGAGGACGGGGCTGTGGCTCCCCACACTCCCTAGCAGATCGTTACATGGAGAAACCTTTGGAATGCAAGCATGCTGATCCACACAGGTATGCACACAGGTGTACACACGGGTATTCACAGACGCGGACTACAGCTTTCTTGGCTGCTGCCTCAAAGCAGATTTTCCCCATCTTATACTTAAATAAGATATTTTTCGTCACTGTTCAGCTGTACACATAAAAATGAAATATGGACTGTCTAAAAAAAAAGAGAGCGTAATTTTACATGAAATAAATAAAAAGTATGAAACATTACAGGGCCTAGGCTCATTTGAATTTACAATGATGGATGCCAGATGGTTTGTTTTCAGTTACCTTTAATACGTTTGTAAGTTTTGAAGAGAGATGATCCGTTTGAATAAACAGGTAAAGACATGTTATTACAGTAGATAACCTGTGCTAAAACTAAACAGAAGAACAAGAAACAATTTCTTAAATGTGGCAGCGTGATGATAAATGATTAGACTGGACACAGTGAATGTTCCTCGTTTGGAGTCTTTTTCTGGAAAACATTTAAATATGTGGCGCTTGTGCGCCATCATCACATATGGTGATGATAAATAAAAGTGGCAACAGGTGCACTGGAGAGCCACAGTATCCACAGACCATTTCTCTACTTTCCCTCCTGACTGATTTTCCTTTTGTTTGGTTTTTAGCTACTGTCCTTGTCACTGCTGGTAGCCCAGATGCTTACAGCCAATTCTGGTTGCACAGGTAGTCCAACTCCTCCAGGATGGCACATCCATGCAAGAAAGTTTGCTGTGTCTCCGAGCTCAGTCTTGAGTATATGGAGGAGATACCAGGAGATGGGAGGTTGCACAAAGAGAGTTGGACAGGGCCATAGAAAGGCCTCACCCTAAAGGGCAAGATCTGTGTCTGCTCATTTCTACTAGGAGGAGCTGCCAGACTCCCACAGAATGACCTCCAGCAGGCTATTCCTGTGCATGTTAGTTATCAAACTGTCAGGAAAAGGTTTTGTGAAGGTGGCACAAGGTTCCAACATCCTTTAGTGGGCCCCGTGCTCACAGTCCAGTACCATGTATCTGCATCTTCATCTGCAGCTATGTCAGCTGAGTTAAACCTTCTTCTACTGACCACTCTGTGCATGGTCACATGTTAACCAAGTTAAACAGCAAATGTATTCAGCACAAAATTAAAATATAAACCTAAATTGTTCCATGCCACCATTTTTATAAACTCTGACATCACAGAAAACTGCATAATGCACGATCTATAGCAAACACCAGTCAAACATTGGTGAACTTTACTGGTATTTCTGGAAGTTTTATGAATCTTCAGCTTTAACTGTAGAAAAAGAATTCTTCATCCTTTTATAATCTTTTCCTCCAGGAAACACCGCATCAGCTACAGGACAGTTAAGTAATGTACATTTTGCTGTTACACAAAAGAAAACAAACAAAACAAAAAAGCATCTGTGTAAACAACAAATATTTGTTTTATTTAAAATCTTTATACACTTTGACATATATTAGCCCAACATTACTGCGACATACACAAGCTAACATTTGTTTAACAATACCAATAGAAACGTATCTACAGGAGATTTAACCTAACTAAATGAAATCAATTTCACTGCACATGGATGAAACAAATCAAAGCAAAATCAAAGAATCAAAACAAAACAAGCGGGAGAAAAGGCAGCAAGTAAGGGAAATTCATTCTTCACAAATTTCTTTCAAAAGAAAGGCGAGCACAGCATAACTAACATGCTAAGATTGATTTAGCTGTCAGCAGTTGTAACAGGCAGTGGGAGAGTTTTATATGTGACACTATATCTATCACAATTAGACAGCACAAATTACCACAATGAAACACATGGGCTTAATTTTAGAAAGAGCCATACAGAGCAAAGCAGCAGCAGCTCCCTCTCTAAATGATGTGCCATAAGGTGGGCTGATATAGTGGCAACTAAAATCTCCATCCATTCACCTCTATTTATCCAATTCACAGTTGAAGGGGTGCTGGAGCCTATTCGAGCTACCATAGGGTGACAGGCAGGGTATACCTTGGACAGGTCGCTAGTATGTCACAGGGCTGCCACTAAAATTCATTTTGAGCAATCACTTGTATCGACAGAAGTTTCAAATGAAACCTTAGCAACCCTAATATCAAGCAGAATGTAACATTATTGTATATTGGACTAAATCAGCCATAAGGTTAGAGAGGCTTTTTTGTAGAAGCAAGTGTGTTTCAGGCAGATGAAAAACAGCCCCAAATGAAAAGCTCTTGAACTCATAAACAATTCACAAAAAAACATAGAAAACATACCAAGTGTTTAAACTGAGAAAATGTACCTTTTAAAGACAAATATTAGCCCATTTTAAATTTGATGGCAGCAACTGATCTATAAAAAGACTCTTCTACTATGAAGCCACACTGCTGTAATAGAGCCAGTATGTTATTTATCACTGTCTTATGCAACAAATTCTCTGAAAAAATGTCATCAACATTTAGAGCATTGCTCTAAAATCTGTATATAACTATCAGCATTGATGGTGCCTTTCCAGATGTGCAAGTTGCCAATTTCATGGTCAGTAATGCACACCCATACCATCAGAAGTGTAACCTTTAGAAGGCCCATCTCTTCTTTAGTCCAGAGAATTGATCTGACCATAGAAAAGTTTTTCAATTTGTGCATTTTAAATGCATTTTGCCCAGAGAAGATGGTGGTGTTCCTGGACCATGTTCTTCTTTTTCTTTAACTTGGATTTGTCGTTGGCACAGTAAATTATGATTATGATTCACATACAGCAATTTCTGCAAGTGTTCCTGAGCCCATGTGGTGATTTCCACGACACAGGCATACTTTTTTGTAATGCAGTGCTATATTAAGGCCTGAAAATCACAGGACTGCAATGTTGATTTTGGGCTTTGTCCCTTGCGCACAGAGATTCCTCCACATTCTCATAATGCATTGATGGTGTTATGTATTGTAGATTATGAGATATTCAAGCCTTTACAATTTTACATTGAGGGATGTTATTCTGATTTTTTTTCACAATTTAGAGATGCAGTTTTTATAGATTGATGAAACTCTTCCTTTCTAAGATGCTCTTTTTATACCACATTACTGACCTGTCTTTCATGCAACTGAAAAATGTACAAGGAGACAACTTATCACAAAAACAAAGCAGCTAGTCTGACTAAAAAGACGAAAAAACACGATTTTTCTTCTGTTTTTCTTATCTGTTTGTTAAAAGGTGGTTTGTTTCATGTCCTGACAGTATTTAGTTCAACAAGCGGTGACTTCCAGAAGCTTTCTAACTGATTTAGACAAGCTGCTTCCTCAGTTGTGAACACTGTTTCCAACTCCTCAGTAAGGAAAATCGGTTGTCCTAAAAGTCGCTAGAAGTCGCTAAATGACGTCCTCGCCTAATTTGCATAATTGGTCATGCTAATCTAATTGTAATCTATGTTGTTGGAGAGAGAAATAACATCGTGGAAGAGACATAAAGTGAGTAAAAAAACGTCCTAAATGCATTTAGAGTTTATTTAGAACTACAAATTAAATTTCTTTTAGCAATTATTGTTTTTTTTTTAATGTCACAATTCCAACCCTGCTCCTTTACCCGGGCCTGGACCGGCAAGTGACCCGAAATAGGCACTCTGGTGAAGTTACTTTGTGTGTGTGTGTTTATAAGTAGTTTTAAACCTTGTGATCCACAAAACAGCATAAGAGTAAAAGAGTAAAAGAAGAACTGACTGCGTTACAGCACCCGCTGCTTGTTGAGAGTAAAAGAGATACGCGCTTTCACGTCTTTTTTTAACGACTTTTTTTTTTTAGAAAAAAAAAGTCGCTAAGGGGTCTGAAAACTTGCTAAGTTGGCAACACTGGTTGTGAAGTGAACAAATATAAAGTAGATTTAATCAATTATGTGATTTGCTGCCTTTTCCCATACTTTCTGTAGCTGAGGCTTTCATGTTGCAGTGAAAATAAAATATGAAGCCACTAACCCAAGCCTTTGCTTTTGCTGTTTCAGTCTCTGGCTTTCACGCAAATGTTGCTGAAGAAATGAATATTGATGGTTAACTGCTGAAAACTTTGCATGTGGTTGAACTACTTAAGAATCTTGTGCACAAACGAGCTACTTTGTAAAAAACAAAAACAAAAAAACAAAACAAAAAACAGGCATGTATCGTGGGACATCTGATAGCAACTCTAGCAGGTCACTAATCTATAGTTCTCTTCCCACGTCCTCTTTTTTCTTCCAGAAGGAGTCAAAAGAAAAATAATACATCAGTGGATCCAGACAGCAGCTCAAAACAGTCAGAAATGCCAGTGGAGCTATTTTTCCTTTGCTTTTTGTAACTGCGTGTAGTGGCATGGGCAGAAAACATGTGCAGAATATAAACAAGTTGATGGCAAAAATCAGCATTACGTTCACCTTGTTTCTGACCTTTGCAGAGTCACTGTGATGTTTGTGTAGAGTCCAAGAAACCATAACGGTGCACACAATGTTGACTGCTAGCATTGTGACCAGTAACACAATCTGAAGGTAAATAATTGCTGATCGTGTTACACTTTTATAATAATGAGATTGAAAACAATTGTGTTCTGTGTGGTTCTGTACGTGTTTTACAAATCCTATGCCCTCTGGGATATTTACCACCAGCAAAACCCCCCAGACGAGTGCTGCTCCTTTCCAGGCATTGCACGAGGTCCGAAGATGGCGAGACCTCAGAGGATAAACCACAGCCAGCAGTCGGTCCACACTTATGAAGGTGATGAAGGAGGCGCTGGAGCGGAGGTTGTTGCGAAAGATTATTAGGCTGAAGAGGCATGTGATAATTCCCAGCGAGGTGCCTGTTGCATGATGGTAGATCCTCATGGGCAAAGACATGATGGCTAGCAGGTCTGAGAGTGCCAGGTTCACCATGAAGACAGCGTTGGGTGATTTGAGGCTGTGGCGGCGAAGAAGAATCCACAGTGAGACTGCATTCAGTGGCAGACCTATCACCATAATGCAGCCAAAGATCCCAGCATAAACCCGGTCATCTTCTGTGGAGCTGTTTGATGTGTTCATGATGAGAAAAGAAATGTCTGAATGTCCTTTTTAAAGAACGGAAGCAGTGTGGCAAAGGTTCCTCTTTGTGTGGTTTTTCTTTGTGAGTGAGGCGTGACTAGTTTGTGACTGTAACTAGTCTCACTACAGGAAACTCAAGCTCATCTCATAAGCTCTTCCTCTACATTTGTGCTTTGACGATATTGTGATCTTGGATGGCAGAGCCACTTTTATCATGCGGCTCTCTTTACTACACAGAAACTATTGCCTCTCTAAGATGCTGCTTTTATACCAACTCATGTTACTGATCTGTTGCCTATTAACCCAATAAGCTGCAAAATATTGCTCTCATTATTTCTGTTTTCTAGCTTTTGTTGCCTCTGTCTCCTAAGATATATTGCTGCAATCAGATTCCAACTTTCTCACTGTAAATATTTTACGTGTATTGACATTTGGGACAGTGTCCCAACTTTTTGGATGTGACATTGTAGGACTTTTAAACAAATTGTTAACGCAATATGGCTATGTCTAATGTAGGGGACGGCAACCTTTAACATCAAAAAACACATTTTAGCCTCTCCACCCACAGGTCTATTTGAGTTCACACCTTATGGAAAATTCATCAAATAACAAACAGCCCACTTTCAAATAAATAAAACGTAGCAGTGGAGTAATAATTTTAAAATAAAAAGAGTAATCATGAAAGCTTTTTGCATGAAATTATGACTTCAGTCTATTTCAGTGTACTGTCCTCTTCTCAACAGGCGACAATAAAACAGCTTGAGGTCAGGGTCGAACATATACAGATATTTGCAAAAGGTATTATAGATATTTTGTGATTGAAAATGACAGCATATTAAATAATAGTGTTCTCACTTTGTTTTGTTTGATTTCCATATCAGGGCTGCAAGAAGGTGTTTGGACTTCCTGTAGTTTATGTTTGAGAAAACCTGCTCGCATTGCTATGCGGATCTCAAGATATGCAGGCCTCCGAAATATGGAGAGAAATATGTCTCAAAAGCGTAAACTAAGCTTTACAAACGTATTCAATGATGCGTGTGTAACTTTAGAGGACTCACGCGCGTGCTTCAATCCACACAGAAATATCTGACCACACGTAAAACTATTTTACAAACGCATACATCCAAACCTGAGTAAATAATTAATTTATTAAGATCAGCTTCAAGAATCCGATCATTTTGACTATCAAAAGCCTTTTTGTGCGTACAAATGTATAAGACTACACGAAACAGCTCTCTCGCTCGCTCACAAAACCTTACATACGTGTGGACGAATCACCTGATACGCACAGATCACGTTGGTATGCCCACGTAGGTTTTGAGGTAAATTTAACACTGCCAGCTTCTGCGTTCAAGTGCCTGTGTGAGTCAGAGTTCATCTCGTAGCTGCTATAGCTTCCTGGTCTGGTATAGCCTACTAACATTTCACTTAGAAATGGGTCCTTTACATGCCCCTCTGGTTGCACTAGCTAGTACTATAAGCATAGGTTTCTTTTTCCCAATCTCCGTAAACTTCATTGCACTTCACTCAGTCGCTGGCGCGCACGTGCCTGTCTTCCACTTCAGCCTCTGGCACAGAATACATTACCCATCAGGTTACTTTCCTAAAGGGGAGACTATGCCTGTAACATTTCAAATGTTCCTAGTTTTATTTAATTTTACTTTTTTAATATTTTTTTTTACCCAAATCTGCAAGCCAGGTAAGAGCCATAGCTCAGGGGCGAAAGAGCCGTAGGTTGTCGATCTCTGGTCTTATGGAAAACCATCAGGCAGTACACCAGTGTTCCCGTGTATGCTTGTAAACCCATCCATCCAGTTCCATCTTTTCTAATTTGGGCTTGAGTCTATCTCAGCTGTCAGTGGGTGAGAGGAGGGACAGGTCACCAGTCTATCACAATACAAATGCAGTGAGACAGAAGTATTCATGCTCACATTCACATCTACAGCCAATTTAGAACAACCAGTTAACTTCACAAGCATACCTTTGGACTGTGGGACAAAGCCGAGGTACCCAGACAGCACGGACAGAAAGTTTGTCTCCTTCCAGCTCACCCTATAAGGGAACAGTGCTGTATTCTACATATATCCATCTTGTTCTCTTTGTTCTTTTCTTTTTAAAATACTTTAATAGGTTCATAGTACAGCAAAAATCAGATAAGGGTAGCAGGACAGATATTTAATTGTCTTTTTAATTGCCCCCTAGGGACAAATACAGTTGCTTTTTAATGAATTGTGAATTTGAATTGAATTGACTTTGATTACACAAAGACTTTGTAGCAGTGGCTAATGGGTAACGTGTATAACAGGACATGAATGACTTGAGCTGATTCTATAATATTATACTACAGTTTACAGTAGCATTGCTATCACTTCAGATCAGTCTCTGGACCTTGAAGGAGACGTCAGGGATCAGATGTGACATGATATTTTAAATCTTTATGCAATGCTTTCTATTTGCTGACCATACACACCATACTTCTAAGAACCATAGTTAAAGTTATAAGGCTTTCTTCACCCACTAAATCATTAAAGTTGACCTTGAAGACCTTGGTGGATGTAAGCCAAATTTTAATGAATAATAATATGATCCCACTCCACACACCTACAAAGTTTTATCAGAATTCATGCAAAACTTTAAGTGCAAAACCAAAGAAAAAGAGGACAGGACTTAAAACCTGTCTAACCACAACTGTTAAAATACAGAAAAAACACTACTATAAACGGAATGTTCTGCCTGTGAACAAAGTGTTACCGCTTTGCTTTAAATTAAATAAATACATGGTTGGTATGATATAGTAAACATACCTCATAGGGCTCTACCAGTTAACCATGTCTTATTTTTATGCGTAGAGTAAAAGGTATAGTTTATCACTGAATTAGCAAATGATAATGTGTCAATACAGAAAAAAAAAGCTATTACAGTAACTAAATGTTGCCCATTTAACTTTCCAAATAAGATATCAGTCAGCAACATGGGAAACGCATAGCACAGTACTGGACGACTGCCAGAAGTGGGCTCTTTATCTGCCAGCAATCACCCATTTACCACTTTGTGCCCAATGTGTGGTTGAAAATTCCCCTTATTTCACTACAAGAGACTCTTATTTGTACTAAGCGGATACTAGATGGTCTATATTTACAAAGCAGCATTATGTAGATCTGTACAATTATTGTTTTACAAACTAACAAAACTGTCAGAATATGTGAATACCTAATGTTAACTTTCCACCAGTTGCTCTGCTCACACAGATCTTTCCTGACAATGCCCAAAACATAATGCTGACACATTATTTGCAGCCATAGAAGTGAGCAGAGGGCCATGAGGCTGCTGCCATTCATTTGACCACACACACAGTGCCTGTGGCGTGAAAGGGGACCCTCATGTGCAAAGTGAGGATGAGCAGCAGGCTGAGATGACCAGGTTGACCATGAAAACGACATTGGGTGATTTGAGATGTGACAGCGAAGACGAATCCAGTGAGCCACTTTGAGAGGCGAGACCTATCACCATAATGAAGCCATATATCCGGTCTTCTGTGGTGATGTTTGGTGTGTGCATGATGGAAAATAAGATATTTCTCTATCCTTTATGAAGTATTACAGTAAACGTTCTTCCTTTTTCTGTTTATCTGTGTGAAGTGAGGCAAGGTTAGTGTGTGACGCAGCAGCTAGTCAAAAATGTAAGAGGAAACTCAGCTTTTGTGGTTGGTGAAGTTTACTTTTCATGACATTACAGACGCAATGAAATTATGAAACTCTGCTGCCAACCCTCCAGCACTACAGCACTTAACTTTTTTGTTTTGCTTCTCAAGTGGAGCTACTATAGGGCCACATATACACATGTGAACACACACACATAATGAAGAGTTGTAAAAACTTCTGTAGCTACCATGTCTGTCACAATTGGGGCAGCAGCCGTGTGATGTGTGGAAGGAGGACTCAAATGCAACACTTATTCAGATGTGAGGGTGATTTATTAAGAATACTGAACATAAAGTGATGATGGCAAAACACAACTAAGGATGAACTAAACTGGGAGAAACTAAATCAAAGAGTAGCAAACCTGAACATGAAGGGAGGACAGCAGGGAGAGCACACAGGGGATTCACGGAGAAATACAGAGTACGCAGGGTAACACAGAGGCAAACACACACTATAAATACACAGAGGGACACTGGGAAAAATCACACACACAGGTGAAAGACACAGCTGGACCTGATTAACCTGACGAGACAGGGGAACACTAACACCAGGGACCAACAGAGGGAGCACAAACCCAGAAACCCAGTATCTAAAACACAAAACACAAACCATCCCAAAACAGCCCACAAATAATAATGAAAATAATAACAATAAATACACCAAACACAAAATCACCGAGTCACGGACTCAGGATTATGACAACATAGATATTTACATTAAGCTTACAATGGCAAGTAGTTGGGGAATTTTTTAAAATTCAATATGAAAATACCTGACTAGACATGAAAGTGTTTTACACTAAATTCTACATAAATCATCAGCAGTACTTTTACTGCAGAAAAGCTGTTCCCCATATTGATCATATGAATGCTGTTATATTGATCAGTATTACTGCTGCTGCTGATGTTTAGGGTTGACCTCATTTGAACTGCTTCATATGGTGTTTAATTTTTGGTAATGCCTCATATTCTATAAAATCATATGTTTGCGGTGGCAAGTGCATCTCTCAATAAACAACTGGCAGTGAGCTTAAAAAAAACAAGTCTACAGCTTGATTTTAAAAACAAAATATATTACATTTATTTATAAAATAACACACACACAGCTGAAGTAAAAGGCCTGAGCAGTGTGTGACACAGACAGTATCCCCATTTATTTACATTTACACAACATCTTCTTTTTTCTTCCAGAAAGCATCAAAAGAGAAGTAATACAACAGAGGATCCAGACAGCAGTTTAAAACAGTAAGACATATCAATGGCTTGACATGGGCACAATCCATAGCCATAGTTATAGGCACAGGTAAGAATATAGCATATAAAATCAAGTTTATGGCAAAAATCAGCATTACATTCATCTTGTTGTTGATTTTTGGAGAGTCACCACTGAGATGTCCGTGTAGAGTCCTAAACACCATAGTGGTGCACACAATATTGACTAACAGCATTGTGACCAATATTACAATCATAAACTGAATAACTCTTAATCGGATTCCTTCCAAAGGACATTTTGCAGATTCGTAAGACTCAAAACAAGTAGGGCGAGTGTGGTTATTCAACTGCTTTAGAAAGTCCACACTCTCTAGGATGTTCATCACCAGCAAAATCACCCAGACGAGTACAGAAGCCTTCCAGGCATTGCACGAGGTTCGAAGATTGCGAGACCTCATAGGATAAACCACAGCCAGCATTCGGTCCACGCTTATGAAGGTGATGAAGGAGGAGCTGGAGCGGATGTTGGTGCGAAAGAACATTGTGATGATGAGGCACACCCCACTGGGCAGAGTCCATTCCCCTGTGGCGTGAAAGTGGATCCTCATGGGCAAAGTGAAGACCAACAGCAGGTCTGAGAGTGCCAGGTTAACCATGAAAACAGCGTTGGGTGATTTGAGGCTGTGCCGGCGAAGAAGAATCCACAGTGAGATCGCATTGAGAGGCAGACCTATCACCATAATTAAGCTAAAGATCCCAGCATAAACCCGGTCTTCTGTTGTCACGTCAGTGATGTTTGATGTGTTCATGATGAGAAAAGAAATCCTTCTGCGTCCTTTACAAAATATTGTAGCCAAGCAGCAAATGTTCCTCTTTGTGCTGGTTATCTGTGTGGAATCAGAATCAGAATCAGTATACTTTATTAATCCCAAAGGAAATTAGGGTTATAGCGGCAGCACGCTAATGGCGCATGCGCACTAACAAAGGAACCTTCTGACCAACTTTACAAAAACATCACATTGGGGAGACATGTCAGAAAGGTAGGCTGATAGGAAAACAACAACGAAAATACATAACATGAGGTAAGAGGAGGAGAAAAAAACTCCACTCAGACTGAGCTCCTAGTGGGAGAACAGTTTGATAACAGAAAAAACACCTCAGCACAAAAAGCACATGACTATCAATACACCATAGAAACACAAGACAAGCAACAGGGGCGGGTAAAGGGTAAGAGAAAGCCGGTGTAGACAGCGCATCCGGTCCTGCAGCATCCTGCCATCTTCCCCGGTAGGGCACAAGCATCGAAGGTGTTGGAAAGGGAGGGGGGATCAGTGTGTGCATATCAGTGTATGTGTGTGTGTGTGTCCAGAGTTCAGCTGAGACAGTGTCTTTTGCCCTGCCAGGCTAAGTAAATGAGGTGAGGTTAGTCTGCGAGGGCACAGGAAACTTTGTGACATGACTCAACATTTGTGGTAACTGACAGAAGTGACACTACATTACAACACAGTTAAGCTAAGCGTAAACCCTGCATCTTGTGTTTACTGTTAGCCCAGAGTGGCTAACTGTTTACAGCTAGCCACTCAAGGCTAAAGGCTATTACACACTGAACGCGAAAAAGGGACACGAAATTAACAATTAATTACGTGCCAGTTGTTTAAATGCCTTACGTGTAAACAATTAACTTTAGTTAGTATAGATTACCACTGTAACTCTAGAGTTAGAGTGGGAGAAAAGACGGGGAGTTCTTTTTGAGAATGAATCAGAGATCACTAGGGATGGGTACCGGTGTCCGGTGCCATCTGACATAAACGGTAGTAACCAGACCGAAAAGCAGCGCACATTTTGGTGCTTTATTTCGGTGCTTTATTTCGGTGCTTTTTTTTCCTGAGCTGTGATACACTTCTAGCCAATCATTTTACGTTTCCGAGGATAGTAGGCGGGGCCAGGTACGTACGTTCAGTTAGAGCAGAGCTACAGATTAAAAATGTCCAAGGCGAAGCGGTCAAAAGTCTGGCTGTACTTCACAGCAAAATATGCAAACTCAGCAACCTGCAACAAGTGCTTTAAGCTGATACTGTCAAAGGAGGTAACACCAAGAATCCGATTAAACACCTGGCGAAGCATAGCGTTTTTTTTAAAAGCCGAGAAATGCGCCGTATTTGATAGCTTGCTGCGAGACCTCACACCGTGCACGTCGGGTGGGTTGCCAGTTATCGGACCCGGAGCAACATCCCCCAAAAACCCGAAGAATAGAGTCCTGGCCCCTAGCCCTGCCAGTGTAGCAGAAATGATGATGATGATGATGCAGCAGCAGCCGTTCTTCTCTGCATGAGTAGCTTCATGTTGTTCGTGTGTAATTTACGTTGAGTAGGCTAACCACGTTATTACATTAATGCATGTAAGGTGAACTAGCAAACATCATCATAGCTACATGCGGCTGTCTTCTTGTTTGATGGCAGATACTCGCTTCACCCTGGCCAAAAAGGCTAAAATGACCAAAGAAAAAGTGGGAAACAGCTAAACATGAGAGGTTTTTGGACAAAGTTTGTGTTTTTTCCATTGTTTAAGCACTGCTTCCAGCCAAGAGTGATGCCATATATGCCCCATAGCTGCAGAAAAGGCACACATTGTTATCTTTTTACAAAAAAACCCAGCTGAACATGAGAGGTTTTTGGACAAAGTTTGTGTTCTCCATTCTTTAAGCACCGGTTCGAGCACCGTTTAAGCACCGGCACCGTTTCAAAAGTACCGATTTGGCACCGGTATCGGATAAAACCTAAACGATACCCATCCCTAGAGATCACAGTATAAAAGTGAAAATAAATATTTCACTTAAGGCCCTGTGAACCGCAAAGAAGAGAAAAAAACTAAAAATAGGTTCTTAATAATCCTAAAGGATTCTTGCAGCTTTATTAAAATCTCCAAGAGGGCAGCAGGTCTCTCTACATCTGTGTGTTTGTTAACTGAGAGATTCTATTGTTCCTGAAAATAACCCGTGTTCCAGTTTAGCTCGTTTTCATTTTACACTGGTTAAGTTTTTTTGTTATATCACACACTCCACTCTAACTGCTTCAGATAATAAATGTGCAGATTTCTCATTTTCAACAAGTAGGTGCTTCTACCTGCTAGTATGTCATACTTGACAAAAGACCTCACTGACAGAAAAAAGTTGCTCTCTAGATCATACAAATGCATATACATGTCAACATTGTCTTCAGATAACAAAGTAAATTATACTGATTAAAAGCATTTGCAATGATTTTGAAATATTTTTGAATTTTGAAATAAAAACAGCCCTCTAACTGGACTTGTACCTATGTGTTTCTGTGACATCAAGCTAAGCACACGCTACAGTTTTATCAAAAGGACTGGACTGGACTGGATCATGTCAAATTTTTATTAAGGAACCAGGCTGGTGTAATTAATTCCAGCAGGCTCGTAAGTATAAGAACTACTTGTTTCAGCAGATAAAATTAAAGCGCTTGGAGTTGAGTAACTGAAGTTGCAGTGCAAGTGAAACGAACCTTATGGAAATAATGAATTGAGAATCAGAAATACTTTATTAATCCCGAAGGAAATTATAGGTTGCATCTGGTATTGAGGTATTGAGATTTACCTGACAGAAACATACTTTGTGTTTCCAGAGTATCGTCAGCCCTGCTTTTGGTTTTGGTTTGGCTTTGTTTGCATTAACTAGCTTGACAACATTTAAAACCCTAATTGTAGATAACGAGTATCACAAGGGTTGTTATCAACTTGTAGATCATATCAATCTTCTTCTACGCGAAATGATCCCTATGAGTGACGCCTACGCCAAACCGAGATGTTGTCAGATGATGACGATGAAATCATGATTAAAAACGTGAAAAGAACATAAGAAATGTATCAGTAAAATGCAACATTGTTGCAAATTGAGAGTTAAATATGTTGGCGTGAGAGCTTGCAGAGAATTGAGAATGTGTAGAAAACGTGAACTCATATTTTGAAACTTTCACTTTTTAAGTTAAAACTTAACTCAAAAGTTTGATATTCTCATTGATATTTTCACAAATATACTGAGAGCAGCAAACTTGTTATTTAAATTATACTCATATTTATTTCTTTTTTTTTTTAACTACTACTACTTAGAACCACAACTCTGACTACAAGTTCTAAAATCAGTGAATATGAGTGCTCTACTATTGCATTAAACATTTCCCCTTCCACACCCTGACCTACTTTCCCTGCTGACGTGCTGATTTTTGGTTTTAGTTTTGTTATCTATTCTGTCACAAGTTAGCTAACATAACTAATATAAGTCTAATAGCCCAAAACAAACCACATGACATTATGTTCTGTACTGACAGAAAAACACTAAACATGTTTTTAAAACATGAACTTTAAGTGTCTCAGAGTGACGCTGTGAAACTAGTTCATGCATTTATTACTTCTAAGTAAGACTACTGTAATTCATTATTATCAGGATGTCCTAAAAACTCCCTGAAAAGCCTTCAATTAGTCTAAAATGCTGCAGTAAGAGTACTGACAGGGACTAGATAGAGAGAGCATATTTCTCCTTCATTGGCTTCCTGTTAAATCCAGAATTGAATTCAAAATCCTGCTCCTCACATACAGGTCTTAAATAATCAGGCCCCATCTTATCTTAATGACCTTGTAGTACCATATCACCCTATTAGAGCACTTCGCTCTCGCACTGCAGGCCTACTTGTTGCTCCTAGAGTATTTAAGAGTAGAATGGGAAGGAGAGCCTTCAGGCCCCTCTTCAGTGGAACCAGATTCCAGTTTGGATTCGGGAGACAGACACTATCTCTACTTTTAAGATTAGGCTTAAAACGTTCCTTTTTGCTAAAGCATATAGTTAGGGCTGGACCAGGTGACCATAAATCCTCCCTTAGTTATGCTGCAATAGGTTTAGCCTGCTGGGGAATTCCCATGATGCATTGAATATTTCCTTTTCAGTCACCTTTCTCACTCAACATGTGTTAATAGACTTCTCCTCTGAATCACACTTAATTAATCTCTGTCTTTCTTCCATGGCATGTCTTTCATCCTGTCTTGCTTCTCTCACCCCAACTGGTCGCAGCAGATGGCCGCTCCTCCCTGAGCCTGGTTCTGCCGGAGGTTTCTTCCTGTTAAAAGGGAGTTTTTCTTTCCCACTGTCACCAAAGTGCTTGCTCATAGGGGGTCATGTGATTGTTGGGTTTTTCTCTGTATCTATGAAGCGCCTTGAGGCGACTTTTATTGTGATTTGGCGCTATATAAACAAAATTGAATTAAAATTGAATTGAAGTTAGCCAGAGCAGGTACAGTAGCCTATTTTGACAAAGAAGCCCCAACCAAGGTCATAGCAGATGCAAGCCCTGTAGGCTTGGGCGCAGTGCTAATACAAATACAGAACGGAGAAGAGGTACCAGTGTGTTACGTAAGTCGGAGTTTAATAGACTGTGAGCAAATATATTCTCAAATGGAAAGAGAAGCCCTAGCACTGGTATGAGCATGTGAGAGACTACATCCATATGTGTATGTCAGGAAGTTTGACCTCATCACAGAACACATATAGAGATCATATACAGCCAAAGATCTAGACCTTGTGCACGAATAGAAAGATGTACTAAGTACTATGATAAATGGCCTGTATTTATATAGCACTTTACTTGGTCCCTAAGGACCCCAAAGCGCTTTACACATTCAGTCATCCTCCCATTCACACACACATTCACACACTGGTGATGGCAAGCTACATTATAGCCACAGCTGCCCTGGGGCTCACTGACAGAGGCGAGGCTGCTGGACACTGGCGGCACCAGGCCCTCTGGCCACCACCGGTAGGAAACGGGTGAAGTGTCTTGCCCAAGGACACAACGACCGAGACTATCGGAGCTGGGGCTCAAACCGGCAACCTTCCGATTATAAGACGAACTGCCAACTCTTGAGCCACGATCACGCCCTATGAGTATGGTGTAATGACATCTAAAACTGCTGAAAAAGTCATTGACTCTATATATTCAGTAGACATGGGCTACCAGTTACCATTAAATCTGATAACAGCCCACCGTTCAAATCTGAGTTTTTCAGAGAATACTGCGAAACTAATGGAATCAAACATATAAGAACCACACCAAAATTGGCTCAAGCAAAGGGAGAAGTGGAACGTCAAAATGCATCAATGATGAAAAGAATCAGGATCACACAAGCTGACAGCCTTGACTGGAAACGAGAGCTGAGAAAACATGTGACAGATTATCGCAGCATTGAACATCCAACCAAAGGCAAAAGTCCAGCAGAACTCCTGTTCGACTGCAAAATGAGAGGAAAGTTACCGAACACCTGTGAGTCAAAATCAACTGAGTTGGATTTGCGTGACAGAGGAAGATCAAATCAAAATCAAAGATTTCTGCTGATGAACGAAGAGGAGCTGAGTATTCAAAAGTTGACATGGGAGACAGTGCTGGGTCAACAAGACAAAGTGGACAAGTTTACAACACCATTCAACACAATGCCACACAAAATTGTAAGCAGAACTGGAAACCAAGTCATTGTTGAATTGCCAACAGGAGCTCGCTATCACCGGAATACTACACATGTGAAGAAATACAAGACAAATGAGACCAGAGAAGGACAACACGAGCAAGACACAATGAAAGGGAGGAAAGTGAAACAAACACAAAGATTGACACCTTCACGCCAAAACCACAAGAGGGCCCCCAGCGGCCAGAGAGACCAAGTAGATCACAGAGGGCTAAAAAGATACCTGAGAGGTTTCATGATTTTGTGGTTAAATAAACCATAATATGTTAATGTGTAGAGGTAATATAAAATGTACAAGTTTCAAGTTCATATATGTATTTGTCCCTCTTTGGGGTGATACTCCCACTAGGACTTAAATCTGGGACTCCCCACCATTTGACCTTAGAACTGAAGAAGCTTCTCGGATGAGAGGTGAAACGTCTTCAAGCTGCTTGAAGACATTTCACCTCTCATCCGAAAGAAGTCCAGCCGCTTTTCTTTGCAAGCTCCTTTGACTACGATGACCTGGATGACTGAGAACCTTCACAGACATATTCATATATGTATGTATATATGTATATATTAGGGAAAGGAAAGGTACAGGTGTGGTGAGACAGAAAAAATAATTGTCACAAAGTAAGACAAGAAAACAATGTTCAGTGTTAAAAAAAGAGAGAAAAAAGAAAACAAAGTTATTAAGGCTAAAGAGGAAAAGGGGGATATCATGTACTGATATGTGGATAATGTCTTAATGTGATGACATTGGAACCGGATGCTGTTGCCCCGGAGAAAGCCTCATTAAGCGGCTAGTTGTCAGATCGACAGTGTTCATTAAAGCAAGAGAAAGATAATGCTTTATATCCTGATTTAATTCAGAGTGCTCCACCTAATTCACTAGTAAGGTGGGCACAGAACAGATGGTATGGAGAAAAAAATTGTGAGACATCAGATTTAAAGGCCTCAGACATCAAAACATTGACAAAAAAAGCATCGCTTTCATTGAAAAATTCTGAATTCTGACTAAAAGGCATCAGACCATACGGTCTCAAAATAAAAGTGCCTCAGAGAGAATCTTCCTGCAGGTGATACTGTTGTCAGTTCTCAGCCCAAATCTAAATACATCATTAATGTCATTAAAAGGGCATCAAAGTGTGTGCCAATTCAGGGTCTGCATCCTTCAAAAGACTTGTCCTTTGCGATCGACGTAGGTCAGGTCCTTCGAAGACGGCAAAGGCCGGAATTTCGAGGCTGTTAAAAGCGACTGGTTTAGCCTACGGCACGCTGTTTTTTGATTATAGAAGGGGTCTACCTTACAATATAAAGCATTTGAGGCCACTGTTGTTTTGATTTGGCGCTATGTATAAAATTGTATTGAAAATTGAATTGAATTGCTCGAGTTGCTTAACACTGCATTTTTTGACAGAAATGAAGGAGAAATTTTTAATCTTATGTATGTTAAGTATCTGAGGCTGAGCGACCAACGGACTGTAAAAACATTATAATAATAGCTAGAAAATAACAGCTAATGCTCATGTGACTAGTGTCATCTCACTTGTGTAATGAAAATATGATATGTCCAATATTACATTTCTTTTATTACTAAATTAAATTTAAAAATTACAGCAGTAAAATTGAAGTTTCAAATACAGAGCTTCAGTAAATACTCCAACGTGCAATTATTTCTGTTTCATATCACAGACAGTGGATCATGGTATGGTTAGATAATCATATAATCATATAATCATCGTCCCGATACCCAAAAACTCCAACCCATCCCATCTTGCCTCAATGACTACCGCCCAGTAGCACTCACCCCCATCATCACTAAGTGCTTAGAGCAGCTGGTCCTAGCACACTTCAAATCCTGTCTCCCCCCCACCCTGGACCCCCACCAATTCGCATACCGCCAGAACAGGAGCACAGAGGATGCAGTCTCCATCGCACTGCACTCTGTCCTCTCACACCTGGACAACAACAACATCTACGCCAGAATTCTGTTTATAGACTTCAGTTCAGCGTTCAATACAATCCACCCCTCACAACTCATCAGGAAACTGACAGACCTGGGCATCAGTTCCCTCATCTGCAAATGGTTACTGGACTTCCTGACCAACCGCCCCCAACATGTCCGGCTGGATAACCACTGCTCATCTACCATCACAATGAACACCGGTGTACCACAAGGCTGTGTGATGAGCCCTTTCCTCTACTCCCTCTTCACCCACAACTGCAGACCTGCTGATGGTTCCAACACCATCATTAAGTTTGCAGATGACACCACGGTGATTGGCCTCATCAGTGACAACGATGAGGCCGCCTACAGGGAGGAGGTGGATCGTCTGGCTGAGTGGTGCGACACAAACAACCTGCTGCTTAACACCGAGAAGACCAAGGAGCTCATCGTGGACTACAGGAGGAATGCTGACCCACATCCACCCATCCACATTAAGGGGACGGCTGTGGAGCATGTGAGCAGCTTCAAGTTCCTGGGAGTCCACATCTCCGAGGATCTCACCTGGACGACCAACTGCTCCAAGCTGGTCAAGAAGGCTCACCAGCGCCTCTTCTTCTTGAGGACTCTGAGGAAGAACCACCTGTCCTCAGACATCCTGGTGAACTTCTATCGTTGCACCATCGAGAGCATCCTGACCAACTGTATAACAGTCTGGTACGGGAACTGCTCTGCCTCAGACCGGAAGGCGTTGCAGAGGGTCGTGAAAACTGCCCAGCGCATTGCCGGAGCACCACTTCCTGCAATAAAAGACATCTACAGGAAGCGGTGTCTGAAAAGGGCTGGGAAAATCATCAGAGACCCCAGTCACCCATCACATGGACTCTTCACCCTCCTGCCCTCTGGGAGGCGCTACAGGAGCCTCCGGACTAAGACCACCAGGTACCAGAACAGCTTCTTCCCCACAACTGTCAGACTCCTGAACTCTGCCTCCTGACATCTGACCCACGTTAACACATGGACTGAACATACCCACACCCACAATGGACAACTGTACCCTCAAACACACAATAATAACATGGACTGAACCACCACTCACAACCACTAGCACTTTATATAGCCTCTGTAGAAACTATCTACACCCTCACTTATCTTAACTGCACTACTGTATAGCTCTGTGTAAATAATCATTCTGTACATTCGATAATCTTTAATCCTACAACTGTTTACAACTTGCATAGTTCCCATTTCTATATAGCTGTATATCTCAGATTCTGTAAAGTTATTTATTTCATATTCTGTATAGTTTTTCATATTTATATCCTGTTCATAGCCTGTACATAGCTTGTACTCACTACAGCCTGTACATACTTATAGTTATAGAATATTCACAACATACTTCATACCGTGTACATTATAACATACCATAATAGACCCATTTCTGGAATATTTGTATTACTACATAAATAAATGGGATACACTGAATACTTACCTCAATACTACCAAGCTTTCTCCTAGGCCGTTACCAGTCTGATGCTCTTTTGTCTGAGACCTTTTAGTCTAACCAAGTTTTGGCTGAAACCTTTTAGTCTGATGCCAGTTAGTCAGATGTCTGATGGGTCTTTTAATGAAACGTGACGCTTTTTTTGTTTGTCGCCTACTTCTGAGACACGTTTAAAAGACAACAAAACACTTAATGAATGCAGCTATTAGTTTGAGTTTTGCAAAACTTTCCTTGCAAGAAGTGTTGCCAAAGTCAAAAGTCAATGTGTGAATTTGTGATTTATGAGGTAGTAAAAAGGGAAATAAAAATTATTAATATTCAAATCACAAGTTTGCAGCTCTCAGTATATTTGTGAAAGTATCAACCTAGACATTTGTGAATATTTTTTTCAGTAACTGCAAATTAAAATAAAACAAACACACAAGCATGTAAAATATGTTTAAAAGTAAAAGTTTCAAAATAAAAGTTCGCATTTCTTTCTTTCTTTTTTTTATTCTGCAAGCTCCCACATTTTACAAACGTATTTCCATTCATAGAAATAAGACAAGAGATTACTGCTGCCGTTAGTCTTGGGATTCTCAGACCGGTAAAATAAATATTTTAATTCCAGTTAATTACTTTATCGCTGGATGTGCTACTGTGCTGCGCTTAAAACATGCTATTACCACACATAGTAAATAAACAAATCAGTCAAACGTGGCGCTTCTGGTCGATTTTAAACCGAAAGTCTGAACATAACCTGCTCCTGAGTTATGAGCGTACTCGTCCGAAGGTCTTGCTGGCAGTTTGCGTTTTAACCTAATAGCTATAGTTATTTTTCTTCTTCTTATCATTATTATTATTATTATTTGTTTTGGAAACTTACTAAATTCGTCTAAATGTAGCCTTAATGAAACAACGTCATTTTAAACGCGAAAAAGGCCCATTTGTGCCCATGCAGTCAGAAGCGTGTTTGATAAGACGGATTACAAGCTACAAGAGGGGTTTAAACTAAAGTTTCTGCGCCTAACTGCAGCTTGGACTGTGCTCAGTCAGACAATCTCTTCAAATATACTCTGTAATCTACTTTGCGTATCTTTATTCAGGAAGCCTTCCTTTTTCCCGATCTCCCATACGTAAAAGTGGACCTACGTACCTGCGGGTCCGCAACTCTTCTGCTGTCGCTTTCCAACGACGGAGCCCCCACATCTGTCGGCGTGTTAGACTTACAGGGAAACAGTTGTGTTTTGGGCGTGGCTTTTAGGACATTTCTTTAAACAACATAAACACCAAAAAGTTTTCCAGTTTGACAGGTTGCATTTCCATGCGTAAGACCGCCGCTGGAGTTTAAATTGTGAGACGTTTCCGCCAAACTCCGCATAATAAGGAAAATTGCGCTCCTTTTGCTCCCACTGGACTCTTTAATAATTTTTCTTTGTATCTGACATCAGACATGCCCCATATTTGTACTGCTTTTCTTCTTTTCTTTACAGAGCTTTGTATGCTTGCAGTGCCATTCAAAACGGCAAAACCGAAAATATGGTCAGGACTTTAACGCACTTAGATTGACACGTTTTGCTTGCTTGATCTCAGCAAGCATAACACGTTCTGAGTGGAAGAAATAATACAAAAAATACCGTGGCGACTTCTGCTTTTCTGTTTGTTTGTTTGTTTTGTTTTAATTTCACATAGTTCTACAAGTAAACTAATCAACTAATTCCTATAGTGTGGTAGTGAGGATAAAAATTGAAAACACTGTTGGTGAACTGCAAGAGTAGAATAGATACTTAAATGTGATGCCCTATCTTCTCTTTAACTGCATTTTGTTGCCCTGTACCTGTGACATGTGCAATGACAATAAAGTTGAATTCTATTCTATTCTAATGATGGTGCCCAGAGACAAATTATATTTCATTTAAACTTGCTTTAAACGCTTAGAGGCAAGACTTTGTTTATTTCATTTTGAACTTAATTATGTCAAACTTTGAGAAGTGTTGTTTTATTCCAATTTCATTTTGATTCTCAGCTCGATAATTCCAGAGTTAATTCCTGACATAAAATGTCGGTTTCATTGTGTTAGATGTAATTTAAGCTTAAGAAAAACAAAGAACAACTTTATGAAGAAAAACACAATATTGTGCAGTAATATCAACAGTTGATTTATTGAATTGGAAAACTCACAATTGAGCCATGTAAGAAACAGATTAAAAAAACCTCAGTGAGACAGTTGAAAGCTATTGTTGTGGTGCTGCTCCCAACCTAGCAACAGGGGGGAAGTGGACCCCAGCCACAGCTGTGCCTAGAGGCCAAATCTGCTCTTTACCAATGTCACGTAGTGGGTCACATCCAATAGGGGAGAGGAGGATTTGGTCTTGGTGCATTAACACCTCTCTGGCAACAGGCATCTATAGCCAAATGTCAAAAAATTGTGGTGGAGGCGGTGCGTCGATTGGAGGAAACAGCCATGTATGCCATAGCTGTAGCGCTGGCCAAGCAGGATTGCTGGATGAATTGGGAGAGTGCTGAAAAGAGGAAACTCCCATGGAGTGAAATCTGTGGAATGGAGGCTCATAGGCTAAGTTTCATCATTCCAGCCACATATGATGTGCTGCCTTCCCCGATAAATCTGCAGCTGTGGTTTGGAAAAGGCCCATCTTGTCCCCAGCAACGCTCAAGCACATCTTGGTTGGTTGCAGGACAAGCCTTACTCAAGGCAGATACAGATGGAGACACAACCAGGTCCTCAGGTGTCTAGCTGAGAAAGCTGAGTGCAAGAGGAAATCCATCAAATGGCCTGTATTTGTTAGCGTTTTACTTAGTCCTTAAGGACCCCAAAGCGCTTTATACTACATTCAGTCATTCACACACTGGTGATGGTAAGCTACATAGTAGCCACAGCTGCCCTGGGGCGCACTGACAGAGGCGAGGCTGCTGGACACTGGTGTCACCGGGCCCTCTGACCACCACCAGTAGGCAACGGGTGAAGTGTCTTGCCCAACAACAACAACCTTTATTTATAGAGCACATTAAAAGCCTTAGGCATACCAAAGTGCTTTACAAAAAACAATAAAATAATACAGTTAAGAGCAAAATAATACAGTTAAGAGCATTAATATCAAATATAATAAGAACAGCAGACAATGTTCACAGTAGAAAGCCACTAATAAAATGGACTGCAGCACATAGATTATAGCAGACCCAGTGCCGCATGATAGAGAACACCAAGAATGAAGGAATAGTAAAAAGTTAATGCAATAGGTCGCAGTTAACAGTCAGCATTTAACGGGTAGAGAAGGCAAGTTCAAAAAGATACGTTTTAAGGCGTGCTTTAAAAGAAAAAATAGAATCAGACTCCCGAATGCCAATCGGGAGGCTGTTCCATAACTCAGGTGCAGCAAAGGCAAACGATCGATCGCCTCTAGATTTCAACCGAGATCTGGGCTGAACTAACAATAACTGCGAGGATGACCTTAAAGCCCTGGCAGGGACATAAGGGTTTAAAAGTTCCTTAAGATAGGTTGGCGCAGTATTATTGATAATTTTAAAAGTAAGCAGCAAAATTTTAAATTGAATACGGTATTTGATAGGCAGCCAATGCAGCTCAGCAAGAACCGGAGTAATATGGTCAAACTTCTTGGTTTTAGTTAGAATACGTGCCGCAGCATTCTGAACTGTCTGTAATCTATGTAGAAGGGTAACATGGAGACCAGAATAGAGTGAGTTACAGTAATCTAGTCTTGACGTTACAAAAGCATGAATGAGCTTTTCTAAGTCATTATACGGGATATAGTGTCTGGCCCTGGAGATGAGACGAAGCTGATAAAAACTAGATCTGACAACAGCAGACACCTGTTTATCAAGTTTAAAGGAGCTGTCAAACAAGACACCCAGATTCCTGACAGTATCAGAGAAAGAACTAGTGAGAAAGCCAAAGGCATCTTGAAGTTTGGCGCGAAGGGCATTACTGCCAAAAATCATGATTTCAGTCTTTTTTTCATTGAGAATAAGAGTATTTGCCAACAGCCATTTCTTGACCTCACTCATGCACTCACGAAAGTTATTTAAAGATAAAGCGAGATCATCATGTAACTCAAAATAAATCTGGATGTCATCCGCATAATAGTGAAAAGCAATGTGGTATTTCTCAAAGATAGCGCTTAAAGGAAGCATATACAGTGAGAAAAGGGTCGGGCCTAACACAGAACCCTGGGGGACACCACAGCAAACAGGTACAGGGGAAGAGGAAGATGAGGCCAGATGTACCGAAGAAAGCCGATTGGAGAGGTAAGATTTGAACCAGTCCAAGGCAGTGCCCTTAATGCCAACAGAGTGCTCTAATCTTGCGACTAGGATGTTATGGTCAACCATATCAAATGCAGATGAAAGATCCAATAGAACTAAAACAGAAGGACGACCATTATCAGCCATAAGTAAAAGATCATTAAAAACACGAAGCAGCGCTGATTCAGTGCTATGATGTTGTTTAAAGGCTGATTGGAATTTATCATTTATATTATTCTCGTCCAGGTAGGTCTGCAGTTGAAGTAGAACCACCTTCTCAAGGATTTTAGCCAAGAAAGGAAGCTTGGAAATCGGTCTATAGTTGGCAAAATCACTATGATCCAGGTTATTTTTCTTTAAAACGGGTTGAATAAATGCATGTTTAAGAACTGAAGGTACATAACCAGAAAGCAAGGAGAGGTTCAATATAGACAATAGACAGGGTCCAATTACATTAAAACAATCCTTGACTATACGAGATGGAAGAACATCATGTACACAATTAGTATTGTTTAGTTTCTCAGTTATACGCTTCAGGGTGGGAAGTGAAATTAATTCAAATTGATGTAAGGCAGCAGAACAGTCAGAATTAGACATACTGTCAGTCACCAAAGGAAGCGTAGATCTAAGAGATAAAACTTTATCTAGAAAGTAGTTTGAAAATTTTTCACAGAGACCTGGGGAGCACGAGAGTGGCATAGAGGGACGAGGATTCACCACTGAGTTAAAAATTTTAAATAGGATGCGAGGATTGTCACCATTAGAAGTAATAATCTTAGCGAAGAAGGCTGCTTTAGCCATTCTGGCAGCAGATTGGAATTTCGAGCGGCTAATACGTAAAATGTCATATGATGACTGGAGTCTATCATTCCTCCACCTCCTCTCATCGCGCCTGCACAAACGCCGTAGAACACGGACAGAGTCGTTTAACCAGCATTGCGAGTAGGTTCTGGGGCGTTTGTGTTTGATAGGTGCAACAGTGTTAAGAATCGAGGAACATGTAGTTAAAAAAGTATTGGTAAAATTCTCAAGTGTGTGTGGGATAAAACGCAACAAGGACGCAACAACCGAGACTGTTGGAGCCGGGGCTCGAACCGGGACCTTCCGATTACAAGACGAACTGTCAAACCTTGAGCCACGATCGCCCAACCTTTCGTGAACCAAGAGGAGCGTTAGTATCCATCAACATTTGTCTGGGAGGTATACAAGCCGAGGACTAGCCCTTCAACCCTGGACCTGAGCCTCCTGAAGGTTGCCGGGGATTGGCAGATGCAAGTGGACTGACATCACTTGGGCACCTAAGGCAGTCAGCTCTGCGACCTGTGGTCTAACTCCCAAAAACTTTCATATGTCATTGATCTGACGGTACCGTGGGAGGATGCAATTGAGGACGTGTTTGCGGTATGCCAATTTGGCAGCTGAGGCAGAGGACAGAGGTAGGAAGATCGAGGTGCACCTGGTGGAAGTGGGGTGCAGGGGCTTTGTTGCCAGTACAACAGCAAAACTGCTTAGAGAGTCTGGAGTCAGAGGACGGGCACAACAGCAGGCTATGAGAGAATTAGCTAACACTGCTGAGCGGACCAATCACTGGCTATGGCTAAATAGGGCTGACATCACTTAGGCACCTAAGGCAGTCAGCTAACCGAGAGACACAAGAAGTGAGGCTCTTTAAATATTCAATAGTTAAGTATTACTTTTCGTTTTGCAGTGAATTGATAGAAGAAATTAAATTGTAGAAAATTAAAAAAGAAGAAAGTAGAAGAGAAAAAACAGTTTAACATTAATCAGTGACACACTCCAAGGCCTGATCAACCCTGACAGGGCGTCCTTTGATGAGGGTACACAGCAAATCCAGCATGTCCAAATTAACACTGTCGGATTTGATTTCAACACTATTAAAGTGTCTATATGGGTCCACACCAGAGAGTGTTAATTTAACTCTTTTTGGAGAGTTGGTACGTTAACTCTGATTTAGTGTTAAACACCAAATCTGTCTGGAGTTGATAATTTAACACTTGGTGTTAAGAGTTTATATATTAACTCTCAAAGAGTATTTTAGTTTAACTACGTAAGAATTATCTTCTAATTCATTCTAAAAAGCGGGAATTTTACTGTTCTGAACTTCTAGAAATTTCTTTTGGAAATAAACATTTACTAAAAAGACGCAATGGTTCTTGAAAAACATTTATTCTGAACTGTGCACCACAATTTCAAAACATTTTCTGAAAGATGTAACAGTGTACATGTTCTCACTTTCATTAGAATTTTGTTTATCAAAAGGTCTGACATAGGTGAGCTGGTAAATGCAAATAACAGCATTCTCATCACTTATTTCTTCAATACAATATGCATGTCCTTCATTCATCCCTTTGTGGAACTCCAACGCACTTCTGCTCTCCCCCATATTCCATCTTCACAAGCATATCCTGTGTGGAGATTGAATAAAAATTAGTTGACACTAATTAATGGCACAAATAATCCAGTAACAATTGCAGCACAGTTAAAAAAAAAAGGAATCTTCTTTGAGCCATTACTTGTGTAAAGTATTTTCCCAGAAGACAAGGACACAGGCAACAGGTAATACTGAACTAAATGCAAACCTCAACCTTTTTAATTTTTACCTAAACCGTGTGCACAAAACTCTGGAGGGATCTATGCTAACGTAGAATCCAGTCAGGACGTCAGCTACTGCTGTTTGCTCGTTTTTTCTTTATGGGCGATCGTTTTCAGGCTTCAAGTAGCACCATTATACCAACATTTCACATTCTAGACATTGTTTTAGGTGTATTTGACCAAAAGTTTGACTGAAAATTCACATGCAAGCTTTTTTCAAGGCTGTGGTATTTGCCCGCAAACAATACCTTTCAGCTAGCTAAAACAGAATATTATGCTATCAGCGAGCAACATGGCTAATGCCTTCCACACAGCTTTGTCTCAACTCCAAAGAGCCACAGAAGTAAAAGCTAATAGAAATAATTGAAACAATCTTTGAAAAAATGACTTACCAAGCATGGCAAACAACTCAAATATGTAGAGCAAAATGTTCTGAAACGGCTTCACTTCAGCTTCGATTGGAGCCTATGGTGCTGGGGGCGGAGTCTGTGAATTTACTCTATTGGTGTCATGGCCCCTCTAGGAGTTCAGAGTTAAGAGGTCAAGAGTTAATGTTTCCATTGTAACACCTCCAGATTTGACATAGAAACACTCATTTTTAACACTCGATTTTAACTACTATCATTTTACACCTCAGAGTTACATTAAAAGAATGTGATTCTACTTAGAGTAAAATTAACTCTACTTTTGCAAGAAGACTATTAACACCAAAACATTTAACACTTTTGAATTTGCTGTGTATCTAGTGATAATGGCTGAAACACCCAATAAATTCAAGGTCCACTACTGATGATTTTAATATAACCAAGATCAGATTTTGAATCCCTAAACCTAACCAAGGAAAGTAAAAAGAAACTAAAAAAAATGGCAGAATAGCTTGTGATAAAAGACCGAAACACCCTGTGAAGTGGAGGCACACAACGATGTATCTCGCAGGTAAAGTTTCCAGGCTGCCTTCCTCATAGTAGCCATCCCTCAAGACTTTCTCCACTTGAAGCAATGCATTGTCAGGGATTGTAACATCTTGCATTTTTATTGAATTCTGCTTAACCACTGAAAAATGCAATCTTTTAAATCATGAAAATGAATATTTATAAACAATTGAGGATAACACAATGCTAATAACATTGATCTAAAAAAATTGTGGTGTGATGGAAATGAATGTGAACGTTAAATTAAATAAAATTAAACAATTAAATAAATAAAGATCTTTAAATAAAGATGTTTTATGCATAATAAAATATTTGTGGGGCTTAAACTGCTATTTTCTACAATTGATATCTGATGATTGTAAAGCTATAACTCTTTAAATCTCTTTCAAATTGTTGACAGCCCAGTACAATTCAAATTGTCCAGAAAAAGATAGTCTATTTGTCATGGTTTACGAGACAATGATGCAGGAGAGAGTGTTTCAAACTGAGAATGAGCCTTTATTGCAGCTGTAAGAATTACCAAAACCCCAAACTGGGGTCAGCTAAACATGAAACTAGAAACTAGAAACTCTCGAGGCCTGGAGTTCCCTACCCCTGCTCTAAAGTAAAACAGGAAATACAAGACAGAAAACCACAGTTCCCAGAATAAAACCAAAAACACAAAACACTGGGTCGCAGACCCAGGACTGTGACACTAATAGACTTAACAGGTACTAAAATGTGATAGCATATTGTCAGACTGCATGCCACTGATTGGCTGGACAGTGGTGTTATTTGATGGCTCACGAGAGTGTCTCTTTCACAAAAAATTGAAAGACCATTTTTGAAACCTGGCAACGAGGGAAATGGGCACAAAAAACGCCACTGTGGTCTGTTCTGACTGAAAGCCACAGACCGAGCAGCAGGTATATTCTTTTCTCAACGTCCACCTTTGTTGTAACGTTCATGTCATATACTAATCATGTCACGGGATGTTCTGCAGTGTTGCTATGACAACAACCACACACATTAGGTGGTACTTGATTGTAATGGAAAACCTGTTGATCCAAGCCAATCTGTGCAAGTCGATCTGAGTGGGTACTAATGGAAAAGTGCTTAAAGAGCTGTGAGGAGGATGTGTGTCTGCTTGTCCAGAGGCAGAAGACCAGGACGTTTCCAGGACCTGATGGTGTGCCCCGCTTGTGCTTGAATGTCTCCGAAGTTGTCTCTGAAGTTCCTCTGCTGATTCAAATGCTCCAATATCATTTCTGTCCCAAAGAAGTCCACCATTACATAATTAAATAACTACAGGACTGCTGCCATGATGTTTGTGGTCATGAAGTCTTTTGAAAGACTGGAGTTGAGCCACATGAAGGACACGTCCTCATTTTAGGAGTGACAGCGTTTTAGTAGGTAGAGGTGAATGCTTGGACATGAATTGAGCTGCGGTTTGGGGAAGGCCTCGAAGGGATCTGCCGACGGCTCCCGGGCCTGGCAGATCCCCATGTACTAAATAGAAGTGAAGAAGTTAAAGAATTGATAACAAGGAGGGAGGAAGGGTGGGGAACGTAAACGAGAATGAACAGTTGCAGAACTGGGGGAATCTATATAGGTGGCAACCGGAAGGAGTGTGTTTGGAGGCGTGGTCCCGCTCCTGAAATTCAGATACATAATCTCCAAAAAAACCCAGCTGCTTGTTTAAGTGAAAATAAATTGATGGGTTTTTTTGCACTAATAAAGTTGTGGAGTTGTAAAGTATTTTGTCTCGCATCCACTATATCATCAGTTATATCGTTATTGCAAATTTTCAAATATATATCGAGATGAATATTTTTGGCCATATTGCCCTGCCCTATCCATGAGTTCATCATTAAGATGGCCACAAATGACCATGTGCTTGGTGAATACCTCAGACAGAAACCCATGATAAAAGAGGAACAAAGAGAAGAACCATTATGTAAGGACAGGTCCCTGGACGGTATGTACCACTGGCAGATAGAGGAAGTGGCTGATATCCAAACATCGTACCCATGGCTGGGCAAAGCAAGACTAAAAGACAGAACAGAGGCACTAATCATGGCAGACAGGGACAAGCTTTTAGCACAAGATCAATAGAGGCTGGAGTTTACCATACCACACAAGGCCCCAGGTGCAGGCTGTGTAAAGATTCTCCTGAGACGATCCAGAACATAACAGGAGGCAGGGCATTCATGGATTTTTTGGCATGAAGAGAGCAAAGTAAACCAGCGTCAAACTTTTTACTTGTGTGCACAAACTTGGCATAATAAAGATAACTCTGATTCTGTTCAAAAATTCATAGACCTTGTGGAAAGGGTCCCAGAAGATTTTAAGCTCTTATAACTGGATGGGTGAAGCGGCATCATGTTAAACCCTTTGGATTCAGAATGAGGTTTCACTCAAGTTCATATGAGTGTGAAGGCAGTTGAGCAAATACTTTTGGCAATATACTGTCCTTCATGATCACAGTGTGGCATGGGTCACAGCCAGTGGAACAAACCTCCCCTCAGACTATCTGCTTTTCATAAGGAAAAACATTTTCATACTGACAATTTAATTCAGAGCAGTGTTTTTTATCACTTTTTCATGTTATGAATTCTGCACTAAAGCCCAGAATAGCCTTTTTCTGCAAACTCTTAAAAAAGGACAGGTCGCTGCACGCCTGGAAAAACCTGTTTGTACAGTAACTGAGGCTTTATGAGAGTGAAACAGAACTCTCTCTCTTTCTTTGCTGTTGTTTGTTTGTTTTGGTTTGTGAACATCTGTTAAGTTGTTTTAATAATTGGGCTAGATGCTTCATTGTAAATAAATCAAGTGAAAACTTGTCTCGTCTCTCAATAAACCGGTTTGCTGTCATGAAAATTCCATTGCTAAGTTTCTAGTCAAAACAAAACTTCTATAACTAAAAAATGAAATAAAAACAATACGCATTTGACTTTCCTACCGATTTTAATAAGAGAGAAACAAAACTGTTTAACAAACAAGGCTTATCATTAAAAAAAAAACTGCTACTACACATTCTATGTTTACAGTTCTGTATTATACACAGAAATGTCAACAATCAGAAATTTACAAACTAACAAGAACATCAGATTCAGAATACCTGAATTATTACACTAACTTTCCACTTCCACAGATATTTCAAATGAAAATGGCCAGAGCAAATTCTTGACACACTCATGCTCTTGGATTAATTTTGTGGGCTGGTTTTTCCAGGGAAGGTCCATCATTGTTCCAAATTCTCCATTTGTGGAAAAATGCTCTCAGTGTGGTTTACCAGATTTGGACTTTTGGCTTACTTAACAATTAAATTAATTAACTGATTTAAGAAGTTGGGATTACTTTTCTACACAAGATCAGGTAGGTTTGGATAGTGTTTTTTCCCCTTATTAAATGAGATCAAAATTTAAAAACTGTATTTTATATTTACTTGAGTTATCTTTGTGTAATATTAAAATGAGTTTGATGAGCTGAAACATCTAATAGAGATGAAAAAAAAAGAAGAAACATCAGGAAAGGGCAAAGGGTTTTTTTTAGAGCACTGTATTAGGTCTTTTTAATATGTGCAACTCTGTTGATTTTCTTTACTCATTTCAGTTATTACCAGCAAAATAGTTGCATGTTTAATCATCTGGGAATTTACCCAGATGTATTTATTTATTTAGATGGAGATCTTGACCCCCCCCTCCCCTCAATTTTCAGCACAAAGTTACGGCCATGTAGAGTGGGAAGCTTTGATAAAATATTGTCAAAATTTTACCCAATTGTTAGGGTTGAAGATGAGCCTCAGAAGAAGCCACATCATTCTTCACAAACTGCCTTTTTCAACTAGACTGTGACCTGATCAGATATCACTGGACTTCTCCACTACTATGAACTAAAACATGGTAAGTAAAAAGTGAATTCTAACAGTTTGAAAATCATAGGGTTGGTAACGCAATTTATTGGTTTATTCTAGAACTTTACCTACTCATTAAAGGTCTTTTAACAGATAACACCAGCTAGCTTGTGTCGAAGAAAGTTATTTCTACTTAAAAATGCTTGATATCATCTTTTAAAGTTATTATTTGAAATGAGGCTGAGGTCACTCTGTTTGACAAACTCTTTAGAGATCACTGTATATAGAACAAAGAAAGTATCAGATTGGGTGTTGCATTTGTGGGAAAAAGGTAAAAAAGAAAAAGGAGCATAGTCTATCTAAACTATTTAACTTAATTCAATTATTTAATTTAACCTAAATGACCCCGATGTTGATAACAACATCTTTTTATTTTAAAATTTAAAGGAAATGATAATTTGTCCAATTTAGATTTTTTAAAGAGATTGCGCCAGTACTCCGACCTCCTCTGACCCAAGGGCATGCGCATCCCTGTGCTTAGCTGGCTTGCTACTAGTGGTGCAACGGATCAAAAATCTCACGGTTCGGATCGGATCACTGTTTTAAGTCATGGATCGGATCAATTTTCAGATCAGCAAAAGTAGTAAAAAAAGACAAAAATTCGACTCGCCATTTACTTATTTAAGTATTTTTTGCCTATTAAAAAACATTCAACTGAAGACTCATTCCACGCAGTTATATAAAAACAAATTAAGGTGCAATATGGACCTTATGGACCATGCTGGTCATCCTCTGCACACGGCCATAAACAACCAGAGTCTGTTCAGTGACAGGTTGCTTCTCCCAAAGTCAAGGACCAGCAGACTTAAAAACTCCTTTGTCCCACACGCCATCAAACTGTTTAACTCCTCGCTGGAAGGGAGAGGGAGGGGAAACGGGGATAAAGGAGGGGGAACAAGTAAGCTGTAGTGCCTTTTCACTGTGCAATAGTTTTTGTTAATATCCAACGGTGTAATAGACTCACAATACTTGAAATGTGCTGTTCCCTTGTATTCTTATTCCTATTTATTCTATTTATCCCTTTTATATACTCTGTATTTATATGTGTGTATATATGGTATATTTCTGCTCACATTCTGCAACTTCTGTCGGTGCTGTGCTACTGGAAACTGAATTTCCCGGAGGAACCCACCCAAGGGATAAATAAAGTTTCATCTAATCTAATGTAATCTATAGGGCAGTACAGGGCTTTGTATCTACCACTCGACTGTGATATAACGAGCGGTCATGGTCACGTGGCTTTCCGTTGCCCTGGAGGTCCACCCATTTGTAGTTAGGGCAACAGAAGATGCCTGGGACAGTTCAGCCATAACTTTAAACTTTTCCTGCTCATACATGCTTGGAACGATCGTGTCACACTGAAGTGGACGCACAACGAGACATAGCGTGGCTCAAGCACGTTCATCACAGTTTAAACCCCTTGTTTTGCACAATGGAATACGGCCTCCCGTCTGCAGCTAAACACCCCAATGGCTTCTGTAATAGCTTTAGCCCGGTCGGATTGGGCAGCAAAAGGCTGCTTAAATACCGCAAACTCCTCTGCTCCGCCACACCGATCACTAGCGCTGGCCATAACTACCGCTTGACAGACCCACCACGCACACCATACACATACTTTTTTTTCTTTTTCAAATCTTCGGATCACGTGTGTACCGAACCGTGGAGTGGGATCGGTTTGGATTTCGGATCAACCATGATCCATTGCACCACTACTTGCTACTAATGAAAACGTGATGTAACAGCAACATACCTGAGTATTTATACTGCCCCCACCCAATATTTATCCACCATCTTTGATCCTCACTCTACGTATAATCAAAGTAAAATAAAAAACACTAATTTAATGCCTTACAAATATCGTTTGTATTAAGCCTTTTGGTTCTTAGTCAACACACAAGGCTAAGTTAAAGAGTTAACCTGGCAGCAGGGCTGGACTGGGACAAAAAAAATCAGCCCGGGCATTTTGACTAGAGACCAGCCCACCAGGTATTATAGGAAAAGCCATAAAGCCTTTGAATGAAAACAAAAACTGTTGTGACAGTGATGTTGTTGGGATTAGAGCTCTCCCTATCCCTACATTCCCACAATGTACACTGTCTTGTTGGTATATATGTATCAATCTAATCAACTTAAACCTACACTATCCTCCCTATTATGTTATTCTAAACAGTACTTAGCCGAAAGCAAAAGACTGCTTGGTCGAGTTAACCCCCTGAACTATCTACAACACATGGTAGAAACCTGAAATTAAGACAGAGAAGACTTTACTATATACAGTAATGGATTTCTATACAATTTACATCAGACGAAAACTTTGGTTGTAAGATTCGGGTAATTATTTAATAAAAGATAGACATTTTAAATGAGAATAAGAAAGAAAAGTATTTCTTTGTGCCTCCCTTTCCCTGTTAATGCCCTACCTGGCCCCCCTGGCAAAACTTTGCTAGACCCGCCCCTGCACAGTTACCAGCTGTTAGCTACTTAGAAAAGGATCCTGATGTTTTTTGTCTCTCAGAAACAGTTCATAACTTCCCTTCAACTCATTCATGTGACCTAAAAGGTAAATCTGTTTCTCCATCACCTGTTCAGCTCTGATGATTCAGTAAGGACATCTCCTGGTTTCATCTTCATGTTTCCCTCTCACCACATATCCAAACCGATATCATGACCAGCAGCTTTTACAGCTGTGGCTCCAGCAAACATCAGCTGATACTAGAAAGTAATATTAAATAAATTCTAACAACAGCTGATCAGGCTTAAACGTGCTGCTGTTGTTTAGCATCTGCTGGTTTATTCTGGCACAAACTGGGCGATAAACAAACAAGAGAGACCGGACTTGCAACAGAAAAGCCGATCAGCTGATTATTGATCAGTTTTATGATTGAAGTAGCAACAGGAGAGGGAGGGGGGAGAATGAGAGAAGAAGAAGCAGCTGACAGCGTAAAGACCCAGAATTACTTCAGCTTTGTGTCTTTTTTCCCCATTGTAGCTGAAGTCCGGGACAAACTGCATTGCTTTTCAGCTCAATACAAAACGCGATTTTCTCTGAATACGGGACAATTCCGTTTTTTAGGGGACGGTTGGCAACTCTACTAATTAACCTTATGAATAGAATAAAGTTCACTATCAGTAACATCATAGCACCCACCCAGCTGCATAGAAACTCATGCTAGCTAGTACGCAGTACGAGTTATTGTAGCTGACTGTAAAAATGAAAATAAACTCCACCTAAACTTGGTTTATATCTGACCCAGATAGACTGCAATTCAGAACTTCATACCTGAAGTTCAGTTGACCTGACAATTGGACCAGCGGCCGCCTTGGGTCTCTCCTTCTCCTGCCTCTCCTTTCCCTCATCCACCTGCTGGCCTCTGTGGAAGCTATTTTTACACATCTGCCAGCATCTGGCCAATCCACCACCTTTCATTCTTTATACCGTTACAAAAACAGCAACAACAACAGTACAAAAAAAAAAAAAACCCCCATTGGCCGAAAAAAAAGAAAAAAAATCACCATCGGCCCACTGGGCAAATGCCCGATGGCAAGTCCAGCTATGCCTGGCAGGGTGTTAGGTTGAAGTTGTTAAATGTTGTCAATTGTATCTATGAAGCGCCTTGAGGCGACTTTTGTTGTGATTTGGCGCTATATAAATAAAATTGAATTGAATTGAATTGAATTGAATTGTGTACTCAAATTTGTAAACCGTGCCTTAAACTGCATGGTTAGATATTCGTCAGAATCTAACCATTTATGCGTCAAATAAAACAAACTTGGTTAAATTATACAGAGAATTCAAAATCGTGGGCCCATAAAAGAGGTTAAAGTAACAGAACTCTTTGTTGCCAGAAAAGCTGGCAACAAGCAATACTACTAACTCAAACAAACTAACCTACCTAAACGAGACAAAGGGGAAACTTGGCTAATCTGTCATGTGAAGGCTGTGTGCAGGCAGGAGTGGTGATATGAAGGACCCAAAGTGCAGACACTCGGAGGCAAAATGTGAACTCAAACTCAGATTAATTGCTAGATGGCAAACAGAGAACTAGCAAAACTGAGAATACAAACACTAAACAGAAAATAACAATAACCTGAATTGGCTGGCAGGGAGCCAGAACACACAGCAAGATTCAATTCAATTCAATTTTATTTATATAGCGCCAAATCACAACAAAAGTCGCCTCAAGGCGCTTCATAGATACAGAGAAAAACCCAACAATCATATGACCCCCTATGAGCAAGCACTTTGGCGACAGTGGGAAGGAAAAACTCCCTTTTAACAGGAAGAAACCTCCGGCAGAACCAGGCTCAGGGAGGGGCGGCCATCTGCTGCGACCGGTTGGGGTGAGAGAAGGAAGACAGGATAAAGACATGCTGTGGAAGAGAGACAGAGGTTAATAACAGATATGATTCAATGCAGAGAGGTCTATTAATACATAGTGAGTGAGAAAGGTGACTGGAAAGGAAAAACTCAATGCATCATGGGAATCCCCCGGCAGCCTACATCTATTGCAGCATAACAAAGGGAGGATTCAGGGTCACCTGGTCCAGCCCTAACTATATGCTTTAGAAAAAAGGAAAGTTTTAAGCCTAATCTTAAAAGTAGAGATAGTGTCTGTCTCCCGAATCCAAACTGGAAGCTGGTTCCACAGAAGAGGGGCCTGAAAACTGAAGGCTCTCCCTCCCATTCTACTTTTAAATACTCTAGGAACAACAAGTAGGCCTGCAGAGCGAGAGCGGAGCGCTCTAATAGGGTGATATGGTACTACAAGGTCATTAAGATAAGATGGGGCCTGATTATTTAAGACCTTGTATGTGAGGAGCAGGATTTTGAATTCAATTCTGGATTTAACAGGAAGCCAATGAAGGGAAGCCAAAACAGGAGAAATATGCTCTCTCTTTCTAGTCCCTGTCAGGACTCTTGCTGCAGCATTTTGGATTAGCTGAAGGCTTTTCAGTGAGTTTTTTGGACATCCTGATAATAATGAATTACAGTAGTCCAGCCTGGAAGTAATAAATGCATGAACTAGTTTTTCAGCGTCACTCTGAGACAGGATATTTCTAATTTTAGAGATGTTGCGCAAATGGAAGAAAGCAGTCTTACATATTTGTTTAATATGTGCGTTGAAGGACATGTCCTGGTCAAAAATGACTCCAAGGTTCCTCACCGCGTTACTGGAGGCCAAGGTAATGCCATCCAGAGTAAGAATCTGATTAGATACCATATTTCTAAGATTTTCAGGGCCGAGTACAATAACCTCAGTTTTATCTGAATTAAGAAGCAGAAAGTTAGCGGCCATCCAGGTCTTTATGTCTTTAAGACATTCCTGCAGTTTAACTAATTGGTGTGTGTTATCTGGCTTCATGGACAGATAGAGCTGGGTGTCATCTGCATAGCAGTGAAAATGTATGCTATGTCTTCTAATGATGCTGCCTAAGGGAAACATGTATAATGTAAACAGAATTGGTCCTAGCACTGAACCCTGTGGAACTCCATAATTAACCTCAGTGTGTGAAGAGGACTCTCCATTTACATGCACAAATTGGAGTCTATTAGATAGATATGATACAAACCACTGCAGTGCAGTACCTGTAATACCTACAGCATGTTCTAATCGCTCTAATAGGATATTATGATCAACAGTATCGAACGCTGCACTGAGGTCTAGCAGGACAAGCACAGAGATGAGTCCACTGTCAGAGGCCATAAGAAGATCATTTGTAACCTTCACTAAAGCTGTTTCTGTGCTGTGCTGAGCTCTGAAACCTGACTGAAACTCTTCAAATAAACCATTCCTCTGCAGATGATCTGTTAGCTGTTTGACAACTACTCTTTCAAGGATTTTTGATATGAAAGGAAGGTTGGAGATTGGCCTATAATTAGCTAAGACTGCTGGGTCTAGAGATGGCTTTTTGAGTAAAGGTTTAACTACAGCCAGCTTGAAGGCCTGTGGTACATAGCCGATTATTAGAGATAGGTTGATCATATTTAAGATCGAAGAATTAATTAATGGCAGGACTTCTTTGAGCAGTTTTGTAGGAATGGGGTCTAAAAGACACGTTGATGGTTTGGAGGAAGTAATTATTGAAGTTAACTCAGAAAGATCAATTGGAGAAAAAGAGTCTAACTTAATATCAATGGTACTAAGAGTAGCTGTAGATAATATTACATCTGTGGGATGATTATTGGTAATTTTTTCTCTAATGATAAAAATTTTATTTGTGAAGAAGTTCATGAAGTCATTACTAGTTAACGTTAAAGGGATGGTTGGCTCAAAAGAGCTCTGACTTTTTGTCAGCCTGGCTACAGTGCTGAAGAGAAACCTAGGGTTGTTCTTATTTTCTTCAATCAGTGATGAATAGTAAGATGTTCTGGCTTTGCGGAGGGCTTTCTTATAAAGCAGCAAACTATTTCTCCAGGCTAAATGATGATCCTCTAGATTTGTGACACGCCATTTCCTCTCCAGATTACGAGTCATCTGCTTTAGGGTACGTGTTTCAGAATTATACCACGGAGTCAGGTACTTCTGATTTGAGGCCTTAGTTTTCACAGGAGCTACAGTATCCAGAGTCGTACGTAGTGAGGAGGTGAAATTATTAACAAGATAATCGACCTCTGTTGGGGTAGCGTTCAGATAGCTGCTTTGCTCTGTGTTGGTACAGGGCATTGGAGATGATAACAGTGGGTGGATTATATTCTTAAACTTAGTTACAGTGCTTTCAGAAAGACATCTACTTTGATAAAGTCTGCTCTTCACCGCTGTGTAATCAATTATTGTAAAAGTAAATGTTATCAGGAAATGATCAGACAGGAGAGGGTTTTCAGGAAACACTGTTAAATGTTCAGGTTCGATGCCATATGTTAGAACAAGATCTAGAGTGTGATTAAAGTGGTGGGTGGGTTCTTTTACATTTTGAGAGAAACCAATTGAGTCTAATAACAGATTAAATGCCATGTTGAGGCTGTCATTTTTAGCATCTACATGGATGTTAAAATCACCCACAATAATTATTTTATCTGAGCTCAGAACTAAATTAGATATAAAGTCTGAGAAATCAGACAGAAACTCTGTGTAAGGCCCAGGTGGACGATAGATGATAACAAGTAAGACTGGTTTCTGAGTTTCACAGCTGGGGTGGACAATGTTAAGCATCAGGCTTTCAAATGAATTAAAAGTCTGTCTTGGTCTTTCATTAATTAATAGGCTGGTGTGAAAAATTGCTGCCACACCGCCCCCTCGGCCTGTGCTTCGAGATTTCTGGTAGTTAGAATGGCTCGGGGGTGTTGATTCATTTAAACTAACATAATCATCCTGCTGCAACCAGGTTTCTGTAAGGCAGAGTAAATCAATTTGTTGATCAATTATTAAGTCATGTACTAACAGAGACTTGGAGGAGAGAGACCTAATATTTAATAATCCACATTTCACTGTTTTACTCTTTGGTTCAGATGTGGATACTGTATTGTTCTTTCTTTGTGATTGTTTATGTTTAAGTTGTTTGTTGCTGGTTTTTAGTTTGTTTTTTGTCTTTTTGGAAGCTGACACAGTCTCTATGGAGATGGGTTTTTGGGGGGGTAGCAGGAGGAGAGAAGCTGCAGAGAAGCGTGTAAGACTGCAACTCTGCTTCCTGGTCCCAACTCTGGATAGTCATATTTTGGGGGGTTTAACAAATTTGTCCATATTTCTAGAAATGAGAGCTGCTCCATCCAAAGTGGGATGGATGCCATCTCTCCTAACAAGACCAGGTTTCCTCCAGAAGGTTTGCCAATTATCTATGAAGCCCACATCGTTTCTGGGACACCACTCAGACAGCCAGCAATTTAAGGAGAACATGCGGCTAAACATGTCACTCCTGGTCTGATTGGGGAGGGGACCAGAGAAAACTACAGAGTCCGACATTGTTTTGGCAAAGTGTAAGATGAGGGTAGATAAGGGAGATCACAACACGGACACAGAGAAACACAGGGCTTAAATACACAGAGAGAGCAATCAGGGAATGGGTAACAGGAGGGAAACACACCTGGGGCAAATCGGGCCTAACGAAACAGGGGAAGCAAAATCAGATACATTAACATAAGACATGGACCTTCAAAGTAAAACAGGAAACATAACACAGAGACGCAGACTCACAGGCAGGCACTGCAACAGAGGGAACAGAGACGTGGGACCAGGGCAGACACGGACACTGACTGGACACAGAATAGAGGGAGTAAGGAAACCAAAACTTGAGAACCACATAATCACACACCAAGAAGAACTACGGAAAAAATAGAAATGCAAAACAGAAACCAAAACCTTCACAAAAATAAACTAAGATAAGAACACCAATAAAAAGGTATGTGGCGTGGGTGTGGTCTCTGGCCAGCTGCAGAGGAGGGGTGACGCAGTGAGCTCCCGGGGCGGTGCAGGGGTGGGGTGAACAGGTGTGCTGGGATCTGACAGTGATTGTGTCTCTTTATATGTTGGCAGTGACAGTCGGAGGGGGAGCGGACGTGACAGCAGAGAGAGCAGGAGTGTCTGTGTCCCAATGAACAATACAAAAACCACAGTGTCAAATAAAAAGTTCTGCTGTCATCATATGCGCTCCAGCGTATGTTTATCGGGTCCAATGTTACAAGGTACAAACCTGAAACCACTGGGTCAACGACCCAGGTACCCTAAGAGTATGGAAGCCCCAGAGGGCAACAGCAGAGGAGCCTAGGAAACAAAAAAAACCAAACAAAAACAGGCTCACGAGAGGTGCAGGCGACCAGGAAAACAGTTCCAAAAAAGTTCAGGGGGCCGGCCCGGAGGCTGACGGCACAACAGTCCAAACCTGGGCAGTTCAGGGGGCCAGCCGGGAGGTTGATGGCCCAAGAGTCCAGAACCAGGCAGTTCAGGGGTCCAGCCTGGAGGTCGACAACACAAAAGTCCAAAAAACAGTTCAAGAGGCCAACCGCGAAGCCAGCGACCGTGATGGAGCAGGTCTGGAGGCTGGCCGCGAAGCCAGCGGCGGCAACGGAGCAGATCTGAAGGCCGGCCGCAATGATGTCCAGCCTGGAAAGTGGCCGGACAGGACAAGGATGCGCAGGCCAGACAGGACGAGGACAAGCAGGCCGGACAGAACGAGGATGAGCAGGCCGGACAGGACGAAGATGTGCAGGCTGGACAGGACGAGGACGTGCAGGCCGGACAGGATGAGGTGGCGCCGAGACCTCTGGTGCAGACGAAGCGGAATCAGCCCGTGCAGAGGCCTCAGGCAGAGACGAAGCAGGACCAGATGGCAGCACGGCAACCGCAGGCGATGGAATTGGTGGTGGCACTGCAGGCGGCAGTGTGGAAACTGCAGAAGGTGACGCTGCAGGCGACGGCGAGGAAGCCGCAGGTGGTGGTGCTGCAGGCGACGAAGGCTGGATAGGCCTTCCGGATCTTCCAGCAGAGACAGAAGGCTGAATGGGCCCCTCAGACCCTTCAGCAGAGACGGAAGACGGCTGGAGTGGTTCTCCAGAACCCCCAGTGAGAACAACAGATGAAGGCCAGACGGGCCCCTCGGTCTCTACAGCAGGAACAGGTGGCTGGACAGGCTCCTCAAGCCCTCCAGCAGAGACAGAAGGCTGAACGGGCCCCTCGGACCCTTCAGCGGAGACGGAAGACGGCTGGAGCGGTTCTCCAGAACCCCCAGCAGGAACAGACAGCTGGACAGACCCCTGGGTCCCTCCAGCAGAGACACACAAAGCCTGGTGCGGTTCTCCAGAACCCCCAGCGGGAACAACAGACGAAGGCCGGACGGGCCCCTCGGACCCTCCAGCAGGAACAGGTGGCTGGACAGGTTCCTCAGGGCCTCCAGCGGAGACAGAAGGCTGAGGCGGTTCTCCAGAACCCCCAGCGGGAACAACAGACAAAGGCCAGACGGGCCCCTCGGACCCTGCAGCCGGAACAGGTGGCAGAACAGATGACTGAGGAGAGGAGTGGCAGTGGCTAGGGCACCGTTTACTGCGGTATGAGGGAACAGGAACCAGTGGAGGACAGAGACCACCTCCTCATCCTCTGACCACATAGCTGCCAGGAAAGAGGCTGGTGAATGGACGTGTTTTGGAGTTTGTACGTGCTTCGGAATTTGTACGTGTTTTGGAGTTTGTACATGTACACTGATGTTCAGTAGATATTACCACTGTGTGGCTGTAACTGCAGCCATCACAAGTATATTAAATTATTCTAAAATTAACATTGAAAATGTTTTAACCTTAATTATTTAACTTTAGAACATCCGTAAGATGCACCTGAGGGGATATCTTTAGTTGCCAGTCTTGAGGAACACCAGCACATATCCATTCATGAAAGATGGAGGATCTGGATACTTATTTTACACTTCATAGAGGACTATGGAGAAAAGTGAGTATTTCTTGTACATAAACGAAATCAGTTATAGGTTTTGTTGTTGGTGGTGGTGGTGGTAGTTTGTGCGGCATTTTCACTGTCTCTACATTTAGGCTTCTTGGCCAGAACGTCAGGGACACTGCCCTGTGCTGGCCCAAGTAAAATGATTCCAGTGGCAGTTCCTTAAGTGTGTGTGCTGTGTGATGAAAACAAAGAGGATCAGTCTAAATGTTGGATTTCTTTTTTTTTTCTCCAAAGCTTCTGCTCTTGGTATTTGTTTATTTTACAAGAAATCTACAGAAAAGTAAAGTTTTTGTTTATCCAATTTTATGAAATGCAACTGTTTTTGCTTGCAGCCCAACTTCAGGAATAAAGGCAATTTTGGCATCATCAATATTAGATCAGTGTCCATGTTTAAAGGACTGCTGTAGCACCGGATATGTAAGTATCTACACTTCAATGGATACACACAACAACAATTAAAAAACCTAAATATTGGGGGCTGAAAAAAAATCATCAATTTATCAATTTAAGAGTTTTTAAATGTAATTTGTTCTAAAAACAGAGTCAACTTCACAAAGCATGTCTTTATGTGTCTTAACATGTGTATGTGCTGTAACCAAAGACTGATTTGAAGTAATGAATATGATATAATGAATTAATTACTTTTTTGTTACTTGCTTTTTACTTTCGATGATATATTTTTTATGAATTTTGCTGTCTATGTTCTATGTATCATATGGCAATAAAAAGATTTTTGAGAAAATCTGTTTTGAATCTAGTTTTTATATGCTGAATTTTATACTAAGTAGGAATCTTAACCCAAACGTTAATGGTAATATAACCCTTGTGATGGGTTCTGAGTTTCGACTCAATTTTTGGTAACCTCAACTTTAAACATTGGTCAATTTAATCCAATTTTTGGATAGTTATCCTAACCGGGTCAAACCAGTAACCCAACCCTGTTAAGTTGAAACAACCCAGCGTTGGCTCGGTCCATATTTGATCCAGCGTTGGGTTACAAATTGGGTCATTTTTAACCCAGCATTTTTTAGTGTGGACTACTTACTGGTATTTGGATCGCCTGTAAAAATGACTGGTTTAAAACAAATCTCAGCATATTGACATGTTTGATAGCATGAGGGCTTCTATTTCCAGGCAAAATGGACCAGAAGCACTCGTGTTTCCACAGATCTTTCTTAGTTGCAGGGCACGACTAGGGTGTACTGCTGGAATTTCCATTGCATCGGAAAACCTGAAGCAGTCTGAAGTAAAGCTTCCCACAGTTCTTGATCTCCTGCTTAACACAGAGTTAAAGCAGTGATAGTGACAGGTCAGACCAAGGAGCTAGTCTTATGTCACATGCAGACACTCTGGAAATGCTGCCTCTTGGAACTGCAGTCCCAAGCTATCCCCCTGTCCCCCGTGTGTGTTTACAGGCAGGAAGTCTAATACATGTTTTCAAGCAGGTGTCATGGTCCTGGGCCATGTGGGCCCAGTATTCTTAGTTTTCATGTATTTTTGTATTTTGTTCTTTATTTAGGCCATGCTTCCTGGGTTGATCTGTTACGTTGTTCCTTATGTGTTTTCCCTTCGTGACTCTTACCCCCTGTGTGCCCCTCTGTGTATTTATGAGCCCTCGTCTCTCTTTGTGCTTTATTCTATGTTTTCCCCAGCCCGTTATGTCTGCGTTCTCCCCGTGCTCTCTCTCCTCCTGTTTGAACCTCTGTGTACTTCCTGCTTTACTTTGCCCATCTCCCATCAGTGTTACGTTCACTCCTGCCGTGTCTTGTTATGATTATCAGTGTCACCTGTGTTCCCCGTGTGCATCCACTTCCCCTGATCATCCCTCATGTGTATTTAGTCTCTGTGTTTCGTACAGTCTGTGTCGCGTCGTCTGTGTTCCCACCCTCCGTGTTTCCATGCCCGGTCTATTATATTCCAAGTCATAGCCTTACCTTAGTTTATTCCCAGTTTAGGTTTCTGTTTAGTTATTGCTCTTGTGCTGCCCTTATTCTGGTTTGCTTCTGTTGTATTCATCAGCCAGAATAAAAGGCTCGCTTTTGTTTAAGTCCACTTCCTTATCACTCGTGTCTGCACCTGAGTCCTCCACGCACTTTCCACTCGGTCCGTCACAGCGGACCGTGACAGTACGACGCGACCATGTCGGACTCAGCGGACATTTCGGAGGAGGTGGGAGAGGAGCTGAACAGGCTCTGCCGCGTAATGGATCGCATCATCGGATGCACGGATCCGAGAGTGGTTTCCACGGGATTGGCGGCCGTGGACGCCATTATGTTGCGGGAGCCGCGGTTGCGACAGCTCCCCCGCCTCGTCGAGGCATTTGACTCCCTGGGCCCCCTGAAGGAGGAGCTTCGTGCCCGTGCGCTGGCCCAGAGGGTCCTGGATGCCGCCTCAGCACCCACACCTCCACCCCGTAAATGGGTGTCGGCGCCGCTGCCTCATGAGCCAGAGGCTGCGACAGGGGGAACGCTGAGGCCCACTTCCACTCAGCCATCGCCTCACCGTGGATCGGCTTCCTCGTTTCCGCCACCGTCATGCTGCACTAACCGGCACACGGAGGCGGTGGAGGACTTCGGGGACGATGAGCGTCAGCAGGTGTTACGGGCTTATCGGGAGGACGAGCTCCGGTGGAAACCCTGGCTCATCCCAGAGGAGGAACTCTCACCTGCTGCACCGCCTACCTGCCGCTCGCCGTCTCCAACCCGCTCAGACTTCGCTTCCCCTGCCTCGCCGTTAGCGAGGATATGGGCAGAGGAGGATGTTGCCGCTACGCCACCCTCTGCAGTGGTGGCATCAGCGCCCATCGCGCCAGCTACCAGAAGGGGGCGGCGCCGGCGCCGGCGTTGCACCGCACTAACTCCGGTGAGTGACTGCGTTTTTGCGCCTCACATCCCTTCTATGAAGCAGAGTGAGATGAGTGTTGATTTGCCGGGACCGGAGACTATAACGGAATTGGGCTCCAGAGCTGAAAAAACTGTGTGTAACTGTTTTGAAGGAGCACACAACGAAACCACAGACCATGTTCTTGTCTCTGTAGAATCCAGGACTTTTTCTAGTGTTGCTCCCATAGCCGCACCACATGGAGCAAAGGTTCATGAGACAGCGAAAGGGATTCACACGTCGACTGTACAGTCTGCTTCTGAGCCTGCTAGGAATGGCGTGAGCTTTCTCTCCGCCTCAGACTGTTATCTACTGCAGCAAACTCGTACAGCCGAGACGGAGTGTTACCCCCGCGTGCAGATCGTAGTGGAGTCTAGTTCCGTATTCCCTGATGGTGGGATTGCAGACAGTGCTCAAGACCAAATGCACAGGAACGTGAGCTCTGATGCTACTGCTTCTCAGTCGCAGACTGTTAGGCCAGCCATAAGCATGCCTGCCTCTTTATGTGACTCTGAATCCAGCTACGGACTTATGTGCAATCCTACCATGAACTATTGTGTTGACAATACCGACAGGGAGTTGGCATCTACTACTCGAGTTACCGAAAGTGTTCATGACCTGAGAAATTATGTTTTCAAAGCTTGTCATGCTAACAGTGTTCTATGTGCTGCCTCACCAGTCGCTTCTGAGCTTAAGACTCTCCCCAGGGCCTCCTCAGATGCCACGTCAGCTGGAGGGTCCGAGGGGCCCGTTCAGCCTCCCGTCTCCGCTGGAGGGTCCGAGGGGCCCGTTCAGCCTCCCGTCTCCGCTGGAGGGTCCGAGGGGCCCGTTCAGCCTCATGCCACGTCAGCTGGGGGGCCCGAGGAGCCCGTCCAGTCCCACGCCACGTCAGCTGGAGGGTCCGAGGGGCCCGTTCAGCCGCCTGTCTCCGCTGGAGGGTCCGAGGGGCCCGTTCAGCCTCCTGTCTCCGCTGGAGGGTCCGAGGGGCCCGTTCAGCAACCTTCCTCGTCAGCTGGGGGTTCTGGAGAACCGCACCAGCCTCATGCCACGTCAGCTGGAGGGTCCGAGGGGCCCGTTCAGCCTCCTGTCTCCGCTGGAGGGTCCGAGGGGCCCGTTCAGCAACCTTCCTCGTCAGCTGGGGGTTCTGGAGAACCGCACCAGCCTCATGCCACGTCAGCTGGAGGGTCCGAGGGGCCCGTTCAGTCTTCTGTCTCCGCTGGAGGGTCCGAGGAGCCCATCCGGCCTCACGCCTCGTCTGCTGGAGGGCCCGAGGAGCCCATCCAGCCACCTTCTGCTACGCCTGGTCCAGCCTGTGCTTCGTCTGCTGCAGCTCCGGCCTGTGCTTCGTCCGCTGCAGCTCCGGCCTGTGCTTC